>NC_133327.1:60879699-62079699 GCF_042186555.1 Aquarana catesbeiana
CCCCCCCTCTCTCTCTCTCTCGAATCCCCCCCCCTCCTCTCTCTCCCCCTCTCTCTCGATCCCCCCTCTCTCTCTCTCGATCCCCCCCTCTCTCCTCTCTCCTCTCGATCCCCCCCTCTCTCTCTCCTCGATCCCCCCCCTCTCTCTCTCTCGATCCCCCCCTCTCTCTCCTCTCGATCCCCCCCTCTCTCTCTCTCTCTCTCTCGATCCCCCTCTCTCTCTCGCGATCCCCCCCCTCTCTCTCTCTCTCTCGATCCCCCCCTCTCTCTCTCTCTCGATCCCCCTCTCTCTCTCTCTCTCTCGATCCCCCCCTCTCTCTCTCGATCCCCCCCTCTCTCCTCTCGATCCCCCCCTCTCTCTCTCTCGATCCCCCCCCCCTCTCCTCTCTCTCGATCCCCCCCCTCTCTCTCTCGATCCCCCCCTCTCTCTCTCTCTCGATCCCCCCCTCTCTCTCTCTCGATCCCCCCCTCTCTCTCTCTCTCTCTCGATCCCCCCCTCTCTCTCTCGATCCCCCCTCTCTCTCTCTCGATCCCCCTCTCTCTCTCGATCCCCCTCTCTCGATCCCCCCCTCTCTCTCTCGATCCCCCCCTCTCTCTCTCTCGATCCCCCCCTCTCTCTCTCTCGATCCCCCTCTCTCTCTCTCGATCCCCCCCCTCTCTCTCTCTCGATCCCCCCCCCCCTCTCTCTCTCTCGATCCCCCCCTCTCTCTCTCTCGATCCCCCCCCCTCTCTCTCGATCCCCCCCCTCTCTCTCTCTCGATCCCCCCCCCTCTCTCTCTCTCGATCCCTCTCTCTCTCTCTCGATCCCCCTCTCTCTCTCTCTCTCTCGATCCCCCCCCTCTCTCTCTCGATCCCCCCCTCCTCTCTCTCTCGATCCCCCCCCTCTCTCTCGATCCCCCCCCCTCTCTCTCTCTCGATCCCCCTCTCTCTCTCTCGATCCCCCCCCTCTCCTCTCTCTCGATCCCCCCCCCTCTCTCTCTCTCGATCCCCCCTCTCTCTCTCTCTCGATCCCCCCTCTCTCTCTCGATCCCCCCCCTCTCTCTCTCTCGATCCCCCCCCTCTCTCTCTCTCGATCCCCCCCCTCTCTCTCTCTCTCTCGATCCCCCCCCTCCTCTCTCTCGATCCCCCCCTCTCTCTCTCTCTCTCTCTCGATCCCCCCCTCTCTCTCTCGATCCCTCTCTCTCTCTCTCTCGATCCCCCCTCTCTCTCTCTCTCTCGATCCCCCCCTCTCTCTCTCTCTCTCTCTCGATCCCCCCCTCTCTCTCTCGATCCCCCCTCTCTCTCTCTCTCTCTCGATCCCCCCTCTCTCTCTCTCTCCCCCCCCCCCTCTCTCTCTCTCGATCCCCCCCCTCTCTCTCTCGATCCCCCCCCCTCTCTCGATCCCCCCCTCTCTCTCTCTCTCGATCCCCCCTCTCTCTCTCTCTCTCTCGATCCCCCCCTCTCTCTCTCTCTCTCTATCCCCCCCCTCTCTCTCTCTCGATCCCCCCCTCTCTCTCTCTCTCTCTCTCTCGATCCCCCCTCTCTCTCTCTCTCTCTCGATCCCCCCCTCTCTCTCTCTCGATCCCCCTCTCTCTCTCTCTCTCCTCTCTCGATCCCCCCTCTCTCTCTCTCTCTCTCTCTCGATCCCCCCCTCTCTCTCTCTCGATCCCCCCCTCTCTCTCTCTCGATCCCCCCCTCTCTCTCTCTCGATCCCCCCCTCTCTCTCTCTCGATCCCCCCCTCTCTCTCTCTCGATCCCCCCCTCTCTCTCTCTCGATCCCCCCTCTCTCTCTCGATCCCCCCCTCTCTCTCTCTCTCTCTCGATCCCCCCCCTCTCTCTCTCTCGATCCCCCCCTCTCTCTCTCTCTCTCTCTCGATCCCCCCCTCTCTCTCTCGATCCCCCCTCTCTCTCTCTCTCTCTCTCGATCCCCCCCTCTCTCTCTCGATCCCCCCTCTCTCTCTCTCTCTCGATCCCCCCCCTCTCTCTCTCGATCCCCCCCCTCTCTCTCTCTCGATCCCCCCCCTCTCTCTCTCTCGATCCCCCCCCCTCTCTCTCTCGATCCCCCCCCCTCTCTCTCTCGATCCCCCCCTCTCTCTCTCTCTCTCGATCCCCCCCTCTCTCTCTCTCTCGATCCCCCCCCCTCTCTCTCTCTCTCGATCCCCCCCCTCTCTCTCTCGATCCCCCCCTCTCTCTCTCTCTCTCTCGATCCCCCCCCTCTCTCTCTCTCTCTCGATCCCCCCCCCTCTCTCTCTCTCTCTCTCGATCCCCCCCCTCTCTCTCTCTCTCTCGATCCCCCCTCTCTCTCTCTCTCGATCCCCCCCTCTCTCTCTCTCTCTCGATCCCCCCTCTCTCTCTCTCTCGATCCCCCCTCTCTCTCTCGATCCCCCCTCTCTCTCTCTCTCTCGATCCCCCCTCTCTCTCTCTCTCTCGATCCCCCCTCTCTCTCTCTCTCTCTCTCGATCCCCCCTCTCTCTCTCTCTCGATCCCCCCCCTCTCTCGATCCCCCCCCTCTCTCTCTCTCGATCCCCCCCTCTCTCTCTCTCTCGATCCCCCCCCTCTCTCTCTCTCGATCCCCCCCCTCTCTCTCTCTCGATCCCCCCCCTCTCTCTCTCTCTCTCGATCCCCCCCCTCTCTCTCTCTCTCTCTCGATCCCCCCCTCTCTCTCTCTCTCGATCCCCCCTCTCTCTCTCTCGATCCCCCCCCTCTCTCTCTCTCTCTCGATCCCCCCTCTCTCTCTCTCTCTCTCGATACCCCCCTCTCTCTCTCTCGATCACCCCCCTCTCTCTCTCTCGATCACCCCCCTCTCTCTCTCTCGATCACCCCCCTCTCTCTCTCTCGATCACCCCTCTCTCTCTCTCGATCACCCCCCTCTCTCTCTCTCGATCACCCCCCTCTCTCTCTCTCGATCACCCCCTCTCTCTCTCTCGATCACCCCCCTCTCTCTCTCTCGATCCCCCCCTCTCTCTCTCTCTCGATCCCCCCCTCTCTCTCTCTCGATCCCCCCCTCTCTCTCTCTCGATCCCCCCCTCTCTCTCTCTCGATCCCCCCCTCTCTCTCTCTCGATCCCCCCCTCTCTCTCTCTCGATCCCCCCCTCTCTCTCTCTCTCTCGATCCCCCCCTCTCTCTCTCTCTCTCGATCCCCCCCCTCTCTCTCTCTCTCTCGATCCCCCCTCTCTCTCTCTCTCGACCCCCCCTCTCTCTCTCTCTCGACCCCCCCTCTCTCTCTCTCTCGACCCCCCCTCTCTCTCTCTCTCGACCCCCCCCCCCTCTCTCTCTCTCTCGACCCCCACCCTCTCTCTCTCTCTCGACCCCCCCCTCTCTCTCTCTCTCTCTCGACCCCCCCCCTCTCTCTCTCTCTCTCGACCCCCCCTCTCTCTCTCTCTCTCGACCCCCCCTCTCTCTCTCTCGACCCCCCCCCTCTCTCTCTCTCGACCCCCCCCTCTCTCTCTCTCGATCCCCCCTCTCTCTCTCTCTCTCGATCCCCCCCCTCTCTCTCTCGATCCCCCCCCCTCTCCCCCCCTCTCTCTCTCGATCCCCCCCCTCTCTCTCTCTCTCTCGATCCCCCCCTCTCGATCCCCCCCTCTTTCTCTCGATCCCCCCTCTCTCTCTCTCGATCCCCCCCCTCTCTCTCTCTCTCTCTCTCTCTCTCTCGATCACCCCCCTCTCTCTCTCTCTCGATCCCCCCTCTCTCTCTCTCTCGATCCCCCCTCTCTCTCGATCCCCCTCTCTCTCTCTCTCGATCCCCCCCTCTCTCTCTCGATCCCCCTCTCTCTCTCGATCCCCTCTCTCTCTCTCTCTCTCTCTCTCTCTCTCGATCCTCTCTCTCTCTCTCGATCTCTCTCGATCTCTCTCTCTCTCTCTCGATCTCTCTCTCTCTCTCGATCCCCCCTCTCTCTCTCTCTCGATCCCCCCTCTCTCTCTCTCTCGATCCCCCCTCTCTCTCTCTCTCGATCCCCCCTCTCTCTCTCTCTCGATCCCCCTCTCTCTCTCTCTCGATCCCCCCTCTCTCTCTCTCGATCCCCCTCTCTCTCTCTCTCTCTCGATCCCCCCTCTCTCTCTCTCTCCCCCCCTCTCTCTCTCTCCCCCTCTCTCCCCCTCTCTCTCTCTCTCTCGATCCCCCCCTCTCTCTCTCTCTCGATCCCCCCTCTCTCTCTCTCGATCCCCCCCTCTCTCCCCCCTCTCTCTCTCGATCCCCCTCTCTCTCTCTCGATCCCCCCCTCTCTCTCTCGATTCCCCCCCTCTCTCTCTCTCTCTCTCTCGACCCCCCCCCTCTCTCTCTCTCTCTCTCTCGATCCCCCCTCTCTCTCTCGATCCCCCTCTCTCGATTCCCCCCTCTCTCTCTCTCGATCCCCCCCCCTCTCTCTCTCGATCCCCCCCTCTCTCTCTCGATCCCCCCCTCTCTCTTTCGATCCCCCCTCTCTCTTTCGATCCCCCCCCTCTCTTCTTCGATCCCCCCCTCTCTCTTTCGATCCCCCCCTCTCTCTTTCGATCCCCCCTCTCTCTCTTCGATCCCCCCTCTCTCTTCGATCCCCCCTCTCTCTTTCGATCCCCCCCTCTCTCTTTCGATCCCCCCTCTCTCTCTCGATCCCCCCTCTCTCTCTCTCGATCCCCCCTCTCTCTCTCGATCCCCCCCTCTCTCTCTCTCTCTCTCGATCCCCCCTCTCTCGATCCCCCCTCTCTCTCTCTCTCGATCCCCCCTCTCTCTCTCTCTCGATCCCCCCTCTCTCTCTCTCTCGATCCCCCCTCTCTCTCTCTCTCGATCCCCCCTCTCTCTCTCTCTCGATCCCCCCTCTCTCTCTCTCTCGATCCCCCCCTCTCTCTCTCTCGATCCCCCCCTCTCTCTCTCTCTCGATCCCCCCTCTCTCTCTCTCGATCCCCCCCTCTCTCTCTCGATCCCCCCCTCTCTCTCTCTCGATCCCCTCTCTCTCTCTCGATCCCCCCTCTCTCTCTCTCTCTCGATCCCCCTCTCGATCCCCCCTCTCTCTCGATCCCCCCTCTCTCTCTCTCTCGATCCCCTCTCGATCCCCCCTCTCTCTCTCTCTCTCGATCCCCCCTCTCTCTCTCTCTCTCGATCCCCCCTCTCTCTCTCTCTCTCGATCCCCCCTCTCTCTCTCTCGATCCCCCCTCTCTCTCTCTCTCTCTCGATCCCCCCTCTCTCTCTCTCGATCCCCCCTCTCTCTCTCTCTCGATCCCCCTCTCTCTCTCTCTCGATCCCCCTCTCTCTCTCTCTCGATCCCCCCTCTCTCTCTCTCTCGATCCCCCTCTCTCTCTCTCTCGATCCCCCTCTCTCTCTCTCTCGATCCCCCTCTCTCTCTCTCTCGATCCCCCTCTCTCTCTCTCGATCCCCCCTCTCTCTCTCTCTCGATCCCCCTCTCTCTCTCTCTCGATCCCCCTCTCTCTCTCTCTCGATCCCCCTCTCTCTCGATCCCCCTCTCTCTCTCTCTCTCTCGAGATCCCCCTCTCTCTCTCTCTCTCTCGATCCCCCTCTCTCTCTCTCTCTCTCTCTCTCGAGATCCCCCCTCTCTCTCTCTCTCTCTCGAGATCCCCCTCTCTCTCTCTCTCTCTCGAGATCCCCCTCTCTCTCTCTCTCTCGATCCCCCTCTCTCTCTCTCTCTCTCTCTCTCGAGATCCCCCTCTCTCTCTCTCTCGAGATCCCCCTCTCTCTCTCTCTCTCGAGATCTCTCTCGAGATCCCCCTCTCTCTCTCTCGAGATCCCCCTCTCTCTCTCTCGAGATCCCCCTCTCTCTCTCTCGAGATCCCCCTCTCTCTCTCTCGAGATCCCCCCCTCTCTCTCTCGAGATCCCCCCCTCTCTCTCTCGAGATCCCCCCCTCTCTCTCTCGAGATCCCCCTCTCTCTCTCTCGAGATCCCCCCCTCTCTCTCTCGAGATCCCCCCCTCTCTCTCTCGAGATCCCCCCCTCTCTCTCTCGAGATCCCCCCTCTCTCTCTCGAGATCCCCCCCTCTCTCTCTCGAGATCCCCCTCTCTCTCTCTCTCGATTCCCTCTCTCTCGATCCCCCCTCTCTCTCTCTCTCGATCCCCCCCCCTCTCTCTCGATTCTCTCTCTCTCTCTCGATCCCCCCCTCTCTCTCGATTCTCTCTCTCTCTCTCGATCCCCCCCTCTCTCTCTCTCAATCCCCCCCCTCTCTCTCTCTCAATCCCCCCCCTCTCTCTATCCCCCCTCTCTCTCTCTCTCGATCCCCCCTCTCTCTCTCTCTCGATCCCCCCTCTCTCTCTCTCGATCCCCCCTCTCTCTCTCTCGATCCCCCCTCTCTCTCTCTCTCGATCCCCCCTCTCTCTCTCTCTCGATCCCCCTCTCTCTCTCTCTCTCTCGATCCCCCTCTCTCTCTCTCGATCCCCCTCTCTCTCTCTCGATCCCCCTCTCTCTCTCTCTCGATCCCCCTCTCTCTCTCTCTCGATCCCCCTCTCTCTCTCTCTCGATCCCCCTCTCTCTCTCTCTCGATCCCCCTCTCTCTCTCTCGATCCCCCTCTCTCTCTCTCTCTCCCTCTCTCGATCCCCCTCTCTCTCTCTCTCTCTCTCTCTCTCTCTCTCGATCCCCCCCTCTCTCGATCCCCCTCTCTCTCTCTCTCTCGATCCCCCTCTCTCTCTCGATCCCCCCTCTCTCTCTCTCGATCCCCCCCTCTCTCTCTCGATCCCCCTCTCTCTCTCTCGATCCCCTCTCTCTCGATCCCCTCTCTCTCTCTCTCGATCCCCCCTCTCTCTCGATCCCCCCCTGTCGATCCCCCCTCTCTCTCTCTCGATTATCTCTCTCGATCCCCCCCTCTCTCTCTCTCTCTCGATCTCGATCCCCCCTCTCTCTCTCGATCTCGATCCCCCCTCTCTCTCTCGATCTCTCTCTCTCGATCTCGATCCCCCCCTCTCTCTCTCGATCTCGATCCCCCCTCTCTCTCTCTCGATCCCCCCCCTCTCTCTCTCTCGATCCCCCCCCCTCTCTCTCGATCCCCCCCTCTCTCTCTCGATCCCCCCCTCTCTCTCTCTCTCTCTCTCTCTCTCTCGATCCCCCCCTCTCTCCCTCTCTCTCTCGATCCCCCCCCTCTCTCTCTCGATCCCCCCTCTCTCTCTCTCGATCCCCCCCTCTCTCTCTCTCTCTCTCGATCCCCCCCTCTCTCTCTCTCGATCCCCCCCTCTCTCTCTCTCTCGATCCCCCTCTCTCTCTCTCTCTCGATCCCCCCTCTCTCTCTCTCGATCCCCCCCTCTCTCTCTCGATCCCCCCCTCTCTCTCTCTCTCGATCCCCCCCTCTCTCTCTCGATCCCCCTCTCTCTCTCTCGATCCCCCTCTCTCTCTCTCGATCCCCCTCTCTCTCTCTCTCGATCCCCCCCCTCTCTCTCTCTCGATCCCCCCTCTCTCTCTCTCTCGATCCCCCCTCTCTCTCTCTCTCTCGATCCCCCCCTCTCTCTCTCTCTCTCGATCCCCCTCTCTCTCTCTCTCTCGATCCCCCCCTCTCTCTCTCTCGATCCCCCTCTCTCTCTCTCTCTCTCTCTCTCGATCCCCCTCTCTCTCTCTCTCTCTCGATCCCCCCCCTCTCTCTCTCTCGATCCCCCCCCTCTCTCTCTCTCGATCCCCCCCCTCTCTCTCTCTCTCGATCCCCCCCTCTCTCTCTCTCGATCCCCCCCCTCTCTCTCTCTCGATCCCCCCCCCTCTCTCTCGATCCCCCCCTCTCTCTCTCGATCCCCCCCTCTCTCTCTCTCGATCCCTCTCTCTCTCGATCCCCCCCTCTCTCTCTCTCGATCCCCCCCTCTCTCTCTCTCGATCCCTCTCTCTCTCTATCCCCCCCTCTCTCTCTCTCGATCCCCCCCTCTCTCTCTCTCGATCCCCCCCTCTCTCTCTCTCGATCCCTCTCTCTCTCGATCCCCCCCTCTCTCTCTCTCTCGATCCCCCCCTCTCTCTCTCTCGATCCCCCTCCCTCTCTCTCTCTCTCTCGATCCCCCTACCTCTCTCTCTCTCTCGATCCCCCTCCCTCTCTCTCTCTCTCGATCCCCCTCCCTCTCTCTCGATCCCCCTCCCTCTCTCTCGATCCCCCTCCCTCTCTCTCTCGATCCCCCTCCCTCTCTCTCTCTCTCGATCCCCCTCCCTCTCTCTCTCTCTCTCGATCCCCCTCCCTCTCTCTCTCTCTCGATCCCCCTCCCTCTCTCTCTCTCTCTCGATCCCCCTCCCTCTCTCTCTCTCTCGATCCCCCTCCCTCTCTCTCTCTCTCGATCCCCCTCCCTCTCTCTCTCTCTCGATCCCCCTCCCTCTCTCTCTCTGTCGATCCCCCTCCCTCTCTCTCTCTGTCGATCCCCCTCCCTCTCTCTCTCTCTCGATCCCCCTCCCTCTCTCTCTCTCTCGATCCCCCTCCCTCTCTCTCTCTCTCGATCCCCCTCCCTCTCTCTCTCTCTCGATCCCCCTCCCTCTCTCTCTCTCTCGATCCCCCTCCCTCTCTCTCTCTCTCTCTCTCTCGATCCCCCTCCCTCTCTCTCTCTCTCTCGATCCCCCTCCCTCTCTCTCTCTCTCTCGATCCCCCTCCCTCTCTCTCTCTCTCTCGATCCCCCTCCCTCTCTCTCTCTCTCGATCCCCCTCCCTCTCTCTCTCTCTCGATCCCCCTCCCTCTCTCTCTCTCTCGATCCCCCTCCCTCTCTCTCTCTCTCGATCCCCCTCCCTCTCTCTCTCTCTCGATCCCCCCCCCCCCTCTCTCTCTCTCGATCCCCCCCCCCCCCCCTCTCTCTCTCTCTCTCTATGCATTTCCGTTGTGTATTAGAACATAAATCCATAGCTGAGCCTAACCTTCAGTATTCAGGAGAAAGGAACCTGTATGGGGTAATGGCCTCTTGGTGTGAAGTGATGCTGTGTCTAACACTTCATGCGCCCCCAACGATGGGTTATAGTTTATGTACCCACAGAGTGAGGGTCATGAAGAAAGTTGTAGGTGGCGGTATAAAGAGGTTATCAGGTTGAGAATATAGTCACTGTCCTGTTGTTTACAGTGCTTCATAGACTTTAGTCTGGCCTTCAGTTGTAAGGTTTGTCATGAAGAACTATTACAAGTAGGCCATGTTATGATATGCTCTGTATATGTGGAATATTTGCTGCCTAGCTAGCTGTCTTGACGCAAAAACCTTCTTTTTTTTTTTTCTCTCTAAATGAATAGAGCAGGGAAGGATTAGGGTTTAATTATATTAGAAGGTGACGTATGTTCACAAATACTTTAACCACTTGCCGACTGCCTATTGCATTTTGTTTACTGCGGCAGAGTAGCCCACTGCGCTGGATCATATACATCTACGTGATCCAGCACTTCCGGGTAGAGGGCCCGCGCCCTGGCTGTGCTGCCATTCGCTGCAGCACAAACCCATCAGCGAGTCCCGGCCAATGATTTATGGCTGGAACCGATCAGCTGAGTAACAGAAGAGGAGCCCTGTGTTCGCCCATGACAACACTTGCAAACCGAGTCAGGATTTTTAAAAATACAGTGCTCGTATTGTGAAACGCTTGTTAACTGCGTTACTTGCAATCAGTGGTTCCACTGTGTGTGTGTGTGTGTGTGTGTATATATGTATGTATATATATATATATATATATATATGTAATATATATATATTACCATAGTTTGTAGACACCATAACTTTGATGCAAACCAATCAATATACACTTACTGAGATTTTGTATATTTTTTGGCTACAATTTTATGAAGCAATTTGATTTTTTTAATTTATTTTTTTGATATGTTTTATAGCAGAAAGTAAATATTGTTTTTTACATTTTCGATCGTTTGTTTTTTTTTATATTTTGCAATATAAAACACAAAACGAAAGCTCTATTTATGTGAAAAAAATTATATAAATTTAATTTGGCTACAGCGTGGCATTACAACGCAATTACCAGTGCTAAATAGCAAAAAAAATTGGTCAGGTTTCAGCTTTTTCCCTATTCTGTTGCTGTTGTAAAGTTGCCTGTTGACCAATATGACCTTGTCAGCAGGACAGGATGTGAAAGTTAACCCCTTCCTGACCAACCGCCGCAGTTATACTGTGGCAGGTTGGCTACCCTGGGCGAGCCGTCATAGCTGTACATCAGCTCTTTAAGACGCTATAGCAGGCACGTGCTCCTGCAGCATGTCCCCAGAGCCAATGCGCGTGTCCGGACACGATAACTACCGGGCACCCGCGAACGCTCGTGACAGAGCGAAAACCGGGAACTGCGTGTGTAAATGCACAAAGCCCGGTTCTGTCAGGGGAGAGGAGACCGATCGTGTGTTCCTACTAATTAGGAACAACGATCGGTCTCCTCCTCTAGTCAGCCACATTCCCCCCACAGTTAGAACACACAAAGGGAACACAGTTAACCCCTTGATCGCCCCCTGGTGTTACCCCCTTCCAGTGACATTTATACAGTAATCAGTGACTATTTTTAGCTCTGATTGCTGTATAAATGTCACTGGTCCCAAAGAAGTGTCAAGTGAACTGAGCGATCAAACACCGCTGATTATTCAGTGCTCCATAAACAGAGAGCTGGTGACTGTCATTCACTGGCTCTCTGTCCCTCCTCACGGTCAGGAGCACTGGGCTGTGGAGGGGGCGGGGGGCCTGACTTAGACTTTCAGTGGCTTGCTGGGAGGCTGAGACAGCTGCCGGTCCAGGCATGTTGGACAGATCCCAACAATATGGTCACAATCTTTCCCCAGCCTGGACCGGCTCTGTGAGGTCAGCAAACTTTTGACTGAAAACGGGTCACAGGCGTGCAGAATGAACTGGTGACGATGGTTGACTGTGCAGCGTGTGTTAGCACATCCACATGTGTTTTTACCAGGATCACGTGACAGAGTAACAGCGCAGAAGCATAATTGGGAGAGAGTTTTCACTCCATAACAGCAAGTGCCTCACCTTCATGGCAGGATCATCAAGTATTATAATCTCCTAAATAACACACACCTGTGAAGGTGGTACATTTTAAAAGACTGGAAACCATTTTTGCAATTTCATTAACACGTTAAAGCTTCTGATGAGATTTTACTGATTGTGTTTAGATCCACTTTAAAGTATATGTCAGGGCGGAATAAAAAAATATACGGTTCATCTCTGCAATACATGCACATTTCTCCATGTTGAATCCCTTTAACCACTTAAGGACCGAGCCTCTTTCTGAGATTTGGTGTTTACAAGTTAAAAACTGTTTTTTTTGCTAGAGAATTACTTTGAACCCTCTAACATTTATTTATATATATATATATATATATTTTTTTTCTTTCTTTTTAACACCCTAGTGAATAAAAGCGCACTTTTTTTGAATGAAAAAATAAGACACCAGTAAAATTAGCCCAATTTTTTTTATATTGTGAAAGATAATGTTACGCCAATTGATACCCAACATGTCCCGCTTCAAAGTTGTGCCGGCTCATGGAATGGCGACAAACTTTTACCCGTAATCTCCATAGGAGACATTTAAAAAATTCTATAGGTTGCATGTTTTGAGTTACAGAGGAGGTCTAGTACTAGAAGTATTTCTCTTGCTCTAACGAGCGCGGCAATACCTCACGTGTGTGGTTTTACACACAGGTTTCATATGCGGGCGCTGCTCACGTTTTTTTTTTTCATTTATTTTACGTTATTTTCTTTATTTTTACACTGTTTAAAAAAAAAAAAAAAAAAATTCTCACTTTTATTCCTATTACAAGGAATGTAAACATCGCTTGTAATAGAAAAAGCATGACAGGTCCGCTTAAATATGAGATCTGAGGTCAAAAAGACCTCAGATCTCATATTTAGACTAAAATGTAAAATGCAATAAAAAAAAATTGTCATTCTAAAAAAAAAAGCCTTTTAAGAGCAATGGGCAGAAGTAACGTTTTGACGTCGCTTCCGCCCTGCAGTGATATGGAGACGGGTGGGGGCCATCTTCCCCTCGCTCGTCTCCATACACAGGCAGGGAGAGGATCCGCTGCCGATGGCTCTGGTAAGTGGCGGAGGGCACCGGAGAGTGGCGGGAGGGGTGGGGCCCTCTCCCGCCACTGATAAAAGTGATCTTGTGGCATATCCGCCGCAGAGACCTATTTTATTTTGTAGCGGACCACCAGCTGAAGAAGAGGATATGGGGTTTATGGTAGCTAGCTGCTGCCATAACAACCGTATTCCTCTTCAAACAGCCGATGTATACCTGCGACGGGCGGTCCGTAAGTGGTTAACCACTTAAGCTCCAGAAGCTTTTACCCCCTTCATGACCAGGCTATTTTTTGCTATTTGGCACTGCGCTACTTTAAATGGCAATTGTGCGATCATGCAACGTTGTATACATATGAAACGTATCATTTCTTTATTGTACATCCCGGGACACAGAGCCATAGTGATAACTATATGGGTATATAGCAACCTTTTAGGTGATGGATACTGGCACGCCCAGGACAGGAAGTTGCCTCCCTATATAACCCCTCCCACACTGGGAGCACCTAATTTTTTTCACCAGTGTCTAGGTGTTGGTCACGGTTAAAGATGTTTTTTCTTTGAAGAGCTCCACTGGAGCAATCCTTGCTGGACGAGCAAGCTAACAAACCGGATCCATTCAGCGTGTCATTTAACCACTTACCCACTGGGCACTTAAACACCCTTCCTAACCAGACCAATTTTCAGCTTTCAGTGCTCTCACATTTTGAATGACAATTACTCAGTCATGCAACACTGTACCCATATGAAATTTTCATCCTTTTTTTTCACACAAATAGAGCCTTCTTTTGGTGGTATTTGATCACCTCTGAGTTTTTTATTTTCTGTGCTAAAAATTAAAAAAGACCCGAAAATTTTGTAAAAAAATGAATTTTTCTTCATTTCTATTATAAAATTTTGCAAATAAGTAATTTTTCTTCATAAATTTGTGGATTAGTGGATATTATTTAGTCTGTGTGAAAGTTATAGAGTCTACAAGCTATCGTGCCAATCACTGAAAATTGTTCACATCTGATCACATCTGATGTACTGAGGCCTATCATTTCTTGAGACCCTAACAAGCCAGGAACTTACAAATACACACAAAATGACCCCTTTTTGGGAAGTAGACATTCCAAGGTATTTAGTAAGAGGCATGGTTAGTTTTTTGAAGTTGTGATTTTTTCCGACAATTCTTTGCAAAATTAAGATTTTTTTTTTATTTTTATTTTTTTTTCACACCAAATTGTCATTATAACAAGTTATTTCTCTCACATGGCATGTACATTCCACAAATGACACCCTAAAATATATTCTGCTACTCCTCCTGAGTATGGCGATACCACATGTGTGAGACTTTTACACAACCTGGCCACATACAGAGGCCCAACATTGAAGTAACACATTCAGGCATTCTAGGAGCATAAATTACACATCTAATCTCTCAACCACCTATTACACTTTTGAAGGCCCTGGAGCACCAAGAAAATGGAAACGCCCACAAAGTAATCCCATTTTGGAAAGCAAACACCACAACATATAATCTATGAGGCATAATGAGTCTTTTGAACGGTTAATTTTTTCCAGAAGTTTTTGGAAAATGTGGAAAAAAAATGAAAATGCATTTTTTTTACATAAAGTTGTCCATTTCTAAGATATTTCCAACACATAGCATGTACATAGCAAAAATGACACCCTAAAATATATTCTGTTACTCCTCCTGAGTATGGCAATACCACATGTGTGAGACTTTTACAAAGCCTGGCCACATACAGAGGCCCAACATTGAAGTAGCACATTCAGGCGTTCTAGGAGCATAAATTACACATCTAATTTCCTTACAATCTTTTTTGAAGGCCTTTCATATTTCTAACACATAGCATGAACATACCAAGAATTACACCCTAAAATACATTCTGCTGAGCAAAGGGTAAACAAAAGATTACCTGTGGTTTTAGTAGTGCAGAGAATTGGGACAGCAGCAATCTTGGGTGGATGAGTGATGTATAAGGGCATTCTGCATGACACTTTGTATATTTTAGCATTAGGCTGACCGTTAATTGCAGTTTTTATTGCTGGACTAAAGGATCAGCAGTGGATGTATTTATAGTAAAGTAGAAAAACGAATGCGCAAACCCAAAGTGGATAAAAACAATTAAAGAGGTCTTAGAAGCCGCCACACATAAGGCAGTGTTCCCACACAGAAAATAAATAGGATAATAAGAAATGTGGTGCTAACTAGAGTGCATAAATAAATAAGGATGATAAAAAATAAATACATCAAATACTAACTGAAGTGCATGAGTGAAACGGTATTAACCTCAATACATAAACTGCAGTGAGATCACATAAATTAACTGACTGCATTAAATAATGGTAATTCATAAAATGTGTCAACAAATGGATTGATAGAGGGATCCTCTAAGACAAAATAAAGTTCAATGGTGATCTAAAAGTGCATCAAAGTGAAAAAAATTCCAAAACCAAAAAAATAAAAAAAATTGCATAAACTAAAAAAGTCGCAAAAAATTGAAAAAATCGCAAAAAATGACTAGTCCAGGTAGTGCAATACAGTGTCCGCCACCATGGGACTCATCTTCGCCAGCTGTAGAACTTCTTCTGTAACCAAGGCCTCCACCCCATCTGCTGAGCTTGAAGCCTTCCATTGGAGACCCGGCGGGGCTGTGACAATCGGATGACATTGATCGATCGGTGGTCTTTACCCTCTTTCTGATTGCAGGCTCGACTTGACCCGTAGGGGTCTCTATTAGAGGTGAGAGGCTGGGGGAAACGTGCTGCGCACCACGGATTACGGATGTTTAGAGGAATTTCATATTGATCATCTGTTGCACTTGCACTGTTCTGTCTGCTGCACAAACTATTATATCAAGATTCACTTCGTATTTGTTGGCACCGTATTGCACTACCTGGACTAGTCATTTTTTGCCATTTTTTTGCAATTTTTGCACTTTATGCGAGATTTTTTTTCCCCATTTTTATGCGACTTTTTTTAGTTTATGCGATTTTTTTTAAAAAAAAATTTTATTTTGACATTTTTTTTCACTTTGATGCACTTTTAGATCACCATTGAACTTTATTTTGTCTTAGAGGATCCCTCTATCAATCCATTTGTTGACATATTTTATGAATTACCATTATTTTATGCACAGTCACTTCATTTATGTGATCTCACTGTAGTTTATTTATGTATTGAGGTTAATACTGTTTCACTCATGCACTTTAATTAGTATTTGATGTATTTATTTTTTATCATCCTTATTTATGTACTCTAGTTAGCGCCACATATTTCTTATTATCCTATTTATTTTTATAGTACCTCTATTTTTTTTGCATACCAAATATTTAATCCTAAATGCCACTTATTGCCCAAATAACCTCTCAAGGCACATAGGATAAATATGGGGCGCTAATATGTTGTGTATCCAAAAATCTGTGTTAGCACAATAGTGGTGAGACCCTCTTATTGTGTTTATATAACTCGTGACAAACAAGTAATGCTACCAATCTCTGAATAGCATATAAAATAAATAAATATATGTGACATCCAAGTGGAACACTACGTGCAATCACTACACTCCATGCTGTGACATATCAAAACATCACACAACAGTCCATATATTTCAAATGAATCCGTCCAAAAGGAACTGCTTGTGACAACATCTAGTGTAATATCAGATGCATACACTCAGGTGTCTTCGTGTGTCTTCCACCTCACCCCTGTGTTCAGTGAATCACACCCTCCAGAAATGCACTCACCGATTTACAATGCCAGCATTTTCATGCAAGGCAGTACACGCTTATTTTACCACACTCAGGGGTAAATGGAACATTCGGTGTCCAGGAGGATAGTTGTTAAATAGATCAGTAATTATGTTTTTCAGAGCTCTTCATCACACCACACCTGGGAAAGTATCCACCCAACTCCTTTCTCACATGTTACTTCAGAATGATCTTCTTTCACATATATTTATTTATTTTATATGCTATTCAGAGATTGGTAGCATTACTTGTTTGGCACGAGTTATATAAACACAATAAGAGGGTCTCACCACTATTGTGCTAACACAGATTTTTGGATACACAACACGTTAGCGCCCCATATTTATCCTATGTGCCTTGAGAGGTTATTTGGGCAATGAGTGGCATTTAGGATTAAATATTTGGTATGCATATTTAATTTTTTAAAGGGCAGCTTTTCTTATCATTTTAGTACTTATACTTCACGTTTTTGTTGAGCTCACCATTTAACACTGGTTAGCACTAATTTTTGGATTAGGTATTTAGAGTCATTGGCGCGGTGGGGGTGTCTTCTGGTTGAGGGGCGCTGTATCATCTAGGATACCCAGTTATTGTTACCTCTATTTTTTTGCTTGCACTGTGCCTCCTAAGAGGGTGGTCTCTACCCCCGCAAAAAAGATTAAGGCATCCCCATCAGGCTCTGAGGACCCCGGTCATGCCTCTACAGTACCCTCCTCCCCGGACAGACTAGAGGTGGCTAGCCAGAATGAACCGTTGGTTTTCTCTGGTGCAGCTGTTTGTTACTGAGGACGCCTTATCCTCAGCTCTGGTTGAGTTAGAACAGAGGTTAGCAGCTTTAATCGCATCCTCTTCCCAGAGTGGGAGGAAGCGTGATAGATCTCCCTCCCCCGCTCCGGACCCCCTGTCAAAAGAGCAGCAGTGGCCGGAGGTAGAGGAATTGCCCTCAGGGGACCGGGAAGAGGGGCAATCTAATGATTCCTCTTCGGAAGAATCAACTGTAGAAGAACCTTTCCCAGCCTCGCAATCTGAGAGATTGCTAGTACAATCCCTTACTGAAATGGCCCGCTCTACATTCAAGTTGCCCTTGACAAAGTCAGTCGAAAGGCCCATTTCTTCACTAGGTTCGCTAAAGCCCCCGCAGGCTCTTCGTGCCTTTCCGGTTCATCCATTGCTGGAACAGCTTGTATATGCTGATTGGGTGCACCCAGATAAGCATTTTCTCCCTCCTAATACATTTTCTACTCTCTATCCTATGGAAGAGAAATTTACCAAGAAATGGAGTATTCCGGTTGTAGATGCTGCTATCTCCTCTGTAAATAAAAGCCTGACTTGTCCTGTAGACAATGCTCAGATGTTCAGGGATCCAACAGATAAAAGGTTAGAGTCTTTACTGAAGACGTCTTTTTCTACCGCAGGTGCGATAACTCAACCTGCTGTAGCGGCAATAGGCATCTGTCAATCCCTAAAGGACCAGCTGAAGCAGGTTCTTAGAGATATTCCAGGTCAGCAGGCCCGAGATTTAGCTTTTGCGATTGAGGCTATTAAAGATTCTATTATTCAGGCTTCTCGCCTTATGCTCCTATTGGTGCATATGCGTAGGATCTTGTGGCTGAAAAACTGGTCAGCTGAGGCGCCATGCAAAAGACTTTTAGCTGGGTTTCCTTTTCATGGTGAACGGCTATTTTTCTGGATGACTTGGATAAGTATATCCAAAAGATTTCAAGTGGGAAAAGTACCTTGTTACCAGTTAAACGAAAGATTAAGCGTCCTTCATTTAAGCGAGGGCCAGGGGCAACTGCCTCTAGGCAGTCGCATGGCCTCCACCATCAGGTTCAAGAGGTAAAACTCAAGGTCATGTCCAGGGACAGAAAAAGCCCTGGGGTAGGAAACCTACAAAGCAAAATTCTAAAGCCTCCTTATGAAGGGACACCCCCGCTCACTCGGGTGGGGGGAGGCCTTTTGCAGTCTGCAAAGGTGTGGCAAGAAGAGATTCAGGACATCTGGGTCTCCTCCACAATGGCTCTAGGTTACAAACTAGAGTTTTGAGATTTTCCTTCGCCTTGTTTTCTGAGGTCAAATGTTCCCAAAGATCCAGGGAAGAGGCAATCCCTGTTCTCGGCATTAAACCAACTGCTATCGCAAGGGGTGATCATGGAGATTCCCGTGGAAGAGCAGGGTCTGGGGTTTTATTCAAACCAAATAGAGATGTCAGGCCCATCTTAGATCTCAAAGGGCTAAATCAGTTCCTGAATATCTGCTCATTTCGCATGGAGTCAATCCGATCGGTAGTTTCCTTCCTTCATGGAGGGGAACTTCAGGCATCAATCGACATAAAGGATGCGTATTTGCATGTGCCTATTCTTCCCGCTCACCAGAAATTTTTGCGATTCGAGGTAGAGGGGCACCATTTTCAGTTTGTAGCCTTGCCCTTCGGTCTAGCTACTGCACCCCAGGTTTTACAAAGGTTCTGGCCCCACCTCTGGCCAGACTAAGCACTCAGGGCATAACGGTTATAGCATACCTGGAGACTTGTTACTAATAGACTGGTCGGTGGCCCGCTTGGAACAAAGTGTGGTCAGCACAGTCCACTATCTGGAATACCTAGGGTGGATTCTCAACCTAGAGAAATCATCCTTAAAGCCACTAAGAAGGCTAG
Source organism: Aquarana catesbeiana (assembly GCF_042186555.1). Classification (NCBI taxonomy): domain Eukaryota; kingdom Metazoa; phylum Chordata; class Amphibia; order Anura; family Ranidae; genus Aquarana; species Aquarana catesbeiana. The sequence continues at coordinate 60,898,023 of NC_133327.1, forward strand.
AGTACTTAGGCCTGACCAGAGAAGAGTGTTTTTTGCCCCAGGCAAAAATCAGTGCTATAAGGGACTTAGTTCAGGTGGTCAGGACAAAGAAGAATCCCTCCATTCATCTTTGCATGAGGTTATTAGGAAAGATGGTGATGTTCCCTATGCCCAGTTTCATTCGAGACCATTGCAAAACAGCATACTAACTGCTTGGAACAAAAAGGTCCAAGCTCTAGATTTTCCAATGCATCTGACTCCAAGGGTACGTCAGAGTCTCAGTTGGTGGTTTATGACCAAGAATCTACAGAAGGGGAAATCCTTCATACCAGTTACCTGGAAGGTGGTAACAGATGCCAGCCTTTTGGGTTGGGGAGCAGTCCGGGAAGATGGTCCACGACCGAGAAAACCTTGCCCATCAACATTCTAGAGATTCGGGCGGCACGTTTGGCTCTGGAGGCCTGTACGTCCAGGTTGCGGAATTTTCCTGTCAGGATCCAATCCGACAATGCCACAGCAGTGGCTTATATCAGTCATCAGGGGGGCACCAGGTGTCATGCAGCCTAGAGGGCGGTAAATCCTATCCTAACCTGGGCAGAGAAACATGTACCTTGCCTATCAGCAATCTTCATCCCAGGAATAGAGAATTGGCAGGAGGACTTCTTAAGTCACCAACAGTTGTTTCCGGGGGAATGGTCTCTTCATCCCGACATTTTCCAGGCTATATGCCAAAGATGTGGAACCCCGGACGTAGATCTATTGGCGTCCAGGTTCAACAAGAAGCTGGACAACTTCGTGTCAAGGACAAGAGATCCACTCGCTTGCAGGTCAGATGCGTTGGTGACTCCGTGGGATCAGTTTTCACTGATTTATGCATTCCCTCCTTTTCAGCTGCTACCTTGTCGTCTTCGCAGAATCAGGCAAGAAGGGAAGCCAGTGAGTCTTGTAGCCCCGGCATGGCCCAGAAGATCTTGGTATGCGGAGATCATAAGGATGGCGGTGGGGGTCCAGTATTCCACCCTACTTTACAAGCGCTAAATTTGACGGTTTGGCTATTGAGACCCATATTCTGAAGAATCGGGGTCTTTCAGGGTCAGTTCTGTCTACCCTGATTAATGTTAGGAAACCAGCTTCCAGACTCATATATTAAAGTCTGGAGAGCATATGTTGCCTGGTGTGAATCCAAGGGTGGCATCCTGGGAAGTATGTCATAGGCAGAATTCTGGTGTTCCGCAATTAGGAGTAGAAATGAAGCTGGCCTTAAATATATACTTTCAAGGGTCAGCTTTCGGCCTTATCAGTATTGTTTCAGAGACCACTCGCTTCTCATTCCTTGGTTAGGACTTTTATACAGGGGGTGACCCGGCTTAATCCACCAATCAGATCACCATTATGTCCTTGGGATTTGAACTTGGTTTTGTCGGTACTACAAAAACAGCCATTTGAGCCAATTCGATCTATTCTCTTGGTCCTTTTGACAAGGAAAGTAGTGTTTCTGATTGCAATATCCTCTGCTAGAAGGGTATCAGAATTACCGTATTTATTGGCGTATAACGCGCCGGCGTATAACACACAATCCAAGTTTAGGAGGGAAGTTTAAGGAAAAAAAACTTACATTTAAATGCCCATCAATGCAGCCTTGTATGGTGTCATTTGCGGCCTTGTATGGTGTCATTTGCGGCCTTGTATGGTGTCATTTGCGGCCTTGTCGGTGTCATTTGCGGCCTTGTATGGTGTCATTTGCGGCCTTGTCGGTGTCATTTGCGGCCTTGTCGGTGTCATTTGCGGCCTTGTCGGTGTCATTTGCGGCCTTGTCGGTGTCATTTGCGGCCTTGTCGGTGTCATTTGCGGCCTTGTCGGTGTCATTTGCGGCCTTGTCGGTGTCATTTGCGGCCTTGTCGGTGTCATTTGCAGCCTTGTCAGTTTAAATATGGCGCCGCCGAGATACACAGAGCCGTATGTCCTGTGTATCTCGGCTCCTCTCGCTGATCCCCGACGACCTCCGCTGATTGTGAGTGGAGCGACCGCTGCCGATATACACATAGCCGAGTGTACTCGGCTAGGCTCAGCTCCGCTCACAGTCCCGCCCAGTCCCGCCATTGGACCTGTGTTATGTCCATCATAGGGCGGGACTGGGTGCGACTGTGAGCGGAGCCAAGTACTTTCGGCTATGTGTATATCGGCGGCGCTCGCTCCGCTCACAATCAGCGGAGATTGGCTTATAACACGCACCCAAGATTTTCCCCTGATTTTAAGGGTAAAAAAGTGTGTTATACGCGATAAATATGGTAGCTGCTCTTTCATGTAAAGAGCCATATTTCATTATCCACAAAGATAAAGTGGTGTTGTGGCCTCATCCAGTTTTTTCATCTAAGGTGGTGTCAGACTTTCACCGGGATATTATCCTTCCTTCCTTTTTTTCCAGAACCTCGTTCTGGGCTAGAAAAGTCACTACATTCCCTTGATGTAGTGAGAGCAATTGAAGTATATTTAAAGACAACTGCTCAGATTCGGAAAACAGATGTTTTGTTTGTCTTGCCAGACGATCCTAAGAAAAGACAGTCGGCATCAAAAGCTATTATTTCCAGATGGATTAGGCAAATTATCATTCAGGCTTATGGTTTGACGGGGAAGATTCCACCCTTTAAAATCAAAGCACACTCGACTAGGGCAGTTAGTGCTTTTTGGGCAGTGCATCACCAGACCTCTATGGCTCAGATCTGTAAGGCAGCAACCTGGTCTTCGGTCCATATGTTCACTAGATTTTATCAGGTGGATGTGAAAAGACATGAGGATACCGCCTTTGGACGCAGTGTGCTGCAGACTGCAGTATAGGTCCTCAAGTCTGATGGCATCCTACTTATGTGTCTCCCTCCCCTCGGTGGGCATTGTTTTGGGACATCCCATATAGTTATCACTATGGCACTGTGTCCCGTGATGTACGATAAAGAAAATAGGATTTTTATAACAGCTTACCTATAAAATCCTTTTCTTGAAGTACATCATGGGAATACAGAGATCCCTCCCCTCTTTTGGATATACGTATATTGCTTGGCTACAAAACTGAGGTGCTCACAGTGTGGGAGGGGTTATATAGGGAGGCAACTTCCTGTCTTGGGTGTGCCAGTGTCCATATTTGAAAAAAGAAATATATTTTCTATCTTCTTTTATAAAACATATCCAATTTAAAAAAAAAAAAATCCAATTTCTACATGAATTTTGGCCAAAATGTATTCTGATATATATCTTTGGTAAAAAAAAATCCCAATAAATGGCTATTATTTGTGTGAAATAAGAGTCCACAATGGTATATACAGGTGCATCTCAGGTGATCGCTTCCATTCCACATTGCATTGATACAGTAATTCATGAAAGGAGTCCCGACCAAGTATTGTGTGCATACTATACTGTAAATGGACATACTTTTCAGTAAGCCACCATTTCTGTATTAAAAGCCTTTTTTTATGAGATGCACCTGTGTATTTGAAAATTGATCAATCCTTATGTACTGACGGCCTATCTAATTTTTTGAGGCTCTAATATGTCAGGTCATTATAAATACCCCCCCAAATAAACCCTTTTTGGAAAGTAGTCTGAGGCATTTAGTCCTGGTTCACACCGTGTATTTTTAGTGCGTTTTTCAGAAACACACTACAATCCATTTAACATGGTTTCCTGTGGGTCACATTCACATCTGCATTTTATGGAAAGGGCCAGGGACCAGCAGGTTGTGTTTTTGGTTCCATAGACTTCAATGGATCAAAAACGTGTATTGAAAAACGCAAAATGCATCAACTGCAACCTGCATTGGTGTCATCCAGGCCTTAGTAAGAGACATGGGAAGTTTTTTTTGTTTTTTTTTTTGACATCTAATTTTTGTCACAATTTTTTGGAAAATGAAGAAATGAAATAAAAAATTCACAATTTATTTAAATTTTTTTAAGATACCTTCACCAGTGCAGTACAGCGTCATGATATAAATGGTGTGGCAGTGATCAGGGACTGGATTGCATGTTTAAAAAAAATAAATACAAATGAATACTGTTTTTTAAAGCGGTTGTATACCTTTATTTTTAACTTTTACCTACAGGTAAGCCTATAATAAGGCTTACCTGTAGGTAAAAAAAATATCTCCTAAACCTGTAAGGTTTAGGAGATATTCCCCTCGCAATGAGCCGCTGACTGCAGCGGCGCATGCGCACAGGGGATTCTCGGCTGACAGCCCGGCAAACTCCAGAGCTTGCCGGGCAGAAGTCTCCCGCGTGCATGCGCGGGAGTGACGAGATCGCGGCTCCGGCCACTCACAGCGCCGGAGCCGCGATACCCGGAAGACACGCCGAGGGGAGATGTCAGCTCCCTCGGCGTGGACCAGGTGAGATGCCGGCGCCTCGTTCTAAGGTAAGTATCTCATAATGAGCTAGTATGCGGTGCATACTAGCTCATTATGCCTTTTCCCTTGCAGGTGTAGAAAAAAAAAAAAAAGACAGCGGGTATACAACCGCTTTAAATATTTATTATTTTTTTAACATTTTTTTACTTTTTTTTTAAACCACTTTAATACAGGGCAGTTATACACCTTCCGGCCCAGACCAATTTTCAGCTTTCAGTGCTGTCGCACTTTGAATGACAATTGCGCGGTCATACAACACTGTACCCAAACTAAATTTTTATCATTTTGTTCCCACAAATAGAGCTTTCTTTTGGTGGTAATTGATCACCTCTGCGGTTTTTATTTTTTGCTAAACAAATAAAAAAAGGCCGAAAATTTTGAAAAAAATAAAAAGTTTTGCTTTTGTTTCCGTTAAAAAAAAAAAATTGTAAATAAGTAAGTTTTCTCTTTCACTGATGGGCAGTGACAGGCACTGATGAGGTGGCACCAATGAGCGGGCACTGACGATGGGCACTGGTAGGCGGCACTGATGGGTGGCCTTGATAGGCGGCACTGATGGGCACTCATGGGTGGCACTGATGGGCACTGATAGGCACTGATAGATGACACTGATGGGCACTGAAAGGCTTCAAAGAGGGGTTTTTATGGGTGGCACTGATAGGCGGCACTGATGGGCACTGATAGGCGGCACTGATGGGCACTGATAGGCGGCACTGATGGGCACTGATAGGTGGCACTGATGGGCACTGATAGGTGGCACTGATGGGCACTGATAGGTGGCACTGATGGGCACTGACAGGCGCCACTGATGGGCACTGATAGGCGGCACTGATACGTGGCACTGATACGTGGCACTGATGAGCACTGATACGTGGCACTGATGAGCACTGATATGAGGCACTGATAGGCATCCCTGGTGGCACTGGCAGTGGTAGGCATTGGAGTGGGCACTGATTGGCAGTTGCCTGGGCATTGATTGGCAGCTGCCTGGGCACAGATTGATATTTCTCTGGGGGTCTAGGGGGCATACCTGGTGGTCCAGTGTGGATGGCTTCCCTGGTGGTCCGGGGTGGGATCCGAGGGGGGGCTGTGCTGATAAACAATGAGCACAGAACCCCCCCTGTCAGAGGAGCAGCCGATCGGCTCTCCTCTACTCGAGTCTGTCAGACGTGAGTGAGGAAAAGCCGATCACCGACTCTTCCTATTTACATCGTGATCAGCCGTGGTTGGACACGGCTGATCACGTGGTAAAGAGTCTCCGTCAGGGACGGAGCGCAGCGGCTTAATACCCTGATCACATCATATGACGTCTGGTCAAGATATTGAAACCACTTTGCCGCCGTCATTTTGCTATATATCAGAGTAGTTCAATGTTTCCATAGTGTTAATCAGGGATTATTTTTTTTTTTTTTACACTTTACTGGTACAATGAAGATCATTGTGCCAGCAATGCTTTGAACGGTCATGGATGGGCTAAGTTCATGACAGCTGTGAATACTAGTGATTTGGCTACAGCTAATCACATGGTACAGGGTGCTGTGATTGGCCCTGTTACCATGTGTTAGCTGTGGGCCAATCACAGCTTACTAGTAAGAGCCTGTTCACACCGGTGCAACTTTTTATGCAATTTTTAAATCGCATGACAAGTTGCACCCTATTGTCCGCAATGGAGCTGCTCAAATCAACGGGACTCCGACTTTGTGGTGCCGCGCTGATTTGGGGGAAAAAAGGTTCCTGCATTATTCTGGGCGATTTCAGGTGGGACGTACATGAAGTCGCAAAGATGTCAGGCAAGTCGCACCCCAAATCGCACTGACCTGCGACTATTAAGTTGTGTTACTTCAAGTGAAGTAGCATGATTTCAAAGTTGCATTCAGTGTGAACCGGGTCTAAAGAAATCAAAGCTGTTATGCATCGTATTAATGCATAACAGCTTTGTTGATATTTTGATTATGTGATCGCAGTGATTATGTGATCACATAATCACTGGTCCCCGGGCACTAGACACAGTGGTCGCGCAGCGCCCCCCTGTGTCTGTACAGGCAAAATTACGTACGGGTACGTTGCTTTGCCTGTACATGCCGCCCACCCACAGTAAATGTACTGTGGGCAGTCAGCAAGTGGTTTAAGACCATGTAAGTTGTGGAGAATGCCTGTTGCTTGGCCAGAAATGCATTCAGCTCATAAAGCTGGATACACATTATATACAACTTTTGTTCGATTTCCTTTAGATTTACCTTCAACTATGTAGTGCAAGGGCCTGCCTGATTGTGTATAAATGGACGTGTTAAGGTTTGACCTCATATTTATATGGTTTTGGTAAATCTAAAGGAAATTGTATAGTGTATATCCAGCTTTAGTCCTGTTTTGAGCTGACAATGCACAGCATTTAAATGGTGTCAGCCCTTCCCGCCTATCCCTTATCCCATTCTCCACAAAAGAGAGACTGACTAATCTGGAGTCTAAAGACAACAGCTAGGAGGGCTAATTGGACTCATTGAGATAACACAGGAAGTGTGCAGAGGACACAGAACATCTCTGAATTTCTGACACGAGCAACAGGTATTTTTTTTGCACTTATCAAACAGATATAAGAAAACGCCATGATACATTTAACAGGGCAAATAAGAAGTGTGGTATTGGGGTTTACATATACTCTAGGCTTTTACCTTTGCCATTTTGGGCTGTTTATCTCTAAACATTGGCTTTTTTTTCTTTCTTCTTTATTGGGATTTGTATTGTATAGTAGATGTGCTGAACATAGAACCCCAAAAAAAGAAAGATCTAGTTCACCACCATAAAGACTCTGGTACTGTATCTCATTTAATACACTTTACCTGGCAAGTATTTTTTTTTTTTTTTATCAGTATAGATTTAAAAAGTTTGTTTTTAAGGCGAGGGGATCTTAGAGTACATGATGGCGGCCTGTTTGTGAGATGAGAAAAATGTTTTGTGGCAGGCATTCTTAAATGTTTTTTTTACAGTCTTGCTGTGTTTTTTTTTTTTTTTATAGCACTGGATACATGTCATGCAGAACCAACTGTTGAATGGCAGACTAGACCAGAGAATGTTGCTGCCATTAAATCTTTCACCTGGAACTTTCCACAAACTGGAGAAGCTGTAAAAGTCTTTGCAAGTGCTGTAGACAGCCCTGGCCTCTTCTGGTGCCAGTTAAGCACAACAGATTTTGATGTCCTAGCAAAACAAGTTCAGGAAGCTGGAGAAAAGTCTGTCAGAGATGACCATTTTATTGGAACCATTGGGGTTGGCAGCCTCTGCAATGTTATGTACAGCGAAGACCAAAACTGGTACCGGGCTCTCGTTTCCAAAATGGAGGCCGATGTTGCTACTGTAAGATTTGTTGACTATGGAAACGTAGAGAATGTTGTCAAAGATGAAATTCGACAGCTTCCTACCACTCTCGCCAGTGTTCCGACCCAAGCTTTCCCATGCTGCCTTGCTGGATTTAATGTTGCTGCCGGTAAATGGACTTCAGAGGGGTGTGATTATTTTTTTCAACATGCTACAGAAGACGTACTGGAGTTGACTGTTGAAGATATACAACATGATGAAATGTGTAAAACACCTTTGGCACTTGTAAGACTAAAATATAATGAAATGGACATTAATGAAGAAATGAAACGCTTCTGGCAAGTGGGCGAGAAAGAATCCTCAAACCTTGATGACATGACTGAAGGAAGACAAACGGTGGAGGAAAAGCAGATTGACGCTGAAGAGTTGGACTGGCCTATTCCCAGTATGGAAGATGAAGCTTACCGTAATATGGGTATGCTTTGGCTCTTTCTTTGTGCTGGATTTCTAGTGGTTCTAAAATCTAGGTGTGTTTTTTTTTTTTTTTTTTTTTTTTTATATTTACCTCTTTCATTCCAATGCTGTCCCCACTGGCAGCTCCGTTCTCTCTTCCTGGGTTCCCAGGCTTCACTAAGAGCAGTCAAATCCTGTGAGGGGGGGCTGTGGTCGAGCCAAGTTGTGTGCGACCATGGACGCCCACAGCCTGGCTCGGGGAATGGGTGCCCTCATTGCACAGGGCTTGCTATGTGGGCAACTGGAAGAGAGGGTAAGCAGGGGACAGCCAAAGAAGAGCTACAGGACCACTCTGTGCAGTATTTAGTAAGTACAGTGCATTTATAAAGTATTCAGACCCCCTTCACTTCTTCCAGAGTTATGTTGCAGCCTCATACTACAGTTGTTTAACCGCTTGAAGACCCAGGCATTTTCTGACATTTCTCTCCTACATGTAAAAATCATAAGTTTTTTTGCTAGAAAATGTACATAGAACCCCCAAATATTATATGTTTTTTAGCAGAGACCATACAGAATACAATGGCGGTTATTGCAACCTTTTATCTCGCACAGTATATGCACAGCAATTTTTCAAACACTTTTTTTTTTTGTTTTTTTTTTTTTATATTTATTTTTTTGTCTTTTGCTAGAAAATTAGTTAGAACCCCCAAACATTATATATATATTTTAAAGCAGAGGCCCTATAGAATAAATTGATGGGGTTTGCACTTTTTAATGTCGCACAGTATTTGCTCAGTGGTTTTTCATACGCAATTTTTGGGAAAAAATACACACTTTATAATTTTATTGCAAAAAAACACAATACGTAACTCAATATTTTTGTTTAATGTTAAAGTTGTCACGTTGAGTAAATGGATACCAAACATGTCGCACTTTAAAATTGCACATGCCCACAAACAATGTAAATTTTAGTAATTATAGGCAACGTTTTAAAAGCCTTTACAGGTTACCACTTTAGATGTACTAAGAAGGTCTGGTACTAGAATTGCTGCCCATGATCTGACATTCGTAGCGATACCTCGTATGTGGGACCAATTGCGATTTGCGCGAGTGCAGGACCGACGCGCGTTCACCTTTGCACGCTAGCATGGGGGGGACGGGGGCACTTTACGTTTTATTTATTTCTATCTATCTATATATAATCTATATATATATATAAAACCATTTGAGCGGACTTTACCATTACCAGAAAGGAACACTACATAATCTTATGAAATACAATTTATTACAATATATTACAAGAATAAAAGTTGATACAAAATAAAAACAAGAAAATTGGAGCTCTCATTGATATAAGCACATAATATATATAACATATTAGATCTCTATTACTGCTAGGTCAAAGAGGTCGACGTTTCGCTTTATGCTTCCTCAGGACCTTAAGGCCTCATGCACATGAGACGCCGGTGCAAATGCTGAACACATGTTTTTAAAAGCTGAAACCGGCGTTTAGAAACGTCCGTTTTGCTGCGTTTGCATGCCACGTTTAGAAGCGTTTTCCCGCAATTTGCGTCTAGAAGCGTCTGCAGAGAATGACAATTTGGTGTGCTAACACAGTGGAACTAGCACTATAACATATCCAAATTTGGGGTTCCTAGCACCAAGTGGCCCCGAGATACGGGACCCCAAAGTCGGGTCGCAAAATGTCAAGCACTTCAGCAGAGAATGACATTTTCATATTTTATAGTGTTAGTCCCACTGTGTTAGCACACAAAAATTTGGGGTTCCTAGCACCAAGTGGCCCCGATATATGGCCGGGTCACAAAATGGCATTCTCTGCTGCAGAAAAGTGCTTGACATTTTGCGACCCGACTTTTGGGGCCCCATATCTCGGGGCCACTTGGTGCTAGGAACCCCAAATTTTGTGTGCTAACACAGTGGCAAAATTTGGGGTTCATAGCACCAACTGGCCCAGGGATACGGGACCCCAAAGTCGGGTCGGAAAATGTCATTCTCTGCTGCAGAAGTGCTTGACATTTTGCAACCCGAATTTAGGGTCCTGTATCTCGGGGCCACTTGATGCTAGGAACCCCAAATTTGGATATGTTGTAGTGCTAGTCCCACTGTGTTAGCAAACACCGAGATATGGGGCCCCAAATTCGGGTTGTAAAATGTTCCTTTAAAAACACATACCGGCGTTTAGCCACGTTTAGCCGCGTTTGGTGTCTGAAACGTGGAAAACGCTTGCGTCTGAACCCATTATTTTGCTTCTGGAAAAACGAGGTTAAACGCAACTGCCTAAAAACGCCAAAAAAACGAGACTGTGTACATGGACACATAGGATAACATTGAATGGGTTCAGGGGCAGTTGAAAAAAGTGTCCAACTGCCTCTGAACGTGTGTTTAACAGCGTCTCGTGTGCATGAGGCCTAATTCCTTGACTGTAAGCAGAGGGGTTCTGTATAGGAGACAAAGAAGGGAAACATCATGTTTCATCAACGGATATGAAATGCAGCAATAACATTTAATAATATGGTCCCCATATATAATATGGAGAACCGTGTAATATGAGTGCCACTCACATGTCAGAGAAAGCGCTCATACATGTAACAGGCCATGTGCTATCCAAAGTTGTCTAGATTAGCAATATCCTCCCCAGATAGATCAGCCAATAAATCTAAATGCCCCATTCTATAAAAGGTGACAGAAAAATCAGCCCCCAAAGAATGAGCATAGTAATAGAAGCTTCTAGTCAACCATAATAAACTACTTACTGGGCAGAAGTATTCCCAAAGTCACTACACAGTAACTCTTGAGATATCTGGGGTTTATAAGACCCCAAATCCCTCCTTGCACTTGAAAGCATTCAAATGCCTAGATCAGTGTATTTGAATACTTTTGATTTTTAAAAAATGGCGTCATTAAGATGCTAGTATACCGGAAGTGGTGTCATCGCTTCTGGGTTACCATAGCGAAGACCCAATCAAAGCCGATCTTGGCTTTCTTCGGGTCTCTGACTTCCGGTCTTCCCACAAATAGAGCTTTCTTTTGGTGGTATTTGATCACCTCTGCGTTTTTTTTTATATTTTGTGCTATAAACAAAAAAAGTCAGACAATTTAAAAATAACTTTTTTTTTTATTACTTTCTGCTATAAAACACACCCAATTAAAAAATGTAAAACAATCAAATTTCTTCATCAATTTAGGCCAATATGTATTCTGCTACATATATTTAGTAAAAAAATCCCAATAAGCATATGATTGGTTTGCGCAAATGTTCTAGCGTCTACAAGCTATGGGATTTTTCTTTATTTTTTCTTTTACTAGTAATGGCGATGATCAGTGACTTATAGCGGGAATGCGATATATGCGAATGCGTCAGACAAATCAGACACCTAAGTGACACTTGACACCTTTACGGGACCAGTGACATGAATACAGTGATTAGTGCTAAAAAAATATGCACGGTCACTGTACTAATGACACTGACAGGGAAAGGGTAGAATATATGCCTAATTTTTGCTTACACACTGTGGGGGAGTTGCTTTGATAATAGGAAGGCAAATATCCATCAAAGCCTTCCCTGCTGACTGAACGTTAGTCTGCCTTGTTTACATAGGCAGACTGCCGTTCTACTTGTTTCCTGAATGATCGGCGAGTCCTGGTGGACAGAATCCACCAGACCCACTGGTTGGCTCCCGCTGTGTCCATTTACAGCAGGAACGGGTCGCCGGCGGCGCGTGCACACGCCCCCCTAGACCTGGAAGTGTCAGCTCACGTACTAGGGAAGTGTTTTGGCACAGAACGGCCGTCCTGCCCTAGTAAATGTACGTGGGGTGGTCGCTAAGTGGTTAAGCAGTGCGGAGAAGACTTTGGTACTTCATTGTTTTGTATTGTCTACTACAATTGGCTTTTTATTGTATGATGTGTATTTAGAGGGTTTTGTTTATCTTGCTTGTCTTGTGTTGTGGTCATCCACAAGGTTAAGAGGGTAAAAAGAACCTGTCACAAGCATTATCATCCTTCCTTTACTTTGTTTGTAACTGACCTGGAACAAGCATGTCTGTCTGGTCTCAGAACAGCTAAGTACAGTATGTGCTTGATAACACCTTCCTGACTGAGTTATAGCCAGAAGACTTGCTACAGCGCGGTTGTCTAGTTCTGGGTGGGCATCTGTGTCTTTCGGGCACAGCTAATCACAGACTGCGGTAAAGGGACAATCACAGCAGCCCATTACGATGTGATCAGCTGTGTCCAATCATAGCTGATCACATCTAAACAGACCTGCCGATTGTTGGCAGTTCTTTCCTTCCAATTGTTGGCAGTTCTTTCCTCAAACGCTGTGTCTGTTTGAGAAAAGGACAGCCGTTACCCGGCAAGCCTGTCGGTTTACACTGATTATCAGTGCAGCCTCATTAGCGCTCATCAGAGAAGAAGAAAAATTACTTATTTGCATAATTTTATAACCAAAACTATTAAAACTTTTTTTTTCTGTCTCTATTTTTTTTGCTAAACGAAAAAAAAAAAAAAAAAAACCCAGTGGTGATTAAATACCACCAAAAGAAAGCTCTATCTGTGTAAAATAAAAAACATTTTGCTTAGGTACAGTGTTGCATGACTGCGCGATTGTCATTCAAAATGGAACAACGCTGATGAAAGCTGAAAATTGTCCTAGGCAGGAAGGGGGTGAAAGTGCCCGGTATTGAAGTGGTTAACCATTAGTGGCTTTCATTGAACTATTAACAGCTCCTGTAAGCGCCTACAACACAAGTATGGGCTTTCCTTTTTGATTTCTCATAGCCCAAATCTTAACCAACATTTTGGATAAATTAGAAAGCCGAATGTTGCTGTTTTTTCTCAAACGTCATGTTCTAGTTAGAAGGGAGAAGCCTACAGCACATTAAAAAAAGTGCTATTAGCCATCTTCTGTGTGCAGATACGAGGTGTAGAATCGCTGAATTTTTTTGGAGAGCCACTGCTGTAACATTTAGGAACAGCCACTTAAGATTTAACCCTGGATAATATCAAGGATGCTGTTTGCAGTATAGTTTTTGTAAAGGGTAATGTACATTGATTAACCGCTTGCTGACCGCCCTGTGAACTGGACCGTGTGTGTGTGTAATATATATATATATATTTTATAAATAATATTCTCCCTCAAAAAATCATCTCGCCTGCTCGCATTTTGTGAGTGGATTTTGAGGGCTGGCTAGGAAGGGCTGCCTGGGAGATAGGGGGGCAAGCACCGCCTGCCGGCAGGTTGTATGGGAGTCCTTCTCCCAGCGCTCCCGGAGGGGAAAAGTTGTTGTTCAGAGCATGGGGGACATCCCTAGCGGCTTTCATTTCAATAGCCAAGTGTTCCCCGCCCTCTTGCGGGTGTTCCCCGGCCAGGGGATAGGGTTGTATGTGTCGCCGAGCGGCGGGAACACAGCAATTGAAATTAAAGCTGTTCCAGTGATTTATGGCCGGCAATGCTCTTCCTCTCCTTTGCTCCCCTGCATTGGTGGACACGGGTGAGGCTGCATTGGTGGACACGGGTGAGGCTGCATTGGTGGACACGGGTGAGGCTGCATTGGTGGACACGGGTGAGGCTGCATTGGTGGACACGGGTGAGGCTGCATTGGTGGACACGGGTGAGGGTGCATTGGTGGACACGGGTGAGGGTGCATTGATGTGCACTGATAGAGTTGCTAAATTCTGCATAAAACATTTAAGTGTAATTTCATGAGCTAGTTTTATAAGGGTGTGTTTAGGGGCAGGGTAGGGGTTAGGTGGGGCAACTGGTGGCGAGTAACCCCTGAGGCCTGGCTAGTAGCTCAGGACTTGAAATTTTGAGCTATATATATATATAATATACACACAGTGAGGACGGAAAGTGTTCAGACCCCCTTAAATTTTTAACTCTTTGTTATATTGCAGCCATTTGCTAAAATCATTTAAGTTCATTTTTTTTTCCTCATTAATGTACGCACAGCACAGTTCTGTCAGGTTGGATGGTAAACGTTGGTGGACAGCCATTTTTAGGTCTCTACAGAGATGCTCAATTGGGTTTAAGTCAGGGCTCTGGCTGGGCCATTCAAGAACAGTCACGGAGTCCCTGCAGCTGAAAAACACCCCCACAGCATGATGCTGCCACCACCATGCTTCACTGACTGTATTGGACAGGTGATGAGCAGTGCCTGGTTTTCTCCACACATACCGCTTAGAATTAAGGCCAAAAAGTTCTATCTTGGTCTCATCAGACCAGAGAATCTTATTTCTCACCATCTTGGAGTCCTTCAGGTGTTTTTTTTTAGCAAACTCCATGCGGGCTTTCATGTGTCTTGCACTGAGGAGAGGCTTCCGTCAGGCCACTCTGCCATAAAGCCCCACTGGTGGAGGGCTGCATTGATGGTTGACTTTCTACAACTTTCTCCCATCTCCCGACTGCATCTCTGGAGCTCAGCCACAGTGATCTTTGGGTTCTTCTTTACGTTCTCACCAAGGCTCTTCTCCCCCGATAGCTTAGTTTGGCCGGACGGCCAGCTCTAGGAAAGGTTCTGGTCATCCCAAACGTCTTCCATTTAAGGATTATGGAGGCCACCGTGCTTTTAGGAACCTTAAGTGCAGCAGAAATTTTTTTGTAACCTTGGCCAGATCTGTGCCTTGCCACAATTCTGTCTCTGAGCTCTTCAGGCAGTTCCTTTGACCTCATGATTCTCATTTGCTCTGACATGCACTCTGAGCTGTAAGGTCTTATATAGACAGGTGTGTGGCTTTCCTAATCAAGTCCAATCGGTATAATCAAACACAGCTGGACTCAAATGAAGGTGTAGAACCATCTCAAGGATGATCAGAAGAAATGGACAGCACCTGAGTTAATTATATGAGTGTCACAGCAAAGGGTCTGAATACTTAGGACCATGTGATATTTCAGTTTTTCTTTTTTAATACATCTGCAAAAATGTCAACAATTCTGTGTTTTTCTGTCAATATGGGGTGCTGTGTGTACATTTAATGAGGAAAAAAAATGAACTTAAATAATTTTAGCAAATGGCTGCAATATAACAAAGAGTGAAAAAATTAAGGGGGTCTGAATACTTTCCGTCCCCACTGTATATATAGGAATGCAGCAAAATTTCGGCTGCCGAAACAACATATCAGCCGAGTACGGGGGTGTCGTTCTGGAGCAGTCCTCTCCTCTCTCCTCCTCCTCCCCTCACTTTCTCCTTGACGCGATCTTCGTGTTTCACGGAGCTTAACTGCACAGACCGCAGTAACAATGTCCCGCCTCCTGTGACAGACGGGGGACACTGATCCAATGGTGGGACATTGAATCAGTGTGATGTGGTTACAGGAGGCGGGACATTGTTACTGCGACCCGGGCAATTCAAATACAGCTCCGTGACACACAGAGATTGCCACTGATCCGGGCACTGGTAGGCTACTGGGCACGGGCAGGCTGCATGACGGGCACTGGTAGGCTGCTGGGCACTAGTGAAGCACAGGCAGGCTGCAAATGATAGGCACTGGTGAAGCTGCTGGGCACAAACAGGCTGCACATGCTGGGCACTGGTAGGCTGCTGGGCACTGGTGAGGCACAGGCAGGCTGCAAATGATGGGCACTGGTAGGCTGCTGAGCACTGGCAGGCTACATTTGATGGACACTGGTGAGGCTGCATTGATCTCCTGTACCACGTCTGCAGTCTCTGACCATCTCCTGTACCACGTCTGCAGTCTCTGACCATCTACTGTACCACGTCTGCAGTCTCTGACCATCTCCTGCATCATATCTGCTAGAGGTGCACCGCATGGAAATTTTGCTAATACTATTAGCAATGTGCTATATAAAAATGTATACTTTTTATTTATTTTTTTTATTTTCGGTTTTCAGCATCAAAAAACCCATTCGGTGTGTGTGTGTATATGTATATGTATATGTGTGTGTGTATATATATATATATATATATATATATATATATATATATATATATATATATATATATATATATATATATATATAATAAGTGTGTGTGATCTGACACTTCAAGGTAGGGATGCGCGTCGGCTTACTTCTGCTGTCATTACACTCAACGGGTTCCAGATACTCAGTGTCCGCCGGCACCCACCAATCGTTGGCCAGACACGGAGAACTGCAATCTGCCTACGTAAACAAGGCAGATCGCCGTTCGGACAGGGGGTAAGGGATGGAGTTTGTCACAGGGAATACATTCCATCTCTTCCCCTAGTAAAAGCCCCTCCCACAGTGTAGTAAAATGCAGGCTCGGCACACAGATAACCCTTTTGATCGCCCCTGATCTTAACCCCTTCACAGCCCTTCACAGTGTCATTAGTACAGTGACTTGATTTCAATGGGCAGGGGTGCTTTAGAAGCGGTGTATACACCGCTCCTACAGAGCCTCAAAGATGCTGCTTGCAGGACTTTTTTGAGCATCCTGCCAGCGCATCGTTTCAGTGTAAAAGCCCTCGGGGCTTTCACATTGGAGTGAAAAGAGAGGCCCTTTGCAGAAGATATTTTTAGCGTTATATTACCTGTAAAGCGCCTCAGTGTGAAAGCGGTCTAAGGATTGCTACATGTGGGGGAAAAGGGGTTGATTTAATGTCCAGTGTACTATATGTCTTTTGGGCTGTTTGTCTTTTGATGTGATGTTCAGCGCAACCTTATCTTTATTACAATTAGAACAGAAGTTTCAACCTGGTGGATCTTGTTGGTTAGCGCTGATTTCGTGTTTTTTTTTTTTTTTTTTTTTTTTTACTACCAGGCAGTCCCCGAGTTACGAACACAATAAGGACTTTAGGTTTGTTCGTAAGTCGCAACACTGCATTTGTAAGTGTAACTTCCGGTCGGAACACTGCGTTCGTAAGTGTAACTGCCACCTGTCCATTGATGTGGGATGTTCCGGGCGATTGTTATGTTATCTGGGGCGTAGTACGACAGTGTGGGATGTGTCTGGCGGTGTTCGAAAGGTATCCAGGACCCGCATGGAGCACAAGTGGCTGGCATTTCAGGACGTTCGTAAGTAGGAGTCGTTCATAACTCGGGTGTGCGTAACTTGGGGACTGCCTGGTATAGGAACAACCATTTTTTGACTGATAATACATTAAGATTGTGGATTTATTTGACCAAATATTTATGGCTGTGACTTGTTAGTCCCTCTTTAGCCACCAGTTAGAGAAGTGGACACAATTTCTTCCCACCATTGGAAGAAATAGATGCAGGGAATCGTGAACATTTTGCCTCTGAGCTCTAATTTATGGACACGAGGATTATATGAAACAGTATAATTTATTTCTAAGTGGGTTCACTGTTCTGAAGTCAGAATGGAGCGTTGGTATGTTTTTAATCATACAGTTTTGTATACTTGCCCTAATAGACACATCTTTTGTCCAGACCAAAGAAGGCTTTTGCTCTGCCTGTTTTAACATATAGAATGTGTTAAGTTTTTTTAATTTATTGTTTATTTTTATGATATATTACCCTAGGTTTCGATCTATTGAGTACAGAGGAGACTGAAGATGATGCAGGGGATTCATCTACAAGGGATCTTCGACAAACAGCTAATGAAGAAGGTATTTCTCTGATATGTTCTGGCTATAGCAAGAGGTACACATAATCTGGGATGCCTATTCTTAGTGCAGATACTTGGTAGTACACTAGCCTTGGGGTGCATAACTTGGTAGTGCACTAGCCCTGGGGTGCAGATAGTTGGTAGCACACTAGCCCTGGGGTGCAGATACTAGTATCGGTGCCAATACCGAGCATTTGCACGAGTACTTGTACTCGTGCAAATGCTCAATAGCTTGATCCGATACCTGGGCAGTTGGGGATGATCGGTGACTGGGGGGGGGAGTTACAAGCACCGATCTCCCTGTATAGATTTCAATAAAGCGGCTGAGAGCTAGTACACTAGCCCTGGGGGGCAGATACTTGGTAGTACACTAGCCCTGGGGGGCAGATACTTGGTAGTACACTAGCCCTGGGGGGCAGATACTTGGTAGTACACTAGTCCTGGGGGGCAGATAGTTGGTAGTACACTAGTCCTGGGGTGCAGATAGTTGGTAGTACACTAGCCTTGGGGTGCAGATAGTTGGTAGTACACTAGCCCTGGGGTACAGATAGCTGGTAGTACACTAGCCCTGGGGTGCAGATAGTTGGTAGCACACTAGCCCTGGGGTGCAGATACTAGTATCGGTGCCAATACCGAGCATTTGCACGAGTACTTGTACTCGTGCAAATGCTCAATAGCTTGATCCGATACCTGGGCAGTTGGGGATGATCGGTGACTGGGGGGGGGGAGTTACAAGCACCGATCTCCCTGTATAGATTTCAATAAAGCGGCTGAGAGCTAGTACACTAGCCCTGGGGGGCAGATACTTGGTAGTACACTAGCCCTGGGGGGCAGATACTTGGTAGTACACTAGCCCTGGGGGGCAGATACTTGGTAGTACACTAGCCCTGGGGGGCAGATACATGGTAGTACACTAGCCCTGGGGGGCAGATACTTGCTAGTACACTAGCCCTGGGGGGCAGATACTTGCTAGTACACTAGCCCTGGGGGGCAGATACTTGCTAGTACACTAGCCCTGGGGGGCAGATACTTGCTAGTACACTAGCCCTGGGGGGGGGGCAGATACTTGCTAGTACACTAGCCGGGGGGGGGGGGGGGGGGCAGATACTTGCTAGTACATTAGCCCTGGGGGGGGGGGCAGATACTTGCTAGTACACTAGCCCTGGGGGGGGGGCAGATACTTGCTAGTACACTAGCCCTGGGGGGGGGCAGATACTTGCTAGTACACTAGCCCTGGGGGGGGCAGATACTTGCTAGTACACTAGCCCTGGGGGGGGGGGGGGCAGATACTTGCTAGTACACTAGCCCTGGGGGGCAGATACTTGCTAGTACACTAGCCCGGGGGGGGGGGGGGCAGATACTTGCTAGTACACTAGCCCTGGGGTGGGGCGGATACTTGCTAGTACACTAGCCCTGGGGGGGGGGGCAGATACTTGCTAGTACACTAGCCCTGGGGGGGGGGCAGATACTTGCTAGTACACTAGCCCTGGGGGGGGGGGGGCAGATACTTGCTAGTACACTAGCCGGGGGGGGGGGGGGCAGATACTTACTAGTACACTAGCCCTGGGGGGGGGGGCAGATACTTGCTAGTACACTAGCCCTGGGGGGGGGGGGGGCAGATGCTTGCTAGTACACTAGCCCTGGGGGGGGGGGGGCAGATACTTGCTAGTACACTAGCCCTGGGGGGGGGGCAGATACTTGCTAGTACACTAGCCCTGGGGGGGGGGGGCAGATACTTGCTAGTACACTAGCCCTGGGGGGGGGGGGGGCAGATACTTGCTAGTACACTAGCCCTGGGGGGGGCAGATACTTGCTAGTACACTAGCCCTGGGGGGGCAGATACTTGCTAGTACACTAGCCCTGGGGGGGGGGCAGATACTTGCTAGTACACTAGCCCTGGGGGGGGGGGGGGGGGGGGGGCAGATACTTGGTAGGACACTAGCCTGGGGGGCAGATACTTGGTAGGACACTAGCCCTGGGGTGCAGATACTTGGTAGGACACTAGCCCTGGGGTGCAGATACTTGGTAGGACACTAGCCCTGGGGTGCAGATACTTGGTAGGACACTAGCCCTGGGGTGCAGATACTTGGTAGGACACTAGCCCTGGGGTGCAGATACTTGGTAGGACACTAGCCCTGGGGTGCAGATACTTGATAGTAGGGTTGCACCGATACTAGTATCGGTGCCAATACTGAGCATTTGCACAAGTACTTATACTCGTGCAAATGCTCAATAGCTTGATCCGATACCTGGGCAGTTGGGGATGATCAGTGCGACGGTGGGGGAGTTACAAGCACCGATCTCCCTGTATAGATTTCAATAAAGCGGCTGAGCTAGTACACTAGCCCTGGGAGGCAGATGCTTGGTAGTACACTAGCCCTGGGAGGCAGATGCTTGGTAGTACACTAGCCCTGGGGGGCAGATGCTTGGTAGTACACTAGCCCTGGGGGGCAGATACTTGGTAGTACACTAGCCCTGGGGGGCAGATACTTGGTAGTACACTAGCCCTGGGGGGCAGATACTTGGTAGTACACTAGCCCTGGGGGGCAAATACTTGGTAGTACACTAGCCCTGGGGGGCAGATACTTGCTAGTACACTAGCCCTGGGGGGCAGATACTTGCTAGTACACTAGCCCTGGGGGGCAGATACTTGCTAGTACACTAGCCCTGGGGGGCAGATACTTGCTAGTACACTAGCCCTGGGGGGCAGATACTTGCTAGTACACTAGCCCTGGGGGGGGGGGGGGCAGATACTTGCTAGTACACTAGCCCTGGGGGGGGGGCAGATACTTGCTAGTACACTAGCCCTGGCGGGGGGGGGGGGGGCAGATACTTGCTAGTACACTAGCCCGGGGGGGGGGGGGGGGGGGCAGATACTTGCTAGTACACTAGCCCTGGGGGGGGGCAGATGCTTGCTAGTACACTAGCCCTGGGGGGGGGGGGGCAGATACTTGCTAGTACACTAGCCCTGGGGGGGGGGGCAGATACTTGCTAGTACACTAGCCCTGGGGGGGGGGGGCAGATACTTGCTAGTACACTAGCCCTGGGGGGGGGGGGGGGGGGGGTAGATACTTGCTAGTACACTAGCCCTGGGGGGGGCAGATACTTGCTAGTACACTAGCCCTGGGGGGGGGGGGCAGATACTTGCTAGTACACTAGCCTGGGGGGCAGATACTTGGTAGGACACTAGCCCTGGGGTGCAGATACTTGGTAGGACACTAGCCCTGGGGTGCAGATACTTGGTAGGACACTAGCCCTGGGGTGCAGATACTTGGTAGGACACTAGCCCTGGGGTGCAGATACTTGGTAGGACACTAGCCCTGGGGTGCAGATACTTGGTAGGACACTAGCCCTGGGGTGCAGATACTTGGTAGGACACTAGCCCTGGGGTGCAGATACTTGGTAGGACACTAGCCCTGGGGTGCAGATACTTGGTAGGACACTAGCCCTGGGGTGCAGATACTTGGTAGGACACTAGCCCTGGGGTGCAGATACTTGATAGTAGGGTTGCACCGATACTAGTATCGGTGCCAATACTGAGCATTTGCACAAGTACTTATACTCGTGCAAATGCTCAATAGCTTGATCCGATACCTGGGCAGTTGGGGATGATCAGTGCGACGGTGGGGGAGTTACAAGCACCGATCTCCCTGTATAGATTTCAATAAAGCGGCTGAGCTAGTACACTAGCCCTGGGAGGCAGATGCTTGGTAGTACACTAGCCCTGGGGGGCAGATACTTGGTAGTACACTAGCCCTGGGGGGCAGATACTTGGTAGTACACTAGCCCTGGGGGGCAGATACTTGGTAGTACACTAGCCCTGGGGGGCAGATACTTGGTAGTACACTAGCCCTGGGGGGCAGATACTTGGTAGTACACTAGCCCTGGGGGGCAGATACTTGGTAGTACACTAGCCCTGGGGGGCAAATACTTGGTAGTACACTAGCCCTGGGGGGCAGATACTTGCTAGTACACTAGCCCTGGGGGGCAGATACTTGCTAGTACACTAGCCCTGGGGGGGGGGCAGATACTTGCTAGTACACTAGCCCTGGGGGGGGGCAGATACTTGCTAGTACACTAGCCCTGGGGGGGGGGGCAGATACTTGCTAGTACACTAGCCCTGGGGGGGGGGGGGGGCAGATACTTGCTAGTACACTAGCCCTGGGGGGCAGATACTTGCTAGTACACTAGCCCTGGGGGGGGGGCAGATACTTGCTAGTACACTAGCCCTGGGGGGGGGGGCAGATACTTGCTAGTACACTAGCCCTGGGGGGGGGGGGGGCAGATACTTGCTAGTACACTAGCCCTGGGGGGGGGCAGATACTTGCTAGTACACTAGCCCTGGGGGGGGGCAGATACTTGCTAGTACACTAGCCCTGGGGGGGGGGCAGATACTTGCTAGTACACTAGCCCTGGGGGGGGGGCAGATACTTGCTAGTACACTAGCCCTGGGGGGGGGGGGGCAGATACTTGCTAGTACACTAGCCCTGGGGGGGGGCAGATACTTGCTAGTACACTAGCCCTGGGGGGGGGGGGGGGGGGGGGGGCAGATACTTGCTAGTACACTAGCCTGGGGGGCAGATACTTGCTAGTACACTAGCCCTGGGGTGCAGATACTTGGTAGGACACTAGCCCTGGGGTGCAGATACTTGGTAGGACACTAGCCCTGGGGTGCAGATACTTGGTAGGACACTAGCCCTGGGGTGCAGATACTTGGTAGGACACTAGCCCTGGGGTGCAGACACTTGGTAGGACACTAGCCCTTGGGTGCAGATACTTGATAGTAGGGTTGCACCGATACTAGTATCGGTGCCAATACTGAGCATTTGCACAAGTACTTATACTCGTGCAAATGCTCAATAGCTTGATCCGATACCTGGGCAGTTGGGGATGATCAGTGCGACGGTGGGGGAGTTACAAGCACCGATCTCCCTGTATAGATTTCAATAAAGCGGCTGAGCTAGTACACTAGCCCTGGGAGGCAGATGCTTGGTAGTACACTAGCCCTGGGAGGCAGATGCTTGGTAGTACACTAGCCCTGGGGGGCAGATACTTGGTAGTACACTAGCCCTGGGGGGCAGATACTTGGTAGTACACTAGCCCTGGGGGGCAGATACTTGGTAGTAGTACACTAGACCTGGGGGCAGATACTTGGTAGTAGACTAGTCCTGGGGGGCAGATACTTGGTAGTAGACTAGTCCTGGGGGGCAGATACTTGGTAGTACACTAGCCCTGGGGGGCAGATACTTGGTAGTACACTAGCCCTGGGGGGGGGGCAGATGCTTGCTAGTACACTAGCCCTGGGGGGGGGGCAGATACTTGCTAGTACACTAGCCCTGGGGGGGGCAGATACTTGCTAGTACACTAGCCCTGGGGGGGGGGCAGATAATTGCTAGTACACTAGCCCTGGGGGGGGGGGGCAGATACTTGCTAGTACACTAGCCCTGGGGGGGGGGGGCAGATACTTGCTAGTACACTAGCCCTGGGGGGGGGGCAGATACTTGCTAGTACACTAGCCCTGGGGGGGGGGGGGGCAGATACTTGCTAGTACACTAGCCCTGGGGGGGGGGGGCAGATACTTGCTAGTACACTAGCCCTGGGGGGGGGGGCAGATACTTGCTAGTACACTAGCCCTGGGGGGGGGGGGGCAGATACTTGCTAGTACACTAGCCTGGGGGGCAGATACTTGCTAGTACACTAGCCCTGGGGTGCAGATACTTGCTAGTACACTAGCCCTGGGGTGCAGATACTTGGTAGGACACTAGCCCTGGGGTGCAGATACTTGGTAGGACACTAGCCCTGGGGTGCAGATACTTGGTAGGACACTAGCCCTGGGGTGCAGATACTTGGTAGGACACTAGCCCTGGGGTGCAGATACTTGGTAGGACACTAGCCCTGGGGAGCAGATACTTGGTAGGACACTAGCCCTGGGGTGCAGATACTTGATAGTAGGGTTGCACCGATACTAGTATCGGTGCCAATACTGAGCATTTGCACAAGTACTTATACTCGTGCAAATGCTCAATAGCTTGATCCGATACCTGGGCAGTTGGGGATGGTCAGTGCGACGGTGGGGGAGTTACAAGCACCGATCTCCCTGTATAGATTTCAATAAAGCGGCTGAGCTAGTACACTAGCCCTGGGAGGCAGATGCTTGGTAGTACACTAGCCCTGGGAGGCAGATGCTTGGTAGTACACTAGCCCTGGGGGGCAGATACTTGGTAGTACACTAGCCCTGGGGGGCAGATACTTGGTAGTACACTAGCCCTGGGGGGCAGATACTTGGTAGTAGTACACTAGACCTGGGGGGCAGATACTTGGTAGTAGACTAGTCCTGGGGGGCAGATACTTGGTAGTAGACTAGTCCTGGGGGGCAGATACTTGGTAGTACACTAGCCCTGGGGGGGCAGATGGAAGTACACATATTCTTGCATGTAGATTCTTGCATGTAGATTTTTGGCAGTACGTGTACTCTATGGTTAATATTGTTGGTGATTTACATATTTTGGGTCTAGGTCTTGATAAAATCCATAGAAGGTGTTCAGCACAATATTTTAAATACTTAGACTCTGTTTGCTCGTAGGAAGCTATAAAAAGCTTACACATGCTTTTGAAGCCATAATGAAGCTTGGCAAATGCCCGTGTGTTGTTTTTTTCTTATCTTTAAAGGGGAAGTGTCAAATGAGAAGCGATGATGAGGAAGTCGCCAGATTTAAGGTGTGGTCAGAGTGTCTCCCACTGCTGATTCCCTGCTGTGGATCGCAGTTCAGTCAGTAAAGCTACAGTCTGGCTTCCACCTACAACATTCTACTGAAACTGACCTAATAACTGCCAAAACCAATGGCCACTACTCCATACTCATACTTTTAGACCTCTCTGCTGCCTTTGATACAGTTGACCACCTGCTGCTCCTCAGCAAATTACACTCCCTTGGCCTCCGTGATTCTGCATTATCCTGGTTCTCCTCCTACCTATCTCAGTGTCACTTACAACTCCATCTCCTCCGCTCCCCTTCCACTTTCTGTTGGGGTACCCCAAGGCTCCGTCCTTGGGCCTCTCCTTTTCTCACTCTATACCTCTTCCCTGGGCCAGTTGATAACCTCCCATGGCTTCCAATACCACCTCTATGCCGATGACACACAGATCTGTCTCTCCACTCCTCAACTCACCCCCACTATCTCCTCACGGATCTCAAACTTGCTGAATCGGTATCGGTATGGATATCGGTATGGATGTCACACCACTTCCTCAAACGTAATCTTTCTAAAACTGAGCTTGTTATATTTCCTCCTTCACGGTCCCCCTCCTGTGACTTCACCATTAATATCAACAACACAACCATTGGTCCCTCCACACAGGTGTAATCCTTGACTCTGACCTCTCCTTCAGCCCCCATATCCAATCACTGGCTAAATCCTGCCGCCTTAACCTCCGCAACATCTCCAGAATTCGACCCTTCCTGACTAATGACACCACAAAGCAACTTATTCACTCCTTGATTATTTCCCGCCTCGACTACTGCAACTCTCTCCTTAATGGCCTACCCTTAAGCAGGCTATCCCCCCTTCAGTCTATTATGAATGCTGCTGCTAGACTAATACACCTCACTAATCAATCTGTGACTGCTGCTCCTCTCTGCCAATCCCTTCACTGGCTTCCCCTACCCCACCGTGTAAAATTCAAAATGCTAACCATAACATACAAGGCCATTCACAACATCGCCCCCATCTACATCACCAACCTCATCTGCAGAAATCGCCCCCTCCGCTCCTCCCAGGACCTCCTGCTCTCTAGCTCCCTTGTTACCTCCTCCCATGCTCGCCTTCAGGACTTCTCCAGAGCCTCTCCCATCCTCTGGAATTCCCTACCCCAGTATATCCGATCAGCCCCTACCCTGTCCACCTTTAGGAGATCCCTGAAAACTCATTTATTCAGGGAAGCTTATCCCACACCCACATAACTGTCCCTGAGCCACCCCCATCAAATCATTCTTTGCAGCTATTACCTTTTGTACCACCACCCCCTCCCTTTAGAATGTAAGCTCTACGAGCAGGGCCCTCCTGTACCTTTTGTATTGAACTGTACTGTAATTGTGTTGTCCCCCTTATACATTGTAAAGCGCTGCGTAAACTGTTGGCGCTATATACATCTCGTATAATAATAATAATGAGGCCTTGTACTTTTATGGGGCTTTGACATGTAGCAAAGCACAATGACAATGGCATGGGGTATAAATTTGGAAGAAAATCAGCGTAAACTCACCTGTGTGTCTACAGGATTGCATACTAACCTTTTTATTTAGGGAGAACTGCTTTGCTTGGCATTCAGATTCCTTTAAAGACGTGGCTCTAATTCCACAATTTGAAGCAAATGTAAATGAGGCCTAAGGGTCCATTCACATTACAACGCACATAAAAATGTGCCTGCAGTGCATTTAGTTTGGGCGTGTTTCTATGCGTGCTTCTGTGCAGTTTTACGCCATAGACTTGGTGACTAGAGGGCATTGTTACAAAGGGACAGGTGTCCATGGCATGCAGCCCTGCACCAAAGAACAGGCAGATTGAAGGGAGTCTGAGGACCAAGTGCCAAAATTAGCAGGTACATCTGAATCGCATAGGTACCACAATGTAAGTAGTGTGTATGTATATGTCTATAGCCTCATTTGTAGAATATTCGTAGCAAAGTGGTGCATGCTTTGTGAATATTGTGTTTTCTGCTCTTTAACCACTTGCCGACCAGCTCACATAATTATACGGCGGCAATGTGGCTCTCGACTGCAAATCGCTGTAAATGTATGGCGGCTCCTTTAAAAGCCTTAGCAAGAGTGCACGCACCGCTGGATGGCGGTGGACCCAATGCGCGTGACTGGCGGGTACGAGAGACAGAACAGGGATTTGTGTATGTAAACGCACAAATGCTTGTTCTGACAGGAGAGAAGAGACAGATCTGCTGTTCGTAGTAATTGCGAACAGCGATATATCTTCTCCCCAGTCGGTCCCATCCCCCACGGTTAGAAACACTCACAAGGGAACACATTTAATCCCTTGATCGCCCCCTAGTGTTAACCCCTTCCCTACCAGTGACATTTATACAGTAATCAGTGCATTTTTATAGCACTGATCGCTGTATAAATGTCAATGGTCCCAAAACAGTGTCCAATCTGTCCGCCGCAATGTCACAGTTCCGCTAAAAATCACAGATCACCGCCATTACTAGTAAAAAAAAAAAAAAAAGAAATTCTAAAAATGCCATAGATCAGGGATATGCAATTAGCGGACCTCCAGCTGTTGCAGAACTAAAAGTCCCATGAGGCATAGCAAGACTCTGACAGCCACAAGCATGACACCCAGAGGCAGAGAATGATGGGACTTGTAGTTTTGCAACAGCTGGAGGTCCACTAATTGCATATCCCTGCCATAGATCTATCCCTTATTTTGTAGATGCTATAACTTTTGTGCAAAGCAATCAATATATGCTTATTGCGATTTATTTATTTATTTTTTTTACCAAAAATTTTGAATACATATTGGCCTAAACTGATGAAGAAATTTAGTTTTTTTTTTTTTTACATTTTGGGGATTTTTATTATAGCAAAAAGTAAAAAAGTAAAGTTTTTTTTCAAAATTGTTGGCTTTTTTTGTTTATAGCGCAAAAAATAAAAACCGCAGAAATGAGCAAATACCACCGAAAGAAAGCTCTATTTGTGGGTAAAAAAGGACGTCAATTTTGTTTGGGTACAGTGTCGCACGACCGCAAAATCGTCAGTTAAAGCGGTGCAGTGCCGTATTGCAAAACATGGTCTGGTCATTAAGGAGGCAAATTTTTCCGGTCCTGAAGTGGTTAAACTGCAATAGTGTGTTTTATAAAACGATGGTGTTTTAAACTAGCATGGGTTATATTTCTTCACCAAAACTTTTAAATGGAACCTATGCTAATCCATCCAGCTCTTTCTCTGACATCTCTTTTGATATCTATGGTCTCCTGAAGAAAATGCTTCTCTAGTTGCCTTTCAGGGCTGGCTGCAAGTCTGAAGACTTGGACATGTAATCCTCTTGTTGAAGGCGATATTCCAAGTTCTGGGCTCACATGAGGGAGTGAGTGTATCTTCAGCCCTGTGTAAGCTTCAAGTCATAAAAGTAGAAGAGCTTATTTATGTGCAGAGGAGGTTTTTTAGACTCCAAATCTCTCCATACAGAGTTGCTGTCAGAAGGGATATTTATATCCCTTCTGACAGCAATAAAAGTGATTATTAACCACTTGCTTAAACCCCCCTCCTGTCCAGACTTATTTTCAGCTTTCAGCGCTGATGCACTTTGATAATTGCGCAGTCATACAACACTGTACCCAAATTGCAGTTTTATCATTTTTTACCCACAAATAGAGCTTTCTTTTGGTGGTATTTGATCACCTCTGCGGTTTTTATTTTTTGTTAAAAAAATTTAAAAAGACCGAATTTAAAAAAAAAATTTTTATACAGTGGAACCTCGGATTACGAGCATAATCTGCTCCAGGACTATGCTCGTAATCCAATGTACTCGCATATCAAAGCGAGTTTTCCCATTGAAGTCAATAGAAATGAAAATAATTTGTTCTGCATTGACTTCAATGGGATGCAATACCGCATGTGGCCAGAGGCGGGGGGCGCTGGAGAGCCTCGGAAACGGCCAAAAAGGCTCGAGGGACACTTCGGCGGACCTTGGCAAACTTCGGAAAGACTCTGTTCACGAGCCTTTCCAAGGTTTGCCAAGGTCAGCCGAACTGTCCTCGGGCCTTTCCGTGCATTTCCGAACGGCGCCGATCGGCGACTTTCGGCTCTGGCGCCCCCCACCTCAGGCCAAAAGCGGTACTGCACACCGCTTTTGGCCTGAATCCTGCTCGTTTATCAAAACAACACTCGCAAACCGAGTTAGGAATTTTAGAAATACAGTGCTTGGTTTGCGAAATGTTCGTTAACCGCGTTACTCGCAAACCGAGGTTCCACTGTATTTTGTTATAAAATTTTGCAAATGGGTAATTTTTCTCCTTCATTGATGTACGCTGATGAGGCGGCACTGATGGGCACCGATAGGTGGCCGTGATGGGCACTGATGGGTGGCAGTGATTGGCACTGGTTGGTTAAACTGATGGGCAGCACTGCTAGGTGGCACCGATTGGCACCACTGGTGGGCATTGATAGGTGGCACTTGTGGGCATCGATAGGTGGCACTCATGGGCATTGATAGGTGGCACTGTAGGCACTGGCAGGGGGTACTGGTGAGCACAGATCAGGCAGAATTGCCTCTTCCTCTTTGGGACCTATGTCCCTTGCACATAAGCTGGTGATCGGCTTTTTTTTCTCCTCACACTGTCAGCATCACTGACTCAGTGATCACAGCGCGTGCAAAGGGGAGGACGTCATATGATGACCTCCCGGAAGTTCAGGTTCACGCGGTGGCCGTCATTCGGCTATAGCGCGGACGCCAAGTGGTTAACCACTTCAGCCCCGGAAGAATTTACCCCCTTCCTGACCAGAGCACTTTTTGCGTTTCGGCACTGCGTCCCTGACAGTTGCGCGGTCGCGCGATGTGGCTCCCAAACAAAATTGACTTCCTTTTTTTCCCACAAATAGAGCTTTCTTTTGGTGGTATTTGATCACATCTGCGGTTTTTATTTTTTGCGCTATAAACAAAAACAGTAGCGACAGCGTGATTTAAAAAAAAACACATTATTTTTTTACTTTTTGCTATAATAAATATCCCCATAAAATATATAAAAAAAACTTTTTTTTCCCTCAGTTTAGGCTAAGTATTCTACATATTTTTGGTAAAAAAAATCGCAATAAGCGTTTATTGATTGGTTTGCGCAAAAGTTATAGCGTCTACAAAATAGGGGATAGTTTTATTGCATTTTTATTGATAATTTTTTTTTTTATTACTAGTAATGGCGGCAATCAGCGATTTTTATCGTGACTGCGACATTATGGCGGACACATCGGACAATTTTGACACATATTTGGGACCATTGGCATCAATACAGCGATCAATGCTATAAAATTGCATTGATTACTGTAAAAATGTCACTGGCAGTGTAGGGGTTAAGTGTCCTAAGGAGTGATTCTAACTGCGGGGGGGAGGGGCTGTGTGTGACACATCACTGATCACGGCTCCCGATTACAGCAAGCGTGATCAGTTTTATTAGGCAGAACGGGGAGATGCTTGTTTACATTAGCATCTCGCTGTTCTTCCTCACCATGAGACGATCGGGGTATGCCCGCGGACATCGAGTCCGCGGGACCTGCAATCACGGTCAGGGAGCTCCCGGCGCGCGCCCGTGAGCCACCTCTTAAGCCGCCCCTTAAAGGGCAACGTACAGGTACGTTAATCTGCCTGTAAGTGCCCTTCTGCCGCAGTATATCTGCGTGAGGCGGTCGGGAAGCGGTTAAAGTGGAGTTCCACCCAAAAAAAAAAAATTTCATTAATGTGCATGAAATAATTTTTAAAAATATTTTTTTTTATTTTACTCACCTCACCTTAATGCCTGTTGCTAGGGGGTCCCTCGTAATCTGCCTCCTATCTCACCTCAGCTCCTTACGTCACTTCCCTCTGCGCCAGAAGGGAGATCAGCTCTGCCCCCTCCACCTAGGCAATCATCTGGGACACGTCACAGGTCCCAGATGATTGCCAGCCACAGCCAGGCGCCCACAGTTACAATGCGGGCACTGCCGAGTAGAGGGGGAGACGAGCAGGGCTTCGATCCCCCACATCGCTGGACCCTGGGACCAGTAAGTGTCCGATTTATTAAAAGTCAGCAGCTGCAGTATTTGTAGCTGCTGACTTTTATTTTATTTTATTTTTTCTTAAGTGGAACTCCGCTTTTAGAAAAAAAAAAGTAAAGTGATGTGTAAAAAAAGAAAAATGTTTAACCACTTCCATACCAGGCCTTTTCTGGAATTTTTTGTTTACAAGTTTAAATTAGTATTTTTTGCTAGAAAATTACTCAAAACCCCCAAACAAATTAGTTTTTTTTTTAGCAGACACCCTAGGGAATAAAATGCAACTTTCTATGTCACATGGTATTTGCGCAACGATTTTTCAAACGCGTTTTTTTTTTTTTTTTGGAAAAAAGTTCCATGAATTAAAGAATAACAAATCCGTAAACTTAGCCCAATTATTCTGTATAACGTGAAAGCTAATGTTACACCGAGTAAATGGATACCTAACATGTCACACTTTAAAATTGCGCACACTTGTGGAATGGCAATAAAACAAAAGAATCTGTTGCGCTAAAAAACACACAATGAACAAATAAAAAAGCAGCTAAAGCTATATTGCTGGACACAATAATGAAACATAAAATAAAAGGTGTGCTTAAAATGATGAATAAACTATAAAGTCGGTCAATAATAAAAAACTGAGACGACGTTCGAATCCAAAATCTTCATCCAAAAACAGATAAAGCTGATAGAATAGCCACCACCAGCACCCAAATCAACTGACCCTTACCGTCAGTGTGTAGGGTACACACAAAGTAAGCATTGATTAATGGCCCCAGCAGTCCCTCTGCACTGATCGATCCACTCGGCTGGCAGTTAAGCCTATTCCTCTCTTCCAGCATCCACATGAATATATGAAGAAAAAAACGCTCATTGCACAGACATCCAGAAATAGGATTTATTGTATAAAAAAAAAATGCTGGCACACTCACATGTTTAAAAGGACCACAAAGCATGTAAAAAAACGGTGTTTCCAACAGAAAAGATGGCCGCCGTTTCTCCGATCAATGTCCCGCTCCACCCGACGTTTCGACATAAGAATCGTCGTCAGATGTGGAACGTTCGTGGGCCTCCGGGCCAAACCTAAACAGAACGCTGCTCTCTTACCTTAAGGCACAGCGGGCAGATGTCTCAGTGTTGGTGGAGACTCCCCTAACGTGTCAGTGGGGCATTCTGGATAGGCTTGCCTCTGTGCCACCAACAACTCCCACACCTTCCAACACAAGATTCAGGAAACTTCTGAGTGAATTTGCAATGGTAGATACCTGGGGACACAGGCATCCAGATGACAGGACCTTCTCCTGCTTTTCAGATTTAATTCTTCTATCCAAAACCCTGCTACCAAACCTGAGCGATGCAGGCTTTAGCCCACGCATCTTATCTGACCACGCACCCTATTGGATAATACTTAAAATGTGTTCCCCTCCCCCTTCATATATGTGGAAACTCAACCCCTTTTGGTTGACAGTTGTTCCAGATATGGAGGGAGTACGGGATGAATGGGAATTTTTTTCGCAACTCTGCCCCATGGTTAAACAAAGTGATCCTGAGTCTTATACATCCTGACCAAACTGGGTTTATGCCAGCTAAAAACATGGCATTTAACTTAGGCAGACTCTTCATGAACATACAAGCTGAACACGACCAGATTAGCACCAGAGTGGTAGTGTCCCTAGACGCTGCCAAGGCATTGGACTCAGTGGAATGGGACTACCTTTGGGAATGCCTAGCCTGGTTTGGCTTGGGACCAAATTTCATTAAGTGGATCCAGCTCCTCTACCAGGCTCCAGCTGCCAGGATCTTGGTCAATGGTAGGGTCTCAGATGCTTTCCCTCTGGCTAGAGGCACACGCCAAGGGTGCCCCCTATCCCCCTTATTATATGCCCTCGCGGTAGAACCTCTAGCTATGTCGCTCTGGGCGCATCCTGGGATTAGAGGCCTGCGCAGTGGTCAATTAGTGGAGACGGTTAGCTTATATGCGGATGACATGCTCCTTTATTTAGAGGACGCTGGCCCCTCTCTAACAGCAGCACTAAATGTGATAGAACAACTAGAGCTACTTGGGTCTGAAGATCAATTGGGACAAATACCAGATCCTTCCCTTAGCTATATAGACCCCAGCCGATGCGCAAGCCTCCTCCCCCTTAATTCGTGTCGGCTCCATGAAATACCTTGACATAGTCACTCGCTTTCCAGAAGAATATGTCAAATTAAACCTCTATTTGCAGTTTTAAAAGCTAAAACGCAGGTGTGGACTAGACTTCCTTTGAGCGTCGTGGGCCATGTCAGCCTAATCAAAATGGTTCTGCTACCCAAATTCCTGTACGTCCTATGACTTGCTCCAACATATATACTATTGCGGATCTTTAAAACTCTGGACGCTATTCTGAACTCCTTGGTGTGGTGGGAACACCCGCCACAAATTGTCCTGGCAAGCGCTGAAAAACCCCACGGATTTAGGGGGCACAGCGCTTCCTGACTTTAACCTGTACTACTTGGCAGCGCAATTGTCCCATTTTTACTATATCGACAAGAGGGACAAAGACCAGTACCTGGCTTTGGTGTGCTCCCCCTTTTCCCGAATTACCACACACCCTTTTCATCTTCTTTTTAGAGACCCGGGCGACCCATGGACTCTGGGAAATCGTAAAGGATTGTTATATCATCACTGTAAGGTGTGGGAGGTCAGGAAACAGAACAAGGGTGCACACACTGCTTCAGGCAAAAAATGGACACACCTGGTCCTAGTTGCTAATTCTGGCTCTTTGTCGTAGGCAATATTAAGAAGAGAAGAAAAGATTGATCGTACAACTGAATCCAAAAGATGCTGTAGAAATTTCTTTATTGTTATGAGCCAGACAAATTTGCAACAATGAGCATCTTTTTGCGATCAATCTTTTCTTCTCTTCTTAAGGTATGGGAGGTGGTGAGGCGCAAACTCAAGACTCTCTCCACGCATAGTCATACACCCCTGTGAGACAATCCTTGCCTGGCCGAGCTCCTACAGATACCTGACCACGGTCTGTGGGTTACCGGAGGAGTTGTATACTTATCTGATGTTTACTGTGGGAGGGTACTGAAATCGTTCCAGCAACTTAAGAACGATTTCGGCCTTCCCAATTCCATGCACTTTTGTTATCTCCAGCTCCGCCACGCTCTTAAGACCCAGTTTCGTAACACCCCTCCAAATTTGGAGCAATTATACGCCCTGGATGTGAAATTCAGGTCAGAGTCCAAAAAAACTTCCACATTTTATAATAGTCTCCTTCTTTCCTCTGCTACAGCAATAGTTTACCAATTAAAAGACTGCTGGGTTGAAGATGTGGGGGTGATGGATGATGGGTGGGAGGAGGTGATGGATGCATGCAAAAAGGTCTCCCCTAAATTGTCAGACCGTCTCACTCAGCTATATATTTTACACAAATCTTACCTGACCCCTCCGCGCATGGCCAAATACAAAGCCAACTACAGCCCACTATGCCCTAGATGTGGAGGTTCCATAGGTACCTTTTTTTATATTATATGGTCCTGCCCTGTGATTCGGGACTATTGGTCCCAAATAGTAAAATTGATTCACAACGAAACGGGGTCCCCTCTCACACTTTGCCCTAAGCAGTGTATACTGGGAGTGTTCCCAGACCCAGATACGGATACATTTCTTTACACTTTCTTGCAGGAAACGTTATTCATGGCAAGACTGCTTATCGCACGAACATGGCTTAGGGTACTACCACCCACTGTTCAAGATTGGCTAGCAGCAGTTATTGCCGTTCTGCCTTACAAGAAAGAGTTATATACTCACAGGGGGTGCCCAGCTAAATACAGTAAAATTTGGGATACCTGGTTAGAAAAGGCCTCCACATGTTCCGAGCTGGAAGAGGATCCTGTTTAATTGGAGGGTACAGAGTTTGACAGGTTTTTTTTTACCCCCCAAACACTGTGAATGGGACTCATGGACATTATTCCAACTTGGCAGATGCAAGGCGTGTCATGTTATAGTCCAAATGTTTGCATTTATATATGTCTGGTTTATTATTATAATTTATTTCTCTCTCAAATATGTACAACGCTTGCATTATAATTGATGTATTTTTGTAAACATACACTCTTCTCAAATAAAGAAAGTTGATTGTAAAAAAAAAAATCCATGTCCATCAGTGTCAGTGAAGAAACATATGAACTGTAAGTGTCCACACAGTTTGTTGAAAAGTACAGTGTCTTAATCAATAGTGTCCATACACCATGAGCACACACACCCTTGTGTCATCCTGCTCCACAGGACGAGCACTCCCCTTTTACATATTATCCAAGCCAACATACAGTGCATCTGGAAAGTATTCACAGCACTTTTTCCACATTTTGTTATGTGACAGCCTTATTCCAAAATGGATTCAGTTCATTATTTAACTAAAAATTCTACAAACAATACCCTATAATGACAACGTGAAAAAAGTTTGAAATTTTTGCGAATGTATTCAAAATTAAAAAACAAAAATCACATGTACATAAGTATTCACAGCCTTTTCCATGACACTCAAAATTGAGCCCAGGTGCATCCTGTTTCCACTAATCATCCTTGAGATGTTTCTACAACTTGATTGGAGTCCACCTGTGGTAAATGCAGTTGATTGAACATGATTTGGAAAGGCACACACCTGTCTATATAGGCTCCTACAGTTAACAGTGCATGTCAGAGCACAAACCAAGCCATGAAATCCAAGGAATTGTCTGTAGACCTCTGAGATAGGATTGTATGGAGGCACAGATCTGGGGAAATGTACAGAAAAACGTCTGCAGTATTGAAGGTCCCAATGAGCACAGTGGCCTCCACCATCCATGAGTGGAGGAAGTTTGGAACCACCAGGACTCCTTTCTAGAGCAGGCCGCCTGGCCAAACTGAATGATCGGGGGAGAAGGGCCTTAGTCAGGGTGGTGACCTAGAACTCATTGGTCACTCTGGCAGAGCTCAAGCACTTCTCTGGAGAGAGGAGAACCTTCCAGAAGAACAACCATCTCCGCAGCACTCCACCAATCAGGCCTGTATGGTAGAGTGGCCAGACGGAAGCCACTCTTCAGCAAAAGGAACATGACAGCCCACCTGGAGTTTTCCAAAAGGCACCTGAAGGATTCTCAGACTATAAAAAACTAAATTCTTTGGTCTGTTGAAACAAAGATTGAACTCTTTGGCCTGAATGGCAAGCATCGTGTCTGGAGGAAACCAGGCACCGCTCATCACCTGGCCATCCCTACAGTGAAGCATAGTGGCGGCAGCATCATGCTGTGGGGATGTTTTTCAGCGGAAGGAACTGGGAGACTTGTCAGGATTGAGGGAAAGATGAATGCAGCAATGTACGAAGACATCATTGATGAAAACCTGCTCCAGAGCGCTCTGGACCTCAGACTGGGGCAAGGTTCACCTTCCAACAGGACAACGACCCTAAGCACACAGTCAAGATACCAAACAAGTGGCTATGGGGCAACTCTGTGAATGTCCTTGAGTGGCTCAGCCGGAGCCTAGACTAAAATGGCTCACACTGACGCTCCCCATCCAACTTGATGGAGCTTGAGAGGTCCTGCAAAAAAGAATGGGAGAAACTGCCCAAAAATAGTTTTTTTTTTTTTTTTTTTGCTTGTAGCATCATACTCAAAAAGACTTGAGGCTGTAATTGGTGTCAAAGGTGCTTCAACAAAGTATTGAGCAAAGGCTGGGAATACTTATGTACATGGGATTTATTTTTAATCAATTTGCAAAGATTTCAAATAAACTTCTTTCACGTTGTCATTATGGGGTATTGTTTGTAGAATTTTGAGGAAAATAATGAATGTAATCCATTTTGGAATAAGGCTGCAACATAACAAAATGTGGAAAAAGTGAAGCGCTGTGAATTTCCAGATGCCCTGTATATTAGGTCAAGCAGGCAACATGGCAGAACTGAAGTAAGTTAATTGAGATAAAGGTCTGTTCCTGAACCGCCAAAGATGACTGGTCCCAATCAGAATCGCTTAAGACAACCTTTTGGTTACTGTCAGGGAAATTATTATCATGCTATGCGTAATGAATTTCACTTGCGCTAATAAGCACACTTTTCAGATCTTTTGTATAATGCATTTTGGGTACACTCTTGCTACCAAGTAAAACGGACACAGTATTTGTTCCTATAGAATCTCCTCAGACAGTCCTGCCTTACAATGGGAGATCCGTTTTATTTATAGAGCTTTGAACATGGATAACAAAAGAAACTTATTGGCTATTCAGTTCAGCCAATCAAGCCCAGGCATTCCTTCAAACAGTAGGTGTTATACAAGATTCAACAAATGAAGACACGTGTATTTTCAAAAAGAACAATGACTAGGGGAGTGTATTGGGCGTATCTGTGCAGACCAGTATTGTACAATTTCTTGCCCTTTGTACCTGTTAAACTGTGCTCTACAGTTAGACAAAGGGACCCACATGTAGTGAGATTGGCCTAACAAATCGTGAACGCTGTCCCAACCAAATGCACGCACACTCCCTCTTCTACCATTAGTGCATTGTTCAGAGTACAATGCATAGCCAGATTATACTACCATTCTTGTGGACGCGAGACTATCTGCAGGGACATGTCATGGTCCCTCCATGTGCTGATCCGACACATAGACATGAGCGTATATCCCTCCGAAAGGCAGATAGGTATCTAACCAATAATGTCTTCGCAGAGCGAACATATGCCCTCCAAACGACCGTCTGCGCATGACGCAGGGGCCCTTGCTGGCGCATATCTTCGCGGAGCGGACACCCCTCTACATCCACAGGAAGCTTTTTTTACTACCAATGGTCCTTCACCGGGGCCGGTTCGCTCGGATTCGCTCTTTTGAGTGAGCTGCAGTACAGTTAACACTGGGAGACAATGTGACAATACATATTGAATATATCCTAATAACATTTCTACAACATTACCCTTTAAGAACCAGTCCAGAAAAATGTCCAGTTCAACATTCTACTATCCTTTCCTGGGAATGAAATACCAAATGTATTCCATACCCAGGAAAGGAGAGGACAATGTAGAAATGTTGTGTATTCTAGACCGGTTCTACAAAGCTAATCAAAAGGTTATATGAAGATAATACTTGATTGTTTTGTTTAGTTTTATATAAGGGGCTGCTTTATATATAATTGTAACACTGGCCTGTTGACATTGTTGGAAAACTGTTTTGCGCTTTTACTGTAGTAGACTTCTTTTAGTTCTACTATACCAGTTTGCCTTTGGAGCTTGTGTGTATGAGATATGCCCTCTTTTTCTTAAAGCGGGGGTCCACCTAAACCGCCAAAAAAAAAAAATATTAAAAGCCAGCAGCTACAAATACTGCAGCTGCTGACTTTTAATATATGGCCACTTACCTGTCCCAGGGTCCAGCGATGTCGGCAGGCGACGCCGAGAACCCGCTCGGTTCTCGGCAGCTGCCGCCGCCATCCTAGGTGAGGGAATCAGGAAGTGAAGCGTTGCAGCTTCACTTCCCGGTTCCCTACTGCGCATGAGCGAGTCGCGCTGCGCTTCCTAACTGGTTCCTGCTGTCTCTGGGACCCGTGTGTGTCCCAGCAGACAGCGCGGTGGGGACAGGAAGAGGCATAGACTCCCATAGGAGTCTATGCCGGAAGTGGGTGCAAATACCTGTTTTAGACAGGTATCTGCACCCCCCCCCCCCCCCCGAAAGGTGCCAAATGTGACACCGGAGGGGGGGAGGGTTCCGAAAAGCAGAAGTTCTATTTTTGTGTGGAACTCCGCTTTAACTATAAAGGATGAGACTGTGTGGAGCTATAACTATAGGTTAGTGCCCTAGTGTAATCTTGTTAAGGAGGTGGTCCGCCTGCCCCAAGAAAAATTAAGTCAGCGGCTACAAATACTGCAGCTGCTGACTTTTAATATATGGACACTTACCTGTCCAGGGAGCCCGCAATGTCGGCTCCCCAGCCGATATTTGGATTGGCTGTTATGTGCAGCCGCCACCCATGCCGGTAAGGGAACCCAGTAGTGAAGCCTTTCGGCTTCACAGCCGGTCTCCTACTGCGTATGCGCGAAGCGCGCTGCATTTTTTAATTGGCTCAGCGGAGGGGCCGAGCTTCGCTGCAGCACCGTCTCCGGAAGTGGGGAAGGGGACCTGTCAAAAACAGGTCCCCGTTCCCTGCTCCCCCCTGAAAGGGGACAAATATGGCACCAGAGGGGGAGAGGAGACGAATAAGCGGAAGTTCCACTTTTGGGTGGAACTGTGCTTTAAAACTGCTTGGGTCACTTCTGAGTCACTACTTTAACCACTTGCCGACCGGGCCATAGCCGAAAGACGGCTTCAGCGAGGTCGGCTAGTTCTGGGTGGATGTCCATGGACGTCATCCCAGAATTCTGCTCTTGCGCGCCCCCTGGGGCGCGCACCCGAGAACTCCTGTGACCGCATCACGGTAAACGGTAAATGGCCGCTGATCGCGGCCGTTTACCATGTGATCGCTCCGTCAAATGACGGAGCGATCACATGTAAACAAACCGGCGTCATGTCATGACGCCGGTTCCTCCCTCCCCTCTGTGTACCGATCGGTACAGTGCGAGGGGAGAGGGGGAGGGATCGGATGGCAGCACCGCTGTGGGCTGCATGTGTAGTGCCCACAGCGGTGCTCAGTGACAATTACAGTCACATCCATCCATCCCTCCATGCTCAGCTATCCCTGCAATACTCTGCATTATACCCAGCAATACTCTGCATTATACCCAGCAATACTCTGCATTATACCCTGCAATACTCTGCATTATACCCTGCAATACGCTGCATTATACCCGGCAATACTCTGCTTTATACCCGGCAATACTCTGCTTTATACCCGGCAATACTCTGCTTTATACCCGGCAATACTCTGCTTTATACCCGGCAATACTCTGCATTATACCCGGCAATACTCTGCATTATACCCGGCAATACTCTGCATTATACCCGGCAATACTCTGCAATATACCCGGCAATACCCCGCAATACTTTGCAATTTTTAACCAGTTCCCACCCACCGTCATATAACGTCCTTGAATTTGAGCGGGGATATCTGAATGATGGGTGCAGCTACAGGTATCATTCAGATATCAGCTTTTTCAGCCGGCGATGTCCTACACCATAAGAATGATCATAGCGGCTGTTCCACTGCTTGATCGTTCTTATGGGAGGCGAGAGGGGACACCCCCCCCCCCCTTCCCGCCACCCTCCGGTGCTTCTACCGACTCACCGCTACGATCGAAGCCAGGATCGTTTCTTTTTTTTTTTTTTTTTTTTATTTCAGGCTTCCCAGCCTAGAGGTGAGATGTGGGGTCTTATTGACCCTCATATCTCACTGTAAAGAGGACCTGTCATGCCATATTCCTATTACAAGGATGTTTACATTCCTTGTAATAGAAATAAAAGTTTAAAAAATTTTTGGGGGGGGGGAAAAGTGTCAAACTAAAATAAAGAAAGTAAAATGAACAATAAAAAAAAATAATTTTTTTTAAAGCGCCCCTGTCCGTATGCTCGCATGCAGAAGCGAACACATACGTAAGTCCCGCCCACATATGAAAACGGTGTTCAAACCACACATGTGAGGTATCACTGCGAACGTTGGAGCGAGAGCAATAATTTTGGCCCTAGACCTCCTCTGTGACTCAAAACATGTAACCAGTAAAAAATTTTAAAGCGTCACCTATGGAGACTTTTAAGTAGCGAAGTTTGGCACCATTCCATGAGCGTGTGCAATTTTGAAGGGTGACATGTTAGGTATCTATTTACTCGGCGTAACTTCATCTTTCACATTATGCAAAAACATTGGGCTAACTTTACTGTTTTGTTTTTTTTTAAAGCACAAAACTGTTTTTTCCAAAAACGCGTTCGAAAAATAGCTGCACAAATACCGCGCGAGATAAAAAGTTGCAACAACCGCCATTGTATTCTCTAGGGTCTTTGCTAAAAAAAATATATATATATAATGTTTTGGGGTTCTATGTAATTTTCTAGCAAATAAATTATTATTTTTACATGTAGGAGAGAAATATAAGAATTGGCCTGGGTGCTCCAGAACGCCTGGAGGTGCTCCCTGCATGTTGGGCCTCTGTATGTGGCCACGCTGTATAAAAGTCTCACACATGTGGTATCGCAATACTCTGGAGTAATAGCAGAATGTGTTTTGGGGTGTAATTTGTTGTATGCATATGCTGTGTGTGAGAAATAACCTTCTAATATGACAATTTTGTGAAAAAAAAAAATCTTGATTTTACAAAGAATTGTGGGAAAAGATGACAATTTCAAAAAAAACTCGCCATGCATCTTTTCAAATACCTTGAAATGTCTTCTTTTCAAAAAGGGGCCATTTGGGGGGAATTTGTACTTTTCTGGCATGTTAGGGTCTCAAGAAATTAGATAGGCCGTCAGTACTTCAGGTGTGATCAATTTTCAGATATTGGCACCATAGCTTTTGGACTCTCTAACATTCACAAAGACCAAATAATATACACCAAGTTGTACTTATTTTTACCA
Source organism: Aquarana catesbeiana (assembly GCF_042186555.1). Taxonomy (NCBI): domain Eukaryota; kingdom Metazoa; phylum Chordata; class Amphibia; order Anura; family Ranidae; genus Aquarana; species Aquarana catesbeiana. The sequence goes on from NC_133327.1 coordinate 60,938,995, forward strand.
AAGATATGTAGCAGTATAAATTTTGCCCAACATTTACGAAGAAAAATTACTAATTTGCTAAATTTTATAACAGAAACAAAGAAAAATTCATTTTTTTACCAAATTTTCAGTCTTTTATAGCGCAAAAAATAAAAAACCCAACGGTGATTAAATACCACCAAAAGAAAGCTCTGTTTGTGTGAAAAAAAGGACAAAAATTTCATATGGGTACAGTGTTGTATGACTGAGTAATTGTCATTTAAAGTGTGAGAGCACCGAAAGCTGAAAATTGGTCTGGTTAGGAAGGGGGTTTAAGTGCCCAGTGGTCAAGTGGTTAAAGAAAAAATGTTGGTAGTTAAAATAAAAAAAAGTTAAAGTATTTGTAAACCCATTGGCTAAAATATAACTAAAATTATATCATAAGTAATCTTTAAAGTGGATGTAAACGTGGAATTGTATTTTTTTAAACGAAGGCTTGTCCCTTGTTCAGTATAGGATTTCATGTCATCTGTGCCCAATCTTGCCACGAAGAGTTAATCCAGCTCTGAGCAATCCTCATCTTTTTTTCAGTGGGATAAAAATGGACAGAGAAATAGAAGTCAGTTCTCTTCCTTTCTTCTTCAGCTCTCCCAGGATTGGCTGCTCCACACCTTAGCATGATTGGGCATGCTGAAGTCATGTGGTGACTTTTCTGGGTTTTGATTGAATGTTAGTGATCATAGCAGAAGTTCAGTGTAAGAAATACACAGGAGAAAATGCATGTTGACAAGGGGAGTGTAGAGGTGGGCGGGGAGTCTACTGACATCATGACTCCACCCACCGAGCTCCAGACAACAGACCCGCCCACAGAATCTGCAGTTTTTCGGCTCTTGTAACAGACAGAGGGGGGACATTTGACAGGTAAGGATATGTGCAGGATGCATGTATATCCTTCTAGATAACCCCAATGGCAGTAGTTTAGAAAGGATGAGAGTGGGTTTACATCCACTTTAACCTTTTTCTAAATTATTTCAGTAAAATAATACCTTGCCTTGAAGGTTCCTGTTCAGGCACGTTCTGTTATTGGATAACAACTTACCATTTCTCCTGCTTTGTTACTGTGTCGCACGTCCTGATAGAGACTACTAAGGGCACTTTTACACTGGGGAGGTGGCGGCGTCGGCAGTAAAGTGCTGAAAAGAACCTAGTTTTAACTGTGCTTTTTGGCCGCTAGTGGGGCGCTTTTAACTCCTGCTAGTGGGCAAATAAAGGGTTAAAAGCGCTGCTGCCGAGGCGCTTTGCTCCCAAACCGCCCCAAGGATGCTGCTTGCAGGACTTTTTCTAACACCCCGCAAGTGCACCGCCCCAGTGTGAAAGCACATGGGCTTTCACACTGGGGTTGCATGGGAGGCAGTTTTCAGGCGCTTTACAGGCACTATTTCTAGCGCTAAAATGCCTTAAAACTGCCTCAGTGTGAAAGGGGTCTTAAGAAACTTGCCCTGAACAATGGTGTGCAGCTGTGGCGGTTTTTACCCCCCTCTTTTTAACAATATTTACCTTTTCAAGATGTACCGTATTTTTCCCCCTGAAAACAGGACAAACAGTGCTTTCGTGTCATACGCCGATACTATGTTTTACCAAGAGGGGGGTGGGGATTGGGCGGTCCGCTCTGGGAGCCACTCATTGGGGAGTGTCAGGCCAACCGCCCCGCATTTCCTGGCCCTGGGACAGCGCTGTCTGCATAGTCTAAAGTTGATAAAAAAAAAACACTTGTCAGCCCCTTCTCCTACACCGCTCCTCCTGTGTCAGTGTCATTATAAAACAAAGCTTGTAAATATCTCAATAGCTCAGTTTTTTTCTGTCTGCTCTCCTCCCGCTCCTCCTCCTAGCTATAGCTTTAGATTGGAGGAGGAGAGCGGTCACATGACCATCTATGCAACGTCAGAGAGCAGTCATATGACCAGGTCAGTGGGAAAAACGGAGCTATTGAGGTATATGGAAACTTCATTTTACAATATGAGTGACACAGGAGGAGCAGTGTGGAAGGGGCTGGCAGTGATTTTTTTCTTAACTGTAGAGAATGCTGGGAGTGCAGGGGAAGGGGGGCTGTGTATTGGGGAGGGGGACAGTGTACTGTAAAGGGGCTGTGAAAACATTTTTTCCTTAAACTTCCCTCTTAAAATTGGGGTGCGTGTTATACACTGATAAATATGGTATTTAGGCCAAGTCACATGGCATACAGGGTCCTCTTTACTTCGTTCCCTCTGAAACGCCTTGTAGGTCCTCAGTAATGCTGAGAGCGGTGGTGATGTTGGTGCCTTTTTTCTTACCCACCTTTGCTAAATACGACAGACATGCTGGGCTTAATTTGGTTTGGATTAGGAACCTTCTGTGGATCCTTTATTAGATTTGGACTCCTTCCCTTCAGATGGAAGAATCATTCAGACCAGTTTCAGTCTGCAGCCATTACATCCACATCTGAGAAATTGTCTCCTTATTGGGCCTGTCAGATTTACCTTTTAAATCGGTGGCTTAACTGCCCCTGCTTGTGATTTTTTTACTATGTTGAACCATAGAGTATGCATGGACAAATGACTGTAATTTTGAATTTTGGCTGTGAAGGTCTACTTAAAGCTCCCCAGTTTTGCTATTGCACAGTTCTTTTGTCTGTACTCACATGTGGGGACCCTCGATAAGGTGCTAGACTGCAAAATATTTGTATTAGAAGCATTTGTTCTGCATGGTCTTTGAGGGACATCTGTTTGGATTGTTTCTGGATATCATTTAACATTTATACTACTGAAGGCAAGAGGACCCATTTTCCTCAGCAAGAGAAACTTAAGGCATAGCCTTCCCCGTTCTGACAAGGGTGTGTTTTTGTTTTTTTTGTTTTTTTTTTCACATTGAGACCCTCCAAGCATCTCTGACACTTGAGTGCAGAAGGTCATATCCCAGGGCTTCTTGGTTATTCGCCTACAACCTGCCATTGCTCCAGTTCCTGTGGTGGAGTAGTTTCAGGATTATTTTTTTTTTTTTTTTTTCTTCTCCAACTTGTTCACCGTTTCCATACAACAAGTGGGCTTTCCCCATCCTGAATCTCAAGTTCTGAATGCATTTATTTTAATCTAAAATTTCTGCATGGATTCCACCATATCTGTCATCGCTTTCCTTCACCAGGGGCACTTTCTAACCTGCATCTTTCCAGCACATCTGTTTCCTACATTTTGCTGTGGGCTCCTATATTAACAGTCTGTGGCCCTGACTTCAGCTTCTTGTCTGCACCTCTGGTGTTAATCAAAGTGTTAGTCCTGGTAATAGTCCTGTTGTGCTCATTCCCATTGATTCATTTATTGCCATTGATGGATACTTACACAACCTCCTGTTGAGGGAACTGTTGGTGTAGGTGTCTGTCTTGACAATGTGGCCTTGACTGTCCAGCAATTGCAGTGGTTCAGGTAGATCTTGAACCTTCAGAAAAGGTTGCTGGAAAAAACTAATCATAAGAAATATCTGGGTTAAATCGTGGCTACAATTTAGGTCACAGTGGTTCTTTAAAGAGGAAAAGCTTCAGATTTTCTTGTTTTAGGTTCAAGCTTTTCAGTCTAGGGCTGCTTGCCTCTCTGCTCTTGCATGATGGGTTCTGGACCTGATAATAGTCTCCTGCAAGGCAGTTCCATTTGCACAGTTTCACTCTAAATCTCTACAACGCTATGTTTCCTAACCTCCATGGGACAAGTCTATCCGATCCCAGGACAGATAAATTAATTTGGCATGTAGAACCAGGCTTTCCCTGGTCTGGTGGCTTACGCAGCTGGCTCTGGCAGCAGAAGTCCAATTCCCATATTGTAGATGATCTCACAACAGATATTAGGCTCGGACTTGGTCTTGGAACTTGGTCGTCAGAGGAGTTTCATCTTCCAGTCAATATAACATGATTTTGGGTAATAATAATTCAGGGAGGAATCAGCAGTCTCACCGTGGCAAGACCTAGGCACCAGGTTTGACATCAGACTTGGCAGGCTTGTCTCGAGGTATAGGGCAGAGTTCCTCTAGTGGATGTCCAATAGTGCAGGCTGACCCATGCTTGTCCTCCCCTAAAATCTATTTCCTGGCCAATTCCTGTTATCCTTATTGCTTCGGACTGACCTAGACAGATGTCTTATGCCAACTTGGTAAATCCTGCAGACACCCTCTGGGCTCTGTCAGGTCAGCAGGATCTTGTGTCCAAAGGACTCTTTTGCGATACTTCTCCACAGTTGTTGGTTTTAATGGCATGATTGTCGAAGCCCTGTTTTTTTTGGGGTTTTTTTTTGTTTTGTCAGGGGCATCTCTTAATTTGTGTGTTCGACCATTCTGACAAATAGAAAGGCTGCTTTCCAAAATGCCCATCATTGGACATGGAAGGCATAATTTACTGAATCATGGGGCTTCCACCCTTGGATTTTCACCTTTTGTGCAGAGGGTTTTCATATGTAGCTCCCCTTGTTCGTTCTTCTGTAACTATAGCTCACTCAAAGGTCATCATTGGAGACATTCCTCTCTCTACACTCATCCACAAGATGGTGGTTGATTCTTTTGTATTCTGGATGGACCCCGTATGGGTACACTGGTTTCTTTTTCCACCATCTGTCTTGTTGGCCCATAGTGCAAACTAAGACCCCATTCACACTGGGGCCACTCGTTTTAGCAGCACTTTTCAGCCGCTAGCGGGGCGCTGTTAACCCCGTAGAAGGGGTTAAAAACTCCCGCGTTGCGGCGCTTCCAAAGTGCTTTGGAGGCGCTACACAGCGCCTCCAAACCGCCCCAAAGATGCTGCATGCAGGACTTTTCTGAACGTGTCCTGCAAGCGCACTGCCCGGGTGTGAAAGCACCATTGTAATGAATGGAAGGCAGTTTTCAGGTGCTTTACAGGTGCTATATCCAGCGCTAAAATGCCTGAAAACTGCCTCCGTGTGCAAGGGGTCTTAACAGGAAAAGGTGGAACCGGATCTTTTAGACCGTTAAGACCCACTCTGATAGTTCTGTGTGTGTTTCTCGTTTGTGGCGTCGCGCAGCTTTTACCAGTTTGCAGGTCTACTATATGGTCTTATGTTTTTGTTTTCTTTTTGTGTCTTAGGCCTTTGTTGCCCAGCCCATCTTTGGACTGTTTTTGGGTGTTCTGACAGCCTAATAAATCTAAGAATTCTTGTGTCCCTCAATGGGCAAGAAATAGAATAGAATTTTATAGTCACAAGCTGTTTGAAAGTAAAGTGGAACGTTCTTCAATAGCGGAGTCAGACACTAGATTTTAACACATTTAGCCCAAAGGAATATTCATTTCAGTTGAAGACAAAACTGAAGGTAGAAAGACCAACAAACAACTGAAGACGGCTGCTTTGAACACCTTGAAAAGCATTGCAGAAGAGGAAAACCGGCAACATCCATGGGTTCCACACTTCAAAGAAGTCATTGACGGCAATGGAGTTCCAACTTAGTATTGAAAAAAGATTATTATATTTATGTTCTCTAATCGCTAGTTTGTCCAGTTAGTTTTAGGGCCCTGCAAATGGGAGCATTCTATAGAAATTGCTGTATTTCCTAAATGTCTCAAGATATTTTTTGTTAAACCCCTTGAATTGGATACATTTCTGCACTTCAATTACAATTTAATTGCTTCCACTCAAAAGTAAAATGTGTGTGTATATGTATATATATATATATATATATATATATATATGTATATATATATATATACATACATATGTTGTATGTATATGTAGTGGGGACTGAAAGTAGTCAGACCCCCTTACATTTTTTACTCTTTGTTATATTGCAGCCATTTGCTAAAATCATTTAAGTTAATTTTTTTCCTCATTAATATACACACAGCACCCCATATTGACAGAAAAACACAGAATTGTTGACATTTTTGAAGATGTATTAAAAAAGAAAAACTGAAATATCTCATGGTCCTAAGTATTCAGACCCTTTGCCGTGACACTCATATATTTAACTCAGGTGCTGTCCATTTCTTCTGATCATCCTTGAGATGGTTCTACACCTTCATTTGAGTCCAGCTGTGTTTGATTATACTGATTGGACTTGATTAGGAAAGCCACACACCTGTCTATATAAGACCTTACAGCTCACAGTGCATGTCAGAGCAAATGAGAATCATGAGGTCAAAGGAACTGCCTGAAGAGCTCAGAGACAGAATTGTGGCAAGGCACAGATCTAGCCAAGGTTACAAAAAAATGTCTGCTGCACTTAAGGTTCCTAAGAGCACAGTGGCCTCCATAATCCTTAAATGGAAAATGTTTGGGATGACCAGAACCCTTCCTAGAGCTGGCTGTCCGGCCAAACTGAGCTATCGGAGGAGAAGAGCCTTGGTGAGAGAGGTAAAGAAGAACCCAAAGATCACTGTGGCAGAGCTCCAGAGATGCAGTCGGTAGATGGGAGAAAGTTGTAGAACGTCAACCATCACTGATGCCCTCCACCAGTCAGGGCCTTATGGCAGAGTGGCCCGACGGAAGCCTCTCCTCAATGCAAGACACACGAAAGCCCGCATAGAGTTTGCTAGAAAAACACCTGAAGGACTCCAAGATGGTGAGAAATAAGATTCTCTGGTCTGATGAGACCAAGATAGAATTTTTTGGCCTTAATTCTAAGCGTTATGTGTGGAGAAAACAAGGCACTCCTCATAACCTGTCCCAACAGTGAAACATGGTGGTGGCAGCATTATGCTGTTGTAGGTGTTTTTCAGCTGCAGGGACAGGACGACTGGTTGCAATCGAGGGAAAGATAAATGCGGCCAAGTACAGGGATATCCTGGATGAAAACTTTCTCCAGAGTGCTCAGTACCTCAGACTGGGCCGAAGGTTTACCTTCCAACAAGACAATGACCCTAAGCACACAGCTAAAATAACAAAGGAGTGGCTTCACAACAACTCCGTGACTGTTCTTGAATGGCCCAGCCAGAGCCCCGAATTAAACCCAATTGAGCATTTCTGGAGAGACCTAAAGATGGCTGTCCACCAACGTTTACCATCCAACCTGACAGAACTGAAGAGGATCTGCAAGGAGGAATGGCAGAGGATCCCCAAATCCAGGTGTGAAAAACGTGTTGCATCTTTCCCAAAAAGACTCATGGCTGTATTAGATCAAAAGAGTGCTTCTACTAAATACTGAGCAAAGGGTCTGAATACTTAGGACCATGTGATATTTCAGTTTTTCTTTTTTAATAAATCTGCAAAAATGTCAATAGTTCTGTGTTTTTCTGTCAATATGGGGTGCTGTGTGTACATTATTGAGGAAAAAAATGAACTTAAATGATTTTAGCAAAAGGCTGCAATATAACAAAAAGTGAAAATTTTAAGGGGGTCTGAATACTTTCCGTCCCCACTGTATATTGTGTGTGTGTGTGTGTGTCTATAATTTATACACAATATTTCCCAACAGGCTTGGGCACTTCAAAAATATTTGTAATTTAGAAAAATTTGTCAGTCAAAAAAAAAAAAAAAAAAAAAAAAAAAAAGCTTTGGTTAAATTTCCAAGCATTCACTTTGCAAACATACTGTGGGAAATTTTAGTGACCTTAACTGCTTCAGCTCTGGAAGATTTTACCCCCTTCTTGATCAGAGCACTTTTTGCGATTTGGCACTGCGTTGCTTTAACTGACAATTGCACAGTCGTGCGACGTGGCTCTCAAACAAAATTGACGTCTTTTTTTCCCCACAAATAGAGCTTTCTTTTGGTGGTATTTGATCACCTCTGCGATTTTTATTTTTTGCGCTATAAACAAAATAAGAGCGAGAATTTTGAAAAAAAACGCATTATTTTTTACATTTTGCTATAATAAATATCCCCCAAAAATATATAAAAAAACTTTTTTTCCTCAGTTTCAGCCGATAGTATTCTTCTACATATTTTTGGTAAAAAAAAAATTGCAATAAGCGTTTATTGATTGGTTTGCGCAAAAGTTATAGCGTTTACAAAATAGGGGATAGTTTTATGGCATTTTTATTAATAATTTTTTTTTTTTTACTAGTAATGGCGGCGATCAGTGATTTTTATTGTGACTGTGACGTTATGGCAGACACATCGGACATTTTTGACACATTTGTGAGACCATTGTCATTTATACAGCGATCAGTGCCATTAAAAATGCACTGATTACTGTGTAAATGACACTGGCAGTGAAGGGGTTAACCACTAGGGGGCGGGGAGGGGTTAAGTATGTCCTAGGGAAGTGATTCTAACTGGAGGGGGGATGGGCTGTGTGTGTCACTACGCTGATCACTGCTCCCGATGACAGGGAGCTGTGATCAGTGACACTTGTCACTAGGCAGAACGGGGAGATGCTGTTTACATCAGCATCTCCCTGTTCGTCCTCTCCGTGAGGCGATCGCGGGTATCCCTGCGGCGATCGAGTCCGCGGGACCCGCGACCCGACTCACGGAGCTCCCGGCCGGCGCGCTCGCAGTGGCACGGCGGGGAATTCAAATGGACGTACCTGTAAGTCCATTTGCCCAGCTGTGCCATTCTGCCGACGTACACCACCCTATAGCAGATTTACTGCTACAGGGCAGCCATTCTGTGTAAAATCACGTGCATGTATGTATATAATATATATAATATATATATATATATATATATATATATATATATATATATGTATATATATATATATATATATATATATGTATATATATATATATATATGTATATATTTGAATCTGCACTCCAGGTAGGGGGACGTGTAATTTCTGCTGTGATTTTTGCCACAGCAGCAGCCTATTAGTGGGTGCCAGCCAATGGAGTCCGCCGGTACCCACCAATCATTGAGGAGAGAGGCTGGATGGAGCTCTGCATATGCAAGCAATGTAGAGCGCCATCCCGACAGCGAGGATGTGATAGATTTTCTTTCCCTGAAAATCTAACACATCCCTTAGTGAAAGCAGCACACACTTTACAAACAGTGGTTCGGCACACATTTAACCCTTTGATCGCCCTAGATGTTTATTCCCTTCCCAGCCAGTGTCATTAGTACAGTGAATTTTTTTTTTTTTTTTTTTTTTTAGCACTGATCTCTGTATTAGTGTCGCTGGTTCCCACAAAGTGTCAGCTTGTCCGGCGCAATATCTCAGTCCTGCTATAAGATGCTGATCGCTGACATTACTAGTATATTAAAAAAAAAAAAAAAAAAATCCAGTATACAGTGGGGACGGAAAGTATTCAGACCCCCTTAAATTTTTCACTCTTTGTTATATTGCAGCCATTTGCTAAAATCATTTAAGTTCATTTTTTTTCCTCATTAATGTACACACAGCACCCCATATTGACAGAAAAACACAGAATTGTTGACATTTTTGCAGATGGGTGGAACTCCGTTTTAAGCACAGCAGTTTGTAAAGTGTGGCTTTTGGATGGAGTACAGTTGATTTTTTTTTCTTTTTTTATATTGGTCTACTTGCGCAATTCATTTATAAAGGTGAATGGAGTTTTGTTTGTAAATTCTGAATAGAATGAAACACTTCTGAAACTTCCGCTTGGATTTTTCTGGACCCTTTTGCACATGAAGTGTGGGACTGCACTTTATTCCTAATGCACTTGATAGCACTTTATTTTTGAATTTGCACAAAAGGGTTGTTCATTTTATGTATTAGCACTGCCTTGTGGATTATATTCATCTATTATGTTGTAAACACTGACCTGATAGCTGCTAGTCATTGTAAATAAATAGTTTCATCCCTGGCGCAGGTGTTCAACCTATTACAATTAAAATGAATGGTTCAGGTGCAGTTAGAAACTGGACATATTTTCACTGGACCTACGTTCCCTCCAGTGGATTTCTCCAACTCTCCAGAGAAGCCCCCCCTCCGCACTTACCAGGCATAGCCTCTTAGTTTGGGACCATCTCATGTCAAAATTACCGATACTTAGGTCCTAAGACCCCTTTTCAGCAACCCTGCTTTTCTGCCAGCTTCCCAAGTTAATACCTACGACTGTCAACGTACCTGATAGGAGACTGAATTGATGAGGTTGGCCTCTCTTGCATCTTCAGCCCAGGCCCCACTGAAGATGGTGCCAAGGGACAGGAGGAACATGAGTGCTGGCAAGTGTTGATTGCAAAACTTGCAACTGGAGATGTAGACTCGGAAGGTCAAGCAGGGCAACAGGTCTGGAACAGAGCCAATGCAGGGAAGACCAGCTGATGTTAAAGGGGTACTCCCCAGGAATTGCCTGTTCTGGATGCGTTGCTTGTTAGAGCTCCCAGCAGGCTTGAAGCAGGAACACAAAGCCAAACCAGAGATAGAAGTGTAGTCAGATGGGCAACCAAGGTCAGCAACGAGATACAGAAGCATCAGACAGAGATGTGATGAAGAGTGAGCTAAGGTCAGGAACCAATGAGCAGAAGCATAAAACGGACTCAAGGTCAGGTCAATAACAAGCTGGGTCAGCAACAGAAATAATGCAGGCTAAAACCAAGGGACACAGGAATAGCTGAAGACCAGTCAGCACTGAAAATGAGTAGGAACATCCCTTAAATAGCCCATCTGTGAGCAATACTATGCGCATATCTGTGCACCCGACGTCCCACAGTAGTTTCCTGACAATGACCCATAGAATAATGACCATAGTAGGCTGTTACAACTCCTGCAATCTGACCCATGTATCGGAACACCAGACCCCCAATGTAGGCCCTATAAACCCCTACAAGTTACTCATTTGAGACAATTTTCATTTATATGCTCAAAGATTTTCCTGTATCTTCTCCTAAGAGAAGGCATAAATGCTTAATTCTGACTCCTAAACTCAGTGACCACAAAGATACAAGAAAAAGGGTTTAAAATTGTTACTAGGTGGTTTAGATGTCTGTCCTACCTTCTGGTGATTTCACACTTTACTGGAAACATAATGCACATATGGTGGGACTGCACCCATTCCGGGACTGGAATGCGGAAAGATATTGTCACCTTGTCTTAGAGCCATGGTTTCCCTCCTTCTTGCCCCCTCTCCTGTACTAACCTTTATCTCCTCCTTACAAACTGCCTATATCATGCCTTAGAATTACCGGATCATATCCATAGGCTGAGGTTTAATCAGACTGATCTGTTTCTGAAACGCACTTCATTTTTGTCATTGTGTATATCCTAGTATAAATATTTTTTCATAACTCATTTACCGTTTCAACTCGACACAGCCCTGTGTTGTACCCTTCTCTGATATATCTAATCTCCTTGCTTTTTTTTGTCTAAAACCATTAAATCCATATTGAACCAAAATTGATGGGTCAGCTTATTGCTGAGACACAGGTAGAATCTTATCAGTCATGCAATACCATCAGTGTCCAACCAGTTCCAGCTTCGTTATACAGCATGACAAGATCTGATCTATTCAGCAAAACGGAATCGTGCAGCAAAATTTTATGGCCCCCAGAGAGCCCTGATCTCAACATTTATTGCTCTGCATAAATGAGTACACTCCAATAGATTTGTCAGAAAACCTTTACTTTCCTTTCAGAATCAACATTTTCTATACTACAAAATACTCCCACAAATGTGAAGAGAAGTATAGACTTACAAAAAACAAACACTTAAACAAAAAACAGGGGTGCATATACCCATGCACCAAAGCCACGGGGAGGAAAAATTACCTAATGTTTGTTAGGATTTTTTTAAATGGTAGGATTTTTGTATGTGGTGTTTAATAATATTAGGATGGGGACCATTAGCAGCCTCCAATATAGACACGGAGGTTAGCAAATATATATCTCAATCTCTTCTGGCCAACATTGTGGTAACCTGGAGGGAGAGGTTCAGCAGAAACAACATCAAAGTCAAAAAGAATGTGATAGCCTTATGCTGAGGTGAATAGAAATCCCTCCCATATGGCAAAAATAGAGCGCCACATAAAAATACCTCTTCGCTTTTAACCACTTGCTGACTGCTCCTGTACATATACGTCGGCACTTTAAAGAAGGATATCTCGGTAACGGCAGCAGCTGCTGCCACAAGCAAGGTATCTATCTCTTCAGGAGCCTGTCATGTTTACGATAATGGTGATCTCTGTGGCGGATTCACCGCAAGATCACCGTTATCGGCGGTGGGAGAGGTGCCACCCCCCTCCCGCCGCTTACCGGAGCCGTCGGCAGCGGCGGAGGCGATCAGGACCTGTCTGTGGCCAGGTTTTCTCAAATGACAATTTTTTTTTCTTTAATTGCATTTAAGTCCAAATATGAGATCTGAGGACTTTTTGACCCCAGATCTCATATTTAACCACTTCAGCCCCGGAAGGATTTACCCCCTTCCTGACCAGAGCACTTTTTACAATTTGGCACTGCGTCGCTTTAACTGCTAATTGCGCAGTTATGCAATGCTGTACCCAAACGAAATTTGCGTCCTTTTCTTCCCACAAATAGAGCTTTCTTTTGATGGTATTTGATTTTATTTTTTGCGCTATAAACGGAGAAAGACCGAAAATTTTGAAAAAAAAATGATGTTTTCTACTTTTTGTTATAAAAAAAATCCAATAAACTCAATTTTAGTCATACATTTAGGCCAAAATGTATTCGGCCACATGTCTTTGGTAAAAAAAATGTCAATAAGCGTATATTTGTTGGTTTGCGCAAAAGTTATAGCGTCTACAAACTAGGGTACATTTTCTGGAATTTACACAGCTTTTAGTTTATGACTGCCTATGTCATTTCTTGAGGTGCTAAAATGGCAGGGCAGTACAAACCCCCCCCCCCCCAAATGACCCCATTTTGGAAAGTAGACACCCCAAGGAAATTGCTGAGAGGCATGTTGAGCCCATTGAATATTAATTTTTTTGTCCCAAGTGATTGAATAATGACAAAAAAAAAAATTTACAAAAAGTTATCACTAAATGATATATTGCTCACACAGGCCATGGGCATATGTGGAATTGCACCCCAAAATACATTCAGCTGCTTCTCCTGAGTACGGGGATACCACATGTGTGGGACTTTTTGGGAGCCTAGCCGCGTACGGGGCCCCAAAAACCAATCACTGCCTTCAGGATTTCTAAGGGTGTAAATTTTTGATTTCACTCCTCACTACCTATCACAGTTTTGAAGGCCATAAAATGCCCAGATGGCACAAACACCCCCCCCCCCCCCCCCAAATGACCCTATTTTGGAAAGTAGACACCCCAAGCTATTTGCTGAGAGGCATGTTGAGTCCATGGAATATTTTATTTCTAGCCGCGTACGGGGCCCCGAAAACCAATCACCGCCTTCAGGATTTCTAAGGGTGTAAATTTTTTGATTTCACTATTCACTGCCTATCACAGTTTCGGAGGCCATGGAATGCCCAGGTGGCACAACCCCCCCCCCCCCCCAAATGACCCCATTTTGGAAAGTAGACACCCCAAGTTATTTGCTGAGAGGCATGGTGAGTATTTTGCAGCTCTCATTTGTTTTTGAACATGAAGAAAGACCAGAAAGAAACATTTTTTTTTCTTTTTTCAATTTTTAAAACTTTGTGACAAAAAGTAAGGTCTGCAAAATACTCACTATACCTCTCAGCAAATAGCTTGGGGTGTCTACTTTCCAAAATAGGGTCATTGGGGGGGGGGGGGGGGGGTTGTGCCACCTGGGCATTCCATGGCCTCCGAAACTGTGATAGGCAGTGAACAGTGAAATCAAAAAATTTACACCCTTAGAAATCCTGAAGGCGGTGATTGGTTAGGCAGTGAAGAGTGAAATCAAAAATTTACGCCCTTAGAAAGCCTGAAGGCGGTGCTTGCTTTTCGGGGTCCCGTACGCGGCTAGGCTCCCAAAAAGTCTCACACATGTGGTATCCCCGTACTCAGGAGAAGCAACAGAATGCATTTTGGGGTGTAATTTCACATATTCCCATGGCATGTTTGAGCAATATATCATTTAGTGGCAACTTTGTGCAAAAAAAAAAAATTGTCTTTTTCCCGCAACTTGTGTCACAATATAAAATATTCCATAGACTCGACATGCCTCTCAGCAAATAGCTTGGGGTGTCTACTTTCCAAAATGGGGTAATTTGGGGGGGTTTTGAACTGTCCTGGCATTTTATGCACAACATTTAGAAGCTTATGTCACACATCACCCACTCTTCTAACCACTTGAAGACAAAGCCCTTTCTGACACTTTTTGTTTACATGAAAAAAATATTTTTTTTTTGCAAGAAAATTACTTTGAACCCCCAAACATTATATATTTTTTAAAGCAAATGCCCTACAGATTAAAATGGTGGGTGTTTCATTTTTTGTTTTCACACAGTATTTGCGCAGCGATTTTTCAAACGCTTTTTTGGGGAAAAAACACACTTTTTTAAAATTTTAATGCACTAAAACACACTATATTGCCCAAATGTTGGATGAAATAAAGATGATCTTAGGCCGAGTACATGGATACCAAACATGACATGCTTTAAAATTGCGCACAAACGTGCAGTGGCAACAAAATAAATAGATTTTTAAAAGCCTTTACAGGTTACCACTTTAGATTTACAGAGGAGGTCTACTGCTAAAATTACTGCCCTCGATCTGACCTTCGCGGTGATACCTCACATGCATGGTGCAATTGCTGTTTACATTTGACGCCAGACCGACGCTTGCGTTCGCAGGGGGGACAGGGGTGCTTTTTTTTTTTTTTTTTTTTTTTTTTTTTTTTGCTTTTTTATCTTATTTTTAAACTGTTCCTCTCATTTTTTTTTTTTTTAATCATTTTTATTGTTATCTCAGGGAATGTAAATATCCCCTATGATAGCAATAGGTAGTGACAGGTACTTTTTTTTTTTTTTTTAAATTGGGGTCTATTAGACCCTAGATCTCTCCTCTGCCCTCAAAGCATCTGACCACACCAAGATCGGTGTGATAAAATACTTTCCCAATTTCCCAATGGCGCTGTTTACATCCGGCGAAATCCAAGTCATGAAATGCTTGTAGCTTCCTGTTTCTTAGGCCATAGAGATGTTTGGAGTCACTCTGGTCTCTGATCAGCTCTATGGTCAGCTGGCTGAATCACCGGCTGCATTCTCAGGTTCCCTGTTGAGACAGGAGAGCCAGAGAAAAACACTGCAAAAAAAGCAGTCTAGAGGCTAATTAGCTGCTAGGATAGCTTTTACATGAAAGCCGACTGCTGGCTGAAAAGAATGATACCAAGAATGATACCTAAACCTGCAGGCATCATTCTAGTTTAACCACTCAAAGTCGTGAATGGCAAACCTGAAGACAAAAAAATGGTTAACAATAAAACACAGTAAACAGTAAAGTATAAAAAATTGCATACCTGAAAAGCAAACATGATAAAACATAATAACAATAAAACATTGCAGAATAGAATACAGTAAAAAAGAGCAGAACAATAGAGAGAGAGAGAGAACAATGAAACGACAACTATTTTTTTTTTTATACATTTTTTTTGTGTTTTTTTTGTAACTGTAACTTTTATAACTGTAACCGGTTCCAGGTTCGGGTCTCTCAAAATGCAATGGCATCTTGGGAGACCCTGTGAAAGTGTGCCTAGTCTGTGCAATGCTGTACCCTACGCTAATACTCAACTAGTGTATGGTAGTGTTCAAAACATTCACCAATGCAAAGACCAGGATTGTCAGGACAGGAGGGACACTAATAGCGGGCGTCACGCCTATATCCGCACTTGCTGCAGACACAACATCTTTTTAGGGGGGTTCGTTGGGTATGGGTACTTGGGAGGACATAAAAATGCCTCTCATGCAGCCGACTGCATTTGGTTGGGGATGTGAATGGGGGAAGTACGGGAGCTGCAGAAGCGGTGGGTTCCCAATTAGGATTGGCAAATGCAGCAGGAAGGGCATTATGGGCACGACGGGCCTGTTTGTCGTCTTCTTGGTGGCAGCGGGACACTACTTGTGCTTGCCACCTCACCAGCTTGAACTGCACTTATGGGACTCGCCACGTCACCAAGTGTTACTGCAGTGCTGGTTTGACTACAACCAGGGTGTACTAAGCCGCTGGTGCTTGCCAGTTCACCAAAACGCTACCAAAAAAACTGTTAGCGATCGCAGGGATCAGGCCTGACTCTGCGAACGCTGCAGTTATGCGTTTAGTGTTTTGTAAGTGACAGTGATTGATCGATACTGCACTTAGGTGGGCTGGGCCGGGCGGAGGGGCAAAACGCAGGTGCTAGCAGGTATCTGGGCTAATCACGCTAACACTGCGTTTTTGGGAACCCTAAACTGCTGGGGACGCTAGTATAGATCTGATTGGATCAGATATTGATCCGTTCAGATACTGTACCACTAAGGGAGGTGTACGGTACGTGCGTGGGTGTTAGCAGTACTGGCGCTAACCTGACGCTGCTTGGGGCTGGTGCTTGCCAGTTCACCAAAACGCTACCAAGAAAACTGTTAGCGATCGCAGTGATCAGGCCTGACTCTGCGAATGCTGCAGTTATGCGTTTAGTGTTTTGTAAGTGACAGTGATCGATCAATACTGCACTTGGGTGGGCTGGGCCGGGCAGAGAGGCAAAACGCAGGTGCTAGCAGGTATCTGGGCTGATTCCGCTAACACTGCTTTTTTGGGAACCCTAAACTGCTGGGGGCGCTAGTATAGATCTGATCGGATCAGATATTGATCCATTCAGATACTATACCACTAAGGGAGGCGTATGCTGCGTGCGTGGGTGTTAGCGGTACTGGCGCTAACCTGATGCTGCTGGGGCGACGCATATCACCGTCAGGCGATCTTTGTTGGGTATTAAACGGCGGGTGCCCTGACACTATAAAAAATAAACTAACTAAACAGCGTCACCCGTAACAGTTATACGGTGATCACTGGTGAAAGGGTTAACTAGGGGGCAATCAAGGGGTTAAAACCTTTATTAGGTAGTAAATGGGGTCCCTGACGCTATAAAACGCTGACGGTGAACCTATATATTTACTTCCCTAACTAGCGTCACCAGTGACACTAATACAATGATCAGAAAAATTATCGCTTAGTGACACTGGCGACGGGGGGTGATCAAGGAGTTAAAACTTTATTAGGGGGTTAGGGGGTACCCTAGACCTAAAGGGGGCTAACACTACTTCTAACTGTCACAAACTGACACCAATGCAGTAATCAGAAAAAAAAAAACTACTTGGTGTCAGTGTGACCGGGGGTGTAATGTGTGCCTGGCATGTTCTACTGTGTGTATTGGGGCACTCACATTGATGTCTTCTCTCCTCTGCGCCGAAACGGAAAATACCGAGCCGAGGAGAGATGACATCACTTCCTCTGCTGCTGTTTACTATACAGCAGCAGAGGAATGATCCCATTGGCCGGGAGCGATCGCGAGGGGGGGGCCACGAATGGATGGCCTCCCCTTCACCTCCGATCGCCGGGGGACAAATGCCGACCGCCTCGGGCACCCGGGGGGTCCGATCGGACCCCCCGCCCGCGAGAGGCAGATCACGTACAGGTACCTGATTCTGCCTGCCCGTGCCATTCTTCCGACATATATCGTCGTGAGGCGGTCGGCAAGTGGTTAAGAGGACCTGTCATACTTTTTTTCTATTACAAGGGATGTTTACATTTCTTGTTGTAATAGGAATAAAAGAAAAAAATAAAATCAGGACTTTTTTTTTTTTTAATTTAAGCGCCCCGTCCTGACGACCCCGTGCGCAGAAGCGAACGCATACATGAGTAGCGCCCGCATATGAAATCCTTAGAGCAAGAGCAATAATTCTAGCCCTAGACCTCCTCTGTAACTCAAAACATGCAACCTGTAGAATTTTTTAAACGTCGTCTATGGAGATTTTTAAGGGTAAAAGTTTGACGCCATTCCACGAGCGGGCGCAATTTTGAAGCATGACAAAAAAATTTGGACTAACTTTGCTGTTGTCTTATTTTTTTTTTTATTCAAAAAAGTGAATTTTTTCCAAAAAACTTGTGCTTGTAAGACCGCTGCGCAAATATGGTGTGAAAAAATGTATTGCAATGACCGCCATTTTATTCTCTAGGGTGTTAGAAAAAAAACAATATATAATGTTTGGGGGTTCTAAATAATTTTCTAGCAAAAAAAAAAAAATGTTTTAAACTTGTTAACACCAAAATCTCAAAACGAGGCTAGTCCTTAAGTGGTTAATAAAATAGCACCCCCCCCCTGCAGTTCTCTATTATCACTCAAATTGGGCTCACTAGTCACCAAGGCAATAACTGCAACTTCTTTGGCACTAGTTGGCTAGCCCCCCAAAAATTTTTTTGGAATACTGTAGGGGAGACACAGACTGAAGTTAGAGAACTGTTGAAATGGTCAATTTATGGCAAATTTCTCACCTCTAACAGCCCCCCACTTCTAAAATAAAATATTGATAAAGCCCAAAAGGAGGCAAACCTAACTGAAACCTCTCCAGATAGCTCTGTCACTTGCCAGAGGAAATGGTGGAGTCACTGTCCTACAAAACCAATGTGTATGCTCACAACAACAAAAAGAAAACTGGTGTAGAAGAAAACCAACTATACATGTTTCACTCAAATAAAAAAGCTTTGTCAGGAGTGTGTAAATAAAAGTCTAACTGACTGTGCACCGAATACTAGGAGTGACCAGAAAGCTATGCTTTTTGTTGTCTTCATTTTTTAAAAAAAATCTTACTAAACTAGACCAGTCTAAAGTAAAAAATTAAAGTTTTTTTGCATTTTGGCTTTAAAATGTGCTTAGGGATTGTACTTTTTGACAAAGTAATGGGTGTAACAATGTAAATGACTGACTGCAGTAGAAGACAGTAAGTTTGTAAGGAACAAAGCCCTTTCTTTAGATGGATAAAGGGGTCTTGAATGGTTCTTACAACTTCTATTGCAGTTATCCATTAGAAGTAATGTTTTCAGTTTCTTTGTTATTTTGAGAAAGTCGGATTATAGATTCATTCCATATCACAGGACCACACTTTAAAAGTAAGCTTTACTTGGAAATTACATAGGTTGCTAGTACTAGACTGTACTTTGCACCTGAACCTATATAGGATTAGCTTATTTTTCTTTAATGCTGGCCTGCTATAACCCTGAGACCTACAGTGATCCATTTAGAGTCAGGTTTATTATCAGAGGTACATGCTCCACACATAAAATGCTAAACTGAAATACGGTTTAAAAACGGTTTACAGTTTTGTTTTTCTTAAAATGTCAATAACGAACCGACACAATGTCTAGTTTGGGGTATGGTAGCAAATGTGAGATACGTATGGTAGTATGGGTGAAGTGCAGCAGGTTAACATTTTTATTGGTTTATGCTTTCAGGAATAGGTGAGGAAGAGGTTGATCAGGGTATTGAGCATCTTGTGGAAAGCAAAGACGACCAAGCTTACGAAAAACTTGTGGAAACCATTACCCACAAAGATAGCACAGCTGGAGATGTTATTGAAACTGGCTATGAATGTCATGGTGGACTAGTTGTATCTTATAGCAGCAGCCTGGAATATGACGATGATGACTATAGTAAGCATGAATGTCTAGCTAAAGAGGAATTTGAAACTGAAGAGTCTGCAACTTACAAAGTTGTCATAGAAAGTGAAGAGCCAATAGATGATACCTTACAAGATCCAACACCTGAATATGTCGACAAAAGTGAAGACACTGAAGAAAGCAAAGTTTTTGTCTTGCCAATTGAAAAGGACACCTTGAAAGGTGAAAAACATTCAGCTTACGCATGTGTTGTCGAAAACCAAGAACTTGTAATTAATGAGGATGCAACTATGCAAATTCTAGCTACTGGAGTCCTTGCTGAAAGTGAAAATGAAGATGCAACCAATGTGAACACTGTGGAGGCTGTAGTGGGTGAAATTGAGAAAAGTGAAGAGGCTATCACTTTTGTGGACAGCGTGGAGGCTTTAGAGTTCAGTGACACTGGTGTATGTGAAGCGGTTGAGGCCATTACTTACATAGACGAAGAAGAGTTTTTAGCTATTTGTGAACATCAAGAGTTTGAAGCTATCACATTTGTGGACCATATAGAGCCCGTAGCTATTAGTGAACATGTTGAGGCTATCACTTATGTTGACAGTACAGATGCTTTAGCAATTGGTGAACTTGAAGTTATCACTTTTATGGACAGTGTGGTGTCTATAACTGATGGTGAGATTGGTGAATGTCAGGAGGTTGAGGCTATGACTCATGTGGACAGTGTAGAGGCAATATTTGCTGACATTGTAGAACCTGTAGTTGGTGGAGATGAAGAGGTTGAGGACATAGTAGAGCCTGTAGTTATTGGTGAATATGAAGAGGTTGATGACATAGTAGAGCCTGTAGTTATTGGTGAATATGAAGAGGTTGATGACATAGTAGAGCCTGTAGTTATTAGTGAATATGAAGAGGTTGATGACATAGTAGAGCCTGTAGTTATTGGTGAATATGCTGAGGTTGAGGACATAGTAGAACCTTTAGTTATTGGTGACTATGAAGAAGTTGAGGACAGAGAAGAGCCTATCGTTATTGGGGAATATGAAGAGGCTGAGGACATAGTAGAGCCTGTAGTTATTGGTGAATATGATGAGGTTGAGGACATAGTAGAACCTTTAGTTATTGGTGAATATGAAGAGTTCGAGGACAGAGTAGAGCTTGTAATTACTGGTGAATGTGAAGAGGTTGAAGACAGAGCAGAGCCTGTAACGATTAGTGAATGTGAAGAGGATGAGGTTGCCACTTTTGTGCACAGTGTAGAGGCTGTAACTACTGGTGACATTACGGAATGTGAGAAGGTTGAGGCTATCACTTATAAGGGCAGTGTAAAGGCTGTAGCTGTTGGTGACATTTGTGAACATGAAGGAGTTGAAGATATCATTTATGTGGACATGGTTGAAGCTGTAGCTGTAAGAAACACTAATGAAAGTGAAGAGGCGGAGGCTGTCACTTACATGGACTGTGTAGAGCATGCAGCTGTTGGTGACATTGAATGTATAGAGGCAGAGGCTGAATACTTTTCAGACATTGATGAAATTGAAGAAAATGAGACTATCAATTACATGGACAGTGCAGAACCTGAAGCTGGTAACACTGGTGACAGTGAAGAAATTAAGGATTTTACTTATGTGACCAGTGAAGTGGCAGTAAATGTTCCTGACACTGGTGAACCTCAAGCGTTTAAAGCTTTCACTTCTGTGGACAATGTAAAAACTGTAGCAGTTTGTGACATTGGTGAAAGTAAAAACTCTGGGGGTGATATTATTGATACTGCTGTGGAATCTCTGATTGTATCAAGCCGAGTTACTGTAGGACCTGAAGGAGCTCTAGTGAGAGATGACCAGTTACAAAGAGAAGATGATGCTACTGGGGAAGGTATTGTAAAAAGTGAAGAAACTGTTGACGGTGCAGGCATCATGTGCCGTGAAGAGAGTGTAATGAGCTCAGACATAAAAATGGAGGTGGTTTTCAAAATGGAAGACTTCATAGGAATTACAAAGCTTGTGAGGAGTGAAGACTGTGGGCCTAGTGAGGACACAAAGGAATGTGAAGAAACTTTGGGTTCTCGAGATGTCACGGAAACTTTGGAAGCCAAACAATGGAACCAAGTTTGGGAACTTGAAATTGATGTATCGAATGAAGACCTGAGAGAGAATACTATTCCTGAGATTACCAGAGATGTGGCATTACAGCACAGTGGTCAGCAGTTTCAAGAACAAGGTATTTGAAATGCTTATCTTTTGATGCATATTTTTAACTTAAACTCAAACTTAAACATAAAACTTAAAATTAAGCTCTTTTTTTTTTGTTTTTTTTTTTGGGGGGGGGGGGGGGGTGTTACACTTTACTGATTAGTTTTATCCAATTGAATTTAAATATTTTGATAACTAGGGCATAAAATGCACTTACTGCAGGATTTGGAAGTATTACAATGTTTTTTCCTTGTTCCCTTGGTTTTACCAAAAGGAGCATCTTGCTATCATAATAATGTTTCCTAAACGGACCTGGTAGGTAGTCTTTGACCAGATTGAGATCTCTTCAATCTGTTTGCATGCTTTGCCTTACAGGAATCCACATAGTACAAAGTCCTTCTGTTGCTTATTTTGGTATTCTCTTTGTTTTCTTGTGCATTAATAACCCTTTCTTCAGACTGTCCTGGGGAAGTGGAAGGATGCTGTGTTGGCGAGGATTCAGAAAATGCTTCTTCACACACTTTAGAACATCAAGGTAGGTGCTGGCCTGAATAATTGGACTGTTAGTGTTAAGCTGGCCAAGCAGGGACCTGCCGGGTTTCGATCGATGTGTGGGCAGGTTCCTTGGTACACAAGTCGATCTATCGATTAGCCTGTTGGGTTTTTGGAAAACGATCAGTGCTGCCAGCTATTCATGGCAATGCTGATCATTATATTTTGACAGCGGGGAAGTATCCCTGCCATCAGAATACAAAAGCTCAGCAGGAAGGATTCCCCCTTGCTGCTATATCCAGATGTCGACAGATTTGTTTGTGTCCCTACAAAAAGTGATGAAATCATGAGGGGTTCTCTTGTGTATAAGCACGCCTTTTAATATGTCATAGAGTAACACAAAGGAAGTGTGATTACTGTGTTTATTGCTTCTTGTACAAAGATATTCTAAATAGCCTGGACAGATTTGCTGTTACCCATAGAAAAGATTATAAATGAATGGATCACCATGATGTAGTTAGTATCACACATGTCTTCAATCTTGTAATCAATCCATCAGCCTAGTTAAATGGAGAAAAATAGTTATTCTGCTGTTTGGTAACATCATGTACACCACACTGAACATGGACCAGAAAAAAGAGACTGGTCTGAGAGGATCAGAATTTTTTTTTTAGATCAGCGTATCAAACGTAAAGGCTACAAGACCATCTCCAAGCAGCTTGATATTTCTGACAAATATTATGGAGACGTTTAAAGTGACGCTAAACTTTGTTTTAAAAAAAAAATATAATATATTCTATTTAAATACTTATTTTTAAAGTGGTTATAAAGGCAGAAGGTTTTTTACCTTAATGCATTCTCTGCATTAAGGTAAAAAACCTGAGTGCAGCTTCCCAGCCCCATCTCAATCTAGCAATGGGTACAAGAGCAGAGACGCTCTCGGCTCTCTCTCTCCTCATTGGCTCAGACACAACAGCAGGAGCCATTGGCTCCTGCTGCTGTCAATCACAGCCAGTAAGGAGGGAGCAGGGGGGTGGGGCCGAGTCCAGCCCTGTGTACCAAACTCAGTAAAACCTTGGGGTGCCAGACCCAGACCCCATGCCATGGGCAGTCATATTGCTTTGAGCACTGGATCCTGCATGTGGGCTCACTTTGTGCAACTTGTGTAGTTAGCTGCAGGGTGCCTTAGCCCTCCCCTTTCAAACCCAGACCCTGAACACCCCTTTGGGGTATGCCTATCATGACGGACAAAGCCCCAAATGTGCTGGGGGTGTGTTCTATTTACACTGTAAACTTTACAAACATGGTGCTAAAACTCAAGCACTCAGAACTTTGTGTCAGATGGATGAACATCACATTACAGGTTACACACTTTACAGCTACTTTGCCTAGGGCCTTTATAAGGTATTCAGGCGCTTCCTCCCACCCTTTCTCCATGAGCACTTTGCTACAGGATTGTCTGCACAGGATGATCTGCACCCATGTGTGTGTTTCTTCTTGAACATGCTTACCCTATTTCCACGCCCTACTCTGTGAGTACTCCACAGGGTACTCTCACCTGTAGCAATGGTTGAAACTAGGTGAAAGGGAGCAACAGCAGAAGGTCAGACCAACATTTGCTATTCCAAAGCCCTACACTATATTGAATCTAAGAGTAACGAGGCTTCCATTGAACTAGAACAGGACCCATTTTTAATACTGGTTCCTGCATGCAATTCTAGCTTTATCTCAGGCATGCAACAAGCAACCTACCTGAATAAAGTAGATGTTTCTGCAACTCACTTTTTTTAGACAACTAATGGCTTTAATACAGCCATAGCTGCCCAGGACTCAAAAATGCCAGGTTTCTTCTCCGACTCCACCGACTCTACCTGAATAAGATTCTGAAATGCTCGCCTTGGATAAGGCAGACAAGGAAGGTAATTAAGAGGACCTGGAGGTGCTGTTAGAGGAGATCACTGAAGATTTATCTCCTTTTAAGCAGTGACCATACATTGCACACACTTTATTCAAATCCTAGTCAAATCAAAGTCTTTATTAAATGAAATAAACAATTTACATGTTTATAGCGTAAATTCCCATTTTGCTGGGACGCAGGGGGACTTTTGACACCTAGCATCCTACCATTGCAAAGGATACAAGCCACCTCTTCCTCACTGCTAGGCTACTGCTGCCTAATGTTCTTTGTTGCTAGGCAGCTTCTGAAGGAGGTCACCTAGCATCCTTCTTTTACTAGGAGGCAGGCGGCTCCTCAATATAGTAAATTTAGTTAGCACCAACTTTTACATAGATACAGTGTAATTTATGGTTTATTTGCATGACCTCAGACACATATTTATGCAGCCAGTTCACTGATCTTTATGCTGCTGTGTGCATGGGCCCATAGAAAACAATACACCTGTGTTCGAATCTGTTTAACCACTTCAGCCCCCGGAAGATTTGGCTGCTAAATGACCAGGCCATTTTTTGCTATACCGCACTGCGTCGCTTTAACTGACAATTGAGCGGTCATGCGACGCTATACCCAAACAAAATTTACGTCCTTTTTTCCCCACAAATGGAGCTTTCTTTTGGTGGTATTTGATCATCTCTGCGTTTTTTTTATTTTTTTGCGCTATAAACAAAAAAAGCGACAATTTTTAGGAAAAAAAGGCAATATTTTCTACTTTTTGCTATAATAAATATCCCCAATTGTTTTTTTAAAAAAGCTTTTTTTTTTTTCACAGTTTAGGCCGATATGTATTCTTCTACAAATTTTTGGTAATAAAAATTGCAATAAGCGTATATTGATTGATTGGCGCAAAAGTTATAGCGTCTACAAAATAGGGGATAGATTTATGACATTTTTATTATTATTTTTTTAGTAGTAATGGCGCGGCGACTGCGACATTATGGCGGACACTTTTGACACATTTTTGGGATCTTTGGCAGCGATCAATGCAATAAAAATGCCCGCAGTATGACAGCGGCAGGTCAGCAAGTGGTTAAAAGATAAAATGGTATCTTTTTTCAGTGCATGAGACCTAAGCCAGTTAAAGCGGAGCTCCACCTTAAAAAAAAAAAAAAAAAAAATATTCAAAGCCAGCAGCTTCAAATACTGCAGCTGCTGACTTTTAATAAATGGACACTTACCTGTCCAGGGTGCCCGCGATGTCCACAGCAGAAGACGAACAATCGCTCGTCTCTTGGCTGCCCCCGCCGCCATCCTCGGTGAGGGAATCAGAAGTGAAGTGTTGAAGCTTCACTGCCCGGTTCCCTACTGCGCATGCGCGAGTCGCGCCACGCGTCTTCACTGGTCCCCGTTGTGTTCTGGGAACTGTGTTTCCCAGAACATAACGGGGGGTGGGGGGGTTGGTGGGAGTGACGTATCTGCGGATATCTATGTCCGGAAGTGGGTGCAGATACCTGTATTATACAGGTATCTGCACTCTCCTCCCCCCTAAAAGGTGCCAATTGTGGCACCAGAGGGGGGGAGGAATCCGACGAGCGGAAGTTCCACTTTAGGGTGGAGCTCCGCTTTAATTTGCTTATCAGTCCCATTTCCAAAGAGGCCCCCTTCACACCTACATATTTTACAGTGTGCCTGTAGTGATCAAATTGTCATTACCTCAGGAAAGCAGCAAATACATATTCATACTTTCATCAGGTTTACCGGGTGGCTTTCCAGGCCTCTGCTGATACAAGACTTGTAAGGTGCTTCAAGCTGTCATCTGAGTTTTTTGGGGGTGTTTTATTTTATTTTTTTGTGGGCATGTTCACTATGTTGTTGCCCACTACCCCTCAGTTTATTGTGTAAGGATTTCCCAAGGTAAATTCATATAAAACCTGTACTGTAATTGAAATGATAGGAATTTTAACTTTCCTTTATATCGTATATCTTGAAGTACAGTACAGACCCCCCCCCCCCCCATCCTCCAAGGCTAGGATCACACCTAAGCAGTTTGCAGGAATGCACTTCAGTCCATTTGAGATGATTTTCTTTGGATCACGTTTATATCTGTGTGTTTTCCGCTGCTTTGTTTTTTGGAAAGGGTCAGGACCTTTTTTTTTACCTGCAGCAATTTGCGTTTTTGCTTCCATAGACTTCAGTAGAACAAGTGTTGCCTTCTTTATGCATTTCCAATGCGTTTTGACAATGTTGCATGACAACAAAAACCTCCCCTTAACAACAGACTTCCCAGGCTGCATAGAAAACCAGGAAGTTCATTCCTACACAGCCAAGAAGGTTATTACAGAAGTTCTAATCCAGCTTGTGAGGTCCAGGACTTATCTTTACAGTCCTGCGGACCCAGCCTATAGGTACCATTCCACACAGCAACAGGAATGGCAGGAAATCGCACAAG
Organism: Aquarana catesbeiana; assembly: GCF_042186555.1. Taxonomy (NCBI): domain Eukaryota; kingdom Metazoa; phylum Chordata; class Amphibia; order Anura; family Ranidae; genus Aquarana; species Aquarana catesbeiana. Next base: position 60,965,372 of record NC_133327.1, read on the forward strand.
AATTGTATCCTGAATGGCAGTCATTTTCTAGGAAACAAAAAGAAGCTAAAATTAAGTAATATGGCTGTATATATGCAAGTCTAAACTTTCCAGTTTCAAATGTATGCTTTTTGTCACTTTTTAATGCAGTAATTATTATGTTTTAGGTAACAATCATATTAAGCCTGGTATACACTGTAAGCCATTGGCTGCCAGCCCTGATCAGTTTAGCCCTGATCAGATGCCGATTGGCTGCTGCTTTTCCAGCATTCCCGTTCAATAGAAGCTGGCTGGGCTGATGTACACATAGGACGAATGATGGCTGGTTTGTGTTTAAACCAGATGACATTCAGTATGTGTGTACCAGGTATACTTCACTGGTCTCCAAACTTCAGCCCTTTTACTTGATTGTATGTGCCCCTATGTTGCAGTTGCAGTCCTAGTTTGTAGACCCCTGCATTCATGCATGCACAATGCCAATCAAGAGATTTTAAGTCCTCAATGACCGGAGGACTTTTTACAATTTGACAGTGCGCTGCTGGTAATTGCGCGGTCGTGCAATGTTGTACCCAAACAAAATTTGCGTCCTTTTTTCCCCACAAATAGAGCTTTCTTTTGATGGTATTTGATTGCCTCTGCGATTTTTATTTTTTGCGATATAAATGGAAAAAGACCGAAAATTTTGAAAAATAATTATATTTTCTACTTTTTGTTATAAAGAAAATTTAATAAACTCAATTTTAGTCAAAAATTTAGTCCAAAATGTATTTACCCACATATCTTTGGTAAAAAAAAATGTCAATAAGCGTTTATTTATTGGTTTGCGCAAAAGTTATAGCGTCTACATACTAGGGTACATTTTCTGGAATTTATGCAGCTTTTAGTTTGATTGCCTATCTCATTTCTCGAGGTGCTAAAATGGCAGGGCAGTACAGCCCCTCCCCCCCAAATTACCCCATTTTGGGAAATTGTTGAGAGGCATGTTGAGCCCATTGAATATTTTTTTTTTTTTTGTCACAGGTGATTGAAAAATGACAAAAAAAATAAAATTACACAACGTTGTCACTAAATGATATATTGCTCACACTTGGCATGGTTGTATGTGGAATTACACCCCAAAATACATTCTGCTGCTTCTCCTGAGTACAGGCATACTTCATGTGTGAGACTTTTTGGGAGCCTAGCCGCGTACGGGACCCCGATTACCAATCACCACCTTCAGGATTTCTAAGGGTCATTTCACTCCTCACTACCTATCACAGTTTCGAAGGCCATAAAATGCCAAGATAGCACAAAACCCCCCAAATGACCCCATTTTGGAAAGTAGACACCCCAAGCTATTTGATGAGAGGCATGTTGAGTCCATGGAATATTTTATATTTTGCCACAAGTTGCGGGAAAATGATTTTTTTTTTCTTTTGCACAAAGTTGTCACTAAATGATCTATTGCTCAAACATGCCTTGGGCATATGTGAAATTACACCCCAAAATACATTCTGTTGCTTCTCCTGAGTACGGGGATACCACATGTGTTAGACTTTTTGGGAGCCTAGCCGCGTACGGGACCCCGAAAACCAAGCACCGCCTTCAGGCTTTCTAAGGGCGTAAAATGGTGATTTCACTTCCTCACTACCTATCACAGCTTCGGAGGCCCTGAAATTTCAAGATGGCACAAAACCCCCCAAATGACCCCATTTTGGAAAGAAGACACTTCAAGCTATTTGCTGAGAGGCATGTTGAGACCATGGAATATTTTTATTGTCCCACAAGTTTCGGGAAAATTAATTTTTTTTTTTTTTTTTTTTTTTACACAACGTTTTCACTAAATTATATATTGTTTAAACATAGCATGTTTATATGTGGAATTACACCCCAAAATACATTCTGCTGCTTTTCCTGAGTACGGGGATACCTCATGTATGGAACTTTTTGTCAGTCTAACCACATACAGGACCTCGAAAACCAATCACCGCCTTAAGGCTTTCTAAGGGCGTACATTTTTGATTTCACTCCTCACTGCCTATCACAGTTTCAGAGGCCATGGAATGCCCAGTTAGCACAAAGGCCCTACAGATTAAAATGGTGGGTGTTGCAATTTTTTTTCCACACAGTATTTGCGCAGCGGTTTTTCAAACGCAATTTTTTGGGAAAAAACACACTTTTTTAATTTTAATGCACTAAAACACACTATATTGCCCTAATGTTTAATGAAATAAAAAAGATGATCTTATGCCGTTTACATGGATACCAAACACGACATGCTTTAAAATTGCGCACAAACGTGCAGCGGCGACAAGCTACATACATTTTTAAAAGCCTTTGAAAACCTTTACAGGTTACCATTTTAGATCTACAGAGGAGGTATACTGCTAAAATTGCTGCCCTCGATCTGACCTTTGCGGTGATACCTCACATGCCTGGTGCAATTGCTGTTTACATATGACACCAGACCGACGCTTGTGTTCGCCTTTGCGCGTGAGCACAGGGGGACAGGGGTGCTTTTTATTTTATTTTTTTTTTTTTTTTATGATTTATTTTGCTTTTTTATTATATTTTTAAACTGTTCCTTTCATTTTTTTTTTTTTTATTGTTATCTCAGGGAATGTAAATATCCCCTATGATAGCAATAGGTAGTGACAGGTACTCTTTTTTGAAAAAATTGGGGTCTATTAGACCCTAGATCTCTCCTCTGCCCTCAGAGCATCTGACCACACCAAGATCGGTGTGATAAAATGCTTTGCCAATTTCCCAATGGTGCTGTTTACATCTGGCGAAATCTAAGTCATGAAATGCTGGTATCTTCCGGTTGGCTGAACCACTGGCTACATTCTCGGGTTCCCTGTTGGAACAGGAGAGCCAGAGAAAAGCCAGAGAAAACCATGAAAGATGGTGGGAGGGGGGACGTTCCCTCCCACTGCTTATAAAAGCAGTCTAGAGGCTAATTGACCGCAAGGATTGCTTTTATATGAAAGCTGACCGATGGCTGAAAAGAATGATACCAAGATGATCAATCTGGTATAACCACTCAAAGTCCAGCAACATAAAAGTACGTTGCTGGTTCTTGTTGGGCATATATTGTAATGTTCTTTTTTTCATGCAGCCTGTGGGCTGAACGAAAAAAAGAGATTGATCGGTGGGTATGCCCACCATTAGAATACTACCCTTCATCCAGCCACTTCTAATGTTGGGCATACATGCACCATTTTGTTTTTAACAACGTAAGCCCCGGACCATTTGTCTGCCCAAAGACAAGAGCACTTTTTGCGATTCGGCACTGCGTCGCTTTAACTGACAATTGCGCGCTCGTGCGACGTGGCTCCTAAACAAAATTGACGTCCTTTTTTTCCCCACAAATAGAGCTTTCTTTTGGTGGTATTTGATCACCTCTGCAGTTTTTATTTTTTGCGCTATAAACAAAAAAATAGCATCAATTTTGAAAAAACGCAATATTTTTTACTATTTACTATAATAAATATCTCCAAAAAATATATATAAACATTTTTTTTCCCTCAGTTTAGGCCGATACGTATTCTTCTACATATTTTTGGTAAAATAAATTGCAATAAGCGTTTGTTGATAGGTTTGTGCAAAAGTTATAGCGTCTACAAAATAGGGGATAGTTTTATGGCAATTTTATTAATAATTTTTTTTTATACTAGCAAAGGCGGCAAACAGCGATTTTTTTTTATCGTGACTGCCACATCATGAAGGACAGATCGGACACTTTTGGTGCGATTTTGGGACCAATCACATTTTATACAGTGATCAGTGCAATTAAGAATGCATTGATTACTGTATAAATGTGACTGGCAGTGAAAAGGTTAACCACTAGGGGGCAGTGTAGGGGTTAAGTGAGTCCTTTGGAGTGATTCTAACTGTGGGGGGGGGCGGCATGGCTATGTGTAACACGACACTGATTACCGCTCCCGATTACAGGGAGCGGTGATCAGTGTCCTGTCACTAGGCAGAACGGGGAAATGCTTGTTTACATTAGCATTTCCCGTTCTTCCTCTTCGTGAGACGATCGCGGGTATGCCCGCTGACATCGGGTCCGCGGGACCCGCGATCACACTCAGGTTGCAGCGTGCGCGCAAGCCGCCTCTTAAAGGGCAACGTACAGGTACGTTAATCTGCATGTACATGCCCTTCTGCCGACGTATATCGGCGTGAGCCGGTCGGCAAGCGGTTAACTGCGGTGTTGAAATCACCTCTTACATCGCTGGAGTCGCTGATTTGCGTATCGTGGGAGAAAACGCTGTTGCTGTCAAGATAAATAAATCAGTGCTGCAGCTGAATTGCCTAAAAAATATATGCCGAAGCATGGGGGCATCCGCCCCAAAAGTTAGGAGCAAATCGCTCCTCCACCCCTGCTCCCCCATGCTTCGGCATATATGCTCTTTTTTTTTTTAACTGTGGTGGTGAAATTACCTCCGACAGCGCTGGAGTCACGGCTTTATGTATCGTGGGAGCAAACACTGTTGCTGTCTAGAAAAATAACTCTGTACTGCAGCTGAATGGCGCACCTGCTAAGCAAATGATGGTTAACAATAAAACAAACATTACAGTATAACATACCATACCTGCAAAGCAAATATAATAAAACATAGTAAAAATAAAACAGAGAGAGAACGATAGATATAGAACAATAGTGAGCGAACGGTAGAGAGCGAAGATAAGAGAGAGAGAACAATAGAGAGAAGAAAAATACAATCGCAACTATTTTTGGCTTTTTTATTTTTTATTTGTTTTGTGTTTTTGTGTGTGTTTTTTTTATTTTATTTTTCACTTTTATAAAACTGTAAAAAAACTTCAAACTGAACCTTGCAGATTAGGGTCTCAAATGTGATGGCCATCACATCTTTCAAAACCCCAAGACCCTGTGTTAGTGTGCCTATCACTGTGTGGTGCTGTACTCTATGTTAACCACTTGAGCCCCGGACCATTATGCTGCCTAAGGACCAGAGGTCTTTTTCCAATTTGGCACTGCGTCGCTTTAACTGCTAATTGCGCGGTCATGCAATGCTGTACCCAAACGAAATTTGCGTCCTTTTCTTCCCACAAATAGAGCTTTCTTTTGATGGTATTTGATCACCTCTGCGGTTTTTATTTTTTGCGCTATAAACGGAAAAAGACCGAAAATTTTGAAAAAAAATGATATTTTCTACTTTTTGTTATAAAAAAAATCCAATAAACTAAATTTTAGTCATACATTTAGGCCAAAATGTATTCGGCCACATGTCTTTGGTAAAAAAAATGTCAATAAGCGTATATTTATTGGTTTGCGCAAAAGTTATAGCGTCTACAAACTAGGGTACATTTTCTGGAATTTACACAGCTTTTAGTTTATGACTGCCTATGTCATTTCTTGAGGTGCTAAAATGGCAGGGCAGTACAAAACCCCCCCAAATGACCCCATTTTGGAAAGTAGACACCCCAAGGAAATTGCTGAGAGGCATGTTGAACCCATTGAATATTTATTTTTTTTGTCCCAAGTGATTGAAAAATGACAAAAAAAAAAAAAAAAAAAAATATTTACAAAAAGTCGTCACTAAATGATATATTGCTCACACAGGCCATGGGCCTATGTGGAATTGCACCCCAAAATACATTTAGCTGCTTCTCCTGAGTATGGGGATACCACATGTGTGGGACTTTTTGGGAGCCTAGCCGCGTACGGGGCCCCGAAAACCAATCACCGCCTTCAGGATTTCTAAGGGTGTAAATTTTTGCTTTCACTCTTCACTGCCTATCACAGTTTCGGAGGCCATGGAATGCCCAGGTGGCACAAAACCCCCCAAAATGACCCCATTTTGGAAAGTAGACACCCCAAGCTATTTGCTGAGAGGCATATTGAGTCCATGGAATATTTTATATTTTGACACAAGTTGCGGGAAAGTGACACTTTTTTTTTTTTTTTTTTTTTTTTTTTTCATAAAGTTGTCACTAAATGATATATTGCTCACACAGGCCATGGGCATATGTGGAATTGCACCCCAAAATACATTTAGCTGCTTCTCCTGAGTATGGGGATACCACATGTGTGGGACTTTTTAGGAGCCTAGCCGCGTACTGGACCCCGAAAACCAATCACTGCCTTCAGGATTTCTAAGGGTGAAAATTTTTGATTTCACTCTTTACTGCCTATCACAGTTTCGGAGGCCATGGAATGCCCAGGTGGCACAAAACCCCCCCAAATGACCCCATTTTGGAAAGTAGACACCCCAAGCTATTTGCTGAAAGGCATGGTGAGTATTTTGCAGCTCTCATTTGTTTTTGAAAATGAAGAAAGACAAGAAAAAACATTTTTTTTTTTTCTTTTTTCAATTTTCAAAACTTTGTGACAAAAAGTGAGGTCTGCAAAATACTCACTATACCTCTCAGCAAATAGCTTGGGGTGTCTACTTTCCAAAATGGGGTCATTTGGGGGGGTTTTGTGCCACCTGGGCATTCCATGGCCTCCGAAACTGTGATAGGCAGTGAAGAGTGAAATCAAAAATTCACGCCCTTAGAAAGCCTGAAGGCGGTGCTTGGTTTTCGGGGTCCCGTACGCGGCTAGGCTCCCAAAAAGTCTCACACATGTGGTATCCCCGTACTCAGGAGAAGCAGCAGAATGTATTTTGGGGTGTAATTTCACATATTTCCATGGCATGTTTGAGTAATATATCATTTAGTGACAACTTTGTGCAAAAAAAAAAAAAAAAAAAAAAAAATTTGTCTCTTTCCCGCAACTTGTGTCGCAATATAAAATATTCCATGGACTCGACATGCCTCTCAGCAAATAGCTTGGGGTGTCTACTTTCCAAAATGGGGTCATTTGGGGGGGTTTTGAACTGTCCTGGCATTTTATGCACAACATTTAGAAGCTTATGTCACACATCACCCACTCTTCTAACCACTTGAAGACAAAGCCCTTTCTGACACTTATTGTTTACATGAAAAAGTTTTTTTTTTTTGCAAAAAAATTACTTTGAACCCCCAAACATTATATATTTTTTTAAAGCAAATGCCCTACAGATTAAAATGGTGGGTGTTTCATTTTTTTTTTTCACACAGTAATTGCGCAGCGATTTTTCAAACGCATTTTTTGGGGAAAAAACACACTTTTTTTAATTTTAATGCACTAAAACACGCTATATTGCCCAAATGTTTGATGAAATAAAAAAGATGATCTTAGGCCGAGTACATGGATACCAAACATGACATGCTTTAAAATTGCGCACAAACGTGCAGTGGCAACAAAATAAATACATGTTTAAAAGCCTTCAAAAGCCTTTACAGGTTACCACTTTAGATTTACAGAGGAGGTCTACTGGAAAAATTACTGCACTCGATCTGGCCTTCGCGGTGATACCTCACATGCATGGTGCAATTGCTGTTTATGTTTGACGACAGACCGCCGCTTGCGTTCGCCTTAGCGCGAGAGCAGGGGGCGACAGGGGTGTTTTTTTTTTTTTTTTTTTTTTCTTTATTATTTTTTTGCTTTTTTAATCTTACTTTTAAACTGTTCCTTTCATATTTTTTTTTTTTTAATCATTTTTATTGTTATCTCGGGGAATGTAAATATCCCCTATGATAGCAATAGGTAGTGACAGGTACTCTTTTTTGAAAAAATTGTGGTCTATTAGACCCTAGATCTCTCCTCTGCCCTCAAAGCATCTGACCACACCAAGATCGGTGTGATAAAATGCTTCCCCAATTTCCCAATGGCGCTATTTACATCCGGCGAAATCTAAGTCATGAAATACTCGTAGCTTCCGGTTTCTTAGGCCATAGAGATGTTTGGAGCCACTCTGGTCTCTGATCAGCTCTATGGTCAGCTGGCTGAATCACCGGCTGCATTCTCAGGTTCCCTGTTGAGACAGGAGAGCCAGAGAAAAACACGGAAGACGGTGGGGGGGGGGGGCATTCCCTCCCACGGCTTGTAAAAGCAGTCTAGAGGCTAATTAGCCGCTAGGATTGCTTTTACATGAAAGCCGACCGCTGGCTGAAAAGAATGATACCAAGATGATACCTAAACCTGCAGGCATCATTCTGGTATAACCACTCAAAGTCGTGAATGGCGTACCTGAAGACAAAAAAATGGTTAACAATGGTTAACAATAAAGCACAGTAAAGTGTAAATAATTACACACCTGAAAAACAAACATGATAAAACATAATAACAATAACAATAAAACATTGCAGAATAGAATACAGTAAAAAAGAGCAGAACAATAGAGAGAGAGAATAGAGAGAGAGAGAACAATAAAACAACAACTATTTTTTTTTATTTCATATTTTTTTTTTTTTTTACACTTTTTTTGTAACTAACTTTTATAACGGTAACCGGTTCCAGGTTCGGGTCTCTCAAAATGCGATGGCATCTTGGGAGACCCTGTGAAAGTGTGCCTAGTCTGTGCAATGCTGTACCCTACGCTAATACTCAACTAATGAATGGTAGCGTTCAAAACATTCACCAATGCAAAGACCAGGATTGTCAGGACAGGAGGGACAATAATAGCGGGTGTCACGCCTATATCCGCGCTTGCTGCAGACACGACATCTTTTTTGGGGGGTTCGTTGGGTAGGGGTACTCGGGAGGACATAAAGAAAATGCCTCTCATGCAGCCGACTGCATTTGGTAGGGGATGTGAATGGGGGAAGTACGGGCGCTGCAGAAGCGGTGGGTTCCCAATTAGGATTGGCGAATGCAGCAGGAAGGGCATTATGGGCACGACGGGCCTGTGTTTGTCTTCTTGGTGGCAGCGGGACACTACTTGTGCTTGCCACCTCACCAGCTTCAACTGCACTTATGGGACTCGCCACGTCACCACATGTTACTGCAGTGCTGGTTTGACTACGACCGGGGTGTACTAGGCCGCTGGCGCTTGCCAGTTCACCAAAACGCTACCAAAAAACGTTAGCGATCGCAGGGATCAGGCCTGACTCTGCGAACGCTGCAGTTATGCGTTTAGTGTTTTGTAAGTGTCAGTGATCGATCGATACTGCACTTGGGTGGGCTGGGCCGGGCCGGGCGGAGGGGCAAAACACAGGTGCTAGCAGGTATCTGGGCTGATCCCGCTAACACTGCGTTTTTGGGAACCCTAAACTGCTGGTGACGCTAGTATAGATCTGATCGGATCAGATATTGATCCGTTCAATTACTATACCACTAAGGGAGGTGTACGGTGCGTGCGTGGGTGTTAGCGGTACTGGCGCTAATCTGACGCTGCCTGGGGCTGGTGCTTGCCAGTTCACCAAAACGCTACAAAAAAAACTGTTAGCGATCGCAGGGATCAGGCCTGACTCTGCGAACGCTGCAGTTATGCGTTTAGTGTTTTGTAAGTGTCAGTGATCGATCGATACTGCACTTGGGTGGGCTGGGCTGGGCCGGGCGGAGGGGCAAAACGCAGGTGCTAGCAGGTATCTGGGCTGATTCCGCTAACACTGCGTTTTTGGGAACCCTAAACTGCTGGGGACGCTAGTATAGATCTGATCGGATCAGATATTGATCCGTTCAGATACTATACCACTAAGGGAGGCGTATGCTGCGTGCGTGGGTGTTAGCGGTACTGGCGCTAACCTGACGCCTGGGGCTGGTGCTTGCCAGTTCACCAAAATGCTACCAAAAAAACTGTTAGCGATCGCAGGGATCAGGCCTGACTCTGTGAACGCTGCAGTTATGCGTTTAGTGTTTTGTAAGTGACAGTGATCGATCGATACTGCACTTGGGTGGGCTGGGTGGAGGCACAAAACGCAGGTGCTAGCAGGTATCTGGGCTGATCCCGCTAACACTGCGTTTTTGGGAACCCTAAACTGCTGGGGACGCTAGTATAGATCTGATCGGATCAGATATTGATCCGATCAGATACTATACCACTAAGGGAGGCGTATGCTGCATGCGTGGGTGTTAGCGGTACTGGCGCTAATCTGACGCTGCCTGGGGCGACGCATATCACCGCCGAGCGATCAGGGGGCTAAACCTTTATTTGGTAATAAACGGCGGGTGCCCTGACACTATAAAAAATAAACGAACTAACCAGCGTCATCCGTAACGGTTATACGGTGATCAGTGGTGAAAGGGTTAACTAGGGGGCAATCAAGGGGTTAAAACATTTATTAGGTAGTATATGGGGGTCCCTGACGCTATAAAACGCTGACGGCGAACCTAAATATTTACCTCACTAACTAGCGTCACCAGCGATACTAATACAGCGATCAGAAAAATGATCGCTTAGTGACACTGGTGACAGGGGGTGATCAAGGGGTTAAAACTTTATTAGGGGGGGTTAGGGGGGTACCCTAGACCTAAAGGGGGGTAATACTAACTGTCCCAACACTGTAACTGTCACAAACTGACACTATGCAGTAATCAGAAAAAAAAAAAAAAAAAAACTGCTGGTGTCAGTTTGTGACAGGGGGGGGGGGGGTGATTGGGGGGGGGATCGGGGGGCGATCGGGGGGGGGATCGGGGTGTTTTGTGTGCCTGGCATGTTCTACTGTGTGTGTGTGTGTTGGTGCACTCACATAGATGTCTTCTCTCCTCGGGCCGGAACGGAAAATACCGACCCGAGGGGAGATGACATCACTTCCTTTGCTGCTGTTTAGCATACAGCAGCAAAGGAGTGTTTTCATTGGCCGGCGGCGATCGCGAGGGGGGGGCCACGAACGGATGGTCTCCCCCTCATCACCGATCGCCGCTGGACAAAAGACGACCGCCTCGGGCACCGGGGGGGGGTCCGATCGGACCCCCCACCCGCGGAAGGCAAATCACGTACCCTGTACGTGATTTTGCCTGTCCGTGCCACTTTGCCGACGTACATCGGCGTGAGGCGGTCGTCAAGTGGTTAATACTCAACTAGTGTGTGGTAGCGTTTGAAACATTCACTAATGCAGAGACCAGGTTGGTCAGGACAGGAGGGAAAATAAAAGTGGGTGTCATGCCTAAATCCGCGTTTGCTGCAGACACGACATCTTCTTTGGGGTGTTCTTTGGGTAGGGGTACCAAGGAGGACAAAAGGAAAATGCCTCTCATGCAGCCGGCTCACTGCATTTGCGTTGGGAAGTTGGGCAAGAGCACCGTCTGGAAACAGAAGGGCTCTGACGATTTCGTCCTGGAATTTAAGGAAGGATCCAGTTCATCCTGAAGCTTTGTATAGCACAAAAGCGTTCAGCAAAGACAATTGAAATAAACAGACATTTTTTTGTACCAGTGTCTGGCCTTACGGGCAACTAGGTAGCGCGCCAACAACTGGTCGTTGAGGTCCACCCCTCCCATATTTTGGTTATATTCGTGGACACAGAGGGGTTTCTCCACAACACCAGTCACCGTAGTAATTTGGACTGTCGTGTCTGCATGAAGGGAGGTAAGAATGAAAACATTCCGTGAAGCTCTCCACTTTTCACTGCTAATAAATTATTACACTTCAAGCAGGCTCTCTCCCCCCGTCTAAGTTGGGATTCTACAAGCCGTTGGGAGAAGCCCCGGTGATTAGATCGCACGGTGCCACATGCGCCAATTCCACAATCAAAAAGGTGACTAAAAAGTGGTACGCTCGTGTAATAAATGTCCACGTACAAGTGGTACCCCTTTCCAAATAAGGGTGACACCAAGTCCTACACTATCTTACCAGCGCTCCCTATGTAGTCTGAGAAGTTCTCTGGCTCTACGTGTCTATCTTTTCCCTTGTAAACCATAAAACTACATGTGGCCACAGAGCTTATACATCTTGACCCCGTATCTGGCACGTTTGCTGGGAAGATACTATTTGATAGACAAGTGGCCATAAAACTTAATCAGGGACTCTTCAACGCAGACAACTTGATCGGTAGTAAATAAGGCTGCAAAACGTTGGTTAAAGTGTTTTACGAGGGGCCGAATTTTGTAGAGCCGATCAAATCCAGGGTCACCCCGAGGACGACAGAGTTCATTATTGTTTAAATGCATGAACCGCAAAATCTGCTCATATTGTGTCCTGGTCATGGAGGCAGAGAACACGGGCGTATGGTGAATTGGGTCAGTGGACCAATATGACTGCAACTCACTCTTTTCAGTTACGCCCATGAGGCGGGATATCCCCAGGAAGGTCTTAAATTCGGAGACCGTAATTGGTCTCCAATCTCTGGCAAGGGTCAGATTGGGATTAGCGGCGATAAATTGACCAGCATACAAATTGCTTTGGTCCACAATAGATCTATAGCTATCTATAGAGATCTTTGGTGAAAAACAGCGAATAAAAATCAAGTGACGTAAAATCAACTGTTTCCTCCTGAAGTACGGGTGCTGCAGAAGTTGATGGTTCCCAATTAGGATTGGCGAATGCAGCAGGAAGGGCACTATGGGCACTACAGGCCTGTGTTTGTCTTCTTCTTGTGGCAGTGGGACACTACTCGTGCTTGCCACCTCACCAGCTTGGACTGCACTTATGGGACTCGCCACATCACCAAGTGTTTCTGCAGTGCTGGATGTACAACCAGGATGTACTAGGCCGCTGGTGCTTGCTAGTTCACCAGAAGGAATAGCAGCGATAGTACTGGCTCTCTGCTCCATACGATAGCCCTGCGGTTCTTGCACCTCAACGACAGCAGAAGAAGATCGGGGTCTGGTACGCCTGACCTTGGCAGGGACCACAACTCCGTCGTCTGAGCTATCTGTCAGGGTGCCGCTGCTGTCTACAGGTTTGTATTCTGAGCCTGAATCTGACAGATGAGTGGCTTCCTCTTCACTATATGTCATGCTCAGAAATGTGTAGGCCTCTTCACTACTGTACCTTTTGATTTGCCATTTTGGGCTCTAAATTTACTGGTACAGTAGTGAGACTCACAGGTAAAAAAAGCTCCTGACTGTTAGCGACTGATTCAAATGCTACCAAAAAAAACTGTTGGCATCAGGCCTGACTGTGCGAACGCTGCAGTTATGTGTTTTGTAAGTGACAGTGATCGATTGATACTGCACTTGGCTGGGCTGGGCGGAGAGGCTAAACGCAGGTGCTAGCAGGTATCTGTGCTGATCCCGCTAACACTGCGTTTTTGGGAACCCTAAACTGCTGGGGACGCTAGTATAGATCTGATCAGATATCGATCCGTTCAGACACTATACTAATAAGGGAGACATATGGGGCGTGCGTAAGTGTTAGCGGTACTGGCACTAATCTGACGCTGCCTGGGGCGACGCAGACCCTATCTGAAAACCTAACTTTGATCACCCGCAGGGTGATCAGGGGGTTAAACCCTTATTGGGTAAGATACGGTGGGTGCCCTGACGCTATAAAAAAATAACTAGCTAATCTGCGTCACCCGTGACACTTATACTGTGATGACGGGGTAATCAAGGGGTTAAATCCTAATGGGGGGGGGGTTAGGGGGGGCTCCTGCTGCTGTCAATCAAATCCAATAGACGCAAATGCTGAACCCAGGAGCGCGCCTGCAAGGTAACCCCCTCAGAAAAGCGCTTCACAGAGGGGATTATCTGATGCAAGGAGGAGCCGAGACAGCCGCCGTGGGACCCCAGAAGACGAGGATCGGGCCACTCTGCAATACGAGCTGCACAGCGGAGGTAAGTATGACATGTTTGATTTTTTTTTTTTTTAATTTCGAACCTTTAGTGTCACTTTAAAGCTTCCAGTCTGTTATTCTAACTCAATCAGCATTACAGAGTAATTTCCATTTTATTTTTACTTGTAAACATTGGTAGTTTTTGCACTAGAGAATCAGCAGAGTAACTTCTTAAATTCATGGCTTTGGGCTGGGTTCACACCTATGCGAATTGGATGCGTATTTCTCCGCATTCAATTCGCATGACAGGAGAATGGGATTGGCTCTCTATAGAGCCGGTTCACATATCTCAGGGTGGCTGCGGAGCGGTTTGCACAGTACGTCTTTGGCTCTATTTCAGGGCCGAATTCAGGCAAAGATTCGTCCCTGAAATGGAGAACAGAGATGCACAGCGTTCCTGTTGCGATCTGCGGCCGTCTTAGGTGGGTACACAGCCTTATGCATCGGTGCAAACTTTTTTTCCTCATACATATTTGGCATTCTTACTTGGACTACATGGGGGAGATTTAATAAAACTGGGCATACCAATCAGCTTCTAGGTTTTATTCTCAAAGCTTAATTGAACAAACTGAAGTTAGCAGTTTTAGTAAATCTTCCCCCTAGAACACTTACCCCTGAAAAATAAATAAGTAATGTCTAGAGTGAAAAGTGGGATATCAGGAAAGGTTTTTCCAAGCATATTCAGCCTTTTTTTTTTTTTGGTGGTGGGAAATGTTCATTGTGTCTTTTTTGTGCTTCTATTGCTTTACAGATAAACAGCCAGACCTATTTACAGTGTACAGAGACCAGCCGTTGGTTGAAACAAGCTCCGAGGTCATGCATGGGAGTGATAGTGATTCTTCAACTGATCGAGAGACTTTAGAAATGGAAGGTATATAATTGAATTCTTGGATTGAAGGATACATGCCCTTGTAGCCAGTTTTGCCCTGGATCGGTGTCGGCCCTCTGAGTACAGAGTGGACATCTTCCACCAGAGTTACTGCTGGGTTCGCAGCTCCAGCGCTGTGATTGGCTGGAGCCACGATGACGTCACTCCCGCGCATGCGCGGGAGCCGCCGGTCACGACATGACTCCTGAAGAAACGGCACTAGCGGCCAGTTTCTTCAGTGCGCATGTGCCTATGACATTGACAGCAGCGCATATACTGAATATCTTTTAAACTGTGCAAGTTTAGGAGATATTCAAAGTACCTACAGGTAAGCCTTGTTATATGTAACAGAGTTTACAACCACTTTAAGATATTCTTGAACAGCCGCAAAGGATACAAACCCATTTTGTGTACACCAGATGACCTTGTAAACCCAGATATTACCTTGCAAAGTAGCAGACTATGCTGCAAATAGCCTGTGCAGAGAGCAGGAAGGTGCATAGAAGACCAGTCTCTCTGCACAAGGTGGAAGAGCAGCAGTGACTGGTCTTTTTTACAGTATAAGTTTCTGCACAGAGGTGACATTTCATGCTGAATATCTGCACAGATTTGCCAGAAATACACAACACACCAAGATTCAAGTAAAGGTGGGTACACATGCATCAAAATTTGACTGGTATATCAGAGACCGACAAAATTATGAAGGTAAATTATTGAATTCTTGGATTGAAAGATAAAATCTGGGCATAAAAGCCCTTTAAGATATTCCTGAAAAGCCACAAAGGATTTAAACGGCTTTGTAAACCCAGATATTACCTTGTACAAGGAAGAGCAGCAGTATTTAGTTTTATTTTTTGTACCGTATTCAGATTTGTATCTTATTTTTTGCATGAAACCTTGATTCTGTCTTTTGCATTATAGATAAACAGGCAGACCTATTTACAGTGTACAGAGACCAGCCAGGGGTTAAAACAAGCCCTGAGGTCATGTATGAAAATTATGGTGGCGATTCCTCAACTGATCAAGAGACTTTAAATCAGAAAGGTAAATTATGGCCTTGTAAACTACCTTGTAAGGCCCCTTTCACACATGCGGACTGTTTAGGTTTGCCTGTTAGTTTTTTCAGGCGGACCTGAATGGCCGCTCCATGTAGCTCTATGGAGCGACGGATGTCAGCGGTGACATGTGCGCTGACATCCGATCCGCTCCACTAAATCCAGACGGATGGAGACCCTATTTTCCATCTGTCTATCGGATCTGATGAAAACAGACAGGCGGTCTGTTTTCATCTGATCTCCTCATAGAGGAGAGCGGAGATCTGACAAGTTCATCTGCACAGACCTCTCATTCGCCGGCTCAGCGGGGATCAGTGGAGCGATCCCTGCTGAGCAAGCAGAGTCTGTGAAAACGGACAAGCATGTGTGAAAGGATCCTAATAGTAACAGACTGCTGCAAATAAGCTGTGCAGAGAGCAGAAGGGTGCATACAAGACCAGTCTCTCTGCTCAAGGGAAAGAGCAGCAGTGGCCAGTCTTTTTTACAGTAAGCTCCTGCAGGTGATGTTTCAAGCTGAATTACTACACAGATCTTTTGGAAAAACTAATCAATGCTTACCAAGATACAGGTAAAGGTGGTTACACACGGATCAAAATTTGGTTGGTTTAGTAGGGACTGGCTAAATTTTGATCTGTGTGTGGCGCTCCCTTTTCAATAGAAGCTAACTGGTAGATCGACTTCTGTCAAATGGGACTGTTTGGAAAACTTTTGATCAGCTCCGGCGCTGATCAGTGATTCCCACTGTCAGAATACAATAGAGCAGCAGGGAAGCTTCCTTCATCCACTATGCTTGTGTGGATGGGGGAATCCTGCTTTTTTTTTTTCTCAGCTCACCAAGAAAACAAAGTGTGTGTACCCTGCTTAAAGGATAATTTCACCTTTGTAAAAAATATGAATAATAATAAACGCACATCTTTTAACATGTAAAAATGTGCATTTATAATTTTTTTTTTTATTTGGAGCCTGTAAAGCATTGCACCCATGATCAGCTGCATCAGTAACTTGTTACACCCTGAATACATGTACCCTTTTTGAATACATGTGCTTCTTGTATTTCGGCAATATTTGCTTATGTTGGGGGTTTAACGTTTCTGAGGCAGTCAGCTTAACATCTTTCTGTTGCTTGGAGGTAGGAGACTCTCCAGTAGAGTACATTTATTTAACACAAATGTCTAAAAGCATACATCGAAATGTATTCATGCACAGGACGTTAGAGACAGATTTCTCTTCTCTCCTCATTTTTTTTTTTGGATATGTATGTACAGCAAGTTTACACAGCTGTTTGCATTGACCTATAGAAATCAATACATCTGCATTCAGATCTGTTAAAGGAAAAAAAAAGTTCTCTAAAACGGTGTGTTTTTTGCATCTGTGTGCATGGGGCCTAAACCGCGTAATTTACTTATCAGCCCCATTTCCAAAGCGTCCCCCTCCACACACAGATTTTACATTCGGGAGTAGAGGGTGGGGCATCAGGGAAGGTTTATCCAAAATATTCAGCATATGTGTGGCTTTTTTTCTATTAATTCTTTTGTATTACAGATAAACTGCCAGACCTATTTACAGTGTACAGGTACCAGCCGTTGGTTAAAACAAGCCCTGAGGTCATGCATGGGAGTGATGGTGGTGATTCTTCAACTGATCGAGAGACTTTAGATAAGGAAGGTAAATTATTGAATTCTTGGATTGAAAGAAAAATTGCGGCCATGAAAAGGTTTTAAGATCTTTCTGAATTGCCACAAACGATATAAACCCATTTTGTGTGCACCAAACAGCTTTTTAAACCCAGACATTACCTTGTACAAGGAAGAAGAGCAGCACTATTCAGTTTTATTTATTTGCATTCAAATTTCTTTTTGATTTTTTTTTTTTTTTTTTAAGGAAACCTTCATTGTGTCTTTTGCATTACAGATAAACAGCCAGACATATTTACAGTGTGCAGAGACCAACCGGGGGTTAAAACAAGCCCTGATGTATTATATGGGAGTGATGATAGAGATTCTTCAACTGATCGAGAGACTTTAGATAAGGAAGGTAAATGATTCAATTCTTGGATTGAAAGATGAATTCCGGGCATAAAAACATTTTAAGATATTTCTGAACAGCCACAAAGGATATTAACCCATTTTGTGTGCCCAAAACAGCTTTGTAAACCCAGATATTACCTTGTGCAAGGAAGAGCAGCAGTTTTTAGTTG
Organism: Aquarana catesbeiana; assembly: GCF_042186555.1. Lineage (NCBI taxonomy): Eukaryota > Metazoa > Chordata > Amphibia > Anura > Ranidae > Aquarana > Aquarana catesbeiana. The sequence continues at coordinate 60,983,004 of NC_133327.1, forward strand.
TATTTATTTTTTGTATTCAGGTCTTTTTTCTTTTGCAGGAAACCTTCATTGTGTGTCTCGTGTCTTTTGCATTACAAATAAACAGCCACACATATTTACAGTGTACAGAGACCAGTTTGGGGTTAAAACGGGCTCTGAGGTCATGTATGAAAGTGATGGTGGTAATTCTTTGGCTGATCAAGATACTTTAAATAAGGAAAGTAAATTGTTTAATTTATTTAATTTCTGGCTTGAAAGACAAATTCCAAGCATAAAAACTTTTTAAGATATTCCTGAACAGCCACAAAGGATATAAACCCATTTTGTGAGCACCAGTTGGCCTTGTAAACCCAAGAAGAAGGGTTCATAGAAGACCAGTCTCTCTGCACAAGGGGGAGGAACAGCAGTGACCAGTATCTTTTACAGTAAGCTTCTGCACAGAGATGAAGCTTCATGCTGAATTATTGCACAGATCTAGCGTCAGTGACCTAATTTACCTATAATGAAGTATGTCCCATGTTGTGCAGGTAGCTGGATCCTGTAAAAATCTTCTGTGCAAGGATGCCCCATACAAGTCTTCTGTGAATCTGCAGTGAACAAGCTCCCAACAGGGACCCGCCACCTCCTCCTTTTCAGAAAAGTTATTTCATTAATTACATGGCCTGTAACATTATTTGTGAGTGGGAGAGATTCTGAAGCGTCATAGGATTTTCTTCCCTATTCACATATTATGTTATATGCAGAATACACTATGAAACAACTTTTCCCAATATAGGAGGAGGAATGGGTCCCTGTCAGGAGCTGCTTCTCAGAGGACTCAGCTATTAACCTCTTCCCGCCAGCCATATACTTATATGCAGCCTCTTGGCTGGTGGGCTTTAAAGCCAAGAGGCCGAATATATGTAAACCTCTTTTTGTGCTGAAGGAAATGCTCCCAGCACAGTTACCGGCGGGTAGTGGAAAGCTCCCAATGCATGATTACGATCAGGAGTTTTCACAGGATTGGAATGCCCGCCTCCTCCTCCCAGGATTCAGAACCTCTTAAATGCCCGGGAGGCAGCGGCGGGAAGAGGTTAATACTCACAGCACTGGAATTTAACTGTCTGCATAATATTTGGGATACTTAATTACAGGTAAGTTAGTTAGGTCATTACGGTGATAGAGAAGATTTTTTTTATGTCATTTGGTGGGGGGGGGTATATTTATCCAGCAGCACATGCAGTGCAATAATAAATTTAAAGGAAACCTGCACTATCAGGTCAATTTTGATAAGCCTACATACACTGCATGATCAAAAGTATATGAATTACTGTCCACATTATTTAGTTAGGTGTAATTGTTAATGCTAAAGCAGACAATGACGTGTTTATCAATTGTGCAGTTTCAATTTTGTGCCAAGAGCTTAGTGAAGATCCTTTTCTGTTCTAATATGAAGACGTGGTTTGGTGAGGAGTAACTTGAGTTGCCTGTATAGAGCTCTGACCACAAAACCTACTGGGATGAATTGGAATCCTGATCGCAGGCCACGTCTTTTTGACCAAAATCAGTACCAGACCACCCAAGTGCTCTTTTGCCTGAATGGGCACACATTTCCATAGACACATTCCAAAGTCTTGTGGAAAGCCTTTTTACTTTCAATGAAAATAAAATGTTTTAAATGCGACGGAGATAAAACGCACATTGATCATTTCGACATTGTGGAAAGCCTTTTTAGGGCTCCCCCTTTGATGGTTCTTATAGCTGCAAAGAGGCATCCATTTCTATGTTTAACCACTTGCCGACCACTCGCCGTAGTTATACTGGGGTAGGTCTATTGCGCGAAATGCCATAGGTGTACGTCACTAGATACAGTGGGCGCACGCACAGCGCCGGTGCACGTGGCCGCCAGCTGAGATGTCCGCCGGCCACCCGCGATCGCTTCACAGAGAGCCAGAACGGGGATCTGTCAATGTAAACAAACAGATCCCCGTTCTGTCAGGGGAGTACAGAGTGATCGTCTGTTCCTAGTGATTAGGAACAGCGATCTCTCTGTACTCCCTGTCAGTCCACTCCCCCCACAGTTATAAACACCTCCCAGGGAACACATTTAACCCCTTGTGTTAACCCCTTTCCTGCCAGTGTCATTTATACAGTAATCAGTGCATTTTTATAGCACTGATAACTGTATAAATATCACTGGTCCCAAAAAGTGTCCGATCTGTCCGCCGCAGTGTTGCAGTCCCGGTAAAAATCGCTGATCAGCGCCATTGCTAGTAAAAAAAAAAAAAAATCTATCCCCTATTTTGTTGACGCTATAACTTTTGTGCAAACCAATCAATATACGCTTATTATACAGAGGTTATCAAATACCACTAAAAAAAGTTCTATTTGTGGGGGGAAAAAGGACATACATTGTTTGGCTATAGCGTCACACAACCACGCAATTGTCAGTTAAAGCGACACAGTGCCATATCGCAAAAAATGGCCTGGTCATTAGGGGTAAATCCTTCCGGGGCTGAAATGGTTAATACCCCATAGTTTTGGAATAGCATGTCCTACAAGCTCATATGGGTGTCATGCTCAGGCGTTCACAAACCTTTGGCCGTACAGTATACATATGTATGTGTGTCTATATTCTAAAACTATGTATCATCTTAGTCCTTAAAGGGTTAATGAAAAATGTCATCTGTGTTTAGTGGTTTTTACTAGACTGTTTCTCAATTGGTCTTGGGCAGGACATTTCAATTTTTAAACAGAATTTTAATAAAAATGGGAATTTTGTCTTCCCTGTAAATTCCCATCTTGGAGTACAATACAGGATACAGGGCTTGTATTTGTAGACCATGGGTTATATGCCTTTATCTTCAGGTGATTGGATGTATTTAAACTGTGTGCCTCAATGAACTCAGAGAAAAGTATTTTACAGTGAGTACAAAATTCCTAATTTACTGCACAGTAATAATGTGACGGTTTCTGCACAAATGGGAAAAGGTCAGCATTAAGAAGAGCTCTGTCTTGCCTTGCAGATATAAAAGCAGCAGAGCCATGCTGTATACACACAGATCAGCCATTGGCGATAACTAGAACTGAAAATAAGAACGAAGGTGATCTTGGTGACACGTCAAGGGACATGGATAATAAAGGCAAGAGAATTAAAGCGGGGTTCCACCCAAATTTTGAACAATATCTGTATGTATTCTCTTCCTTGCCTAGATGCTGACATGCCGTTTAAAAAAATTTAAATCGCCGTAATTACCTTTTATTTTTCTATTCTTCTTTGCACTTCCTGGTTCTCCTCCCGTGGGAGTAGGCGTGTTTCTAGCCTCTCCCAGAATCCTGGGAGCTAGTCTCAGGCTTCCCAGGATGCCACTGAGCATGTGCGGGAATGAGCGGTGAATGCTGGGAGCACAGCATTCACCACATCCAGGAAATAAATGCTTGTGGGCTTCAAATGCCCACAATGAAGATGGAAACCGCCTGCAGTGAATAATATAAGTTATTCTTTCCGACGAAATCTGACACAGGCATAGATATTACACACAATATGTGAGTATGTAATGCTGAGAAGAAAAGTTTGTGAATGAACTCAAAAAAAAAAAAAAAACGATAGATAGGTGGACCCCCGCTTTAAGTTACTCTTCAAATTCCTAGATTTAGGGCCTGTTCTATTTCAGAACAATGAACTTCATTTAGATATCACAGTTGTTCTGCATTTGGTTAGATAATCCCTTCTTGTTTCCAAAATACCATATATGTTAGTCATTGTTAACAAAAAAAACAAAAGTCAGCAGCTACAAATACTGTAGCTGCTGACTTTTAATAGACACCAGCCCAGGAGTCCAGCACAGTCTTCACCTGAGCCGGTTCTTTGCTGGTTTTACGATCCCCAACGCCACCACCTTGGCTGTGACTTCCTGCTGTATCACACCCGGCTCCCCACTGTGCATATGTGAGATGTACTGCAGATTCAGACTGGTCCCGTAGTCCCCTGGGGCACCTTGTATGTCCCAGGCGGGTGTCTATGAGAGTCAGTTTATTTATTATAGAAAAACTTTATATTACAGGAAAACTTAATTGTGTTTTTTGATTTCCAGATAAACAGCCAGACCTATTTACAGTGTACAGAGATGAGTCGGGGGTTGAAATAAACTCTGAGGTCATGTACGAAAGTGATGGTGGTGATTCTTTTGCTGATCAAGATACTTTAGATAAGGAAGGTAAATTATAGAATTCCTGGATTGAAAGATAAATTCATGAAAACTTTTAAGATATTCCTGAATCGCTATGGAGGATATAAACCTAGTTTGTGTGTACCAGATAAATTTGTAAATCCAGATATTACCTTGTAATAGTAGCAGACTATGCTGCAAATAGCCTGTGCCTAGAGCTGGAGGGTGCAAAGAAGACCAGTCTTGTATTTGGGCAATATTTGCTTATCCTAGGGTTTACCTTCAAATCTGAAGTTTAGCTGGGGAAAAAAGCTCTATAGCATTAGTGACCCAATTTGCCTGTAATGATGTACACTCACCGGCCACTTTATCAGGTACACCTTGCTAGTACCGGGTTGGACCCCCTTTTGCCTTCATAACTGTTTTAATTCTTCATAGATTTAACAAGGTGTTGCAAACATTCCTCAGATTTTGGTCCATATTGACATAATAAAATCACGTAGATGCTGCAGATTTGACGGTTGCACATCCATTATGCGAATCTCTCGTTCTACCACATCCCAAAGGTGCTCTATTGGATTGGTATCTGGTGACTGTGGAGACCATTGGAGTACAGTGATCCCATTGTCATGTTCAAGAAACCAGTGGTGAGATGATTTGAGCTTTGTGACATGGTGCATTATCCTGCTGGAAGGAGCCATCAAGATGGGTACACTGTAGGCATAAAGGGATGAACATGGTCAGCAATAATACTGAGGTAGGCCGAGGCGTTTAAACGATGCTCAATTGGTACTAAGGAGTCCAAACTGTTCCAAGCAAATATCCCCCACACCAAATTTTTATTTTTTCATTTTTTTTACTGGATATGTTTTATAGCAGAAAGTTAAAAATATATATATATTTTGTTTTCAAAATTGTCAGCCTTTTTTTGTTCATAGCGCAGAGGTGATCAAATACCACCAAAAGAAAGCTCTATTTGTGGGGAAAAAAAGGACATTAATTTTATTTGGATACAACGTCGCACGACTGCGCAAATGTCAGTTAACCACTTCAGGACCACCGCACGCTGATATACGTCAGCTGTTTGAAGAGGGATATCTTTGTTATGGCAGCAGCTAGCTGCCATAACCCAAGTATCCACTTCTTTGAGCGGGCGGTCCGTTTTCCGATAATAGTGGTTTCTGTGGCTGATTCGCTGTGAGATCACTATTATCGGTGGCGGGAGAGGGCTCCCCCCCTGCCGCTCTCCTGTGCCCTCCACCGCTAACTGGAGAGCCGTCAGCAGCGGCGGAAGCGAAGGGGTCCTCTCCTGTGTGTGTTATGGAGACGAGTGAGCATCAAAACGTCACTTCCGCCCATAGTTCTTAAAAGGCCGTTTTTTTTTTTGTTTTTTTTTATTTTTTTTATTTATTGCATTTTAGTGTAAGTATGATATCTGAGGTCTTTTTGAGCCCAGATCTCATATTTAAGAGGACCTGTCATGCTTTTCTATTACAAGGGATGTTTACATTCCTTGTATTTGGAATAAATGTGATACTTTTTTTTTTTTTTTTCAAGAACAGTAAAAATAAAAGGTAAAATAAACAAGAAAAAATACACTTTAAACGCGCCTGTCCCGCGAGCTTGTGTGCAGAAGCGAACGCATACGTGAGTAGCGCCCGAATATGAAAACAGTGTTCAAACCACACATGAGGTATCGCCATGATCGGTAGAGCGAGAGCAATCATTCTAGTCCTCCTCTGTAACTCAAAACCTGCAACCTGTAGAATTTTTTAAACATCGCCTATGGAGATTTTTAAGGATAAAAGTTTGTCGCTGTTCCACGAGCGGGCGCAATTTTGAAGCGTGACATGTTGGGTATCAATTTCCTTGGCGTTACATTGTCTCTTACAATATAAAAGAAAAAAATTGGGTTAACTTTACTGTTGACTTATTTTTTAATTTAAAAAAAAGTGTATTTAAAAAAAAAAAAAAAAGTGCGCTTGTAAGACCGCTGCACAAATACGGTGTGACGTAAAGTATTGCTACAACCGCCATTTTATTCTCTAGGGTATTAGAAAAAAAAAGTATGTTTGGGGGTTCTAAGTAATTTTCTAGCAAAAGAAACTTTTTAACTTGTAAACAATAAATCTCAGAAAGAGGCTCGGTCCTTAAGTGGTTAAAGCAACACAGTGCCGTATCGCAAAAAATGGTCTTCCACCACCCACAGAAGTAAACAAGTGGCTGTTTAGCCACTCAAATCACTTCTGCCACCAACAGAATCACTGGCTGAAAAAATCATACCGGCATGATGCCTGTAGGTGCAGGCATCATCCCTGTATAACTACTTCAACCTGAGGATGTCCATGGACATCCTATGAGCGGGAAGTAGTGAAGGCCCCCTTTTGATGGTTCTTATAGCTGCAAAGAGGTGTGCAATTCTATATTTATTACCCATGGCTTTGTATTAGCATGTCCTACAAGCTCATATGGGTGTGATGGTCAGGTGTCCACAAACCTTCAGCTGTACACTATATCTATGTACAGTATGTGTGCCTTTGCTCTACAACTGTATGTATCTTCTTAGTCCTTAACCACTTGCCGCCCGCCATATAGCAATATGACGGCGGCAAGTGGTTTAGTTATCCTGTTCAGACGTCATATGACGTGATCAGGATAATAAGCCAGGACGCACATCTCGGTCATCTGAGGTGCTGTGTGTCAGTCTGACGCACCGCAACTCCGATCGTGGCATGGAGCCTCTGACAGGCTTCTTACCATGTGATCAGCTGTGACCAATCACAGCTGATCATCACATGAACCAGGAAGTGCCAGTAAATGGCTTTCCTCGGTTCACGCTGACAGGGAGAGCTGATTGGTGGCTCTCCCTGTCAGAGGGGGAGGGGGTCTGCGCTGATTATCAGCACATTGATTATCAGTGCAGCCCCTATCAGATGTGCCCATCAGCTGCCAGCCTGTGCCCCAGAAAGAATGCACGCCTGCTAGTGCCCATAAAAGTGCCAATTAGTGCCCCATCAGTAATGCCTGTAAGTGCCCTTCAGATGCCACTCATTTATGCCTGTCAGTAGCTCCTCATCAGTGCTGCCTATCCAGTGCCACCTATCTGTGCCCATCAATGCCCATTATTTAATTTTTTTTCAAAATTGTCATAGTTACATAGTTACATAGTAGGTGAGGTTGAAAAAAGACACACGTCCATCAAGTCCAACCTATGTGTGTGATTATATCCCTGTATGTTGCGGTCATTCAGGTGATTATCTAATAGTTTCTTGAAGCTATCAATGCTCCCCGCTGAGACCACCGCCTGTGGAAGGGAATTCCACATCCTTACCGCTCTTACAGTAAAGAACCCTCTACGTAGTTTAAGGTTAAACCTCTTTTCTTCTAATTGTAATGAGTGGCCCCGAGTCTTCTTAAACTCTCTTCTGCGAAAAAGTTTTATCCCTATTGTGGGGTCACCAGTACAGTATTTGTAAATTGAAATCATATCCCCTCTCAAGCGTCTCTTCTCCAGAGAGAATAAGTTCAACGCTCGCAACCTTTCCTCATAACTAAGATCCTCCAGACCCTTTATTAGCTTTATTGTCGGTCTTTTTTTGTTAATATCGCAAAAAATAAAAACCGCAGAGGTGATCAAATGCCACCAAAAGAAACCTCTATTTGTGGGGAGACAATTATAAAAAATTAGTTTGGGTTCAGTGTTGCATGACCACACAATTCTAAATCAAAGTTCGACAGCGCTGAAAGCTGAAAATTGTCCTGGGCAGGAAGGGGGGAAAGTGCCTAGTATTGAAGTGGTTAAAGGATTAATGAAAGAAATGTAATTTGTGGTTAGTGTTTTTTACTACATGGTTTCTCAGTTGTTCTTGGGTAGGACATTTAAATGTTTAACTGCTTGACCTTCGGAAGGTTTTACCCCCTTCATGACCAGGGCATTTTTGCCATTCTGCACTGTGTAACTTTAAAGTGTTACTAAACCCACAACAGTAAAATCCGTCTGTAGATGCAGTAAAGCATGCTTGTTATAAACACTGTGGATGATATAAACAAGATCGGATAAGATAAGGATAAATCCAAGGAAAGATCCAAGCTTTACTCACTGGCCAGCCCGCTAACAACCGAAACCACCTATCTAACAGTATGCGTTTAAAACAGGGGTTTAGTCTGCACACATTTGCAAATGCATGCATAAGCCACAGAGCCTCGTCACGGCACCCTGGTATCTGTGGTCCTATCTCTAGCTTATGAGAGACCCCACAATGGAAGCACATGCATTCTGATGGATAGGTGGAGGTCAGGTGGACTGAAGGGAGCCGACCCCTTCTTAACCACTTCCCGACCGCCGCACGACTATATACGTCCTAATTTTGAACGGGGATATCGTTGTTATGGCAGCAGTTAGCTGCCATAACCCCGGTATCCCCGTTTTCGTGCAGCGGCCGGCTTTCAGATAAAAGTGGTCCCTGCGGCGGATTCGCCGCGAGATCACTTTTATCGGTGGTGGGAGAGAGGCCCCCCCCCCCCCCTCCCACCGCGATCCGGTGCCCTCCGCCGCTTACCGGAGCCGTCTGTAGCGGCGGAGGCGATCGCATCCTGCTCAGTGGTTTGTCTGGAGACGAGTGAGGCCAAGATGGCGCTCACTCGTTTCCATGACACTGCTGGCCGGAAGCGACGTCAAAACGTCACTTCCGTCCACGCCTCTTAAAGGCATATTTTTTCAAATGTCATTTTTCTAAATGACTTTTTTTTTTTTTTTTTTTTTTTTATTATTGCATTTTAGTGTAAATATGAGATCTGAGGTCTTTTTGACCCCAGATCTCATATTTAAGAGGTCCTGCCATGCTTTTTTCTATTACAAGGGATGTTTACATTCCTTGTAATAGGAATAAAAGTGACACAATTTTTTTTTTTTTTTTAAACAGTGTAAAAATAAATAAAATATTGTAAAATAAATAATAAAAATAATAAAAAAAAATTTTAAAACCCCCCTGTCCCGACGAGCTCGCACGCAGAAGCGAACGCATATGCGAGTAGCGCCCGCATATGAAAACGGTGGTCAAACCACACATGTGAGGTATCGCCGCGACCGGTAGAGCGAGAGCAATAATTCTAGCCCTAGACCTCCTCTGTAGCGCAAAATATGCAACCTGTAGAATTTTTTAAACGTCGCCTATGGAGATTTTTGAGGGTAAAAGTTTGACGCCATTCCACGAGCGGGCGCAATTTTCAAGCATGACATGTTGGGTATCAATTTACTTGGCGTAACATTATATTTCACAATATACAAAAAAATTGGGATAACTTTACTGTTGTTTTATTTTTTTATTCAAAAAAGTGAATTTTTTCCAAAAAAAGTGCGCTTATAAGACCGCTGCGCAAATACGGTGCAAAAAAAAGTATTGCAATGACCGCCATTGTATTCTCTAGGGTGTTAGAAGAAAAACCATATATAATGTTTGGGGGTTCTAAGTAATTTTCTAGCAGAAAAACCTGTTTTAAACATGTAAACACCTAAAATCCAAAACGAGGCTGGTCCTTAAGTGGTTAAAGGTACAGTGGCACACTGAGCTCCCAGCAAATCGCACAATGGCTGCAAAGGTGTTGGTGCGTTGCCTGACCAATATAACAGCACATTGTGTAAAAATGCTGTGTGGTCCTGTTTTCTCTGGTCTTTCTTCTGCTACATTTCTTTGGTAAAAACAACCCAAACCAGTGTATATTTAGTCTGCGTGAAAGTTATAGCGTCTATAAACTATGGTGTGTGTGTATATATATATGTATGTATGTGTATATATATATATATATATATATATATATATATATATGTGTATGTATGTTTGAAAATTTATCATTCCCCGGACCCGACGGCTCCGGTAAGCGACGGAGACGACCGTAGTGCGGGGCGGCTCTCCCACCCCTGATTAAAAGTGATTTTGCGGTGAATCCACCACTGAGACCACTTTTATCTGAAAGTCAGCCACCTGCCGTTTAAAAAAAAAAAATACAGAGGTTATGGTAGCTAGCTGCTGCTATAACGTATTTAGCGTCAAAGTACCGTCATAAAACGAGGGCAACTGGTCCTTAAGTGGTTAAAAAAAAAGGAAAACATTAAAATTATTTTATTTAAAATTTTTTTTTTTTTTTTACATCCTGTCATCAGAGTAGTTCAGTGTCACTATACTCTGAAGGGGGTAGGGTTATAGGCAATTTCTTTTCTTTTCTTTTTTTTTTTTTTACGCTGATTGCTTGTTACAGTGATGATCACTGTAACCACAATCATTTGAACTGCCGTTGCTTACATTCATGACTCATTGTTTACTATTGAGATTTTGTGAATGTCCCAGAGCTATTACATGGTACAGGGTGCTGTGATTGGCCCAGGTACCATGTGATCACTGGTGACCTATTACAGATCACACACAGTAGTAAACAATGATGTCATGAATGTATTCTAGTCATGACTCTTGTTTACTACGTGACGTGACGTAACGATCACGTGGTATCTGGGCCGCTCACAGCAGCCCGATACCAAGCACTATGAGCCACTATATCCCGTATGGGTACATCGGGTTGTTTGGGGGAGCCGCCTGCCAGCATTAAATGTACCTCTGGCAGTCAAGTGGTTAAACAGAATTTTAATTCAAAAAAAAAATGGGCTTTCTTGTTAATGCCTTCCCTGTAAATTCCGCATTTTGGAGTACATTACAGGATACAGGGCTTGTATTCATAGACCATGGGTTATAAGTCTTTACCTTCAGGTGATTGGATGTATTTAAACTGTGTGACTCTGTGAACTCAGAGAAAAGTTATTTTACAGTGAGTACAAAATTCCTTTTTTACTGCTCAGTAATGTGAAGGTCTCTGCACAAATGGGAAAAGGTCAGCATTAAGAAGAGCTCTGTCTTGCCTTGCAGATAAAAAAGCAGCAGAGCCATGCCGTATAGACACAGATCAGCCATTGGCGATAACCAGCACTGAAAACAAGAATGAAGGTGATCTCGGTGACACCTCAAGGGACATGGATGACAAAGGCAAGAGAAGTAAGTTACTCTTCAAATTCCTATATTTAGGACCTACTTCAGAACAATGGATTTATTTTTGATGATGTTGCAGTTGTGTTCTGCATTCTGTTATATATCCCTGCTTGTTTCCAAAATACCATTTATTGTATGTTGGCTACTGTTGGCAAAAAAAAAAAAAGTCAGCAGCAAATGCTGTAGCTGCCGCCTTTTAATAAATAGACACTTACAAGCAGTCTTCACCTGGGTCAGTTCTTTGCTGATCTGGATCCCTAGCACCACCATCTTGGCTGTGGGGAGCTGGCTGTGACTTCCTGCTGTATAACAGCTGTCTCCCCACTGCTCTGTGTGTGTGAGAGACGTGCTGCACATTCAGACTGGTTCCTTGAGATTTGCAGGAGCCGTTGCCTGTCAAAAAAAAGTATGCAGTGGCAGGAAAAACAAAAAAAAACAATAATAATGGAGGTAGGGAGAGGTGGATGATTCAAACTTTGAATTTGCACGTAAAGTTCCACTTTAGGGAACTTTTAAAGTCCCACTCCAGCTTCATGTAGAAAAAATAAAAACAATGCGTATAGGAAAAGCAGTATTACATCCAAAAACAAAATAATATATTCAAGCTTACCAGTCCTTCCGGTGTGGTGACTGCATTTGTTTTCTATAAAGTATAACTAAAGGCAAACCTACTTCCTTTCTTTTTTTTTCAGTTTTTTATTGCTGTCTGTGCCCCCCCATTAAGGAGACCCCCCTCTCTCTTTGTCCTGTTTACCATTATCATTGAAAGTAAAGGAAAATCCCAAATTTTGGTTTGTCCCCACAAAAGAAATAAAGGGGAAATCTACTAATGGGGACACTAGTTCTGGTGACCTGGCGGTCCCCAAGGGATTCCCTTCATTTGCAGGGATTTCCTCTCACTTTCTTAATAAATAAAAGATCTTGCGAGCTACCAATGTGATAGCCTATAGGTCAGTGGTGTATTTAGGTTTTGTGCTGCCCTAGGCCTGACTAAACTCATGCAACCGCTAATTTAAATATGATCCACCCCTTCCTGTCAAGGTCACACCCCTTCCTGTTTAAGATCTGCCCTGAAATTTTCCAGTGGGGACACTAGTTCTGATGGCCTTAGGGGGGGTTTCCCTTAATCTGCAGAGATTTCCTCTCACTTCCTGTTTGGCTATGGGGCAGAAAATAAAGGGAAATGAACGGATGGCAAAAAAAAATTAACAGGGGCTATAACCATCCCTTACTCTATCCAAAATGGAAAAAAGAGTTGCCTATAGTTCTACTTTAAGCACAAATTTCTGCTAAATTTATGGAGGACTAAGAGGATATAACCATGCCAGTGGTGCAGCAGAAAACATATAGCACAGTCAGTGGCGGTGCGTCCACGGGTGCACGGGCGCCGCCCCCTCTCTCCTGCCGCCCCTCTATGACCAATGGATAAATTCATGCATTACATGAATCAATCCATGGCCGCCAGTGCCACCCCTATTCAGGCACCCAACTCCTTTTCGGGCACCTGAATTGCGGCGGGGGTGTTTTTGAAGCACCTGATTAGAGCCATAGGTTCTAATAGGCGTAAAATATGGTGACGCTCGCAGTTCCCCCAGCTGTGTTAGAACAGCGAATGAAAATTCGCTGTTCTAACACTAAATCACCTCTCCGCCAATCAGGTGCTCGGGTCTGCAATTGATGGCACAGTGGCTGCATTTGATGGGCACAGTGGCTGCATTTGATGGGCACAGTGGCCGCGTTTGATGGCACAGTGGCTGCGTTTGATGGCACAGTGGCTGCAATTTATGTGGTTTTTTTTTTTTAGAATTTTTCAGTTTGCGCCCCCCCCCCAAATTTTTAGCACCAGCCGCCGCTGAGCACAGTGATGAAGGTATGTGGTCCAGGCAGTGAGCAAAGGAAGGATTGGGGGCAGGAACAAATAAATCCATCTGTTTATTTTTCTCATCAGCAATCAACAGAAATAAAATGAAGACTCCTTAATATGTACAACTGACACAAGCAAAGGATTGCAGGAGAGTCCTACTACCTACCTGACAGGTATAGGTGACCATGTCAGTGTCCCTTGTGTCTGCGCACCACACTGATTTGTCTTGCAGCCCAGTCCAACTCATAAGACTGGCGCTGCACTAAAAGTGTAGCGCAAGCCGGAGGGGACTCTTTTCATGCTGCCCCCCTGCAAAGTGCTTCCCTGGGCCTGGTTGGCCTAGGCCAAGATACAGCATTGCTATAGGTCTAAAAGAGCATCCATTAAGTGAGAAGAGATGATATAATTCCTTTCAGCTGCGGACACCAGTCACACTCCCATAAACTGTGTTAGACCAATCAAAAAATAAATTGTGCCGCGCTGTATAAATACCTCTGTATTAATACTATATAAGTAATATCAGCATATGATTCCGATCCATAAAGTGCAAATGCCAATTATGATTATTTGAATAAATAAAAAATATAAAATTATATTGTGCCACAGTATGTGACTTCCTCTATTGCATAATAAATAATCAGACACACTTTCAATTCATGAAGTGCAAATGCAAAATTAAATAACTGTGTTTTAGTGCATTTCTATGTGAGCAATTGATATTACTCATAATAAAACTGCCATAAATATATATTCAGTCCTTAAAAGATCAATTGATGCTACAGGGGGTCCCCGGGTTACAAACAAGTTAGATACTGTAGGTTTGTTCTTAAGTTGAATCCGTTTGTAAGTCGGAACAGGTACATTTTTTAAGTGTAGCTCCAGCCAAAAAAACTATTTTTAAGCTTTTTGGATAGCATAGGGAAGGGTTATCACCCCTGTAACATTTGTTTTGCTGTGTGTGCCCCTGTTCAGAAGATTTCACCTCACTTTCTGTCCCAATGACAATTGGATTTTTAAAATTTTGGGTTGTTGTGGAAACAAGCCTTGGTGATAAAGCATCAGTGGAGGTACCTTTTCCCCATAATAACTCTTACAGGAGTGATTTTCCCTTCCTAGGGGTAGATTTCCTCTCACTTCCTGTTGTCTCCCTCCGTTTGTAAGTAGGAGTCGTTTGTAAGTCGGATGTTTGGAACTAGGGGACCCCCTGTATATGCAGTGCTCCAAAGAAAAATCCACAGTGACTTGTGATGGTGCTTCACAGATTAAAGCTTGAAGTCACTGAAAGCTTTAATCTGTGAAGCACCATCACAAATCACTGAGGATTTTTCTTTGGAGCACTGCATATAGCATCAATTGATCTTTTATGGACTGAATATATATTTTCGGCCAATATGTTTCGGCAGCCGAAGTTCTGGTCCTTGTCCCCCAGGACACACAGACTCTGGGGACCCTGTATTTGCCATATTAAAAATAGTGACTGATTCATACTGTTGGGACACATACTGTGAGGAGATGCTAATATCAACTCCACTCACCTGTCTGAAGTCTGCTATAATATGCTTAATGTAAATGAGTCTAGTCTGGCTTACCACAGCTTCTAAGGGTATTCCACACATTGTTGTTTGTTTTAATTAATCCTGTGTTGATGTTTATGGTAATGTGTATTGAATAGTCAGTGAGCTAGGAGACGTAAAGTCTTAAACCCAAAGGTCATGTCTCTGAGTCACCTAGTCTGGGTAAATGATTTAGTAAACTAGCTCATGTTAATTAGGTTACAGTTGTATTGTTGGAGTAATATGAGCAGGAGGGGGGGAACCTCCTCTTTAACGGTATATAGAGACTTGTAATTTTGGTTCTAATAAAGGACTCCATGTTAGCAGCTAAGCAAGTCTCGCCTTGTTTTGTGCTTGGGAGCAGTTGGATTATCTGATATCTATATCCAGACTGGGAGGAAGTGGTATACTGATGGAAGCACTCAAGCGGAGTGTGTGACGTTCTGTGACACCTGAGCCCCATCTCTGTCCAGCGATGCCCACGAGTGTCTCCGCCATCTGGGACTCTCTCTCCTGATGGCTTAGACACAGCAGTGGTGTCATTGGCTCCCGCTTCTGTCAATCAAAATTCAGTTAGCCAATCAGGACAGAGGGGGCAGGCCAAACCACAGTTCCGTGTCTGAATGGATACGGAGCCACAGCTTGGATTGGGTTCCCCAAAAAGCAAGCTGATTGCTGTGGGGGCACTCAATAGGAGGGAAGGGCCAGGAGCACCGAAAAGGTACCCGAGAAGAGGAGGATTGGGGGCCACTCTGTGTAAACCCACTGCACAGAGTAGGTAAGTATGAAATGTTTGTCGTCGTAATATTAAAAAAAAACAAGACTACAATCACTTAAAGGCAGTTTTAGCTGCAAACAGTGGTGGAAGAGCCTGACATGGCCACTGCCATGGCCATGATTTATGTACGGCATGTACATATGGTCTGTCAAAAGAACACGCTCTTTTAGGTGTGATGGTCAAGTGGCCATATAGTGTGTATATATACCTACGCATCAGTAGCATTATGTGATGGTACACAGACAGGGGGGTCTCAGCAGACATAAAAAAACAGCAATAACGAAAACTATCCCTAAATTATGCTTATTTTCATATGTGTTTTTAAATGACTTGTGAAAAGAAACCCACTATTTACCACCATTTTGCTTGACAGGATCAGATCTATTTACTGTGTACAGAGACAGTCCAGCAGTCATATCAAGCACTGAGAGCATAAGTGGCAGCGATGTCAGTGACCCATCAGTCGAAGGTAAACTACTAGGCTTAATATCTTATATTTGTTGGAATGTCCCTGGGCACCATATGGAGGTCTGCTGTGTATAAAAGGTTAGGAGGACTGGAGGAACACATGACATAAGCAGCCATTTTTGCTTCTGGTAACTCGCCAGCAACAGGGATGCCAAAGAGACCATTCTCTTGCTCCTACAGCATTGTTCTGTCTGATGTATTTTTATTATCTGATGTATTTTTTCATTAGAAAAAGATCGTACTAAATCTCATTTTAATAATATGCTTGCAACACAAGCATCCAGTCACACCACATCCATAGTTTCCCTTGAAATGCAGCCATGTGGTGGACTTGATAGTGGCAGGATCAAACAAACTAGGGGACAAGGAATCGCCCAAAGTAGGTGCACGTCTGGGAATAAAGTTTATTCCATCTTTCAGTAGATCTGCACAGACACTATCTTCAAATAGTATTGGCAGATATTGATGCACAATAGTCCTGATATCATGGAATTCCCTACTAAAGAATGTACTGAAAGTAGGTCTCTGCTTATTGAAAAATTGTTTCTTTTTATCTTTCTTTCTACACCCAGACTTGCTCAAAAGTTCTGACCTATTTTTAGAGTCAGAAATTGCACAGGCTCTATCCAGCATATGTCTGGGGTATCCCCTTTGCAAAAACCGCATGTAAAGTGCTCTCGCTTCTTTTTCATAAGATAGTTGGTCACTGCATATCCTGCGTATTCTCAAAAACTGACCGACTGGGATACCTCTGACAGTATGTCGAGGATGGCCTGATTGCCATGGATAATGTATTTCCAGACATAGGTTTCCTGAACAAACTAGTGTGAATACTGTTCTCAGAGCCACATAAATGTATGTCCAAGAAGTCAATATCTTTTGAATTACACTGTCCTGTGAACTGTAAATTTCTGTCATTCAAATTTAGATACTGTAGAAAATGTTCCAGGGAGCCAAGTTCTCTGCAAGATAAGGTCATCTATAGAACAATAGAATTATTTAATCGATTACCTAAATCCATTACTAACACTATATATGTGATGGCGTTCCCACCAACCCATATATAGATTAGCCAATGGCAGTGAGAACTTGGCTCCCGTGGCTGTTCCACATTTCTGAAGGAACCAGTCCCCATTAAAAGTAAAAAAAATGTGTGTCAAAAGATATTGTAGAGCATCCAAAACAAATAATCTTTGTTCAGCATTGTACTGTACCTCATTCCAAATAGAAGGCAGTTACTTCTAAAGCCTTCTCATGTGGAATACAAGAGTATAGACTCGAGACATCACATGTGATCCACAGTGAACTGTCGTCCCATGTCATGTCATTTACAACGCTCAAAAGATGATTGTTGTCTTTAAGATAACTGGGAAGACTACACACTAGAGGTTGTAGAACACTGTCCACCCATTCTCCCAATCTCTCATTCGGGGATCCAATACCTGCAATAATTGGCCTCCCATGCAGCTGATTTAACCCCTTATGAGTTTTTGGGAGATGGTGAAAAATCAGGGATACTGGGTATTCGGGAATCAAGTTTAAAGCCATTTTCTTATCAAAAATACCCAGAGACACCCCTTCATTCACTAAGTTGGTCAGCAACCTTTTGTATTTTTTAGTGGGGTCCCCAGTGAGTCTAGAATATGTGTCTCAATCAGATAGCTGTCTCTCTGCTTCACACCTGTATTGTTCAGCTCCCATTACTACTACCAAACCTCCTTTATCAGAATTTTTGATGATAATTGTTTTGTCCTGTTCTAAAGTTTTAAATCCCTTTCTCTAGTTGTTACTACCTTCCAGGTGACTGGCATGAAGTATTTCATCTTCTGCAAATTCTTGGTTGTCAACCACCAATTGAGGCTCTGGTACACCCAGGGTCAGACACATGGGGTAATCCAAGGCTTGGGTCTCCTTGTTCCAGGCAGACAGAATGCTGTTCTGCAACAGCCTTGAATTAAAAAAAACTGAACTCCCTGGCAGGTCCTGCTCTAAAACCTGCCTTGGCTGTAACCTAAATCTGTCAAACTCTAGCAACTGGTCTAAGTTCATTAGGATCTGCTCAATGGAAGGTTGATTTACAAAAGGAAAATAGATTGTTCACTTTGAAAAGGAACATTTCTCCAGAGCTTCATGGATGTGGTGAAACTTAGCTTAGCTATATGCCTATTTTCCTTGCACATGATTGGGTATTCTTTGCAAAGTAAAATTTCCTCTGGGAAAAATGTCCCTGAACAGTGCAACTTCCCTTGAAAAGTGAACAGCCCATATGCCTTTAGTATATCAACCCCTTCAGATATCTTCTGCACTTGGATATTCTCCAAGGTGCAGAGTCCTGTGTGGTAGGCTTATTACATATTTAGGGTATCCCTATGTGGGATATTTAGACAACCTCCTGCTGAAGGAATTGTTGGTTCAGGCAGATAAAATCGCCTTTACAATCCAGACCTTTCAGAGGTTCAATTGGGTGCTGAATCTTTACTAATCAGCATTGAAATTGACTCATTGCTTGGAATATCTGGGTCTAGTCATAGACACAGCTAAAGTCAGAGGTTTCCTTTGCTAGGAGAAACTTCAATCTCTACACTCCTAGAATCGGATGGCTTTTCTGTCCACAAGTCGTTCAACACATCGCTGTTGCATCTGATGTTTACAGACTCCTGGTCCCTATACCCATATATAAAGACTGAAGGATGCCGAAAGTGGACCTCTTGGCCTCCAGACTCAACAACGAACTAGACAGATTTTTCTCCAGGTACAGGGAACCCCTAGCAGAAGCATTGAATGCTCTTGTGTTTCCGTGGCATGATTTCACCCCGATCTGTGCCTTCCCTTCCCCTGACATTCCTTCCTTGTCCCAGACAGATTTGGCACTCTGACCTGATGAGACTTCTGGCAGACTTGGGCTCTTCTGGATCATCCAGATCTTGTCTCAAGAACTGATTTACCACCCTGCTTCGTAACCGTTGGCTTAAATTGGCTGTTGAAACCCAGGTTCTGAGAGACGGAATGGTTCTCACAATGCCAAGACTAGAAAGTATACTTCCTGTAAAGTCTATTGCTGCACATGGAAGGCATACTTAATTTGGTGTGATGTGAGAGACTTTAATCTGAATAAATTCTTCAAGAACATCCTGGTCTTTTTACAAATCGGTCTGGACCAGCATTTGGCCCTTGGCATCATGAGGGATCAGGTCTCCCATGTGGCTGTTTACTCCCCGGTGACTCTGTGGGATCTAAAAATCACCTTTTGTACCTATTTGGTAAATCTCTTTCCACTCTCACAGGGTTGTGTTCCTTGTTGCTATCTTCTCTGTGAGGTAAGTGTCAAAGCTGGTGGCCTTACTCTTTAAAGAACATTTTCTGGTCTTAGACAAAGACGAGGTGGTGTTGAGACCCAGAAATTCTTTCCTACCTAGGATAGCTTCAGATTTTCACCTCAACCAGGGCATCGTCCATCCAGGCTTTGAGCTAGGAGAGACTATCCTGAACTGGCCTTCAATTTTGTAGCAGTAGTATAACCAGACAGTATCGGAATTCTAGTGCATACAAAAATCCTATGGCAGGTTGATTTAATTAAAGGGAAATCAGCTGTTGATTTTCAAAGGGAAACTTCCCCAGAGTTTAGTGTATTAGGTGAAGCCCAGCTGTATGCTTATTTTTCCTTGGACATGATTGGGTATTCTTTGCAAAGTAAAATTTCACAGTGCAATTTCCCTTGAAAAGTGAACAGTCTGTTTACTTGCAAACTGAACAGCCTATATGCCTTTAGTATATCAACCGCTTTAAATATTTTCTGCACTTGAGTACTCGCCAAGGTGCTGGCTCCTGTGTGCTAGCCTTACTACATTCTCAGGGAATCCCCAGTGCAAAAACCCTAGATCCTTGATATGATTTCCTGTGGAAATATGTGCTTAAAACAGAATTTCAGTCACCCTACTCACTTCCTGTGATCCCAGGGTGTCAGTGACACTCCCCATCAGAGCCTGGGCTCACAGTATTGCTGGACTGTTGAACCTGCTGTTCCAATTCACTACCCGAGCACTGCTTTTTCCATGCTTTGCTGAGGAAGGACTTTGAAATCATCAGATCAGTTTGTAAAATTGTAGGGGAAAGGGGGCTTTTATACTAAAGGTGAATATTTTTTTAATTTTTCAAAATAAACCTGTCATAATTACCTGCTCTGTGCAGTGGTTTTGCACAGAGCTACCCCATTCATTCACACACAGTGCAGCTTGGCCCTGCCCCCTACTCTCTCCTCATTTGCTCACTGCCTGTGATTAGCAGCAGCAGGAGCCAATGGCTCCCGGGGCTGTGTGAGCCAATGAGGAGAGAGAGACACTGCTCTCATGCACATTGCTGTTTTGAGATCAGGCTCAAGTAAATATAAGGGAAGGCTTGGGTGGGGGGGGATGCACTCATGCATAGAATACATTTACCACTTGAGGACCAGCCGCCGCAGTTATACTGTGGCAGGTTGGCTCCCCTGGGTGAGCCGTCGTTGCTGTACGTCGGTCGCTTTAAGAGCACTGGGGGGGACACGACGACTAAGTCAATGCGCATGCCTGGCAGTCTCTGTTCTGTCAGGGGTGAGGAGACTGATCTGTTGTTCCTACTGCTTAGGAACAACTATCGGTCTCCTTCCCCAGGCAGTCCCATCCCCCCACATTTAGAAACACTCCCTAGGACACACATTTAACACCTTGATCTCTCCCTAGTGTTAACTCCTTCCCTGACAGTGACATATATACAGTAATCAGTGGTCCCAAAAAAGTGTCAAGTGTCCGATCTGTCGGCTGCAATGTCAGAGTCCCAATAAAAATCAATAATCACCAGCATTACTAGTAAAAAAATAAATAAATAAAAATACCATAAATATATCCCCTATTTTGTAGGGGATATAACTTTTGTGCAAACCAATCAATATATGCTTATTGCAATACATACGTATCGGACCAAACTGTGGAATAAATTTGTTTAAAAAAAAAATAAAATTGAGGATATTTATTATAGCAAAAAGTAAAAAATATTGTTTTTTTTTTTTCTCCAAAATTGTCGCCCTTTTTTTTTTGTTTATAGCACGAAAAATAAAAACAGCAGCGGTGATCAAATATCACCCAAAAAAAGCTCTATTTGTGGGAGGAAAAAAGGACCTCTATTTTGTTTGGGTACAGTGTCGCACGACCGCGCAATTGTCAATTATGCGACGTAGTGCTGTATCGCAAAAAAGGGCCTGGTCATTAAGGGCGCAAATCTTCTGGGGCTTAAGTGGTTAATGTAAATGAAAATATGCCTTTAGAACCACGTTAAGATGTTTGAATAAAGATCTGTTATGGTTATCCTTTGATTTCCTTAAAATGATGTTTTCTAATTCCTCTTAATTGGATGTAGATGTTGCCATCATTTCTCGGGAGGCAGTAGGATACGCTCTGCCTGTGTGCTGTGCAGCGAAGGTACTTCCTGAAGATGAGGAGGATCACCGAGGATCATGATCCACCAGATGGAAACAAGTTAGACTTTAAAAATTGTATTCTATTACATTTTTGGTTTGGAGTTTACTACCACTTTATGTTCAGCTGACTTGTTATGTATATTGCCTAAGTGTGAGAAGATTTGAGGCATTTTTTTGTTTAAACTATGCAGATATTGTTCTTTCAGTAAAGTTGTACTGGATTTTCTTTGCATGCCTGTTTTTTCTTTTTCACTCATCACACGCACATCCTGGCTTTGAGTGCTAAGAGATGTGTAAATAGATTGTACAGTCATAAACTTGCTTTTGGTAACGAAAGCTTCTCTATATATAGATTTTTAATGATTAGCGTTGCATCATATATCCACTTGACCTCTGGAAGATTTTACCTCCACCATGACCAGGCCATTTTTTTCTATTTACCATTTTGCTGCTTTAACTGAAAATTGCACGGTCATGCAACACTGTATGCAAATTCAATTTTATATAATTTTTTCCACACAAATAGAGCTTTCTTTTGGAGGTATATGGTCACCACTTACATTTTTTATTATATAATAAGACTGAAAAATTTTGGATTTTTTTTTTTTTTTTTTTTACTTTCCGCTATAAAACACATACAGTAAAATTAATACCTCAAACTTCTCCATAAATTTAAGCCAAAATGTATTCTGCTTCATATTGGTAAAAATGAATCCCAATAAGTATATATTGATTTGTGTTAAAAAAAATCTACAAATGATGGTATACTGTAATACTGGATTTTTATATATGTGTATATGTATGCATGTGTGTGTGTGTGTGTATATATATATATATATATATATATATATATATATATATATATATATATATATATATATATATATATATATATATATATAATGTAATGACGGGGATTAGCAATTTATAGTGGGACTGTGATAGTGTAGCGGGCAATCTGATGCTGGGTGGGAATTGACTTAATGACACCGACATCACCAGTGACACTATTCCTCCCACTGACATCAACAATAGGGCAAAATTTATTCCACTGACACCAGTGATGGGGCATTGTTCCTTTTCCCTCTAAATACAGATACTGTACTAGGCTATTTTTTTTTACTCCCACTGCTCACCAGCCCTGTGGCATTTTTTTTTATTTCTACTGGCCACCAAGCCTGGGGTTGTTTTGTTACTCATATTGGCCACAGCCCAGTCCCCTAAGTTCTGAAAGACAGTGAACTGGCTCTTTGTGTAATAAATTTGTGAACCCCTAGCATAATCCATTTAAAAGCCCACTTTTCCCTAAAATTATATTTGTTTATGTGGTTTCTGGTGGGTGGAATCCCATATTGACCTCTTCTATTACTTGAGGTCTACAGTGGTGAAATATGCCTACCAGAATCCTTATGTACTAGAGGAAGCGTAAAGCCAAATGGAACATTTTGATTTTGATGCATAAAGAAAGGTCCATAAAGACATGGATGAGTGCGTTTGGGGTGGAGGAACTTGACTGGACTGCAAAGAGTCCTGACTTTAACCTGATAGAACACCTTTGGGATGAATTAGAGCGCAGACTGTGAGCTAGGCCTTTTTGTCCAACATCGGTGCCTGACCTCACAAATGCGCTTCTGGAAGAATGGTCAAACATTCCCATAGACACACTCCTAAACCTTGTGGACAGCTTTTCTAGAAGAGTTGAAGCTGTTATAGCTGCAAAGGGTGGGCCAACTCAATATTGAACCCTATGGAATGCTAGTAAACTTCACGTGTGTGTAAAGGCAGACGTCCCAATACTTTTGGTTATATAGTGTATAATACACAGTGGGTATAGAAAAGAATCGCCTCCTTTAACCACTTCCCGCCCAAGGACGTCATATGATATCCTTGTTTGCAGCCGGCGATTCTGTGCACCATGAGAACGATCATAGCGGCGGTTTTGCCGCTTCATCTTTCTTACAGGCGGCGGGAGGGGACATCCCTTCCTCCCGCCGCCATCCGGTGCTTCTCTGGGCTCTCCCGTGCCATCGGGGACCCGGAGAATGAACCGCCCGCCGCCGGATGACGAGCATAGAGGTGATCAGATGGTCATCTCTGTGACTGTCGAAGGCCCGGGCACAGCGTTATGGCGTCACGTCCGGGCCGTGGTTATAAACTAAGCCGCGATCGCGGCTGGTAAGAATGGGATTGTGGATTTTTTTTTCCAATCTCATGCTATCCAGCCTGGAGGAGAGATGTGGGGTCTTATTGACCCCGCATCTCTCCATAAAGAGGACCTGTCACGAATGATTCCTGTTACAAGGGATGTTTACATTCCTTGTAATAGGAATAAAAGTGATCAAAAAAAAAATGTAAAAGAATGTAAAAATAGAAAAAATAAAGTAAAATAAAAAAAAAAAAAAAACATTTTAAATGCCCCTGTCCCCGGTAGCTCGCGCTCAGAAGCAAGCGCATATGTTAGTCCCACCCACATATGTAAACGCCTTTTAAACCACACATGTGAGGTATCGCCGCGTGCGTTAGAGCGCCAACAACAATTCTAGCACCAGATCTCCTCTGTAACTCTAAACATGTAACCTGTAAAAAAAATGTTAAAGCGTCGCCTATGGAGATTTCTAAGTACTGAAGTTTGGCGGCATTCCATGAGTGTGCGCAATTTTAAAGCGTGACATGTTGGGTATCTATTTAACTCGGCGTAACATCATCTTTCGCATTATATAAAAAAAATTGGGCTAACTTTACGGTTTTGTTATTTTTGAAATCCTAAAACTTTTTTTTCCAAAAAAAAACACGTTTGAAAAATTGTTGAGCAAATACCGTGCGAGATAAAAAGTGGCATTGACTGCCATTTTATTCCCTAGGGTGTCTGCTAAAAATAAATATATAATGTTTGAGGGTTCTGAGCAATTTTCTAGCAAAAAAACTGATTTTTACATGTAGGAGAGGAGTGCCAGAATAGGCCCGGTGTGGTTAAAAAAGTCAATTTTTTTGCTTTGCAGCCTGAAATGAAGACAGACAGTTTTTGTTTTATCCAGCTATATGTACTAGTGCAACTTATAACATCTAAGTGAAAGATATAACACCAACATGTCAGGGAAAAAAAAAAAAAAACAGAATGACTGAGTTTGAAAAAGGATCACCCCCCCCCCCCCCCCCCTTATGTCAGTATTTTGCTGGGCCACATATTTCTTTAATTCCAGCCTTTAGTCTGTTGGGATATGTCTCTACTAACTTTGCACATCTAGACTTTGCAATATTTGCCCATTCTTCTTCGCAGAACTGCTCAAGTTCAGTTATATTTAAAGGTGTCATTCCACATATTTTCAATGGTGTTTAAGTCTGGGCTCTGACTAGGCCATGCAAGAACATTCACCCTTTTTCTCCTTCAACCACTGTGTGGTCATTTTTGCCATGTGCTTTGGGTCATTGTCATGTTGGAAGGTAAACTTTCTGGCAGCGGGCAGCAGATTTTCCGCAAGCATTTGATAGTATTTTGCCCCATTCATTATTTCTTCTATCCTGACAAGTGCTCCAGTTCCTACTGGAGAAAAATACCCCAATAACAGGATATTACCACCTCCAAACCTTACTGTAGGAATGGTGTTATTTGGATGGTGAGCTGCATTGGATTTCCGCCTGGCATATCGGTTGGTGTTGAGGCCAAATAATTCAATTTTAGTCTCATCTGACCACCTTAAGCGCACTTCCTCACTACCTATCACAGTTTCGTTGGCCCTGAAATGTCAAGATAGCACAAACCCCCCTCAAATGATTTTGGAAACTAGACACCCCAAGCTATTTGCTGAGAGGCATGTTGTGAATTTTTTCAGGATCTTATTTTTTGTCACAAAGTTTTGAAAATTGAAAAAAAATAAATACATTTTCCTTTTCTTTCTTCATTTTCAAAAACAAATGAGAGCTGCAAAATACTCACCATGCCTCTTAGAAAATACCTTGATGTGTCTACTTTCCAGAATGAGGTCATTTGGGGGTGTTTTGTGCTATCTTGACATTTCAGGGCCACGAAACTGATAGATAGTGAGGAAGTAAAATCACTATTTTACACCCATAGAAATCCTGAAGGCGGTGATTGGTTTTCGGAGTCCCGTACGCGGCTAGGCTCCCAAAAAGACTCACACATGTTATCCCCATACTCAAGAGAAGCAGCAGAATGTATTTTGGGGTGTAATTCCACATATACCCATGCCACGTGTGAGAAATATATTATTTAGTGACAACTTTGTGCAAAAATAAATTATTTTAATTTTACCGAAACTTGTGGCAAAAAATAAAATATTCCATGGACTCAATATGCCTGTCGGAAAATAGCTTGGGGCGTCTACTTTTCAAAAAGGGGCCATTTGGGGGAGCGGTTTGAAGTGTCCTGGCATTTTATGCACAACATTAGAAGCTTATGTCACACATCACCCACTCTTCTAACCACTTGAACCACCAAACTTTATACATATAGTTACATAGTAGGTGAGGTTGAAAAAAGACAAAAGTCCATCAAGTCCAACCTATGTGTGATTATGTGTCAGTATTACATTGTATATCACTGTATGTTGTGGTCGTTCAGGTGCTTATCTAATAGTTTTTTGAAGCTATCGATGCTCCCCGCTGAGACCACCACCTGTGGAAAGGAATTCCACATCCTTGCCGCTCTTACAGTTAAGAACCCTCTACGTAAGTTTAAGGTTAAACCTCTTTTCTTCTAATTTTAATGAGTGGCCACGTGTCTTGTTAAACTCCCTTCCACGAAAAAGTTTTATCCCTATTGTGGGATCACCAGTATGGTATTTGTGAATTGAAATCATATCCCCTCTCAAGCGTCTCTTCTCCAGAGAGAAAAAGTTCAGTGCTTGCAACCTTTCCTCATAATTAATATCCTCCAGACCCTTTATTAGCTTTGTTGCCCTTCTTTGTACTCGCTCCATTTCCAGTACATCCTTCCTGAGGACTGGTGCCCAGAACTGGACAGCATACTCTAGAAGTTATTGCCCTGCTTAGCTTAGTATTGTCCGCAAATACCCCTTTTTACCCCTTCCTCCAGGTTGTTTATGAACAAATTAAATAGGGTTGGTCCCAGCACAGAACCCTGGGGGACCCCACTACCCACCCCTGACCATTCCGAGTACTCCCCATTTATCACCACCCTCTGAACTCGCCCTTGTAGCCAGTTTTCAATCCATGTACTCACCTTGGTCCATGCCAACGAACCGTATTTTGTACAGTAAACGTTTAGGGGGAACTGTGTCAAATGCTTTTGCAAAATCTAGATACACCACGTCTATGGGCCTTCCTTTATCTAGATGGCAACTCAGCTCCTCATAGAAGGTTAATAGATTGGTTTGGCAAGAACGATTCTTCATGAATCCATGCTGATTACTGCTAATGATACCGTTCCCATTACTAAAATCTTGTATATAGTCCCTTATCATCCCCTCCAAGAGCTTGAATACTATTGCTATGAATAAGCGCTTGGCATAAGTGCGAAACGCGTTAGCTGATTGCCTGTACCCTCTGCCACAGTATTTTGTATGCTATATGCTCTTAAATTTACAATAAACAGTTTTTAAATTATATCTTCCTGGAGTGCGGCTGTCCGGATTTTCTCATCTACTTTCAACATGACTCAGCATTAGCCAGCACCTGGGGCTCTTCACTCTCGGTGATAACGAAGTTTACACCTGGTGTGGATCTACACCAGTGCGGTGAGAATCTTTTAGCTTGCATACTATTGATAGGCTGTGCCGCCCTAACTACCTGTGTATCCCACCGAGATACTAATGTGAAATAAATAAATTAACAAACTCAAATATATGCCATGACTAATAAGCAATCAGGCTTAATCCATATATAACATAATGAACAAAATGAAAAAATATATATGAAGTGACATTCAATAGAGTGCACTGAGCGCGCCACTGCTAACGACGTTAGTGGCGGCTCCCGTGCACATGCGCGAGAGTGACATCATCACGGCTCCGGCCAATCACAGCGCCGGAGCCACGACACCCGGAAGAAGATTGACGCGCGGTACCAGAGGGGACAGCGGAGACATCGCAGGCTCCTGTGTCAGGTAAGTGACACATAATGGGCTACTATGCGATGCATAGTAGCCCATTATGCTTTTCCTTTGCAGGGAAACAAAGAGGAAGTAAACCCATTAGGGTTTACTTCCTCTTTAAGTACCAAATTCATTGTGCTGCCTTAATCACATGAAGCAGCACAGCTCAAAATCGCATAAAAAGTCCTTCTATAGCATATTGAAACAAAGTGAAAAAATATAAAGTGACATTCAATAAAGTGCTTAAGTGCCAAATCCACTGTGCTGCCTTAATCGCATGAAGAAGCACAGCCCAAAATCGCATGAAAGGTCTATAGATCCATCGGTGCAATTCAAACAGTGCTGTGATTCCACACACAGGTGCTCCCCACCCTTAGGTAATAGCTGCTCACCTTAGAGCGTGTAACCTTGCGTTTAAGCTTAGTCAAAACACGCTTCTGAATCACCACTGGATTCTGAGTGTACTGCGGGGTCCCAGACTGGTATCGTTGTCTCCTGTTTTACAATGCTGTCTCATAAACAAATGGCAAAAGAAGAGGCTCGATGGTGTGATATCATTTGTATAAAATTTATTTAAGATAAAGGCCCCTAAAAAGGGTGAATGTGGCGCTAATGAAAGCTGTGTAAAACAGCTAAATTTCAAAAAATTGTATAAAAATGTGATGTTGAAAAAACATATGATTAAACATGTGAATCGAAAAAATATCAAAACACTGGTGAAAATAATATCTCAAACAGAAAATGATGGTATCCATAAACAGTCCGTCAAATGAAGGATGACCAAGTGTAAACAACTAAGAAAGGTGTCCCGACAAATAATGTCCAAAGACTTCAGATTTATAGGGAAACCAGAAATTCCATCAGCTGGTAAGCATCTTCCAGTGAACAATCGGAAAACATCAATGTAATTGTTGTCAGCAGTTGTGACAAAACAGGAAACTAGGTGGGTACTCTTACCAGAGCATGTGGATCTGGATGTCAGCGACACTAGATCAAACAAGCATGGGAGGAAGCAGCATGAGGTATCCTAGAAGAATCGATAGGAACGCTGGAGCCAATTCAGGTATCCATAGACGGCAGCATCTGTCCGATAGGCTGGTCACGGATGGAACAATCAGAGCTAAGAAGATTTAGGGTAATAATATGTAAACATTGATATAAGCGTCATATAGTTGTTCAGGTATTGCTGGCTGTTGCTGTCCCAGGCAAAGTGCATTTGGTATCACTCCGCCTATGACAGGAGGCGGTGCTTTACAGGAAGCATTGGCTTATGCTGCTCTGCTCCGCAGCCGCTTGCTTCCTCTACCACTGACTTCATTCACAACACTGATGCTCTGGGATGGAGGGTCGGCAACCTGCGATCTGGGCTTGCCATCCCAGAGCAGGAGGTCGTGGGCCACATCAGAGGGCTCACTGATTTGGCACCCCTGTATTAGACTCTGGATCTCTCCTCTGCCCTTAAAGCATCTGACCACACCAAGATCAGTGTGATAAATTGCTTTTCAAATTTCCCAATGGCGCTGTTTATATCCAACAAAACAGAAGTCATAAAATGCTCGTAGCTTCCGGTTTCTTGAGCCATAGAGTTGATGGGAGCTGCTCTGGTCTACCATCATCTCTATGGTCAGCTGGCGGAACCACCGGCTGCATTATCCGGTTCCCCGGTGGGACAGGAGAGCCCAAGAAAACCATGGAATACGGTGGGATGGGGGGACGGGACATTCCCCCCTCTGCTTGTAAAAGCAGTCTAGTGGCTAATTAGCCGCTAGGATTGCTTTTACATGAAAGCCGACCGCTGGCTGAAAAGAACGATACCAAGATGATACCTAAACCTGCAGACATCATTCTGGTATAACCACTCAAAGTCCAGCATCATACCAATATGTTGCTGGTCCTTGTTGGGCATATATTGTAATGTTCTTTTTTTTTTCATGCAGCCTGTGGGCTGAACGAAAAAAGAGATTGATTGGTGGGTATGCCCACCATTAGAATACCGCCCTGCATCCACCCACTTCTAATGATGGGCATACATGCACGGTTTTTTTTTTTTTTTTTTTTTTTTTTTTTAATTGTGGTGATGAAATCACCTCCTAAAGCGCTGGAGTTGCTGATTTACGTATCGTGGGAGCAAATGCGGTTTCTGTCAAGATAAAAAATCAATGCTGCAGCTGAATGGCGTACCTGAAAAGCAAACAATGGTAACAATGAAACATTAACTCAATAGAACAACAACAATTCGTGCCAAAAAAAGAGTAAAAAATATATGCCAAAGCATGGGGGCAATCCGCCCCTAATGTTAGAGGCAAATCGCCCCTCCACCCCTGCCCCCATGCTTCGGCATATATGCTTTTTTTTTTTTTTTTTTTTGTGGTGGTGAAATCACCTTCTACAGCATTTGAGTCACGCCTTTACGTATTGTGAGAGCAAACGCTGTTACTGTCAGAATAAATAAACCTGTGCTGCAGCTGAATGGCATACCTGCAAAGCAATTAATGGTTAACAATAAAACAAAGTAACATTATAGTATAACAGTAAGACATACCATACCTGCAAAGCAAATACAATAAAATAAAATACAGTAACAATAGAGAGAAAATAAAAATAAAACGACAACTATATTAGGCTTTTTTTTGTTTGTTTTTTTTTTGCATTTTTATTTTAACTGTAAACCTTCCAGATTAGGGTGTCTCAAAATAGGATGGCTATCTCATCTTTCGAGACCCTGTGTATGTGTGCCCTAGGACTGTGCAGTGCTGTACCCTATGCTTATACTCCTCTAGTGTGTGGTAGCGACGGAAACATTCACAGATGCAGAGACCAGGATGGTCAGGAAAAGAGGGAAGATAATAGCGCGTGTCACACCTATATACGCATTTTCTGCAGACACAACATCTTCTTTGGGTAGGGGTACCATGGTGGACTTCTGGGAAGTTTCTCTCGTACATCCCGCTCACTGCATTTGCATTGGGAAGTTGGGCCATAGCACTGTCTGGAAACAGAAGGGCTGTGATGAGCTTTTCCTGGAATTTTAGGAAGGATCCAGTTCATCATGGTGCTTTGTATAGCACATAAGCGTTCAGCAGAGCCAATTAGAATAAGTATACAGACACCTTTTTTGTACCAGCGTCTGGCCTTACGGGCAAATAAGTAAGGCGCCATCATCTGGTCGTTGAAGTCCACCCCTTCCATGTTAAGGTTGTATTCGTGAACACAGAGAGGCTTCACAACAACACCAGTCGCCGTTGGAATTTTGACTGTCGTATTTGTGTGAAGGGAGGACAGAACGAAACATTCCATGTGTCCCTCCACTTCACTGCGAGCAAATTATTACACTTCAAGCAGGCTCTATCCCCCCCATCTAAGTCGGGAATCTACAAGCCGTTGGGGGAAGCCCTGGCAATTAGGTTGCATGGTGCCACATGCGCTAGTTCCACAATCAAAAAGGTGACTAAAAAGTGGCACGCTTGTGTAATAATTGTCCACATACAAGTGGTACCCCTTTCCAAATAAGGGTGACACCAAGTCCCAAACAGTCTTGCCAGCGCTCCCAATGTAGTCTGGGCAGTTGGGGGGCTCCACGTGACTCTTTTCCCCTTGTAAACCATAAAACTATATGTATAGCCTGTTGCCCTGTCACAGAGCTTATACATCTTGACCCCATATTTGGCATGCTTGCTGGAGAGATGCTGTTTGAAAGTCAAGCAGATAGAAAATGTAATCAGGGACTCGTCAATGCAGACAACTTGAACGGGAGTAAACAAGGCTGCAAACTGTTGGTTGAAGTGGTTTATGAGGGGACGAATTTTGTGGAGCCAATCCTATTTAGGGCCCCCCGAGGATGACAGAGTTCATTGTCATTGAAATGCATTAACCGCAAGATCTGCTTATATCGCGCCTTGGCCATGGAAGCAGAGAACATGGGCATATGATGCATTGGGTCAGTGGACCAATATGACCGCAACTCACT
Source organism: Aquarana catesbeiana (assembly GCF_042186555.1). Taxonomy (NCBI): domain Eukaryota; kingdom Metazoa; phylum Chordata; class Amphibia; order Anura; family Ranidae; genus Aquarana; species Aquarana catesbeiana. Next base: position 61,014,314 of record NC_133327.1, read on the forward strand.
CTTTTTATTTATGCCCATGATAGGATAGGCTTAGAAAGGTCTTAAATTCAGAAGCCGTAATAGGTTTCCATTCTCTGGCAAGGATCAAATGGGGATTAGCGGCGATGAATTGACCAGCATACAAATTTCTTTGGTCCACAATAGATCTATAGCTATCTTCAGTGAAAAGCAGCAAATAAAAATCAAGTGACGTAAAATCAACTGTTTTCACCTGAATTCTGGGCTGGCCAGTGAATGAAGGAAGTACAGGCGCTGCAGAAATGGTGGGCTCCAGATTGGCATATGCAGCGGGAAGGGCACTATGGGCTCTATGGGCCTGTGTACAAATGCTTGGTGGCTGCAGGACACTACTTGTGCTAGCCACCGCACCAGCTTGAACTGCATTTATGGGATTTGCCACGTGACCAAGTGAAACTGCATTGCTGGTTTGACTACGACCAGGATGTACTTGGCTGCTGGTGCTTGCCGGTTCACCAGAAGGATGAGCGGCACTAGTACTGGCTCTCTGCTCCATACGAGAGCCCTGCGGTTCTTGCACCTCAACAACAGAAAAAAATGGGTCGGGTACGCCTGATCTTAGCAGGGACCACTATTCCGTTGTCAGAGCTATCTGTCAGGGTGCTGCTGCTATCTACTGGTTCGTATACTGAGCCTGAATATGACAGTGAGGCAGCTTCCCCTTTGTCTAATCTGTCATGCTCCGCAACATGTAGGCCTCGTCACTAGTATACCTCTGTCTGGACATATTGGCCTCTGAATTTACTGGTACAACTAATGTGACTCACAGGCAAAAGAGCACCTGGCTGTCAACGATTGCTTCAATCACTACCAAAAAAATGAACTGTTATGCCACGTACACACGGGCGGACTTTTCGAATGACTAGGTCCGGCAGACTTTTCAACGGACTTTCGAATGAACGGACTTGCCTCCACACGATCAACCAAAGTCTGACAGTATCGTACGTGATGACGTACGACTGGACTAAAATAAGGAAGTTCATAACCAGTAGCCAATAGTTGCCCTAGTGTCGGTTTTTGTCAGTCGGACTAGCATTCAGACGAGCTGATTTTTCGACCGAACTCGAGTCCGTCGGAAAGATTTGAAACATGTTTTATTTCCAGGTCTGTCGGACTTTTGGGGAAAAAAAGTCCGCTGGAGGCCACACACAGTCGAATTGTCCAACGGAGTCCAGTCCGCCGGACCTAGTCCGGCGAAAAGTCCGCTCGTGTGTACACGGCATAAGCGTTCACAGGGATCAGGCCTTAATCTGCAAACACTGCAGTTATGTGTGTTGTGTTTTGTAAGTGGTAGTGATTGATTGATGTTGCACTTGGGTGGGCTGGGTGGAGGAGCTAAACGCAGGTGTCTGGTCCCACTAACACTGCGTTTTTGGGAACACGTAAACTACTGGGGACGCTAATATAGTTCTGATCAAATCAAACATTTTGATCCGTTCAGACACTATGCTAGTAATGGAGGTGTATGGTGTGTGCATGGATGTTAGCGCTACTGTCACTAATCTGACGCTGCCAGGGATTGATGCTGACCTTGACGCTAAAACCTATACTGGGGGTGATCAGGGGGGTTAAACCTTTATTCTGTAATATATGACAGGTACCCTGATGCTATAAAAACCTGACGGTGACAATAACTAGCTAACTAGTATCACCTATAATACTAAATGCAGTGATCAGCAAAGAGATCTGTACACTATATTAGTGACACTGGTGACAGGGGGTGACCTTTATTAGGGGGTTAATGGGGGGGCACCCTAAAGCTACCTGGGCCTAGTACTAACTGCCCTAACGCTGATTAGTGTCACAAGTGACACCAGTACAGTGATCAGTAAAAAATCTAAAAACTGCACTTGGTGACACAGTGACAGGGAGTGTGAAATGGTGAATCGGTGGGGGGTGTGACAAGTGTGCCTACATGTACTGTGTCAGTGTAGTGTTGGTGCAATTCACTGTTAGATGTCCTCTCTCTGGAACTGAAAAGGGTTCCACGAGGGAAGGTGACATCCCTTCCTCTGCCTGTGTTTACATTACACAGGCAGAGGACAGTCTCTCATTCGCCAGAATCGATCACCAGGTCCAGACCAGAAATCATTGGCCTGGAGACTAATCGGTTCTGAAGCAAATCCGATCACTGCGGGTGCACTCCCTAGACGCCCACGAGCCAACTCAGTACAAATGCTGCGGGCGGTCCGTAACTAGTTAAAGTGCTTTTTTTTATCGCGAATGGGAGATGCCTTGTTTTCTTGCCAACTCTGCAGAAATTGTGATTCCAGCTTCTCAGGGCAAGGGTTCACCACAGTACTTGCTGCATGTGCCTGGTCTTATTTGTCAGGGCTGCTAATAAGGGGTTCCACCAGTTCTGTACAGGGCCTAGGCCTTTTTAGTTCAGCAAATGGTACCCAGGCACCAGGAGGAAAGCGGATCATGGCCAGGAGGGGGTAATTGGTGTGGGGGATTAACCACTTGCCCACCAGGCCAGTTCTGACATTTCTCTCCTACATGTAAATATCATTTTTTTGCTAGAAAATTACACAGAACCCCCAAACATTATATATATATATATATGTTTTTTTTAGCAGAGACCTTAAAGAATACAATGGCGGTCATTCCAACTTTTTATCTCGCACGGTATTTGCGTAGCAATTTTTCAAACACGTTTCTTTTGGAAACAAAACAGTAAAGTTAGCCCAATTTTTTTGCATAATGTGAAAGATGAAGTTGCGACGAGTAAATAGATACCTAAGATGTCACGCTACAAAATTGCACAGCCCGTGGAATGGCGCCAAACTTCGGTACTTAAAAATCCCTAAATCTAACGTTCGCGGCGACACCTCACACATGCAGTTTCAACACCGTTTTCATATGTGGGCGGGACTTATGTATGCGTTCGCTTCTGCGTGCGAGCACACGGGGACAGGGGCACTTTAAAAAATGTTTTTCTTCTTTATTGTTAATTTTACTTAAAAAATTTAATTTGACACTTTAAAAAAAAAAAAATAAAAAGTTTGTTCACTTTTATTCCTATTACAAGCAATGTAAACAACTCTTGAAATCGGAATATGGCATGACAGGACCTCTTTACAGTGAGATATGGGGGTCAATAAGACCCCATATCTCACCTCTAGGCTGGGAGCCTAACATAAAAAAAAGAAACGATCATGGCTTCCCAGCCGAGGCGGCGCCACTTTTTCTAAAGCAGGGGCTGGGCATGACGTCATAACATCGTGCCCGGCCTCCGACGATCAAGAGACTCCAGCGACCAGCTGGCCTGCCGGAAAACTCTATGGTGGACATCCAGGGCCGGCGGATCCGTTCTCCGAGTCACCGATCGCAGCGGAGCGAGGGGGGGACAACCCCTCTCGCCGCCTGTAAGAACGATCAAGCGGCTGACCAGCCGCTATGATCGTTCTCATGGTGTAGGGAATCGTCGGCTGAAAACAGCAATATCTGAATGATGCCTGTAGCTGCAGGCATCATTCAGATATACCACCACAAAGCCGAGGAAGTCTTTAGACGTCCAGCCGTCGGTAAGTGGTTAAACGAATCAATCCCCTGTATGGCTCTGCCGGTAGCTTTTCCCCTTTTCCCTCCCACCAGTTATTCATCTGCTGTGGAGAGACATACAGTGGATCGATTCCTGTAGTTGCTCCGCCCCTCCCCCCCCTCCACTAACCACCCCCTTCTGTCCATGATCAGATCCTCCCTGTCCCTGCTGCCTGGGCCCCCCTGTGTGCTCTCTGTAGTGCTGCTACTACTTCTCTCCCTCCTGCCAACTTTCTGCTGCTGCAGGGGGTAATTGTTGTAGTAAATGGCCCCCTGCCACCCCAATCACGCCGTCATGTAGATGATCTCCTTCCCCCTGATGCCCCTACAGAAGCATTGTTGGCTTCTTTCCACTACCTCCTGCCGGCTGCTGCAGAGCATGGGGGATCGCTTCAGGATGGAGAGTGGGGAACGGGCCAGTAAATATGTCATATTTATCCGACCCTTCCTTTTCTGAATGAACACTGTAATTGATCGGTATTGATCCCTCATTGTGTTCATTCATAACTGAAGAATAGTAAGTGTTTACTATGCTTCAGTTTGTGAATGAGCAGGAGTATTTTCTATTCATTCATCTACAGTGTAGCTGAGTCTACAGAGAGAGGATCAGGGATCTGCATCCCCAGTCCCTTATGCCGCGTACACACGAGCAGACTTTACGGCAGAATTCGACGGACTTTGGTGGATTGTGTGTAGGCAAGTCCATTCATTCGGAAAGTCCGTCATAAAGTCCGGCGTAAAGCCCGCCAAGCAAAGTCTGCCGTAAAGTCCACTCGTGTGTACGCGGCATTACTCTTAAAAGTGAGATATCAAGGGTCTGTTTAGACCCTTAATATTTCATCCCAACCTCCCCAACAGCATTGTAAAAAAAAATTTTAAAAATTAAGGGCTCATTCACACAGGTTCTCTAGCCCGTACAGTCCTTTTTTTTTTTCTGTGCGTCCTTTACAATGCGGTTAAACGCTGGTAACTACACGTGTGAATTGGCCCTCGGTTCATATCTTCATGGTTTTGGCACCCGGAAGTAGTTTGTTGTTTTTCTATGTTATCCATTCTGTAGTGTCTGGCGCTCAGTGATTCTATGGGCCAGTTCCCTGGGAACCACGTCTGATACATTTGAGGGCATTTTTTTTTTTTTTTTGTCATAGCAATTTTTTTGTCTTGTTTTGTTTTACAAGGTAGGTCACCAATCTTTCCTCAACCCTCCCCAATTGTATGGGAACAGCATGCAGAATGTGATAACAGATGTGCATAACCAATTTGTATACACATACTAGGGCTAATTTAGACAGAAGGCAATCAACCTACCAGCATGTCTTTTCAAAAACGCATTGGTCCACTAGGCTCTATATTTGTATTTTGTGTACTTCTATCCTGTGGCTATGAACCAATTTTCAACAAGACAAATATTTTATGTACAAATAACGTTGTATTGTTTTTTTTAATACTATATCATTTTTGTGTATTGCATGACATGCTTACATTCCCCCTACTCCAATCTCTGTTTGGAGATTTGGGGTTCTCCCGCGTCCCCGCAATTTTTTGTCAACAATTGCGGCCTACCTGAAATCTAGGATTTTTTTTTTTTGTTTTGTTTTTTTACAGTCATATGAGGATTTCGTATGCAAGTATGGCATCGCAATTGCAAGCCATTAGTTTGGCCCACAATTTTCTGGCCGCGAAGCATGTGTAAAACCCTAAATACAAACACCTCTTTTTAATCTCTACTAGGCTGCTCATCTGAATGAGGCCTTACAGGTCCAGTGCTTTGTGCATTCTCTTCCTTCTAAAGGGCTCTGTGGGTTCTTCTGCGCCCCCCCGGATTCCTTTTAAGTATTTTTTCTGATTTTAAGTAGTTCCTCACCCTTGATCTTACTCTCTCTCTTACTCTGTCGTTGTTCAGCTGTTGTCACTGGAGGTGGATCGGCCACCTCCACTTCTTGGCCAGATGTGGGGATGGGCATAGATTCATTGTGACGATTCTGCATGGGCATAGATACATTGTGATGATTCTCCATGGAGGTAGATTCACTGTGAGGATTGTCCATGGGGAGTAGATTCATTGTAATGATTCTTCATGGGGGTAGATTCATTGTGACGATTTTCCATGGGGAGTAGATTCATTGTGACGATTCTCCATGGGGGGGTAGATTACTTGTGCCGATTCTTCATTGTGACGATGAATGATTTAAAATGATAATAACCACTTGCCAACCGGCTCACGCCGATATACGTCAGCAGAATGGCACGGGTGCGCAACACCACATACCCGTACGTCACTCCATCATCATCGGCGGCTAGTGCGGGTCCCATGGACTTGATGTCCGCCGGTGGCACGGAGAGGCAGAATGGGGAGATGCCTATGTAAACAAGGCATTTCCCTGTTATCCCTAGCAACATGACAGGGATCTACTGCTCGGGAGCAGTGATCTCTGTCATGTTCTAGTGAGCCCATCTCCCCTACAGTTAGAACACACTAAGGGAACACCCCTAACCCCTTGATCGCCCCTTAGTGTTTAACCCCTTCCCTGCCAGTGACATTTACATAAATGTCAATAGTCCCCAAATAGTGTCAAAAGTGTCCGCTCTGTCTGCCACAATGTTGCGGTCACGATAAAAATTACTAATAAAAGATAAAAATGCCATAAATCTATCCCTATATTGTACACACGATAACTTTTGCACAAACCAATCAATATCCACTTATTGCGATTTTTTTTTTTTTTTTTTTTTACCAAAAATATGTAGAATACATATTGGCCTAAACTGAGGAAGGAATTTGTTTTTTTTTATATATTTTTGGGGGATATTTATTATAGCAAAAAGTAAAAAATACTGTTTTGTTTTTTTTTCAAAATTGTTGCTTTTTTTGTTTTTTTTATAGCGCAAAAAATAAAAACCGCAGAGGTGATCAAATACCACCAAAAGAAATCTCTATTTGTGGGATAAAAGGGATGTAATTTTTGTTTGGGTACAACGTCACACGACCGCTAAATTGTCAGTTAAAGCGACGCAGTGCCGAATCGTAAAAAAGGGGCTTGGTCAGGAAGGGGTTAAATCCATCCGGGGCTGAAGTAGTTAAAGTGACACTAAAGGCTCAGGATTTTTTACAAAAAAATAACAAACATATCATACTTACCTCCACTGTGCAGTTCGTTTTGCACAGAGTGGCCCCGAACGTCCTCTTCTGGAGTCCCACAGCGGCTGTCTCGGCTCCTCCCCACAACAGCTAACCCCCTCTGAGAAGCTCTCTCCCGAGGAGGTTACCTTTTGGGCGCGCTCCCGTGTTATACACTCAGCGTGCATCGCCGCCGAGTGTGACTCGGCCCTGCCTCCCGCGTCACTGGATTTGATTGACAGCAGCGGAAGCCAATGGCTGTGCTGCTATCAATCTATCCAATGTGGAGCCGATCAGCCATGGAGAGAACGACGCGGGATTGCGCACATGGAGATTCGGGGCTCAGGTAAGTAAAATGGGGGCTCGGGGGGGCCGGAGAGAGCAAGGTGTTTTTTCAACTTAAAGCAGGGGGTCCACCTTAAAAAAAAATAAAAAATAAATATTAAAAGCCAGCAGCTAAAAATACTGCAGCAGCTGACTAATGGACACTTACCTGTCCCAGGGTCCAGCGATGTTGGCAGCCGAAGCCAATCAATCGTTTGGCTCTTGGCAGCTGCCGCCGCCATCGTCGGTGAGGGAATCAGGAAGTGAAGCGTTGCTGCTGCGCGTCCTAACTGGTCCCTGCTATCTCACTGGGACCTGTGCGTTTCCCAGGAGACAGCGGGGGGGTGCGGGAAGGGGAGTGACTCCTGCGGGAGTCTATTCCCGGAAGTGGGTGCAAATACCTGTATTAGGAAGGTGCCAACTGTGGCACCAGAGGGGGGGGAGGAATCAGATGAGCGAAAGTTCCACTTTTGGGTGGAACTCCGCTTTAATGCATAGGATGCATTAAGGTGAAAAAATACAAAGCTTTACAACCTCTTTAAAGTCTTGTGTTTTTTTCTTTTTCTTTTTGAACCACTTCCCTACTAGGCCAATTCTGACATTTCTCTCCTACATGTAAAAATCATATTTTTTTTGCTAGAAAATTACATATATAATGTTTGGGGGTTCTATGTTTTTTTTTTTAGCAGAGATTTGCATATTTGCGCAGCAATTTTTCAAACGCGTATTTTTGAACAAAAATAGTTTCATGGATTTAAAAAAAAAAAAAAAAAGTAGTTAGCCCAATTTTTCTCTATAATGTGAAAGATGATGTAACGGCGAGTAAATAAATACCTAATATGTCACGCTTCAAAATTGCACACGTTTGCAGAATGGCGCCAAACTTCGGTATTTAAAAATCCCCAGAGGTGACGGTTTACATTTTTTTACTCGTTACATGTTTTGAGGTACAGAGGAGGTCCAGGGCTAGAATTATTGCTCTCGCTCTAACGTTCATGGCAATACCTCATATGTGTGGTTTAAACACCGTTTACATATGTGGGTGCGACTTATGTTTGCGTTTGCTTCTGCGTCTTTTTTTAATTCATTTTTTTATTGTTAATTAAGTGTTCTTGCATAGCAAGACCACTTACTGTTATCTCACATATATATTATTCTTATTATTATAGCCAAATTTACCACCCTAACTCCTCCCACAATTTTTACACTACATAGACAAGTAATATACCGAAACGTGCGGATTGTTCCCGAATGGTGTGCTATTACTTTGTGGAACGTTTCGCCAAATGGTTCACGAAATATCGTCATTTTTGCGGCGAAATTGGTCCCATAGGAATGAATGGGGAAACTAGAGTGGGAGATGACAAAAGCTGAAAAATCAGAACATGATTTCTAAACTGCCGCCACTCCCTCATTTTCAAGCCCACCTACACAAATCTTATATCAAAACGTTCAGCTATCCCTGCTGCCACTAAACATGTCCACGGCTAAGCCATAGTCCTGATAGTTTTCACAATATGACCATTTGTTTGTAACTCACGCCGTCCATTGACATTCATTGAAACTACACTCTAGCCCCCTCCAAATTTGAAGGGCAATTTCTAAACTGCGACTGTGCCTTCAGTTTTAATTTTTTACAGACATACTATACATCAAAATCTAGGTCTGGGTCTTGTGATTCTCACAATATAAAGATCTTCGCTGTAGGATGTATAGTTTTTAAAATACGGCCATTTGTTTAGAGGTCATTTCAGGAAATTTTAGCCATTAATCAGAGTGTACTGTTAGTGTTTGTTTTTGTTGCCATGGTTACCAAAGCTTCTGTTATACACAGAGGGGGAGGTGGCTGGAGCATCTCAGCTCTGATTACAGAGCCCGGGGGAGGGGACAGACACACCATGTACTGATTTATAATAGAGGAATATGATGGGGCAGTTTTGATGGGGTAATTCTGACGGGGCAGATTTGATGAAGCAGTATTTGGGAAGCATAAACAGTACATGAGCGTTGCTAGGAAACAGTGGTTGTAAACACAAGATGCTGAGACACCCCAAATGCATGTGACTTCATCTGCTAGACTTGATAATGCTTGTAGACTCCTCCCACAGTTTTTACACTACAGAGACAAGTAATATACCGAAACGAGCGGATTGTTCCCGATTGGTGTGTTATTACTTTGTGGAACTTTTTTCGCCGAATGGTCCACGAAATGACGTTTTTGCAACGAAATTTTTCCCATAGGAATGAATGGCGAAATGTTCAAAACTAGAGTGGGAGGTGACAAAAGCTGACAACCCCCTGATTAGCCAAAACATTATGACCACCCCATGATCAGCCAAAACATTATGACCACCCCATGTAAAAAAAAAAAATATTTTTGAAAAAAAAAAAATTCATTTTTGAAAAAAAAAATATATTATTGAGAAAAAAAAAATATTTTTGAAAAAAAAAATTTATTTTAAAGAAAAAAAAAATTTTGAACCAAAAAAATTCATTTTTGAAAATAAAATTATTTTTGAAAAAAAAAAATCATTAAAAAAAAAATAATTTTTGAAAAAAAAAATCATTTTTGAAAAAAATGTTCAGCTCTTTCAGCTAATGATGGGACTTCAACTGTTTTACTACTATTTATACTTTTTAAAATACTAAGCTTTTTAACACTTTTCACAGTTACTCCGCCCACTGCACCCAGTTACTCCGCCCACTCCAGTTGTAGAGGCAAGAATTTCCCCAGAAATTGTACCTTTTCTAGTTACAAATTATTATGTGAGCAGACTGCAATTCCTCTTTAATGACAAAGCAAAAAGAATCCAGGCAGCGGTGGGATTTGAACCCACGACTCCGCAGAGACTGGAGCTTTCTCCAGCGCCTTAGACCGCTATGGGATTTGAACCCATGACTCCGCAGAGACTGGAGCTTTCTCCAGCGCCTAAGACCGCTATGGGATTTGAACCCACAACTCCGCAGAGACTGGAGCTTTCTCCAGCGGCTTAGACCGCTATGGGATTTGAACCCATGACTCCGCAGAGACTGGAGCTCTTACTCCAGCGCCTTAGACCGCTCAGCCACGCTGCCTTCTGATTAACATAGACATGTTATCTCACATATATATTATGCTTATTATTCTTATTATAGCCAAATTTACCACCCTAACTCCTCACACAATTTTTACACTACATAGACAAGTAATATACCGAAACGTGCGGATTGTTCCCGAATGGTGTGCTATTATTTTGTGGAATGTTTCGCCGAATGGTTCACGAAATATCGTTGTTTTTGCGGCAAAATTGGTCCCATAGGAATGAATGGGGAAGCTAGAGTGGGAGGTGACAAAAGCTGAAAAATCAGAACATGATTTCTAAACTGCCACCACTCCCTTATTTTTAAGCCCACCTACACAAATCTTATATCAAAACGTTCAGCTATCCCTGCTGCCACTAAACATGTCCACGGCTAAGCCATAGTCCTGATAGTTTTCACAATATGACCATTTGTTTGTAACTCATGCCGTCCATTGACATTCATTGAAACTACACTCTAGCCCCTTCAAATTTGAAGGGCAATTTCTAAACTGCGACTGTGCCTCCATTTTTAATATTTCAGAGACATACTATACATCAAAATCTAGGTCTGGGTCTTGTGATTCTCACAATATAAAGATCTTCGCTGTAGGATTTATAGTTTTTGGGAAAAAGCTTTTTGTTTAGAGGTCATTTCAGGAAATTTTAGCCATTAATCAGAGTGTACTGTGTTTGTTTTGTTGCCATGGTTACCAAAGCTTCTGTTATACACAGGGGGGAGGTGGCTGGAGCATCTCAGCTGTGATTACAGAGCCCGGGGGAGGGGACAGACACACCATGTACTGATTTATAATAGAGGAATATGATGGGGCAGTTTTGATAGGGCAATTCTGATGGGGCAGTTTTAATGGTGGCAATATGATGGGGAAGTTTTGATAGGAATTGTATTGTGTAGAAATTACATTGTGTTGTGTATTGAGCAGTGCGTGTGAAGCATAAACAGTACATGAGCGTTGCTAGGAAACAGTGGTTGTAAACGCAAGATGCTGAAACCCCCCAAATGCATGTGGCCATACCTTCATCTGCGATGCTTGATAATGCTGATAATTTACCACCCTAACTCCTCCCACAGTTTTTACACATTCGCCGAATGGTTCACGGAATATCGTCGTTTTTGCGGCGAAATTGGTCCCATAGGAATGAATGGCGAAATGTTCAAAACTAGAGTGGGAGGTGACAAAAGCTGACAACCCCATGATCATACCACCCTAACTCCTCCCACAGCTTTTAAACTACATAGACAGTAATATACCGAAGGTGAGGATTGTTCCCGATCGGTGTGCTATTACTTTGTGGAACGTTTCGCCGAATGGTCCACGAAATATTGTAGTTTTTGCGGCGAAATTCGTCCCATAGGAATGAATGGCGAAATGTTCAAAACTAGAGTGGGAGGTGACAAAAGCTGACAACCCCATGATCAGTCAAAACATTATGACCACCCCATGATCAGAAAAAACATGACCGCCTAATAAAAAAAATATATATTTTTGAAAAAAAAAAAAAAAATCATTTTTGAAAAAAAAAAATCATTTTTGAAAAAAAAAAAAATCATTTTTGAAAAAATAAAATTCATTTTTGAAAAAAAAAATAAAATTCATTTAAAAAAAAAAAAAAATTTGAAAAAAAAATCATTTAAAAAAAAAAAATTTGGAAAAAAAAAATCATTTTTGAAAAAAAAAAAAATTCATTTTTGAAAAAAATGTTCAGCTCTTTCAGCTAATTATGGGACTTCTTCAACTTTTTTACTACTATTGATACTTTTTAAAATAGTTACTCAAGCCACTCCACCCAGTTACTCCGCCCACTCCAGTTGTAGAGGCAAGAACACTTTTCACAATTTCCCCAGAAATTGTAGCTTTTCTAGTTTTATTTTTATTTTTCGATTTGAAAACATCCTTTGTAATAGGAATAAGCATGACAGGTCCTCTTTACAACGAGATATGGGGTCAATAAGTCCCCGCATTTCACCTCTAGGCTGGGAAGCCTAAAATAAAAAAGATCTCCGCTTCCCAGCAGTTTTCAAATGCAGGGGCCAGGCTTGACGTCATAACATCGCGCCCGGCCTCCGAACGATCATAGATACCATCTGGTCCATCGTAAATCTCTATGGTTAGCATCTGGCACCAGCAGTTCCCTTCTCCGACTCACCAATGGCTGGGGTAAGTCGGTAGATGCACGGAAGGGGGGGGCGTCCCCTCCCGCGGCCTGTAAGAATGATTAAGCGGCTGAACAGCCAGTATGATTGTTCTTATGGGTATAGGGCAGGGGTAGGCAACCCCCGGCACTGGATACGTCGGTGGAGCAGATGTGCAGGGAGGTACATTAATTGCAGATAAGCAGCAGGGTTGCAGTTTTAGGAGAGAAGAGCAAGGGGGTACAGTGGTGGGGCAGTTGTGCAGGAGGTATAGTAGTGGGAGGAATCAGAAGGGGGTTCAGTTTGGAAACAGAAAAGCAGGGGGGTACATTGGGGCAGATGAGAATGGGGTTCAGTGTTGGGCCAGGTGAGAAGGGGGTACAGCGGTTGGGCAGATGTGAAAGGAGATGCATTGCTGGGACAGATGAGCAGGGGATTACAGTGGTTGGGCAGAAGAGCAGTGGGTATAGAGGTGTGGGACAGATGTACAGGGGGGTACAGCAGCGGTGGGGCAGAAAGGAGGTACATTGGTGGGACAGATGAGCAGACGGAACAGAGGTGGGGCAGATGTGCAGGAGGTACAGCAACGGTGGGGCAGATGTGCAGGAGGTACATTGGTGGGGTAGATGAGAAAGGGGATTACAGTGGTGGGGCAGATGAGCAGATAAGTTCAGTGTTAGGACAGATGAGAAGATGGTTCAGTGCTGAGACAGAAGAGCATGGGGGTACGGCGGAGGAGCAGATGTGCAGCGAGGTACAGTGGTGGGGCAGAAGAGCAGGGGGTTACAGTGGTGGGAGAGAAGAGCAGGGGGTTACAGTGGTGGGACAGATGTGCAGGGTGGTACATTGTTGGGGCAGATGTGCAGGGGGTTACAGTGGTGGGGCAGATGTGCAGGGGGTTACAGTGATCTGAGGTTTGGAGTTGCAGGAATTGGGGCTGATCTGAGGCGTGAGAGTGCCTAAGAAAAATTCATAAAACTCAATTTTAGTCATACGTTTAGGTCAAAATGTATTCAGCCACATGTCTTTGGTAAAAAAAATGTCAATAAGCGTATATTGGTTTGCGCAAAAGTTATAGCGGCTACAAACTGGGGCACATTTTCTGGAATTTACGCAGCTTTTATGACTGCCTATCTCATTTCTTGAGGTGCTATAATAGCAGGGCAGCCATCAGAAATTGTAGGGCCCCTTACACAGCTTTCGGTCTGCCCCCCCCCCCCCCCCCCCGAGCCTGACCACCAAGATTCCCCAGTCCGTCCCACCGAATCTGCCCACTAGCCATTCCACCAAGTCCTTCAGTGCCTCAGCCCCTCTCACACCTGTACGCTCTAAGCCCCCTCACACCTGTACGCTCTCAGCATGTACACACACACAGGCATGCACACACAGACATGTACACACACAGGCATGTACACAATCACCCCCCCCCCCCTGCACAACAGCCCTTACTTGTAAAGCGGTCCTAGTCCCAGCTCTTGTTTCCATATGCAGAGGTGTGCACATGCAGGAAATGGCCAGAGGTGGCAACAAAGAGCCCAATGTCAACTCATGACAGATCAGCAGCCTGCGGACTCACACACATACAGGAGCATCCACTGAGCTCCTCTGCACTCGCCCCTGCCTTCTCATATCCCTACCAGTCGGCCGGGCCCGTCCAGACGCCCATCCATGGGCCCCTTACAAGTGTATGGGCTGTACCCCCTTGATGGCGACCCTGCAGGGCACTCCAAACCCCCCCCCCATGACCCCATTTTGGAACCCCAAAGAAATTGCTGAGAGGCATGTTGAGCCCATTGAATATTAAATTTTTTTGTCCCAAGTGATTGAAAAATAACAAAAAAAAAAAATTTAACAAAAAGTTGTCACTAAATGATATATTGCTCATACATGCCATGGTTATATGTGGAATTGCACCCCAAAATACATTCTGCTGCTGCTCCTGAGTATGGCGATACTTGAGCCTAGCCACGTACAGGACCCCGAAAACCAAGCACCGCCTTCAGGATTTCTAAGGGAGTAAATTTTTGTATTCACTCACTACCTATCAGTTTTGAAGGCCATAAAATGCCAAGATAGCACAACCCCCCCCTAAATTACCCCATTTTGGAAAGTAGACACCCCAAGCTATTTGCTGAGAGGCATGGTGAGTATTTTGCAGCTCTCATTTGTTTTTGAAAAAGAAAGAAAAGAACATTTTTTTTTATTTTTTCAATTTTCAAAACTTTGTGACAAAAAGTGAGACCTGCAAAATACTCATCATATAAAGAAATGTGAATACCGCGCTATACCAAAAAACAAAAACGAAAGCAGCTGCTAGAGGTGAGATACACGCAATAGTAAATAGGAAAAAATTTGTAGCAGGGCTGGAAAACTTACATAACACTAGTGCTAAATATGACCAATGATTAAAACCGTGTATTAATACAAGTTATAGTTGATAATGAGATCAGTAATAAGTTGATCAAAATAATAGTGAAATCAATTAATCAAATTATACAATATAAATGACAATCATATAGGTGAAAGATATATGAGTGAAAAAATGAAAGTCCTTATATGTGGAACTCTAAAATAAAATTAAAAAGTCTATATTGAATTCTTCCCTCCGTGACAACCATCCAAATTGATGAATCGAGTGTTTAAAGGAAAAAATGTCAAAGTGTTTAAAAAAAAACACAAACAGTGATTCCATGACAAATCCACCACTGCATGTGACCACAATAAGAAATAAAGGCTTACCAACTAGCAAGCAAAACGAGCTGGTAACAAACTCCTCCCGACGCACGTTTCGTCAATACAATGACATCATCTGGGGAACGGGCGACGTGCTGCGCATTAAATAGAACCATGATAAACCAAGCCTCGATGTGAATCGAAAACCGGAACCTCAGGTATAACCCATAGAGAACGGGCAGGAAGCCAAAACTCCCATACAAAGTATTGGCAATAGAAAATTTATGAACCAAAGTTCATTATATGCCAAAATATTTCAAAGTTATAAGAATAATATTAAAAAATATTTCTTAAACATTTAGAAATGATGTAATTAATATATATAAAGGAGGATGGGAACAAAGCAGGGTATTAAAATAATGTAAACTGTAGATCAAAAGATCTCCAAATATATGCACCCCTATTAACCACAATGTACTTAAACAAAGGGAAATAACCTTAAAATTAGAAGCATACTTCAAAGTAAAAAGCATAAACTGAAAAAAAGAACAATGAAAAAAAAATATATAGAAATGTAAATATAATAAAAAAAGAAATAAAAATAAAATTGTAAAAATGTGGGAATAGGGATAATGATCAAAGGGGCCTCAGAAATAACTATATTAGTTAGAGGCCAAAACATTGATCCAAGTGGTATCTATCACATTAACAAACTGATGTTCCAGATCTTTAACCCACATCCAGTTCACATTGGACATATAATAAAACACATACATGAAATTAAACAAACATAATATTCAGTATCTCAGGAATTGTCAATGAAGGCATTGGTATACGTATCTATGTTCAGGCCATAAGGAGCATAACATTTTATTCTATGGATCCAGGCCATTTCTAACCTCGAGATACTCCTGACCAGAGCACTTCCCCTCCAATGAGGGTGATATCTGTCAATCCCAAAAAACTGTATTGGAGGGATCCCTGTTATGTACCAAAAGAAAATGCTTAGAAACTGAAGGTTTTAAAAAAATCCTATCTGAATCTTGGGCGGATCGTGCACATTCGGGGCTAGCCTATCCTTTAATGATGGGGCACCCCTATAAACAACTCGAAGTATCTCTGGTAAAACCGAACCCAATACTGTGTCATTACCCAGCAGATGCCAATGTTTTTTAATTAAACTTCTGACATTTCTGTGCTGTACAGAATACGTAGTAATAAATGGAACCAAGGAAGTGTTGTCGTCGCAGTAGGCCCTCACTGTGAGTAGGTCTCTCCTACCCGGGGATTTGACCTCCTCCAAGGTGTTATGTAATAACTCTACTGGATAACCCTTATCCACAAATCTCACCTTAAAGCGGGGTTCCATTCAAATTTTTAACTTAATCTTACCCCCTTCAGTTTATTGCATAGATGTTCAAATGCTGCACGAAAAAACATTTTATCGCTGTAATTACCTTTATATTGTACTTTATTGTGGCACTTCCTGTCTCTCCTCCCATGGGAGTAGGAGTGTTTTTTGCCTTTCCCCGGCGCCACACTGTCTCCTGGAAGCTTAGTGTCAGGCTTCCCAAAATTCAGTGTGGAAACAATGAATATGCGTGTGAACAAGCTGTGAATGAACAGCATTCACCACATCCAGGAAATCAATGCTTGTGGGCTTCACATGCCCACAAGCAAGATGAAAACAGCCAGCATCACATTTTTTAAGTTATTCTTCAGTACGAAAACAGACAGGCGGAAATATTACACCCAAACTGTGAGTATTATTTTGGGGTTAGCAAAGTGTCTCAGTGACCTAAAAAAAAAAAAAAAGATTGGTCGCCGGACTCCCGCTTTAAGGACATTAGCCTATTCCACCATTTGATCAGCATCAGTACAATTGCGTTTAATGTGCAAAAACTGGCTCTTAGGTACAGATCGGAGCCACGGCTCATGATGACAACTATCCAGTGGTATGTATGAATTATGATCCGTACCTTTAAAGAAAGTTGAAGTCACAAACTGGTCCTGACGGATAAAAAATTAATGCTGGACTGGCTTGCCTCAAAACGGATGTATGCCTGTAGAATTATCGTTAAGATGATCCATAAAAATTTCCAGATCCTCACGGGTACCATCCCGCAGGAGGAGGACGTCGTCCATGTACCTAGCCCACAGCTTTACCTGGGGTCCCTGGCCAACATAGACGGCATCCTCCTCCCAAAGGGCCATAAATAGTTTAGCCAAACTGGGGGCATACTTGGCCCCCATGGCAACACCACGATCCTGCCCTCACTTACCCCCCCATCCTGTCCTAACTTCCCCTTTACTCTCCTGCCCTGCCCTCACTTATCCCCCTATGACTCCCCTACCCTGCCCTCGCCCCCCTACTCTCCTACCCTGCCCTCACTTATCCCCCTACTACTCCCCTACCCTGCCCTCACTTACCCTCCTACCCCCCCCCCATCCTACCCTCACTTCCCCCTACTCCCCCAAACCAGCCTTTTCAATTAACAACATTAGCAATTAGCCTCACTTACCCTCCTACCCCCCCCTCCCCCCCACCCCCATCCTACCCTCACTTCTCCCTACTCCCCCAAACCAGCCTTTTCAATTAACAACATTGGCAATTAGCCATCGGGACTGCTATGTAAATGTGGATCACTTCAGGCGCCTGCACTGCATGTTATTTGTTGGTTTGTTACTGTGTGTGTACTGTCAGTCCTAGTTTTGTCACCTGTTACATTGATACATCATCTGTAAATGTATACATTTGAAGTATCATTTTATGATTGGTTTTCAGAGGATACAAAGGTTATCAGCTTTAATAGAAAGCAACAAATTGTTTTTATACCAGTGTTTTTGGTATTTAAACCACTAATAAAATTTGATATTTTTTCTTATTTATGATCTCTCTGACTGCCCTTTCTGACCATAAGTAGCTGTCTTTTTATCCCAGGGACGCCCAATCTGTGGACCTCCTAGGGATAGCTCTCTATACATTTATATGTTACAGGCTATGGCCAGAACCTCCAAAGCGGAGGAGTGGCAGAGAGTAACCAACGGTTATAGAATCATAAGAGTGTGAGTAACTTTATGGTCACTTTTTGTTTTAGTTTTGGATCCCCCTACTACTCCCCTACCCTGCCCTCACTTATCCCCCTACTACTCCCCTACCCTGCCCTCACTTATCCCCCTACTTCCCCACACCCTGCCCTCACTTATCCCCCTACTTCCCCACACCCTGCCCTCACTTATCCCCCTACTTCCCCACACCCTGCCCTCACTTCCTACTCCCCCCCCCCCCCCCCACACACCATGCCCTCACTTATCCCCCTACTACTTCCCTACCCTACCCTCACTTATCCCCCTACTACTCCCCTACCCTCACTTACCCGACCATACTGCCCTCACTTCCCCCCCTACTCTCCTACCCTGCCCTCACTTCCCCCCTACTCTCCTACCCTGCCCTCACTTATCCCTCTACTACTCCCCTACCCTGCCCTCACCCTCCTACTCCCCCCCCCCCCCCATCCTGCCCTCAATTCCTCCCTCCCCCACACCATGCCCTCACTTATCCCCCTACTACTTCCCTACCCTACTCTCACTTATCCCCCTACTACTTCCCTACCCTACCCTCACTTATCCCCCTACTTCCCCTCACCCCCCTTCCCCCCCATCCTGCCCTCACTTCCCCCCTACTCCCCCTACACCCTGCTCCTACACCCTATCCTCTCTTACCGGGGGAGATCCTTTGTGCAGATTCTCCGCCGGGGGAGATCCTTTGTGCAGATTCTCCGCCGGGGGAGATCCTTTGTGCAGATTCTCTGCCGGGGGAGATCCTGTGTGCCCATTCTCCGCCGGGGGAGATCCTGTGTGCCCATTCTCCGCCAGGGGAGATCCTGTGTGCCCATTCTCCGCCGGGGGAGATCCTGTGTGCCCATTCTCCGCCGGGGGAGATCCTGTGTGCCCATTCTCCGCCGGGGGAGATCCTGTGTGCCCATTCTCCGCCGGGGGAGATCCTGTGTGCCCATTCTCCGCCGGGGGAGATCCTGTGTGCCCATTCTCCGCCGGGGAGATCCTGTGTGCCCATTCTCCGCCGGGGGAGATCCTGTGTGCCCATTCTCCGCCGAGGGAGATCCTTTGTGCTCATTCTCCGCCGGGGGAGATCCTTTGTGCTCATTCTCCGCCGGGGGAGATCCTTTGTGCTCATTCTCCGCCGGGGGAGATCCTTTGTGGCGGGGAAGATCCTTTGTGCCCATTCCCCGCCGGGGGAGATCCTTTGTGCTCATTCTCTGCCGGGGGAGATCCTTTGTGCCGATTCTCCGCCGGGGTAGATCTTTTGTGCAGATTCTCCGCCGGGGTAGATCTTTTGTGCAGATTCTCCGCCGGGGTAGATCTTTTGTGCAGATTCTCCGCCGGGGTAGATCTTTTGTGCAGATTCTCCGCCGGGGTAGATCTTTTGTGCAGATTCTCCGCCGGGGTAGATCTTTTGTGCAGATTCTCCGCCGGGGTAGATCTTTTGTGCAGATTCTCCGCCGGGGTAGATCTTTTGTGCAGATTCTCCGCCGGGGTAGATCTTTTGTGCCCATTCTCCACGGGGGTAGATCTTTTGTGCCCATTCTCCGCCGGGGAAGATCCTTAGTGCCCATTCCCTGCCGGGGGAGATCCTTAGTGCCAATTCTCCATAAGGGTAGAGCCTTCGCGCCAATTCTCCATGGGGGTAGAGCCTTTGCGCTAATTCTCCATAGGGGTAGATACATATGTTGTTGGCACTGGTAACCTACACTGTCTTCCCTCTTCCATTTGAGAGGGGGAGAGAGAGAGGGGGGATAGAGAGGGGGGGCTCCCTGGAATCCTTTTAAGTGTTTTTTATTAACTTTATGTAGTACCTCGCTTTTGATCTTGCTCGCTTCAGAACTCTTTGCCGTTCTTCAGCTGTCATTAATGGAGGTGGATCCCTCACCTTCACTTGGCTAGATGTAGGGATGGGGGTAGATCCTTTGTGCCCATTCTCTGCCGGGGTAGATCCTTTGTGCCCATTCTCCGCCGGGGTAGATCCTTTGTGCCCATTCTCCGCCGGGGTAGATCCTTTGTGCCCATTCTCCGCCGGGGTAGATCCTTTGTGCCCATTCTCCGCCGGGGTAGATCCTTTGTGCCCATTCTCCGCCGGGGTAGATCCTTTGTGCCCATTCTCCGCCGGGGTAGATCCTTTGTGCCCATTCTCCGCCGGGGTAGATCCTTTGTGCCCATTCTCCGCCGGGGTAGATCCTTTGTGCCCATTCTCCGCCGGTGTAGAGCCTTCGCGCCCATTCTCCATAGGGATAGATACATAGGTTGTTGGCACTGGTAACCTACACTGTCTTCCATCTTCCATTTGTTTTTCTATGTGCCAATTCGTCGGGGTAGATCCTTCTTGCCAATTCTCCGCCGGGGTAGATCCTTCGTGCCAATTCTCCATAGGGATAGATACATAGGTTGTTGGCACTGGTAACCTACACTGTCTTCCCTCTTCCGTTTGTTTTCCTATGTGCCAATCCTCCGCCAGGGTAGATCCTTCATGCCAATTCTCCGCCGTAGTAGATCCTTTGTGCCAATTCTCCGCCGGGGTAGATCCTTCGTGCCAGTTCTCCATAGGGATAGATACATAGGTTGTTGGCACTGGTAACCTACACTGTCTTCCATCTTCCATTTGTTTTCCTATGTGCCAATTCTCCGCCGGGGTAGATCCTTTGTGCCAATTCTCCGCTGGGGTAGAGCCTTCGTGCCAATTTTCCATAGGGATAGATACATAGGTTGTTGGCACTGGTAACCTACACTGTCTTCCCTCTTCCATTTGTTTTCCTATGTGCCAATTCTCCGCCGGGGTAGATCCTTCGTGCCAATTCTCCGCCGGGGTAGATCCTTCGTGCCAATTCTCCGCCGGGGTAGATCCTTCGTGCCAATTCTCCGCCGGGGTAGATCCTTCATGCCAATTCTCCGCCGGGGTAGATCCTTCGTGCCAATTCTCCGCCGGGGTAGATCCTTCGTGCCAATTCTCTATAGGGATAGATACATATGTTGTTGGCACTGGTCTTACCTCTTCCATTTGTTTTACATCATCCACTGCCTTGTGCTTCAGCCGGCAATATTTACATCTGTGAAAATAGAAAAGGATGAGTTAGATAAGTGTGTTTAGGTATTTGAGAAAGGGATGGGTTTATCTCAATGTAAAATTGGCTCCACCCACCCTCTATAGGTGGAAGGGCGAGCCCTGAACTGAGAGCTATAGGAGTTGCTAAATAAACTTACCCAAAGTAGATTGTTAGCACCATGCCCAATGGTATTATGAGAAGCAGAACTCCTCCACAGATCCCCAGGACTATTAAGGTGCCATTGTCTTTTAACCTTCGGACAACTTCTGCCGTCCTCATGAGGTCCAGATTTTCATTCTCACTGGCTTTCCGTGACTGGGATTCCTCATCACTCATTGGCTGATTAGGGTCTGTATGAAACACATCACAAAAGAAAAAAAAACTGTTATTTTGCAAGGAACATTTACTTATCTGAAATATAAACAGTAGATCTAAACAAAGCTATACACAAATCTAAATCTATTGCAGAGTCTTCTAGGTATTCAGGTTGTGAAGTCAGACTTTGGATCTGTTATGTAGAAAAACAGCCCTAGAGCCTGCACCTTTCAAAGCTAGTACGCAGCCCTCATATTTCTAACATCGCTGATTTATTGTAAGGCTAGCTTCACACTTCACATGCATGTATTACCACAATGCGCAGTAGTGCACCATGTATGCATTAGGGCATTCATTTTAAATGAGACCTCCAACGTGCTAACACACCTGCATTGCAGTGCACCATATGACAAGTTGGTGCCATGGGAAAAATAATGCAGGTACCATTTCTGGCCCATTAATGCGTAAAAAGTTAAGGCTCTGCACCAGACCGCAAAGGTCTGAACGGGGCTTATAAGTGCTGGTTCACACTGTCAGACATCGCATGTGATTCGTACTGCTGTGCAGATCACATGAGGTGTATGTGCGATGCGAATACAGTAATACAGATTGTATGGCTGAATTCGCATCGCAGTCAGACCAAAATGGTGCAGACCCTTTTTTTGTCCGCACCAAAATTGGATCGCATGGGGGTTCACACCCATGCGATCCGATTCCTGTCTGAATTCACAGTGCGCACTGTGATATGCGAACCGATCTGTGGGCGTCATTGACTTTCTATTGACACCCGCAGGGGTTCACATAGGGCAGTGTTAACTGCCTACTAGTTCTATGCGATACTGCCACTGGAATCGTTCCCGCATCGCGCTGGTGTGAACCAGCACTAAAGGCCTATTTTAGATTTCAACTAACACAGACCAGAGTTCACTGCTAACTGGGCCCCGGCCAATCAAATTGCACACAGGCAGGCGGCAGAGCGGACCTGATAGGGAACTGATTGCCAAAAGAAGGTCCAGAGCACTAAGGCCATCTACATTCTCGCTAGGATAAAACACAAGCTGTGTAGGATACAGGCAGCTCACAGCATCTAGCAACCAATAGTCAACATTTGTGCTATAAGCTTGTACGCACAAAACATACATTACAAAACATTTACATGCATCCAGTGATAACAATTTGCATCCAGCTTCTGGAAGTAAGATCCAGCATTGATGGGCATGTTTTATTACACTTTTACTGTCTTTACAGGCTATAAAACTTACCGGTCTCCTTATCCCTTTCCCTGACGGAAATATTGACCCTTGTGTGGCCTGGGAACTCCTCTCCATTTATGGCAAGGTGGACCTCATAGGTGCCGCTATCATTAAGATGAACCGGATTTATCAAAAGGGAGCAAATTCCTTGGCGCACTCGTGGCACGTCCACCCATACAGTTCTGGTGGGGTGTTCTACTGGCAGGAGCTTGGTATCATACACCTTAATGATTGGTTGAAATGTATCTTCTCCTATGGGCCTCATGCTCCATTTCAAGAGGACCAGATTATTGCTGAGGGGATTATCCAGATTGAAATGACATGGGATGAGCAGTTGCTGTCCCACTGTAGTATTCAGTTCATGGTGGTAGGTCTGAACGCTTTTTATTTTTACACCTGGAGAAAGAAGAAAACAACGATTAGTTTCACCAGCTTCAGCTTATATCCTAAACTTCGGACAATTGTAAAGCACAAGTACACAATTCTAATATTTTCTGCCCGGTATGCAACAGCGGCTGGAGAATCGTGTCATCAAGCATTTTTTCCAATCTACCCTCCCCCAGTGATCGATCACTGCGACTGGTATAACAATATAACTTTCTGGCAGTTAATAAAGTGAGAGGCAGCAGCAGGGGGCTGACCTGTGTGACACATGTATACGCAGCCCAGAACAAGGGCTGCCATTAGAAATCACGGGGGCCCCATACAGCCTACCTGAAAGGGAAATCCCCCCCAAATTACAAAAGTTTTAAAAATATAACATTTATTTTGTTCTAATTTTAAAAATTATTTTTTACAACACTGTTTTCTGTGGCTTGGGATGAAATATAAGGGGTCTAAACAGACCCCTGACATCTCATTTTTGAGGCAGAGAAAGGAATTGAGGACACAGATTCCTCAATTTTCTCTGTAGCCTCAGCTGCACTGAAGATGTAGATGTGTCAATCCTTTCCAGAAGAATTGAACAATTGTTCAATTCTTCTGGAAGGGATTGCCACATCTACACGGATGTTTTCTGTACCATTTTTAAGAAAATTTTCATAAACTTTTGATCTAACTACGCTACCTGGTCATATTTTTGCCTACTTTTGCAGTCTGTGCTACACAGCTGCTGTTCTCTTTCTTTTTTTGCCCCCCCCCCCCCCCCCCCCCCTATAGGTAGCCTGGTTTTCATTTTATTCTGGCATCTTGCCCAAGGAAGTAGAGGTTTACTCTGCATAACTAAAGCCTGGTACACACAATACGTATTTTTTTCCGTTCAACCCACTGGCTGAATGAAAACCTAACCAATCGCTGTACAAACACAAGCGCTGTTAGTTCAGCGATCTCCCCCACTGTGCTATTGTGTTCTGACAGGGGGACCACCCCCTGCCAGAACACACAGGTCATTGCTCGCTCCCAGCACTAATCGGACGCTGGTTTTTCAGCATGCCTGGTCAACAGAAGCTGATCATCGGATAGGGAGCTGTACACAGGGGTTGAATGTCAGCCGGTTTCTACTGTACCGGCTGATTTCGGCCGATATTCGGCCTGTGTGTACCTGGCATAAAGCCAGGTTATATACTCAGTTGTGACTGGTGTTTTTTTTTGGGGGGGGGGGGGGGTGGCAAACAAACCAAAAATGCCCCCCACCCCCGTTCAGCTGGCAGCACCCCACTGCACTGACTGCAGTGCTCTGCACCCTGAGCCCACCCTTTTTTGAAGCCTATTAGAGCCCCCCCCCTTCATTGGAATCCATACATTTGGAGCCGGACGCATGGATGGGGGGGGGCGCCTATCTGCACTTAATGGACCTGCGGCCACTGCATATACTTGTAGCATTTCAATTGAACGTTTCTATGACACCAGCTTCGTGATATATTTCAATAATGCCTTCAGAAACTTGAAGAAAGTCATTCGAAAGCACTTAAAAAGCCCACATCGTTGTGCTATAATCTTGTACGTATGTAATCATTGCAGAAATGTTTACATGCATGCAGAGTACATTTTACCCAGGATCTTGCATCCAGCTTCTGGCAGCAAGATCCGGCATTGATAGGCATGTTTTATTACATTTACACTGTCTCTATAGGCTATAATACTTACGGCTTTCCCTGATGTGAACATTGACTCTCGTGTCTCCTGGGAACTCATCTCCGTTTATGGCAATGCGGAGATCGTACGTGCCGCCATCATCGCGATGAACCGGATCAATCACAAGGGAGCAATCTCCTTGGCGCACATCTGACAAGTCCATCCTTGCTCTACTGTTGATATCTTTTACTGTCAGGTGTGTGGCATCTTCAAACTGATAGATTGGTTGAAATTCATCTTCGTCTGGTGGCTTCACACTCCATTGCAGTTTGATCCTCTTACCTCCGAGGGGTTCATCCGATTGGAATTGACATGGGATCACCAGCTGCTGTCCCGCTTTAACATTCAGTTCATGGTGGTAGGTCTGAATGCTTTTTATTTCTACACATGGGGAAATAAGAAAACAACGATTAGTTTCACCAGCTTCAGCTTACATTCTAAACTTCGGTCAATTTTAAAGCAGCTTTTATTGCAGCTGGATTCGCATTCCATTAAAAAAAAGAAAAAAAAAAAAACTCTACAGTGGCGTGAATGGGGCCTAATAATAACATAACTGGCAGGTAAATTAAGTGAGAGGCAGCAGCAGGGGACTGATCTGTGTGAAACGTGCCCAGACCTGACATCTCAGCCAAGGATCAGACTATGACTAAAGCTGGCCATACACTAGTAACATTTCCACTGAGCGTTCATATAAAACAGTCTGGTCAATATATCCAATAATGTCATAAGAGACTTGATGAATGTCAACTTTAAAATTGTGTTTGCTTATAACATTTGATTTGTGGAACTATACCTTCCAGAAGAATTAAAAATATATGTTTGCCTACTTTTGCAGTCTATACTACACAGCTGCTGTTCTGTTTTTTTGACCCTGCCCAGAACAAACAGGTTTTCATTTTATACTGACATCTCACCCAAGGAAGTAGAGGTTTACTCTGCATAACTAAAGCCTGGCGTGTTTTTTCAGTTTAACCCACCGGGCTGAATGAAAAACCTAACCGATCGCTGTACTAACAAGCGCTGTTAGTTCAGCGATCTCCCCCACTGTGCTATTGTATTCTGACAGGGGGACCACCCCATGCCAGAACACACAGGTCATTGCTCGCTGCCAGTGCTAATTGGACGCTGGTTTTTCAGCATGCCTGGTCGACAGAAGCTGATCATTGGACAGGGAGCTGTACACGGGTTGAATGTCAGCCGGTTTCTACTGTACCGGCTGATATATGGCCGATAATCGGCCTGTGTGCACCTGCCATAAAGCTGGTCATATACTCAGTTGCAGGTGGGGGTTTTTTAGGGGGGCAAACAATCAACCCCCCCCCCCCCTCCGGTCAGCTGGTGGCACCCCACTGCAGTGCTCTGCGCCCTGAGCCCACCCTTTTTTTTAAGCCTATTAGAGCGCCCCTTCATTGGAATCCATATATCTGATGCCCTGCATGCAGATTTGGAGCCGGACGCATAGATGGGGGGGGGGGGGGGCAGCGCCCATGTGCCCCTAATGGACCTGCCGCCACTGCATATACTTGTAGCATTTCAAATGAATGTTTGTATGACACTATCTCCGTGGTAAATTCGATAATGTCATCAGAAAGTTGGAGAAAGTCATTCGAAAGCACTTACAAAGCCCACATCGTTGCTAGGATGCAGTCAGCACATGACTCCTAGCGACCAATGGTGCACATGCGCTATAATCTTGTATGTATGTAATCATTGCAGAAATGTTTACATGCATGCAGAGCCCATACATTTTACCTAGGATCTTGCATCCAGCTTCTGGCAGCAAGATCCGGCATTGATAGGAATGTTTTATTACATTTACACTGTCTCTATAGGCTATAATACTTACGGCTTTCCCTGATGTGAACATCGACTCTTGTGTCTCCTGGGAACTCTTCTCCGTTTATGGCAATGCGGAGATCGTACGTGCCACCATCATCGCGATGAACCGGATCAATCAAAAGGGAGCAATCTCCATGGCGCACGTCTGACAAGTGCATCCTTGCTCTACTGTTGTTCTCTTTTAGTGTCAGGTGTGTGGCATCTTCAAACTGATAGATTGGTTGAAATTCATCTTTGTCTGATGGCTTCACACTCCATAGCAGTTTGATCTTATCACCTCCGAGGGGTTCATCCAAATGGTAATAACATTGGATCAGCAGCTGCTGTCCCTCTTTAACATTCAGTTCATGGTGGTCGGTCTGAATGCTTTTTATTTCTACATATGGGGAAAGAAGAAAACAACGATTAGTTTCAGCTTAAATTCTAAACTTTGGTCAACTGTAAAGCACAAGTACACATTTCTAACATTTTCTGCCCAGTATATGACAGGGACTGGAGAATGGCATCATGAACCATGAGGAATCATTTTCTAAATCTCCCCTCCCCCAGTGATCACTCACTGCAACCGTTAGGCCTCATTTATATGACCCCAACACAACCGTAAATAATGTAATGATCTTTAAAGCAAGGAACAAAAGTTCCTATGTTTTGATCAATAAATAGATCCATTTTTGAATGCGTAAAAATGGTCTTGTTCTTTTTTTTTTAATGGTGTACATGTATACGCATGTCCTCAGATGCAGTTTTCTGGGTTTTGTGTTGTGGATCTGAAGGCAATACATTTTTATTCACCTATGTGAATGCCTCCATTGAAAGTGTTAGAGCTGCATTCGCATCCATTAGGAAAGAAACTGTACAATGGCGTGAATGGGGCCTAATAATAACATAACTGGCAGGTAAATAAAGTGAGAGGCATCCGCAGGGGGCTGATCTGTGTGAAACGTGCCCACACAGCCCGAAACTGGCATCTCAGCCAAGGGTCAGACTATGACTAAAGCTGTTCATACACTAGTAGCATTTCCACTGAACGTTCGTATAAAACAGTCTGCTCAATATATCCAATAATGCTATAAGAGACTCGATGAATGTCATTTGTCAGCGCTTTAAAATTGTGTTTGCTTATAACATTTGATTTGTGGAACTAATCGAACTTCTCAAATGAACACTTTCATTGTTAAAATTTCAGTCACTTAAAAAAGTTTCCACCCCGCTCCTTTTTGAGAATGTGCCATCAGAGGTGGGTACCTGAGGGCGGTTGAATCTGTAATTGCTATGGGCACCTGCACTGAGACTGTGCCATCAGAAGTGGGTACCTGAGGGTGGTTGAGCCAGCGAGAGGGAAGCTGGAAGCACTGCCAGAGGATGTGGGGGGGCCAGGCACACAGGGAAGAATCTAATGTGGGCAGCACAGGAAGGGGGATTGGTGCAGGGGGACGACAATTACAGAATGATGCACTGTGTCTGTCTGTGTCTCTCCCTCCAGCGGTAGGGAGAGGGGGAGACAGACACCGTGCATCGCTCTGTAATTGTCCTTCCATCCCTTCACACTGAACCCACCTGCTGTCCTAGAGGAGGAAATATCCCAATATGAGGAATATACAACTCTCTGACTCACCAGTTAGGTGTGGTCTGTGCCAATAAAGCTAAGCTAAAAAAGAAAGAGAACAGCAGCTGTTTACTACAGACTGCAAAAGTAGGCAAAAATATGACCAGGCAGCCTAGTTAGATCAAAATTTAATGAAATTTGAATAAAAATGGTACAGAAAACATCCGTGTAGATGTGTCAATACCTTCCAGAAGAATTAAAAATATATTTTTGCCTACTTTTGCAGTCTATACTACACAGCTGCTGTTCTCTTTCTTCGGCCTGCCCAGAACAAACAGGTTTTCATTTTATATTGGCATCTTGCCCAAGGAAGTAGAGGGTTACTCTGCATAACTAAAGCCTGGTACACACAATATACATTTTTTCAGTTCAGCCTACCGGGCTGAATGAAAAACCTAACCGATTGCTGTACTGACACAAGCGCTGTTAGTTCAGCGATCTCCCCCACTGTGCTATTATGTTCTGACAGGGGGACCACCCTCTGCCAGAACACACAGGTCATTGCTCCCTGCCAGCGCTAATCGGACGCTGGTTTTTCAGCATGCCTGGTCGATAGAAGCTGATCATCGGATAGGGAGCTGTACACACGGGTTGAATGTTTTTGGGGGGGGGGGCCAAACAATCAACCTCCCCCCGGTCAGCCGGCGGCACCCCACTGCACTGACTGCAGTGCTCTGCGCCCTGAGCTCACCCTTTTTTTTAAGCCTATTAGAGCCCCCCCTTCATTGGAATCCATATATCTGGCGCTCTGCATGCAGATTTGGAGCCGGATGCACAGATTGGAGAGGGGGGGGGGGGGGGGGGGGCTAATGGACTTGTCACCACTGCATATACTTGTAGCATTTCAATTGAATGTTTGTATGACACTATTTCCGTGGTATATTCGATAATGCCATCAGAGACTTGGAGAAAGTCATTCGGAAGCACTTAAAAAGCCCACATCGTTGCTAGGATGCAGTCAGCACATGACTCCTAGCGACCAATGGTGCACATGCGCTATAATCTTGTATGTATGTAATCATTGCAGAAATGTTTACATGCATGCAGAGCCCATACATTTTACCCAGGATCTTGCATCCAGCTTCTGGCAGCAAGATCCGGCATTGATAGGAATGTTTTATTACATTTACACTGTCTCTATAGGCTGTAATACTTACGGCTTTCCCTGATGTGAACATCGACTCTTGTGTCTCCTGGGAACTCTTCTCCGTTTATGGCAATGCGGAGATCGTACGTGCCACCATCATCGCGATGAACCGGATCAATCACAAGGGAGCAATCTCCATTGCGCACATCTGACAAGTGCATCCTTGCTCTACTGTGATCTTTTACTGTCTGGTGTGTGGCATCATCAAACTGATAGATTGGTTGAAATTCATCTTTGTCTGATGGCTTCACACTCCATTGCAGTTTGATCTCATTACCTCCGAGGGGTTCATCCAAATGGAAACGACATGGGATCAGCAGATGCTGTCCCGCTTTAGCATTCAGTTCATGGTGGTAGGTCTGAACGCTTTTTATTTCTACACCTGGAGAAAGAAGAAAACAACGATTAGTTTCAGCTTACATTCTAAACTTCGGTCAATCGTAAAGCACAAATACACATTTCTAATATTTTCTGCCCAGTATATGACAGGGACTGGAGAATGGCATCATGAACCATGAGGAATCATTTTCTCAATCTCCCCTCCCCCAGTGATCACTCACTGCAACCGTTAGGCCTCATTTACATGACCCCAACACAACCGTAAACAATGTAATGATCTTTAAAGCAAGGAACAAAAATTCCCGCGTTTTGATCAATAAATAGATCCATTTTTGAATGCGTAAAAATGGTCCTTTTTTTTTCTCAATGGTGTACATGTATACGCATGTCCTCAGACGCAGTTTTCTGGGTTTTGTGTTATGGATCTGAAGGCAATACATTTTTATTCACCTGTGTGAATGCCTCCATTGAAAGCGTTGCAGCTGCATTCACCTCCATAAAAAAAAAAAAAGGGAAAAGAAACTACGGTGGCGTGAATGGGGCCTAATAATAACATAACTGGCAGGTAAATAAAGTGAGAGGCAGCAGCAGGGGGCTGATCTGTGTGAAACGTGCCCACACAGCCTGAAACTGGCATCTCAGCCAAGGGTCAGACTATAGCTGGTCAATATATCCAATAATGCCATAAGAGACTTGTTGAATGTCATTTGACAGCGCTTTAAAATTGTGTTTGCTTCTAACATTTGATTTGTGGAACTAATCGAACTTCCCAAATTAAAATTTTCATTGTTAAAATTTCAGTCACTTGAAAAAAAGTTTCCACCCCGCTCCTTTTGATTTTTTTGGGGGGGCTCTACATTTGAAATTAATAGTGGTTTTGATCCCATTAACTGAGTCCCGGTTCACCCTGATGTGGTGTGGGATTGGCAGCGATTCCTGTGTGTTTCCAGCACCGTATCACAATCGCACTCTATTCATGCAAACTGCTGCAGGTAATTGGTATGGGCACCTGCACTGAGAATGTGCCATCTGTGGTGGGTACCTGAGGGCGGTTGGATCTGTGATTGCTATGGGCACCTGCACTGAGAATGTGCCATCTGTGGTGGGTAACTGAGGGCGGTTGGATCTGTGATTGCTATGGGCACCTGCACTGAGAATATATCAATAGAGGTGGGAGCCTGTTGCTGTGATGGCTTAAAAAGCATTAACTGAAGTTTGGCTTCAATTGACAAAGGTGCTCCTTCATCCAGAGCTCTAATACAGGAAGCGTGTTACTGGACAGATCCCCAGGGGAAAAACAGAGGGAAAAAATAAATAAAACAAATGCAGCCATAACATCTAATGACTGGTAAGTTGCAATAGATGACATTTTCAGGTTTATTAGCGCTTTATACCATCCTACTACACTCCATACACACATCCCCTACTACACTCCATACACACATCCCCTACTACACTCCATACACACATCCCCTACTACACTCCATACACACATCCCTACTACACTTCATACACAAAGCATTTCCACAAGGAGAAGGATCTTTATCTACCCATGTGACTGCAATGTTCTCATTTCATGAATAGGTATCACTATGGAGTCGTGGAGAATAAGCCTGGTTTCACACATGTGCGGTGCGAATTGAAGCTCAGGTTTCACTGGGGAGATAACAATCTCCTGTTCAACGGATTCATTGCGTTTTTGCTCAGGATTAGAGAGCAGGGAGAGGGGGAGGGAGGGGGGGGGGGGAGAGGGGGAGGTGTAGTGAGGAGAAAGAGAAAATCCTTGTTCAGAACGCAATGCATCTGCGAATCAGATGCGTTCCCATAGGAGATAATAGGCTTGTAGTTCGCACCGCAATGCCCAAAAAACGCACACGTTTTTTGTGCAATGCGCAGTGCGAATGCAACGCACATATGTGAACCAGATACATTCATATGAATGTATTTTAAAATGTCCTGCGAATTAGATGCGGTGTAAGCCGCATCTAATTCGCATAGGTGTGAACCCGGGCTAAGACTCCTTATCCTGCGGTGTTAGCTGTGTGATTTATACAGTAAGGTGTAACACTAATCAGTACTTACCTGTCACAAGGTGCAGAAAAAGAAAGAAAATACAAAGTCTGAAAATCATTCTTCTTCCTCGTCACTAAATGTCTTCACTGACTAAATAACCAAAAACTCCTTCAAAATTGGTCAAATTATCTCAATCCACAAAAAACAATCAATCACTCTGAGGAGCAAATCAATTGCTGTCTTACTCTGAGAAAAGCCAAGACCAACTGACACAGCTGTGGCTGTCTACCTATGTACTGCAACTGACATTCTATTTATAGACGATGATGTCATAGTGACTGAGCCTCCACCAATCAGCTGCTAGGAGAGATCTATGATCCTTATATGGATTTTTTTCTGTTGGGTTGCTATAGAAACCTGCAAAACCAAAGCACTTGTTTTTTTATGGTCACATTAAAGTGTAACTGTCATCTGCTGTAGGAAAACCTGAGAAGGACCTGCACATTGTTTATTAATATTTGTACCCGTGATTCACACGGTTTCTTCACACCATCATTTCTGCATTCTGGATGCATTTTTGTATACATATTTACAACATGTTTCTGACACATTTTTAATACGTTTTTTCCTCTTTTTTTTTTTATATAAAAAAACTTTATTTTCATCAGGACAATGTGCAATCTGGTGCATTTACACATGTTTGTGGTGCGTTTTCAATGTGTTCCCATGTGTTTGTCTTCCTCTTGAAAAATCTTTATTTTCACCAGATCAATGTGCATTCTGGTGCGTTTACACACATTTTTGATGCATTCCAGACAAAACAAAATGCAGCAGGTTATACTTTTGTTGAAATCATTGGAACTTGATGCATTTTTGTTGTGTTTTCAAAGTGTTCCTATGAGATGTTTTCCTTTTTTATTCTGACACTTGAAAAATCTTTTTTTATTAGAACATTGTGCAATCTGTTGAATTTACACACTTTTTGATGTTTTTTTTTTTTTTACATATTTTCAATGTGTTCCTGTGTGTTTTTTTTTCCCCTCTTTCTTTATTCTGACACTTGAAAAATCTTTATTTTTATTAGGACAATGTGCATTCTGGTGCATTTACACACTGTTTTGATGAACTTTTAATGTCTTCCAATGCCGTTTTTCCCTCTTCTTTTTTTATTTTGACACTTGAAAAATCTTTATTTTTATTAGGACAATGTTAATTCTGGTGCAAATAAACACTGGGTTGATGCGTTTTCAATGCATTCTAATGTGTTTTTTTCCTTCTTTTTTTTGTTTATTTTGACACTTGAAAAATCTTTATTTTCATTAGGACAGGGTGCAATTATACACATTTTTTATGTGTTTTCAATGCATTTGTTCCTTGTTTTTCATAATGACAGTTGAATCTTTTTAATTTTCATTAGGACAGTGTGCATTCTGGTGCATTTACACACATTTTGAAGTGTTCCAGACAAAAAAAAATGTTTTACTTTTGTTAAAAGCTTTGGAACTTGATGCATTTTTGCCGCATTTTCAATGTGTTCCTATGTTTTTTTTTTCCTCTTTCTTATTCTGACACTTGAAAAATCTTTATTTCATTAGCACAATGTGCAACTGGTGCGTTTACACACATTTTTTACGCATTTTCAATGTGTTCCTATGTGTTTTTTTCCTTTTTTTTTTAATACTGACACTTCATGATCTTCATTTTCATTAGAACAATGTGCAACTGGTGCGTTTACACACTTTTTATTTTTATGTGTTTTCAATGCATTCTAATGTTATTCCCTCTTTTTTTTGGATTCTGACACTTGAGAACTTTTTTCATTAGGACAATGTGCATTCTGGTGCATTTACACACATTTTGATGCATTCTGGATAAAACTATACAGCAGGTTGTTGTTTTGTTAAAAGCATTGGAGCTGAGCAGACTGGTGTGAACTAGGGCCACTGGAGTACATGGCAAACACCATGCATGCGTTCTGGATGACATTTAAAAATGCATCTGGTATAAAGCATCTTAAATTTTATACCCATTACAAAAATGGGTGACTCTTGGGTGAACACATTGATAAATGGACATCTTATGCCCCCCGTACACTCGATAGGATTTTCCGACGGAAAATGTTCGATGGGACTTTTTGTCAGAAATTCCGACCGTGTGTAGGCTCCATCACACATTTTCCATAGGAATTTCCGACACACAAAATTTGAGATCTGGATCTCAAATTTTCCGACAACAAAATCCGTTGTCAAAAATTCCGATTGTGTGTACACAATTCAAACGCACAAAGTTCCGCCCATGCTCGGTATCAAGCAGAAGAGCCGCACGGGCTATTGAACTTCATTTTTCTCGGCTTGTCGTATGTGTTGTACGTCACCGCGTTCTTGATGTTCGGAATTTTCAACCAACTTTGTGTGACCGTGTGTATGCAAGACAAGTTTGAGTCAACATCCGTCGGAAAAAAAGCTTTTGCACCCCCCCCCCCCCCCCCAGCTCTCTTTTGTGCAGCACAGTGATGATATTGCCAAAGTATAGGTAAGTAAGACACTATATTATCAAAAGTTTTGGGACACCTGCCTTTACATGCACTTTAATGGCATCCCAGTCTTAGTCTGTAGGGTTCAATATTGAGTTGGCCCACCCTTTGCAGCTATAACCGCTTCAAATCTTCTGGGAAGGCTGTCCACAAGGTTTAGGATTGTGTTCATGGGAATATTCTGGCGTCCCAATACTTATGACAATATAGTGAAATTAAATCTTTAGGTTGCATTCACTGCTAGGCATTTTGAGACTGCATGCAAAATCATATCACTTTTATGAACAGTACCTTTTTGTGCTGCAAGCATAGGACAGCACGTTAATTTTAACTCATGACCAATGCATCAAAGTAGTTAATGGAGCTTTTTGCACATTAAGCTTCACGCTTTCAATTGGACGTTTTGACACGTTTGTTACACGATTTTCCATGCATAAAGACTTGTCTGTTTGCCGTGTTTGGGGTGCCATTAAAGTGGTAGTAAACTCCTGAATTAGATTTTTACCTACAGGTAAGCTTATATTAAAGCTTACCTATAGCTAACATGAACATCTCCTAAACATACACGTAAACTTGACTCCAGCACGCATGCTTGGGTGTGACATCATCGTGGCCCAGCCATTCAAACAGCTGCAGCCCACAAACCTGGAAGGAAACCCTGGTGAAGGTGGAAGACCTGTCAGCAGTGACAGCACGGCGCTGGAGGGTTTCCTTTCAAGGTAAGTCTTTCATAATGTGCTAGTATGTGATGCATACTAGCACATTTTGCGAAGAACATTTTTTTTTTTAAAGTTTACTACTGCTTTAACAATGCATGGCAGTACCAGCACAACACACGTTTTTCATGTTTCATAAATATGCGCAAAAATTTGTAATTTTATGTGCAGTTATGAAGTTTACAGTTGTATAGTGTGGCTAAAAAAGTAACACAATCTGTAAATGAGGGAGAGTCTGACAATGCAGGAGCAGGCAGGTGACCCTGATGCTGCGGCAGAGGAAAATCAGGTCACTTTGATGGCTGTTTTTTCTGACAGGTTTGTTTAAATCACAGGACTGGATGGTGAAAAATACAAATCAAGCTTCTATGTATGTGTTTTTTCTGTGTGTATAACCGTTTGCATGGAGTTCAGCTTTAACCCTTTCACTGCCAGAGAGGCTACAAAGAGGCCTACAGCAACTCTGAAGCAGTTGCAGGAATTTATGACAGAGTGGTCATTGTGTGCATGTGACAGCAATATCACAAATTCTCCACAAATGGGAGGGTTGCAAGAAAAAAGCCACTACCAAAGAAAAGCCACATGCAGTCATGACTGAGCTTTGCCAAAACACACCTTGAAGATTCTGAGGCCACATGGAAAAAGGTGTTCTTGTTAAATGAGACTAAAAATGTTATTGTTTGGTGTTGAGGCCAAATAATATGTCTGACGGAAATCCAACTCACACCATTCCTACAGTAAAGCATGGAGGTGGTAATATCCTGTCATGGGGGTGTTTCTCTGCAGCGGGGACTGGAGCACTTGTCAGGATAGAAGGAAAAATGGATGGGGAAAAATACCAACAAATTCTTGAGGACAATCTGCTGCCCTCTGCCAGAAAGTTATCAATGGGAAGAAGGTTTACCTTCCAACAAGACAATGACCCAAAGAACATGGCAAAAATGACCACACAGTGGTTGAAGGAGAAAAAGGTGAATGTCCTTGCATGGCCTAGTCAGAGCCCAGACTTAAACAACTTTAACCACTTCCCGCTCGGCCTATAGCAGATTGACGGCCGGGCAGTGGTTCAGTTATCCTGACTGGGCGTCATATGACGTCCAGCAGGATAACATGCCGCGCGCCCGTGGGGGTGCGTATCGCGGCGATCGGTGGAGCGGTGTGTCACTCTGACACACTGCTACACAGATCTTGGTAAAGAGCCTCTGGCGGAGGCTCTTTACCACATGATCAGCCATGTCCAATCACGGCTGATCACGATGTCAATAGGAAAGGCCGTTGATCAGCTTTTCCTCACTCGCGTATGACAGACGCGAGTAGAGGAGAGCCGATCGGCGGCTCTCCTGACAGGGGGGTCTGCGCTGCATCCCCCCTCGGATGCCCTCACTAGACCACCAGGGAAGCCACCAGGACCACCAGGGAAGGGGGCAACATGTGGATGGCCAGGTATGTACCCCATGGCCATCCACATGTGCAAATTATGCCAGATCTGTGCCAATCAGTGCCCACAAATGGGCACTGACTGGCACCATTATATTTCAGTGATGCCCAGCAATGCCACCCATTAGTGTCCATTGATGCCACCTATCAGTGCCCACCCGTGCCACCCATAAGTACCCATCAGTGCCACCCATGAGTACCCATTAATGCCACCTACGAGTACACAGTGCCACCTATGAGTGCCCATCAGTGCCGCATACCAGTGCCAGCTATCAGTGCCACCCCATCGGTGCCTGTAAGTGTAGCCATATCAGTGCCCGTCATTGAAGAAGAAAGCGTACTTATTTACAAAAAATTTTAACAGAAACAAAGAAAAACTTGTTTTTTTTCCAAAATTTTTGGTCTTTTTTTATTTGTTGCGCAAAAAATAAAAACCACAGAGGTGATCAAATACCACCAAAAGAAAGCTCAATTTGTGGGAACAAAATGATAAATTTGTTTGGGTACAGTGTTGTATGACCGCGCAATTGTCATTCAAATTGCGACAGCGCCGAAAGCTGAAAATTGGTCTGGGCAGGAAGGTGTCTAAGTGCCCGGTATTGAAGTGGTTAAAAATCTGTGGAATGACTTGAAGACTGCAGTCCACAAACAGTCAACATCAAATGTAACTGAACTTGAGCAGTTCTGCAAAGATGAGTGGGCAAATATTGCAAAGTCTAGATGTGCAATATTAGTAGAGACATATCCCAACAGACTGAAGGCTGGAATTAAAGCAAAAGGTGGTTTAACAGAATACTGACATAAGGGGGTGATCCTTTTTCTAACTCAGTGATTCTGTTTTTTGATTTTTTTTTTCCCTGACAAGTTGGTGTTATATCTTTCACTTGGATGTTATAAGTTGCACTGAGTGAATACAGCTAGTTAAAACAAAAACTGTGTCTGTCTTAATTTCAGGCTGCAAAGCAACAAAATGTGATTATTTTAAGGGGGGGGTGATTCTTTTCTATGCCCACTGTAGGTCTCTATGCAAATCTACCTGGAAAGTTGCCGTTAGCAGTTGTGGGAGAGCAACTGTGTGTAGCATAAGATCCCTAATCCGTGGGACATAACTGACAGACGCAGGGCCGCTGTCTACCCAGCCAAGGGATCCCTAATGGGGGAAGATTTTATACTACACTACCGACACTGAGGTCCACTCCAGCCTGCATCTTGCTGTATATAGGTAATCTAACCTCCAACCCCTACAACCTTCTCACATGTGAGAACAATAGTATATGTTTGCTATTTGATAAATAAAAGGTTTCACGTTGCTAGGTCTATGCACTTCCTGTTTTTATCAGCTGTTACTCTACCAGATGGTGAGGTGGAAGCTGCAAGACTCTTTGTCAGTTTAATTTATTTTCTGGAATCATAGTGACAGTCTTCAGGTCCGTGTTTGTACACAGACCTTTGTAGATTGTTTTGGGCTTTTTGGATGTCATAGAATTTTATTAGCTCAGTTTAATATTTGTTTGTTTTTTTAATTTAGGGGCCATAAACCCACCAAGACCTTTCTGGTGCATTTGTTCTTTGCAGTCTTTGTTTAGAGACTGGAAAGATCCTGCCATGTGTACCTCTCAAGCAGCTTTCAGTGTTGTACCCATTTGATGAGGATTTTGATAAAAACATATGAATTAAGTGAAGCTCAGCTGTATTCCTATTTTCCTTCCACATTGGGTATTCTTTGCAAAGTAAAATTCCCACTGGAAAAAATTCCCCTGGACAGTGCAACTTCCCTTGAAAAGTGAACAGCCTATATGTCTTTAGTAAATCAGCCCCTTCAGATATCTTCTGTACTTGGATATTCTCCAAGGTGCTGGCCCTTGTGGAACAGCCTTATTACATTCTCAGGGTATCACCATTGTGGGATATTTAGACAACCTCCTGCTGAAGGAGTAGGTTCTGGCAGATAAAGTAGCCTTTACAATCCAGACCTTTCAGAGGTTCAGTTGGGTGCCGAATCTTTACTAATCAGCATTGAAATTGACTAATTGCTTGGAATATCTGGGTCTAGTCATTGACACAGCTGAAGTCAGAGGTTTCCTTTGCCAGGAGAAACTTCGAACTTTACAGTCCTAGACTTGAATCACTCTTCTGTCCAGAAGTTGTTCAACGCATTGCCATATATATAATGAGTGAGGGATGCTGAAAGTGGACCTCTTGGCCTAAAGATTCAACAACAAACTAGACAGGTTTTTCTCCAGGTACAGGGAACCCCTAGCAGAAGCAGTGGATGCTGTTGTGGTTCTGTGGCATGATTTCACCCTGATCTATGCCTTTCCTTCCCTGAAATTCCTTCCTCATCTGCTTCACAGGATCAAGATGGAAGGCATTACTGTGATCCTCATGCACTATATTGTCAAAAGTATTGGGATGTCTGCCTTTACATGCACATGAACTTTAATGCCATCCCAGTCTTAGTCCTTAGGGTTCAGTATTGAGTTGGCCCACCCTTTGCAGCTATAACAGCTTCAAGTGTTCTGGGAAGGCTGTCCACAAGGTTTAGGAGTGTGTCTATGGGAATGTTTCACCATTCTTCCCGAAGAGCATTAGTGAGGTCAGGCACTGATGTTGGCCTGGCTCACAGTCTTCCGCTCTAATTCATCCCAACGGTGTTTTATCGGGTTGAGGTCAGGAATGCCAGTCAAGTTCCTCCACCCAAAACTCACTCATCCATGTCTTTATGGACCTTGCTTTCTGCACTGGTCCAAATCATTTGGTGGAGGGGGTATTATGGTGTGGGGTTGTTTTTTTAGGGGTTGGGCTTGGCCCCTTAGTTCCAGTAAAGGGAACTCTTAAGGGGCAGCATTCCAAGACATTTTGGCCAATTTCATGCTCCTTTGTGGGAACAGTTTGGGGATGGCCCATTCCTGTTCCAATATGATTGCGCACCAGTGCACAAAGCAAGGTCTATAAAGACATGGATGAGCGAGTTTGGGTGGAGGAGCTTGACTGGGATGTCATTAAAGTTCATGTGCATGTAAAGGCAGGCATCACAATACTTTTGACAATATAGTGTAGTTCTGGACTGTCCCAGCCAGATTTGGCACTCTGACTTGGTGAGACTCCTGGCAGACTCGGGCGCTTTCGGATCTTCCAGATCTTGGCTCAATGACTGATTTACCACCCTGCGTCATGGTTGTTAGCCTAAATTGGCTGTCCAAGTCCAGGTTCTGAGAGACAGGATGGTTCC
The DNA here is from genome assembly GCF_042186555.1 of Aquarana catesbeiana. NCBI lineage: Eukaryota > Metazoa > Chordata > Amphibia > Anura > Ranidae > Aquarana > Aquarana catesbeiana. Next base: position 61,053,823 of record NC_133327.1, read on the forward strand.
CACAATGCCAAAAGCTAGAAAGTCTACTTCCTGCAAAGTTGATTACTGCACATGGATGGCATACTTCATTTGGTGCAAGGCGAGAGACTTTAATCCGAATAAATTCTCCCAGACCATCCTAGTTTTTTTGGGGTCTGGACCAGCATTTGGCCCTTAGTATCATGAGGGATCAGGTCTCTGTGCTTGCTATCTTGTTCCAGGAATCTTTGGCTTTTTTTTGATCAAGACTATTGTGCAGGGTGTCTCCCATGTGGCTGCCTCTGTTTGCTCCACAGTGACTCTGGGATCTAAATTTGACTCTGTTGGTCCTTTAAAAATCACCTTTTGTACCTATTAGGAAAATCCACCTTTCCACTCTTGCAATGTTGCGTTCCTTGTTGCTGTCCTCTCTGAGGTAAGTGTCTAAGCTTACAGCCTTACCCTTTAACCACTTTTTACCCCCCTTCATGACCAGGCCATCTTTTGGGATACAGCACTGTGCTACTTTAAATGACGATTGCGCAGTTGTGCGACACTGTACCTAAATAAAATGTAACTTCTTTTTTTTTTCACAAATAGAGCTTTCTTTTGGTGCTATTTGATCACCTCTGTGGTTTGTTTTTTTTTTGTTTTTTTAAGACCAACAAGTTTGAGGAAAAAAACCCCAATATTTTCTTCTATTTTTTTTACTTTCTTCTATAAAACATATCCAATTAAAAAAATCAAATTTCTTCATCAATTTAGGCCAATATGTATTCTGCTACATATTTTTGGTAAAATCCCAATAAGTGTATATTGGTTGGTTTGCGCAAAAGTTATAGCGTCTACAAGCTGTGGGATATATTTATGGAATTTTTTTTTTTTTACTAGTAATGGTGTGATCAGCGACTTATATCGGGACTGTGATATGGCTGCAGACAAATTGGACACTAACTGACAATATTACAGTGCTAAAAATATGCAGTCACTGTACTAATGACACTGGCTGGGAAGAGGATAACATCAGGGGCAATCAAAGGGTTAACTGTGTGCCTAGCTGGTGTTTTACTAGTGTAAGGCATAGCAGGGGGGTCCTTGCTTTGCAGGAACACGGATTTTTAATGCAGAAGAGACATGCTACATAGTTACAAAGTTAGTAAGAATAAAGACACCAGTCCATCCTGACTGAGTGTGCATGTCTACAATTATCCCTATCCCTGTACATTGCATCTCATTAAGATGCTCATCTATTATATTATTATTTATTTAAGGTACCCATACATCGCATACTCAAATTGGTCCCTACCCTCAAGGAGCTCACAATCCACGGTCCCCAACCCACATTCATACACTAGGGCCAATTTTGGACAGAAGCCAATTAACCTACCAGCATGTCTTTGGAGTGTGGGAGAAAACCGGAGCACCCGGAGGAAACCCACGCAGGCACAGGGAGAACATGCAAACTCCAGGCAGGTAGTGTCGTGGTTGGGATTCGAACCAGCAGCCCTTTTTACTGCTAGGTGAGAGTGCTACCCACTACACCACTGTCCTGCCCCGTACAGCAAGATGAGCAAGCCCAGCTCACTGCACAAATTCGGCAATGCCTAATCTTATGGAACTCCCACAAGCACGAAAGTAATGTCATCTCAGCCTGGACAATGACAGCAGCCAGCGATTGAGACCTGGAAGCTGGCTGACTGAAGATGTCAGCGGCCGGTGGTGAGTATCGAGGGACGGCTGAATTCAATGTGAATATAGTCCTGCTTTAAAAAAAAAAAAAAATGAGGGTTCACTTTGAGGTAGCCAGTTTCAGCACACTGCAACGCAGGAAAAATCAAACATGCACAATTTTTTTCAATACAGTGCATTGAGTGGCACACATTTATACCACCCTGTGGTATAAATGGTGCCATGCACTGCAATTAACCACTTACCAACCGGCCCATAGCCGAATGACGGCTGCAGGGCGGTTGGATAACTCTGGGAGGGCGTACTATGACGTCCTCCCAGAATTCCCCTCTCGCGTGCCCCCTGGGGCGCGCTCCCGAACACATCCGTGACCGGACCCGGCGCATCACGGATCCCGGTAAATGGCCGCTGATCGCGGCCGTTTACCATGTGATCGCGCCGTCAAATGACGGCGCGATCACATGTAAACAGACCGGCGTCATCTGATGACGCCGGTTCCTCTCCTCCCCCTCTCCTCCCCGCCTGTGTACCGATCGGTACACAGTGAGCGGGGAGGGGGATGGATGGATGTCTGCAGCGCTGTGGGCTGTATGTGTAGTGCCCACAGCGCTGCACAGAGACATCCAGGCATCCATCCATCCATGCTCAGCCATCCCCACTACACTGCAATGCTGAGCAATACTCTGCAACACCCCCACAATACTCTGCAATGCTGTGCAATACTCTGCAACACCCCCACAATACTCTGCAACACCCCCACAATACTCTGCAATGCTGTGCAATACCCCCACAATACTCTGCAATGCTGTGCAGTACTCTGCAATACCCCCACAATACTCTGCAATACCCCCACAATACTCTGCAATACCCCCACAATACTCTGCAATGCTGTGCAGTACTCTGCAATGCCCCCGCCATACTCTGCAATGCCCCCACAATACTCTGCAATGCTGTGCAATACTCTGCAATGCTGTGCAATACTCTGCAATTCCCCCGCAATACTCTGCAATGCCCCCGCCATACCCTGCCATGCCCCCGCCATACTCTGCCATGCCCCCCCATACCCCGCCATACTCCGCAATACTCCGCAATACCCCGCCATACTCCGCAATACCCCGCCATACCCCGCCATACTCTGCCATACTCTGCCATACCCTGCAATACCCCGCCATACTCCGCAATACCCCGCCATACTCCGCCATACTCTGCCATGCTCTGCAATACCCCGCCATGCTCCGCAATACCCCGCCATGCTCCGCAATACCCCGCCATACTCCGCAATACCCCGCCATACTCCGCCATACTCCGCAATACCCCGCCATACCCCGCCATACTCCGCAATACCCCGCCATACCGAGCCATGCTCAGCTGTACTCGGCCTCTGTATGTGGCCAGGCTGTGGAAGTCTCACACATGTGGTATCGCCATACTCAGGAGGAGCAGGGGAATCTATTTTGGGGTGTCATTTTTGGTATGTACATGTTATGTGGTAGAAATATTGTATAAATGGACAACTTTGTGTTAAAAAAAAAATGCGTTTTAACCACTTCCCGCCCACCGGCCGTCATACAACGTCCTTGACTTTGTGCGGAGATATCTGAATGATGGTTGCAGCTACAGGCATCATTCAGATATCGGCTTTTTCAGCCGGCGATTCCCTACACCATGAGAACGATCATAGCAGCTGTTCCACTGCTTGATCGTTCTTACGGGAGGCGAGAGGGGATGTCCCCCCCTCCCGCGCTTCTACCGACTCACCGCTACGATCGAAGCCAGGATCGTTTTTTTTTTTTTTTTTTTTTATTTCAGGCTTCCCAGCCTAGAGGTGAGATGTGGGGTCTTATTGACCCCATATCTCACTGTAAAGAGGACCTGTCATGCCATATTCCTATTACAAGGATGTTTATATTCCTTGTAATAGGAATAAAAGTGGTCAAAAATTTTTTTTTTTTTTGGAAAAAAGCATCAAACTAAAATAAATAAAGTAAAATGAACAATAAAAAAAATAAAAAAATTTTAAAGTACCCCTGTCCCTGCGTGCTCGCATGCAGAAGCGAACGCATACGTAAGTCCCGCCCACATATGAAAACCGTGTTCAAACCACACATGTGAGGTATCGCTGCGATCGGTAGAGCGAGAGTAATAATTTTGGCCCTAGACCTCCTCTGTAACTCAAAACATGTAACCAGTAAAAAATTTTAAAGCGTCGCCTATGGGGATTTTTGAGTAGCAAAGTTTGGCGCCATTCCACAAGCGCGTGCAATTTTGAAAGGTGACATGTTGGGTATCTATTTACTCGGCGTAACTTCATCTTTCACATTATGCAAAAACATTAGGCTAACTTTACTGTTTTGGTTTTTGTAAAGCACAAAACAGTTTTTTTCCCAAAAAAAACGCGTTAAAAAAATTGCTGCGCAAATACCGTGCGAGATAAAAAGTTGCAATGACCGCCATTGTATTCTCTAGGGTCTTTGCTAAAAAAACATATATAATGTTTTGGGGTTCTATGTAATTTTCTAGCAAATAAATGATGATTTTTACATGTAGGAGAGAAATGTCAGAATTGGCCTGGGAGCTACAGAACGCCTGAAGGTGCTCCCCTGCATGTTGGGCCTCTGTATGTGGCCACGCTGTGTAAAAGTCTCACACATGTGGTATCGCCGTACTCTGGAGTAATAGCAGAATGTGTTTTGGGGTGTAATTTGTGGTATGCATATGTGGTGTGTGAGAAATAACCTGCTAATATGACAATTTTGTGGGAAAAAAAAAAAGTAAAAAAAAAAACCTTGATTTTGCAAAGAATTGTGGGAAAAAATGACAACTTCAAAAATCTCACCATGCATCTTTCTAAATACCTTGGAATGTCTTCTTTCCAAAAAGGTATCATTTGGGGGGTATTTGTACTTTTCTGGAATGTTAGGGTCTCAAGAAATTAGATAGGCCGTCAGTACTTCAGGTGTGATCAATTTTCAGATATTCGCACCATAGCTTTTGGACTCTATAACTTTCACAAAGACCAAATAATATCCACCGATTTGGGTTAATTTTACCAAAGATATGTAGCGGTATAAATTTTGGCCAAAATATATGAAGAAAAATTACTAATTTGCAAAATATTATAACAGAAATGAAGAAAAATGCATTTTTTTTACAGATTTTTCGGTCTTTTTTCTTTTACGGCGCAAAAAATAAAGAACCCAGCGGTGATTAAATACCACCAAAAGAAAGCTCCATTTGTGTGAAAAAAAGGACAAAAATTTCATATAGATACAGTGTTGCATGGCTGAGTAATTGTCATTCAAAATGTGAGAGCACCAAAAGCTGAAAATTGGTCTGGTTAGGAAGGGGGTTTAAGTGCCCAGTTGTCAAGTGGTTAAACACTGTGAATGAGCCCTAAACAATAGGCTATAGAAACTATCGGTGTCCACATAAAATACAGGAACTTACTCTTAACGATGCAGAGGCATTAAAATGGCTGACCTGCTAATCATGCTATGCTGATAAATGAAAAAGTAAAATTCATGTTACACTTGTGGACTGGTTTGATTGTTCTGTCCTCTCCACTTTACTCTTGCCTTCCTTTCTTCTTCTTTTAGTGAGTTGTACCTAGTTTACATGTTACATCCCACAGAGCATATTGTTAAGGCTCCTGGAGTGAGCATAAGAATAGGGAAACACTCCCCTTTAAAGGGGCTGTTTTGGTGACTCGACCAATTTGTTTGGCTGTACTTCTCCTGTGGATCACAGGAGTGTAGTTAGTTTTGCACTCCTGTGACCCGTTTTTCGGCAGACAGCAGGCTGTTGTCACAGAGCCAGACCAGGCTCAGTAAGGATCTCAATCATATGGTCAGGATTCGGCCACATGCCTGGACCAGCACCTGGCTCAGCCTCTGAGCGAATCATTGAGAGCCTGAGCCGGCTGTTCCAACCCCCTCCACAGCCCGATGCTCCAGCAGAGGGCAGAGCAGAGGGCCAGTGATTTACAGTCACCGACTCTCTGCTCACGAAGTTGTGAGAACTGAGCTATCGGTGGGGGGCTGATGCTGCATCGAGCTAGGTAAGTATGATTCACAAAAACATGTGAATCCCATACATTACCTACTGAGGTGTGTGACATAGACATCCCAGAAAGCAGCGGTGGCCTGATAAATCAACATGAAAAAAGTGTTTTTGAAGTGAAAAAAAAGCTGTCTTCTTGCTAGCGCCTTGTGTCGGGCAAGCATTGGCGCCCTGTCTGACAGCACTGCAAGTGTTTTAAGGCACCCAGGAAAAGTGGCAAATGCCCTATCAGGAACTAAATAATGTACAAATAAAGTGATCTCTTTTTTAATTGGCTCATATAGTTTGACACCATAAATTACCTTTTCCATAGAATCAAATTAAACTGATCCTATTGTTACCTTTCAAAAAATACAAGGGATGTCATTGCTGACCTCCTCCTAACAAGGCTACTTACATGGCTATTGACCCAATTTCTTCTACATCTTGTCACTACTCCAGAACAAGCATAAAGATCAGTTCAGCCCTCACATGATGTGTGCTTGTTCTGACCAGTGGCTCAGAGCGTTGAGACTAGAGAACATTCAGGCTTGCTATAAGCAATGTCAGCTTTCATAATTCTCTCATTACAGGTTTCCATAAAAGAGGATAAAAATAAAGTGGAATTTCAGGCTCTAACTTAAAGTGGATGTAAACCCGAATTTATTTATTTTTTTATATCATACTGTAGAGTATAAGATTTCCTATCATTTGAGCCCAGTCTTGCCACACATAGTTGATTCATCTCTGAGCAATCCTCTTTTATTGTTCAGTGAGAAAAATCTTGACAAAGTGAGAAAAACTTTGTCAAATACTCCCCCTTGCTGTGAGTGACAGCCTAAGACACATGCAGTATTTTTTTAATTCCCTCCCCCACTCCTTTCTTCAGCAGCTCTGCAAGGATTGGCTGTTCCACACCTCAGCATGATTTGACATGCTGAAGTCATGTGGTTACTTTCCTGTCTTTTCACTGGATGTTAGAGATCATAGCAGAAGTTCAGTGTAAGAAATACACAGGAGAAAATGCATGTTGACAAGGGGAGTGTAGAGGTGGGCGGGGAGTCTACTGACATCATGACTCCACCCACCGAGCTCCAGACAACAGACCCACCCACAGAATCTGCAGTTTTTCGGGTCTCATAACAGACAGAGGGGAGACATTTGACAGGTAAAGATACATGCAGGAGGCATGTATATCCTTATAGATAACCCCTATGACAGTAGTTTAGAAAGGATGACATGGGTTTACATCCACTTTAAGCCTGGTACACACGATCGGATTATTGGCCAACAGAGCGTCGTACTTTTGTCCGAAGGGCGTGTGCCTGGTTTTTGTCTTGCATACTAGCGGCACACAATTGTCGGCCAACAAATACAAACGTAGTGACTTACTACGTGGAATTTCAGCTCTTGAGTGGCACCCTTTGGGCACCTTCTGCTAATGTCATGTTTGGTGAGCATTGATTCCGAGCATGCTTGTTTGTACTTTGGACGTTTGTGTGACGGACTTGTGTACAGAAGATACGAAAATCTGACAACAGACCGTCCGCCGAAAATTTACTAGCCTGCTATTCAACATTTGTTGGCGGAAAGTTGGACAACAATTGTCTGATAGAGCCTACTAACGGTCGTTTTTTAGGCCAACGGTCTGTCATCACACAATTCCCTGCCGAAAATTCGATCGTGTGTACGAGGCTTTAAGCCTAAAACTGCTCCCATCCACATATTTCCTTTTCTAACTACGCTGTAGAATGAAGATGCTTATACATACCTTTTCCAGGGCGCTTCGGTCCAGCCATGTGATCTCAGCGGCCGGCTTCAGGGGAGAGGAGAGATGTTTGACAAAGCCAGAAATGCCTGGGTGGTGACATCAATCACTAACTTACTGGGGCATCCAATGTCAGTTGTTTCTCCTCTCCCCTGAAGCTAGGGGGGATCACATGCCCGGACCAGAGCACCTTGAGAATAGGTAAATATAAGCATCTTCCTTTTAAAGCAGGGGTCTCCAAACTGCGGCCCTTTGCTTGCCTTTATCCGGCCCTTGGGACACAATTTTTTCCACTGATATGAGGCACTATTCCTTCTGCTGACACAACTGATGAGAAACTATTCCTCCACTGACACCAATAATGAGGAACAATTCCTCCAATAACAGCAAAGATGGGTTATTAGTCTTCTCACTGACATCATTGATGGGGCATTATTATTGCACCATCAATGATGTCAGTGAGAAGACTAATATCCCCCCCCCCGGACCTTTGTTTAGAAAGTTTGGAGACCCCTGTTCTAAAGGGTACACAGAAGATAGAAGGTGGGTGGTAGCCACTTTAGGCTTGGTTAGAGTCTGGAATTCCATTTAAGTATCACTGCAGGTCTTACATCAGAGTTAGGTGGTGGTATTTGATCACCTCTGCGGTTTTTATTTTTTGCGCTATAAACAAAAAAAGAGCGACAATTTTGAAAAAAAAAGCAATATTTTTTACTTTTTGCTATAATAAATATCCCCAAAAAATATATAAAAAAAACTAAATTTCTTTCTCAGTTTAGGCCGATATGTATTCTTCTACATATTTTTGTTACAAAAAAAAAATCGCAATAAGCGTATATTGATTGGTTTGCGCAAAAGTTATGGAAATGTTATTATTAATTTTTTTTAAAATAGTAATGGCGGCAATCTGACATTTTTATTGTGACTGCGACAGACACATCGGACACTATTGACACTATTTTGGGACCGGTGACATTTATACAGCGATCAGTGCTATAAAAATGCACTGATTACTGTGTAAATGGCACTGGCAGGGAAGGGGTTAAACACTAGGGGGCGATCAAGGGGTTAAGTGTGTCCTAGGGAGTGATTCTAACTGTGGGGGGATGGGCTCACTACAACATGACAGAGATCACTGCTCCCGATGACTGGGAGCAGTAGATCTCTGTCATGTTGCTAGGCAGAACAGGGAAATGCCTTGTTTACATAGTCATCTCCCCGTTCTGCCGCTTCGTGTCACGATCGTGGGCCCCCAACGGACATCGGGCATCCTCACGGAGTACGCGGCGTGCGCGCCCACTAAGCCACGCCTTAAAGGGGACATACAGGTACGCCCATTTGTCCAGCTGTGCCATTGTACCGACGTACATCGTCGTGCGCTGGTCGGCAAGCAGTTAAGTTGAATTTTTTGGATAGCATAGGGAAGGGTTAACACCCCTGTAACATCTGTGCCCCTGTTCAGAAGATTTCCCCTCACTTTCTGTCCCTGTGACAATTGGATTTTGAAACTTTGGGTTGTCGTGGAAGCAGGGATTGGTAATAATGCTTCAATGGAGAAGCTTCATGATAACTCTAATGCCGCGTACACACGATCAGACTTTCCGACAACAAAACAGTGGATTTTTTTCTGAAGGATGTTGGCTCAAACTTGTCTTGCATAGACACGGTAACACAAATGTTGTCGGAAATTCCGAACGTGGGAACGCGATGACGTACGACAAGCCGTAAAAAAAGGAAGTTCAATAGCCAGTGCGGCTCCTTCTGCTTGATTCCGAGCATGCCTGAACTTTTGTGCGACGGACTTGTATACACACGCTCGGAATTTCCGACAACAAAGTGAAGTCGGAAAATTTGAGAACCTGCTCTCAAACATTTGTGTGCAGAAATTCCAGCATATGTTTAATGGAGCATACACACGGTCGGACTTTCCGACAACAAGCTCTCATCCAACATTTCCCGTCGGAAAGTCAGACCGTGTGTACGGGGCATTACAGTAAATTTCCCTTCCTAGGGGTAGATTTCCTCTCACTTCCTGTTATTTCCCCCTGTTTGCAAGTAGGAGCCGTATGTAAATCAGATGTTTTGTAACTAGGGGACTGCCTGTATATGGTTTCGTTCTATTTGCACACTGATACTTGCTGCAGGTAAATGGCAGCATTGATATATGCCCAGACTAAGCACAGCCACACTTTATTGTGCCATTTGGGAATAGCAGATGACACAGTAAAAACAAACTACAGTTCTCAGCTTTCAGGATCAGCAGTGTACACAATGTTTGGGGTCAGCAACAAGTGCAGAGAAGCACAAAATCTAATAAACAATAGTAACAACCTTCAGGAATGGAGCTAAATTATACTATGAGGGCCAATGTCAATGACATCAGTTTAAGACACTTTTGAGATTGTTCAAAATTTTATTTGACTGGCATTAAGTGGGATTTTCTTTCCCACTGACTTGTATGGGAATGCAAGACCCAGTTAAAGTGAACAAATAGCATGTCACAGGGACCCGAGTTGTTGGATTTAAGAATCAGAAATACATTTTTTAAAAGTTTAATCTAATTCACATAATAACATCCACACTACATTGTTTCATCTTCACAAGCCATAATGTATATAAATTAATTTCCTGTGTTCTGGTATTATATTAGGTAGTTGGTGACAGAACTATATTAACACTGCAGGAGAGAGCAGATCAGACAAAAATTCAGCTCTGCTAATGTCTTACAGGTCCACAATGACTTCACCTTATCATAAAATAACTGATGTATTCTTCCAGGGCTTTTCAGTAAAAATGACAAACCCTGCCATCTTTGTAATAGCATAGAGTTACAAAAAACGTACCCTACCAATAAAAGGCCAGGTTCTAGTGTGCTTGCAGATAACCATTGTTCTTTTCACTTATAACCGTTTTATAGGTTTCCATACCTCCTCCTATGCTGTATGCCCCCAAAACAAATGTAGCATGGGCTCACTGTCACTGCCCTGCCCTTTGCCAGTCCGGGTAGTGTGGACATCTATTTCTGGGCAGGCTCCTGTGCTGCAGTACGCAGGCTGGACAATGAGTTTCAAAAGAGATAAATGGGAGAGCCAAGATGATTCTCCCATTCATTCTTAGTGAACCTGATATTGTGCCAGCATACTGCAGCACTGATGCCCAGCCAAAAAATTTACACAAACACTCCCTGTCTCAGCCGAGGGCGGAAATTGGGAACTGGGTTTGGACTGTATTTAAGGTCTGTGTGGAGGGCACACTAAATACGAAGAGGATATGGAGGTGCCTATATAGGGTCTTTAGTAGAAAAGTGTACTTTTAAGCCTTCTGATAGATTGGGATCCATCAAACCTGGTAAAATAAAGGTACCCAAACTTCAGCTCCAGGTCAAAGCTCTGACATCTCTCTGAATCCCATATCATAGTGCATTCCCCTTGCTGAACTATAGAGGGGAACATGTTTTGCATTATGGAAGCCAGAGGAGATGGAGTGTTTAACTGGGCTCCCACTTTGAGATAAGGTGGCCACTTGCATATGCAGTCAGTAGAACACTAAAAGAACTAAAGACTATGTGCAAACACTTTGATTTTATTCTCATATGTTTTCAAAATCCTTTTGCATGCTCTACAACAAACCATTAGTCACCTAATCCATTTACAGAAGTATGGCACTGAGACAAATTGATCCACATCTGTTCACATCTTCACTGTATTCTTATATAAAAAATATGTAAACAAGCAGCAAGTCTTTGTTTTCAAGCTTGTAGTATTGTTGTCTGCATCGCACCTGTAAAGTGCCTCTCCTGTGTCTCCAGTGTGAAAGCCCCGAGTGCTTTCACACTGGAGCGGTGCGCTGGCAGGACGCTAAAAAAAAGTCCTGCAAGCAGCATCTTTGGAGCGGTGAAGGAGTGGTGTAACACCGCTCCTGCCCGTTGAACTGAATGGGCACCGCTGCAGAATCGTCGGCAAAGCACCGCTGCAGCGGCACTTTGTGGGTGGTTTTAACCCTTTTTCGGCCGCTAGGGTGGTTAAAACCACCCTGCTAGCAGCCGAAAACCCCCGCAAAAACTACAGTAAAGCGGCACTTTACCGCCGACGGCCCCAACGCCCCAGTGTGAAAGGGGTCTTGCAATATATTACTTTGTTTTTAAGATTAGTAAAGCTTTAACACGGAACTAAATACATCGGTTTAACTTTTCACGGTCAGTTTCCTACTGCATGTGCGCTAACTGCACTGCGCTCTGTGAATGGGCCAGCTGCAGGGGGAGGGAGGTAGGGGGCCAAACTTCCGACTCATTTGGCCACGGTGAACTGAGCCGGAAGTGGGAGCGGGTACCTGTCAAAACCAAGTACATTCTCCCTGCAAGAAGGTGCCAAATGTGGCACCGGTGGGGAGGAGGCAGACAAACAGAGCTTCCCTTTTTGGGTGGAGCCCCGCTTTAAATCCCTAAACATGCAAATGTTGTTTTCGGCAGTGCTTTCATTTACATACGTCCTACTAGCGCATGTGCAGTGTATGCTACATTTAAGGCATGCCTCCGGTGATAACTCTCACAGATGCCAATGTCGGCTCTTAACTACATTTTCAAGCCCTTAAACAGCTGGTGTCATAGCTGATCATGTGTGCAGCACAACAGCAACTGCTGATCTAAGTAATAGTTAGGATTGTGCTGTTTTTGGCTGCAAAAGGACAGAAGGGTTTTGTCCTGTATAAAATTGCAGTAATGACCCATTCCCCTAAACCCTTTTTGCAATGTAAAGCATTTGGCCAGAACTCATACAGCCAAAACACGTGGGCTGAATTGAACATAATGCCAATTGAGTTTCTGTTGCCACGAATACCTGAGAGCTCCAAGGACAGTGTCCAACTATTTCTTCATCTGAGTTCTGGTCATTTTTACTTTTACAATGCTAAGGAAGGCTGAAGGGAGAGGAGGAGGACATTGTCTATGTATCATTTAACACTGGTGTGTGGAAAACCGCTCACATCTAATGAAAAGCACCATAGAATTATTTTAGGTGGTATAGTTCACACTGGTAAGGCAAAGCAGCATATAGTGCCAGCACAGGGCATGGTGCTTGTTGGCCTGTGATGTTGCTGAAAGGCATATTACACGACGAAAGGAGTCCAACACTTACACCACAGCCATCCTAAGCCCATCATGTACAAAAGTTAAAATGCAAATGTCCTTCATAACACTAAATCACAGACTATAGAAAGTCTCTCATTCCTGCACAATAAGTAGTTAGTCACTAGTATTGGGTGTCAGGGCGTCCCATGGACGAGGCACAGCTCTCTCTGCCAGCACAGAGTAGAATGCTCCCACGGTAGGGAGGAGGTAATAGGCTGCGGGTCACTTGTTATCACTGTAGGTCATTTCAAGTTCTCATTCTGTGCTGGAAGTAGATCAAGGTTGGTTCCTGGGATGAGAAATTCTCCTTCACCATCAATGAGATGATCCCACTGATTGATGTCCTTCTGAAGACCTGTTTGGCAAACAGAAAATCAATAGAGGCCATGAAATAATGTTTTTGCTTCATAAAAAAAGTGATCTTGGATATGGAAGGCTTTAATTAACCCATCTATACTGCAATTCTTTTAATGTTTCCGTGTCTTTACTGGAGGGATTCCCCACACTTCTTTTCATGTTCACATGACTAACAAGTAGCACAACAGTAAAAACCTGAATGGGGTCCTAAACCTAAAAGTAAAAAAACAAAAAACAGCCATTTTTTTATTTGGAGAGGGTAGAAAATTGTTTTGGGAAGATTTTTTCTTTAATTTTTCTTTGTTGGTCCCTATTGGAGAGATTGCCCATCTCATCCACCTCTCTTACAACAGGATTGCAGATGGCATAACATTGTGTCAGTCTGGCTCCAGCCAGAATATTTAAAGGATAATCATCTTTCGTTACATGTTACACCCATATTCAGGGGTCTTCAGAAAGTTTCTGCACTTTTATACATTGCAGTAATGACCCATTCCCCTAAACCCTTTTTGCAATGTAAAGCATTTGGCCAGAACTCATACAGCCAAGAGCACCACATGTTACACCCATATTCAGGGGTCTTCAGAAAGTTTCCGCACTTTTATACACATATAATAGAGTCAAAAGTGTGGAAAAGTTTTGAAGAACCCTCATATATGGGCAGAAAATGGGCGTCAGGGGCCGGGCCTCGCACCTCCCTGATCTCCGCTGTGACAGCTGATTGACGAGGCTATGTGCATTGAAAACTACAAGGTCCAGCAGCCTTTGCAGCTGTCGGCTTGTAGTTTTCAATGAACTACCACGGCGCTGTGGAGCACCTTGGTAGTTCATTCATGTTTCCTGTCAGATTGTATATGCTTGCTTGTACGGGATGTACATGCAAGCAGTTACACTAGCAGATCTGCATGGCACCAGCGATCTCCTGATTGCTGGTGCAATGCTTTACAGGCTCCAAAATAAATAAATGCACATTTTTTTACCTGCAAAAAAAATGTGCATTTATTATTTTTTACCAAAAAGTGAACTTAACCGTTAAGAAATTTTAGTGCTGAAATTAAAGCCCAATTGAACCTCTATCTCAGCTCTTTGGAAGTAGTACAATAGAATAGAAAATAATTATTTAAATGTTACCATTCTAAGCCACACAGTGTTCATATTATAAGGTTTCAGAGACGGGGAACACCTGAGGCTGTGCCACTGCCCTTTATGTGGAGGCTCTCTGTTATGAACACACACGGGCCTTGGTGCATGAAGGTTATACACCATGATATCTTTATCCCATCCATTTTCCTACTCTGAGAAAGGTGTTACCAAGAGTCTAGGTCACACCTTTGGACCTGCAGGGTACTCTGCAAATAACTAACACAGGACAGAAGGGACTGGGAAGCACCATAAGCAGAGCCCACTGTGAAAAGTTACATCCTAGGCAAGTTTTCAATCTTTTATCCAGTGGGCAGGGCCGCTGATAGGGGGGGGACCACCGGTCCTCCTGTAGGGGGCCTGGGGAAACGGGGGGCCCAGACAGTAAGGGGTTCAGCGGGCGGTAGCAATTGCAGAGCAGTGCCCTGCATGGCTCTCCCTCCCACGGCTTTCAGATGGTGGAGGGGGAGGCACACACCTGTGTAACAAACCAATAGCGCTGCTCATCTGAGTGGGAGGGAGTGGCTGCTGATAAATTGCTCCGCCTCCCACCACTTCTTTAGCACATCAGCTTTCCTCTGTAACTCTCTCCTTATCCAGCCCCCCCACATTTTATTAGAAAAAGCTAGTGGCTAAAGCAGGGCTGGATGGAGAGGATCCAACATACCAGAGTATGGAGAAGGTATGATCACATTTACATCCAACAGATCACTCAGTGCCCACACAGGACTCTACACAACTAGCGCTATAGAAACAGCTGATAATCATCACTAACATGTCACATGTAATGCTGGCTTCAGAAGTCATCATCAGCGTGTTCTCCCGTCCTGTGTGCAGATTAGGCACTGAACACACTGAACATGGGATGACTTCCCCTCCGTCTTCTCACACTTCTTATCTTTGTTTTTATTTAAACTGCACACAGGACAGTCAACACACTGATGATGATGATGCTTAAACTTCTGGAAGACGCTGCAGCCGGCATTAGATATGAGTATGTGACATGCTGTTAGTAATAAACTTCAGCTGTTTCTTTAGAGCCATTTGCACCAGAGTCCTTATGTTATCTTTGCTGGAATTAGACTGGGGAGGATACTGTTTACACATAGCACAGTGATCAATGTTTTTCCACACTGGAAGAACACTGGTCACTGCTAGGACTGCTTGTACTATGTCCACAGTCTCTGATCATCTCCTGTAGTATTGGAAAAAGTAATTTTACTGCGCTATCCTAATAAATCAATTGAAAAAAAGACAGCTGCAACTATAATGTGAGACACACGCACTAAATATAACATAAAAAAAAGAAAGCTGCGCTATATAGTTATAGTGATCGAAAAGTAAAGTGACTTATAAGTGATTTGTCTTGATAAATGGAGTAATGAAAACTCAGTGTAACCCACTATTACATAAATATTAAACGTAATCACAAGTGAAATGTGCAAAAAATAATTAATAAAAAACAAATGAAAATTGCAAGAGTTCTCCAAGAAGATCCAATCCACTCAGACTGAGAAAGGACACAATCAAACACCAAGCTTTTCCAGACCTACGAAAGACAAAAACGAGGAAGAGTGAGAAATCCATAAAGGAATGACAAATATCCGTGTCTAGGCAGTATAAGATGGTGCTCCTCCATGCTCAAGAAGTGGATTGTCCCTCTGTGTCCTCATGCCCTACGGTCTTGATGATGTCTGGACCTTAGACTGCTGTAGCATAGGGAAGAAGATGCTGTGAGGGTTGGTCTAGCAGCTTGGAGAAAAAGAGTGGTCATCGGCTGTTGTTTTTTTTTTTACTCTGGTGGATCTTTCGTTTGTTGGCGGACCACAGAGAGGACCTGGGCCTCCAGTTGTACAGCGGATACCCTGAGCAGAGAGTCTGGGAACATCTAGCACAAAGACCCGGGGCTGGGGATAAAAGCCACGGGCACTTGCGATCTCCTTAAACAAGAGATCTAACAAGCTGGTAAGCGGCAGTATTATTACTGGTGGAAGAACTTTCCTGTCGCACCCTATCACATCTTCTTGGGTGTTGTGGTCTCATGTCACTACTGAATAGAGGGTTGAGGAATCATCACTTGAAATACCATTATGAACTGTATATTCAGTGGAGCTTCTTAATAACAGCCCATCGGAGTGGATTGGATCTTTTTGGAGAACTCTTGCAATTTTCATTTGTTTTTTATTAATTATTTTTTGCACATTTCATTTGCGATTACGTTTAATATTTATGTAATAGTGGGTTACACTGAGTTTTCATATCTCCATTTATCAAGACAAATCACTTATAAGTCACTTTACTTTTCGATCACTATAACTATATAGCACAGCTTTCTTTTTTTATGTTATATCTCCTGTAGTATGTCTGCAATCTCTGATGATCTCCTATAGTATGCTTGCAGTCTCTGATCATCTCCTGTAGTATGTCTGCAGTCTCCGATCATCTCCTGTAGCATGTCTGCAGTCTCCGATCATCTCCTGTAGCATGTCTGCAGTCTCCGATCATCTCCTGTAGCATGTCTGCAGTCTCTGACCATCTCCTGTACTATGTCTGCAGTCTCCGATCATCTCCTGTAGCATGTCTGCAGTCTCCGACCATCTCCTGTAGCATGTCTGCAGTCTCTGATGATCGCCTATAGTATGCTTGCAGTCTCTGATCATCTCCTATAGCAGGGATATGCAATTAGCAGACCTCCAAGATTCTGACAGCCACAAGCTTCAAACCCAGAGGCATGATGGGACTTGTAGTTTTGCAACAGCTGGAGGTCCGCTAATTGCATATCCCTGTCCTATAGTATGCTTGCAGTCTCTGATCATCTCCTGTAGCATGTCTGCAGTTTCTGACCATCTCCTGTAGTATATCTGCAGTCTCTGATCATCTCTTGTATCATGTCCACAGTCTCTGATCATCTCCTGTAGTATGTCTGCAGTCTCTGAACATCTCTTGTATTATGTCTGCAGTCTCCAATCCTCTCCTGTAGCATATCTGCAGTCTCTGATCATCTCCTGTAGTATATCTGCAGTCTCTGATCATCTCCTGTAGTATATATGCAGTCTCTGATCATCTCCTGTATCATGTCGGCAGTCTCTGTTCATCTCCTGTAGTATATCTGCAGTCTCTGAACATCTCTTGTATCATGTCTGCAGTCTCTGACCATCTCCTGTAGTATATCTGCAGTCTCTGAACATCTCTTGTATCATGTCTGCAGTCTCTGATCATCTCCTGTAGTATATCTGCAGTCTCTGATCATCTCCTGTATCATGTCGGCAGTCTCTGTTCATCTCCTGTAGTATATCTGCAGTCTCTGAACATCTCTTGTATCATGTCTGCAGTCTCTGACCATCTCCTGTAGTATATCTGCAGTCTCTGCCCATCTTCTGTAGTGTATCTGCAGTCTCTGATCAGCTCCTGTAGTATATCCGCAGTCTCTGACCGTCTGCTGTAGCATGTCTGCAGTCTCTGATCATATCCTGTAGTATATTTGCAGTCTTTGATCGTCTGCTGTAGTATGCCTGAACACAGCCACACGTGGGTAAGTGACCCTGAATGCACATTCTCTATATGGGGCCATACACCTACATTCACATGCCTGTCAAATTAGGGCCTGTGGCTGTGTTTGTACAGCTGTTGTGTCCCCATAGTGTAACACAGGCTACCTGCACACAGCTCCAGCCACATAAAAAAAAAAATTGAATCACACTGTACAGGCCACATCACCCATGTGACTGAGCCCCAAGACCTCATTTACACTAAGGACTTATTAACTCAATGCAGTTGTATCTTTTAGATTTAGCAGGAATTTTGTAAGTTATGTAATGATTTTTTTTTTTAGAAACAATATTGTTTTGATATTTTCGGAAGGCCCTGTCAGGTAGGCTGTACGGGGCCCCGTGATTTCTAACAGCCCTGCCAGTGGGGTCCAGGTATGACCTAAAAGGCTATTCCAAAGATTGGTCAACCTTCATGCAGCGTGTTGACACAGGAAAAAAAAATGTGAGTTAGAGCAATAAAGCCGGAATGGGTCCTTACAAAATTTGTTGGGGAAGGTGTAGTAGTGCGCCAATGGTCTTTGCAATCAAAGTCAGCAAATTCCTGAGCTATTTGAGTCATAAAGTCCTGCGTGACTGTAATAAAAGCCTTAGCCCAGAGGGTGGAGAATCCAGCCAAGGGGGACTTACAAAGCAGTAAAGTCTAACAACAGAAGACAACATGACATCAGGCTGTAGACGTCAGCAGCATTATTAGATGTGCTGCAAGCTCCCCCCAACCTGTTATTAGAAAGTGAGCTGGGGCACCTGGTACAGTAGGGATTCAATAAAAAAGAAATGAATTTCTTGAAAATTTGGTTGGCAGTGGGAGGGAGTACATCCTGGGCTCATCTACATTTGGCTGCCAGTGTCCAATCCTCCTGTAGAAGCAGTATAACCCGAAGTCCTGTGTCCCTCAGTGGATGCAAAAAAAAAAAAAAAAAAAAAAAGTTTAACGCTGATCTCAAGCTTTTAGTCAAGTTAAAATAGTTTGTAACTTCCCAGCCCACTCCCGGGAACAAAATCGAGTTGGGCTGAGCGCTGCACAGCCATTCACAGAGAGCTTTGTATTCTATGAATGAATACAAAGCTTCCTCTGAATGACCAAATTGGAGATTGTGAGGTCATCTGCCCACCTCAGCCAATCAGAGGAAGCTCTGAATTTTTTCATAGAATACAAAGCTCCCTGTGAATGGTTCAGCAGATCTCAGCCCAAATTAAAGTGGAGAGACACCCTAAAAAAAAAAAAAAAAATTGCACCAAAAATTTAAATTTTTTTTTTTAAAAAAACGTGAAAAAAAAAATGTTTTACTTACCTGAAACCCTTGTTGCTAGGCAGTCTTCCTAATCTGCCTCTTCCTATTCCGCTGCGTGTCCTGCTCCTTGGTGAGCGGTCCCGTTGCCTTTTGGGAACTGTGTGTGTTCCCAGAAAACCACTGGGCCATTCACAGAGCGCCGCGCCGCTCGCACATGCGCAGTAGGAAACTGGCAGTGAAGCCGCAAGGCTCCACTGCCTGTTTCCCTTAGTTAGGATGACGGTGCCGGGACCCGAGAGCCGAGGGACGGGTCGGTCTCGGGCGGCCGACATCGTGGGCACCCAGGAAAGGTAAGTGTACTTATTTAAAGTCAGCAGCTACAGTGTTTGTAGCTGCTGACTTTTAAATTTTTTTTTTCCCGGCCGGAACCCCCCTTTGTTTTGGGAGCTGGATGGAAATCTCCCATCCTACTAAACGCTGAACACAATGTTGTATACTGTATGTAGCTGAGGCTACATACAGTTTATACAGAGCACACATCTAGTAATGATGAAAATAGTTTGTTTGGACCACCTTGGTCCAAACTAACGGTTTAAACTTTTCTAAAAAGCTGGAGATCGGCTTTAATGTTTTACAGGTAATTTTCCCTCTAAAGCAGTGGTTTCAAAGTACTGGCCCGCGGGCCGCAAATGGACTGGTTATAAATGGCCCACTGAGCCTGGAGGGGTTTGCAGAGGGGGAGGCGCCGAAGAGCTTTGTCTCCGTCTCCGTGCCCTCTCTGCTGCACGCTGCTGCAGCCCAGAGAGAGAAGAGAGCGGAGGAAGGATCCGCCCATCACCCCGCCCACCTAGGCACTGGTGATCGTTCAGAGCGCCGGATCCAGGGTCCTGGAGAGGCGAGTGAGCCATCAAACTGAGGCAAGTCCTTAGTGGGGTGACTGGGGTAGAAATTTGTGTGTGGGGGGTATTTATGACCTGTGAGGGGTATTTGTGGGGGTATTTATGGAGTGTAGGGGGTATTTGTGGGGGTATTTGTACAGTGTGGGGGGTATTTGTACAGTGTGGGGGGTATTTATGCAGTGTGGGGGTATTTATGGAGTGTGGGGGGTAATGCTGGGTTAATGCGTTTAATAATGCGTTTGCTGACACCAGTGCTGGGGGTTAATAATGCGTTTTGCTGACACCAGTGATGGGGGTTAATAGTGCGTTTTGCTGACACCAGTGCTGGGGGTTAATAATGCATTTGCTGACACCAGTGCTGCGTTTAATAATGCGTTTTGCTGACACCAGTGTTGGGGGTTAATAATACGTTTGCTGACACCAGTGCTGCGTTTAATAATGCGTTTTGCTGACACCAGTGTTGGGGGTTAATAATGCGTTTTGCTGACACCAGTGCTGCGTTTAATAATGCGTTTTGCTGACACAAGTGTTGGGGGTTAATAATGCGTTTGCTGACATCAGTGCTGGTGGTTAATAATGCGTTTGCTGACACCAGTGCTGGGGGTTAATAATGCGTTTTGCTGACACCAGTGCTGGGGGTTAATAATGCGTTTTGCTGACACCAGTGCTGGGGGTTAATAATGCGTTTTGCTGACATCAGTGTTGGGGGTTAATAATGTGTTTGCTGACATCAGTGTTGGGGGTTAATAATGCGTTTGCTGACACCAGTGCTGGGGGTTAATAATGCGTTTTGCTGACACCAGTGCTGGGGGTTAATAATGCGTTTGCTGACATCAGTGCTGGGGGTTAATAATGCGTTTGCTGACACCAGTGCTGGGGGTTAATAATGCGTTTTGCTGACACCAGTGCTGGGGGTTAATAATGCGTTTTGCTGACATCAGTGCTGGGGGTTAATAATGCGTTTGCTGACACCAGTGCTGGGGGTTAATAATGCGTTTGCTGACACCAGTGCTGGGGGTTAATAATGCGTTTTGCTGACACCAGTGCTGGGGGTTAATAATGCGTTTGCTGACATCAGTGTTGGGGGTTAATAATGTGTTTGCTGACATCAGTGTTGGGGGTTAATAATGCGTTTGCTGACACCAGTGCTAGGTTAATAATGCATTTGCTGACACCAGTGTTGGGGGTTAATAATGCGTTTGCTGACATCAGTGTTGGGGGTTAATAATGTGTTTGCTGACATCAGTGTTGGGGGTTAATAATGCGTTTGCTGACACCAGTGCTAGGTTAATAATGCATTTGCTGACACCAGTGTTGGGGGTTAATAATGCGTTTGCTGACACCAGTGTTGGGGGTTAATAATGCGTTTGCTGACATCAGTGTTGGGGGTTAATAATGCGTTTTGCTGACACCAGTGTTGGGGGTTAATAATGTGTTTGCTGACACCAGTGTTGGGGGTTAATAATGCGTTTGCTGACATCAGTGCTGGGGGTTAATAATGCGTTTGCTGACACCAGTGCTGGGGGTTAATAATGCGTTTTGCTGACACCAGTGCTGGGGGTTAATAATGCGTTTGCTGACATCAGTGTTGGGGGTTAATAATGCGTTTGCTGACACCAGTGCTAGGTTAATAATGCGTTTGCTGACACCAGTGTTGGGGGTTAATAATGCGTTTGCTGACATCAGTGCTGGGGGTTAATAATGCGTTTTGCTGACACCAGTGTTGGGGGTTAATAATGCGTTTGCTGACACCAGTGTTGGGGGTTAATAATGTGTTTGCTGACACCAGTGTTGGGGGTTAATAATGTATTTGCTGACACCAGTGTTGGGGGTTAATAATGCGTTTGCTGACACCAGTGCTGGGGGTTAATAATGCATTTGCTGACATCAGTGCTGGGGGTTAATAATGCATTTGCTGACATCAGTGCTGGGTTAATAATGCGTTTGCTGACACCAGTGTTGGGGGTTAATAATGCGTTTTGCTTACATCAGTGCTGGGGGTTAATAATGCGTTTGCTAACACCAGTGCTGGGTTAATAATGTGTTTGCTGACATCAGTGCTGGGTATAGTATATTATTGCTGGTATAGTTTATTGTTTTTTTGAAGTTTTGCATGCGGCCCCCATGGGATATGAAAACTTGTCATGTGGCCCTCTGGCAATTTGAGTTTGAGACCCCTGCTCTAAAGCAAGCCACAGAATGAGTAGAAATGTCTTGCCTTGCTCTCTGTGGAGAAGCAGTGGTCTGCTGAATTAGCTCTGCAATCAGCAAAGATCATGCTCCAAGCTGATTGGAAAGTTCTGGGTCTGACTCAGCAAGGGGCATGTCACACCTCTGCAGAGACCACTGCTTTCATATAGAGAGCAAGGGTCTTTCTGTACAGCAAGCTGAAAGGGGTCATGCTTTTCTAGTCATCTTGTGGCTAATTTATAAATAAAAGAAAATATGAAGGTGGCCATACATGGATTAAAATTTGGCTGGTTCAGCAGGGACAGGCCGAATTTTGATCCATGTATGGGCAGGGTGGTTGTACAGAAGTCGATCTACTGATTGACTTTTCTGTACAACCAACCTGCCAGGTGTTTCCTGATTAATCAGTGCCACCGGCTATAGCCAGCATCACCGATCAGTGTATTCTAATGGCGGGGAAGGTTCCCCTCCGTCAAAATACAATGACACAGCAGGAAGTATTCCCCATACATATCAAGTGTATGGATGGGAGTTGGGTCATTTTTTTTTCGTTCAATCTGTTACATAGTTAGTTTGGTTGAAAAAAGAAACAAAGTCCATCTATTTCAACCAATAAAAAGGGGAAAACAAAAACAAAAAAATTTCTATATACACAATCCCATACCCACAGTTGATCGAGGAAAGCAAAAAAAAACCCAGAGAAGCATGATCCAATTTGCTCCAGCAGGGGAAAAAACTCCTTCCTGATACCCCGAGAGGCAATGGGTTTATCCCAGGATCAACTTTACCTATAAATATTGGTATCCAGTTTTATGTTCTTTTAGGAAAGAATCCAGGTATTTTTTAAAACAATCTACTGAGCTGGCCAGAACCAGCTCTTGAGGGAGTCTTTCCGTAGCCTTTCCGTTGGTAGAACAAAAAATATGAATAATGTATGGCCAGCCTTAGACTGCATATATTTTGTCTGATGTATATGGAATATTTTAAGCAAAGTTAAACTAAAAGTTCAGTTGGGATTCAACTAATCTTCAGAATATTGGCTTATTCATTTCCAATTTAAGCGGAGTTCCACACAAAAGTGGAACTTCCGCTTTAAGCATTCTTCTCCCCCTTACATGCCACATTTGGCATGTCTTTTTTGGGGGGGAGTGGGTACCTGGTTTCAACAGGTACTTCCTGTCCCACTTCCATCTTCTGACCGCCTAGGCGACTCCTCCCCCTAGGCGGCCCCTCCCTCTCTGCAATCTTCTGGGACACATCACAGGTCCCAGAAGATTGCCTGACCACTAGGAGAACGCAGCGTGACTCGTGCATGTGCAGCGCGCGCCCGGATATGAAACCGCAAGCTCTCACAGCTGGGCGCCCACAGTTGCAATGATGGAACCGCAGAGTGGTGGGGGAGAGGAACGAGGCTCCGGGCGGCTGCATCACTGGACCGTGAGTGTCTGTTTATTAAAAGTCAGCAGATACACTTTTTGTAGCTGTACACTTTTATAAACTTAATAAACCGAAAAACGAGTGGAACTCCGCTTTAAGTCTATGTGAGCCACAACAACAATCTGATAACAGCACTTATTATCCAACTTCACACATGTATACAATAGATCATATATATGTACAGTATATATTGTTTTCTGTGAATACTCACCAAGATGTCTCTGTAGGAAAGCTAAAGTCACATTGATAATAATTTGGGCAGTTTCTCACTTTTCTTTGCAGGACCTATCAAGCTCCATCAGGTTGGATGGGGAGAATCGGTGCACAGCCATTTTCAGATCTCTCCAGAAATGTTCAGTCGGGTTCAAGTCTGGCTGGGCCACTCAAGGAAATTCACAGAATTGTCCCATAGCCACTCCTTTGTTATCTTGGCTGTGTGCTTAGGGTTGTTGCCCTGATGGAAGATGAACCTTCACCCAGTCTGAGGTCCAGAGCGCTCTGGAGCAGGTTTTCATTAAAGATGTCTCTGCACATTGCTGCATTCATCTTTCCCTCTATCCTGACTAGTCTTCCTAGTTCCTGCCGCTGAAAAACGGTATTCATGGCTTGATTTGTGCTCTGACATGCACTGTTAAATGTGGGACCTTATATAGACAGGCGTGTGCCTTTCCAAATCATGTCCAATCAACTGAATTTACCACAGGTGGACTCCAATCAAGTTGTAGGAACATCTCAAGGATGATCAGTGGAAACAGGATGCACCTGAGCTCAATTTTTAAGTGTCATGGCAAAGGCTGTGAATACTTATGTACATGGGATTTTTTTATTTTTACAAAATCTGCAAAGATTTTAAACAAAGTCTTTCACGTTGTCATTATGGGGTATTGTTTATAGAATTTGGAGTAAAATAATGAATTGAATCCATGTTGAAATAAGCCTGTAACATAACAAAATGTGGAAAAAGTGGAGCGCTGTGAATACTTTCCTGATGCACTGTACACACACATTTTATTTATATATATATATATATATATATATATATATATAAATAATGTGTACGTACGTGCCATTGCTTCAGTTAGGCTGTGCCGTTACCAACGGGAGCCTGCAATACCCGGAAGTAACTCCGGGAGCGATGTCGCCGGCCGGAGCGGTGTACGAGGACTGCTGCGAGGGCTTCGATCTAAAGAAAGTAATACATAATGAGTTAGTATGCTATGCATACCAGCTCATTATGCCTTTGTCTTGCAGGGTTTTTTTTTTTTTGTTTGTTTTGTTCGTGGGTTTACAACCACTTTAATCACATTGTAGGTTTTTTTTTTTTTGTGAGGATCAGATCGCATTTTATGGCAAACTACTGCAGACAACCTGTTATTGCCAAGGGGTTCACATACTTTTCTTGTCACTGTATATTTCAGCATTGTCTTAAATATTAAAACTTTAAGCCAGTATCCTTCAAGGGGTAAAGTACACAACGATACAAAAAAGGGGACCACTGCCCCCACCTATAGCTGGCCATTACAGTAAGCAACATTGAAGGGCACATAAGATAACAAACAAAGCCAAGGATAAATCCAAGACAAAAAACAAGATAACTTACCGACCAGCCCACAACCAAATCAACCTAACAGTATGCGTTAAAAACAGGGGTTTAGTTGGCACGCATTTGCAAATGCATCCGTAAGCTACAGTTGTTTTAGTCGTATTTTAGTCGACTAAAATAGTATTCATTTAGTCGACTAAAATGTTTTATTCAACGAAATTAACACTGACTACACATGGTCAAAAAAACTTAATGGAAGTACACATAGTATGGCCCCCCCCCCAACCACACTTGTCTGCAAATCCAAAAACTGTCAAAATGACAGCCAGGATTTGTTGTGTAAATATAGTAGCTGTCAATGAGGCCGATAGTTGAATGAGGCTGACAATGGGGATACATTTTGCCACGTCAAAATGCAAAGCATCATAGCATATGTACACCCCTGTCTGCTGCCTTTAACTGAAAAGTGATTGTAAACGTTTATTTTAAAAAAAGAACTAACATGTCACACTTACTTGCTCTGTGCAAGGGTTTTGCACAGAGCGACACCGATCCTCCTTTTCTGGGGTCCCCCGGCGGCACTCCTGGCCCCTCCTCTTCATCGCGTGCCCCTATCGAGAGCCGCTTTCCATGGGGGCACTCGTGTGGGCACACTCCCGAGTCCTGCTGCTGCGTCCATTGACACAGACAGCAGGACTCGACCCGCCCCCTGGCTCCCGTGTCTCTGGATTTGATTGACAGCAGTGGGAGCCAATTGCTCCTGCTACTATCAATCTATCCAATGAGGACCTGAGACAGTGGCTGGAGCTGCTGTGCTCATCCTCGTCTCTGGAACGATCGGGCTCAGGTAAGAAAAAGGGGGGCTGCTCCAACACAGAAGGTTTTTCACCGTAATGCATAGATGCATTACGGTGAAAAACCATAATGGTTTACAACTCCTTTAAGGGAAAGTAGTTGGGGTAAAATCTCATCTCAGCTGCACATTTTTATCCACCCTGTCCCAATCACAAGTGTAAAAGAGGCCACAGTGTTTATAAACACTTCAAACCCCAGATAGAGATGAAAAGTAACATGGTTACTTTTGTATCTACTCCGTTTCATTATCTACTGATCGAAGGGATGAGCTTCCATCTGCATATGATGTCAGGTAAAATAACCTGTGGCCACTACCCCTTATCTTCGCTTTCCTATTTAATGACCACACATTAGGGGGCGTTTTGCCAATTTGGCACCTCAGTAAATGGTCATTCTGGAACATTGTTGTTCTGGCTTTTCTCAATGTTTGATTTGTGTGGTGTCACTGCTTAGCCGAGCACCCACCCCTCAAAAAGTGTTACTTGAGGCCAGTGTGGTGTGCTTTTGCGAATTACAAGTTAACCACTTCAGCCCCGGATGGATTTACCCCCTTCCTGACCAGAGCACTTTTTACGAATTGGCACTGCGTCGCTTTAACTGCTAATTGCGCAGTCATGCAATGCTGTACCCAAACAAAATTTGCATCCTTTTCTTCCCACAAATAGAGCTTTCTTTTGATGGTATTTGATCACCTCTGCGGTTTTTATTTTTTGTGCTATAAATGGAAAAAGACCGAAAATTTTGAAAAAAATCATATTTTCTACTTTTTGTTATAAAAAAAATTCAATAAACTCAATTTTAGTCATACATTTAGGCCAAAATGTATTCGGCCACATGTCTTTGGTAAAAAAAATGTCAATAAGCGTATATTTATTGGTTTGCGCAAAAGTTATAGCGTCTACAAACTAGGGTACATTTTCTGGAATTTACACAGCTTTTAGTTTATGACTGCCTATGTCATTTCTTGAGGTGCTAAAATGGCAGGGCAGTACAAAACCCCCCCAAATGACCCCATTTTGGAAAGTAGACACCCCAAGGAAATTGCTGAGAGGCATGTTGAGCCCATTGAATATTAATTTTTTTTGTCCCAAGTGATTGAATAATGACAAAAAAAAAAATTACAAAAAGTTGTCACTAAATGATATATTGCTCACACAGGCCATGGGCATATGTGGAATTGCACCCCAGAATATATTCATATATTCAGCTTCTTCTCCTGAGTACGGGGAAACCACATGTGTGGGACTTTTTGGGAGCCTAGCCGCGTACGGGACACCGAAAACCAATCACTGCCTTCAGGATTTCTAAGGGCGTAAATTTTTGATTTTACTCCTCACTACCTATCACAGTTTTGAAGGCCATAAAATGCCCAGATGGCACAAAACCCCCCCAAATGACCCCATTTTGGAAAGTAGACACCCCAAGCTATTTGCTTTGAGGCATGTTGAGTCCATGGAATATTTTATATTTTGACACAGGTTGCGGGAAAGTGACACTTTTTTTTTTTTTTTTTTGCACAAAGTTGTCACTAAATGATATATTGCTCACACGGGCCATGGGCATATGTGGAATTGCAACCCAAAATACATTTAGTTGCTTCTCCTGAGTATGGGGATACCACATGTGTGGGACTTTTTGGGAGCCTAGCCGCGTACGGGGCCCTGAAAACCAATCACCGCCTTCAGGATTTCTAAGGGTGTAAATTTTTGATTTCACTCTTCACTGCCTATCACAGTTTCAGAAGCCATGGAATGCCCAGGTGGCACAACCCCACCCCCAAATGACCCCATTTTGGAAAGTAGACACCCCAAGTTATTTGCTGAGAGGCATGGTGAGTATTTTGCAGCTCTCATTTGTTTTTGAAAATGAAGAAAGACAAGAAAAAAAAATTTTTTTTTTCTTTTTTCAAAACTTTGTGACAAAAAGTGAGGTCTGCAAAATACTCACTATACCTCTCAGCAAATAGCTTGGGGTGTCTACTTTCCAAAATGGGGTCATTTGGGGGGGTTTTGTGCCACCTGGGCATTCCATGGCCTCTGAAACTATGATAGGCAGTGAAGAGTGGAATCAAAAATTTACGCCCTTAGAAAGCCTGAAGGCGGTGCTTGGTTTTCGGCGTCCCGTACGCGGCTAGGCTCCCAAAAAGTCTCACACATGTGGTATTGCCGTACTCAGGAGAAGCAGCAGAATGTGTTTTGGGGTGTAATTTCACATATTCCCATGGCATGTTTGAGCAATATATCATTTAGTGACAACTGGATGGAATAAAAAAGATGATCTTAGGCCGAGTACATGGATACCAAATATGACATGCTTTAAAATTTCGTACAAACGTGCAGTGGCAACAAAATACATACATTTTTAAAAGCCTTTACAGGTTACCACTTTAGATTTACAGAGGAGGTCTACTGCTAAAATTACTGCCCTCAATCTGACCTTCGCAGTGATACCTCACATGCATGGTGCAATTACTGTTTACATTTGACGCCAGACCGACGCTTGCGTTCGCCTTAGCGCGAGAGCAGGGAGGGACAGGGGTGCTTTTTTTTTTTTCTTTATTATTTTTTTGCTTTTTTATCTTATTTTTAAACTGTTCCTTTCATTTTTTTTTTTAAATCATTTTTATTGTTATTTCAGGGAATGTAAATATCCCCTATGATAGCAATAGGTAGTGACAAGTACTCTTTTTTGAAAAAATTGGGGTCTATTAGACCCTAGATCTCTTCTCTGTCCTCAAAGCATCTGACCACACCAAGATCGGTGTGATAAAATGCTTTCCCAATTTCCCAATGGCGCTGTTTACATCCGGCGAAATCTAAGTCATAAAATGCTCGTAGCTTCCGGTTTCTTAGGCCATAGAGATGTTTGGAGCCACTCTGGTGTCTGATCAGCTCTATGGTCAGCTCGCTGAATCACTGGCTGCATTCTCCGGTTCCCTGTTGAGACAGGAGAGCCAGAGAAAAACACGGAAGACGGTGGGGGGGGATTCCCTCCCACTGCTTGTAAAAGCAGTCTAGAGGCTATTTAGCCGCTAAGATTGCTTTTACATGAAAGCCGACCGCTGGCTGAAAAGAATGATACCAAGATGATACCTAAACCTGCAGGCATCGTTCTGGTATAACCACTCAAATTCGTGAATGGCGTACCTGAAGACAAAAAAATGGTTAACAATAAAGCACAGTAAACAGTAAAGTATAAAAAATTGCATACCTGAAAAGCAAACATGATAAAACATTGCAGAATAGAATACAGTAAAAAAGAGCAGAACAATAGAGAGAGAATAGAGAGAGAGAGATCAATAAAACAACTATTTTTTTTATTCTATTTTTTTTTTTTTTACACTTTTTTTTTGTAACTGTAACTTTTATAACTGTAACCGGTTCCAGGTTCGGGTCTCTCAAAATGCGATGGCATCTTGGGAGACCCTGTGAAAGTGTGCCTAGTCTGTGCAATGCTGTACCCTACGCTAATACTCAACTAGTGAATGGTAGCGTTCAAAACATTCACCAATGCAAAGACCAGGATTGTCAGGACAGGAGGGACAATAATAGCGGGTGTCTATATCCGCGCTTGCTGCAGACACGACATCTTTTTTGGGGGGGTTCGTTGGGTAGGGGTACTCGGGAGGACATAAAGAAAATGCCTCTCATGCAGCCGACTGCATTTGGTTGGGGATGTGAATGGGGGAAGTACGGGTGCTGCAGAAGTGTTGGGTTCCCAATTAGGATTGGCGAATGCAGCAGGAAGGGCATTATGGGCACGACGGGCCTGTTTATCTTCTTCTTGGTGGCAGCGGGACACTACTTGTGCTTGCCACCTCACCAGCTTGAACTACACTTATGGGACTTGCCACATCACCAAGTGTTACTGCATTGCTGGTTTGACTACGACCGGGGTGTACTAGGCCGCTGGCGCTTTCCAGTTCACCAAAACGCTACCAAAAAAACTGTTAGCGATCGCAGGGATCAGGCCTGACTCTGCGAACGCTGCAGTTATGTGTTTAGTGTTTTGTTAGTGACAGTGATCAATCGATACTGCACTTGGGTGGGCTGGGCTGGGCTGGGCTGGGCGGAGGGGCAAAACGCAGGTGCTAGCAGGTATCTGGGCTGATCCCGCTAACACTGCGTTTTTGGGATCCCTAAACTGCTGGGGACGCTAGTATAGATCTGATCGGATCAGATATTGATCCGTTCAGATACTATACCACTAAGGGAGGTGTACGGTGCGTGCGTGTTAGCGCTACTGGCACTAACCTGACGCTGCCTGGGGCTGGTGCTTGCCAGTTCACCAAAACGCTACCAAAAAAACTGTTAGCGATCGCAGGGATCAGGCCTGACTATGCGGACACTGCAGTTATGCGTTTAGTGTTTTGTAAGTGACAGTGGTCGATCGATACTGCACTTGGGTGGGCTGGGCCGGGCGGAGGGGCAAAACGCAGGTGCTAGCAGGAATCTGGGCTGATCCCGCTAACACCGCGTTTTTGGGAACCCTAAACTGCTGGGGACGCTAGTATAGATCTGATCGGATCAGATATTGATCCGTTCAGATACTATACCACTAAGGGAGGTGTACGGTGCGTGCGTGGGTGTTAGCGGTACTGGCGCTAACCTGACGCTGCCTGGGGCGACCCATATCACCACCGGGCTAAACCTTTATTAGGTAATAAATGGCGGGTGCCCTGACACTATAAAAAATAAACGAACTAACCAGCGTCACCCGTAACAGTTATACGGTGATCACTGGTGAAAGGGTTAACTAGGGGGCAATCAAGGGGTTAAAACATTTATTAGGTAGTATATGGGGATCCCTGACGCTATAAAACGCTGACGGCGAACCTAAATATTTACCTCCCTAACTAGCATAACCAGTGACACTAATACAGCGATCAGAAAAATGATCTCTTAGTGACACTGGCGACTGGGGGTGATCAAGGGGTTAAAACTTTATTAGGGGGGTAGCCTAGACCTAAAGGGGGCTAACACTAACTGCCCTACCACACTAACTGTCACAAACTGACACCATGCAGTAATCAGAAAAAAAAAACTGTTTGGTGTCAGTGTGACTAGGGGGTGATCGGGGGGTAAAGGGGGGTGTAAAGTATGCCTGGCATGTTCTACTGTGTGTGTGTGTGTGTTGTGCACTCACTCGGATGTCTTCTCTCCTCGGCGCCGGAACGGACAATACAGAGCCGAGGAGAGATGACATCATTTCCTCTGCCTCTGTGTACTATACAGAGGCAGGGGAATGATCTCATTGGCTGGGAGCGATCGCGAGGGGGGGGTGGCAAGAATGGATGGCCTCCCCCTCATCTCTGAACACTCCCAGTCAGAAGCCGACCGCCTCGGGCACCGGGGGGGGGTCCGATCGGACCTCCCGCCCGCGGCAAGCAATCATGTACCAGGTACGTGATTTTGCCTGCCCGTGCCATTCTGCCGCAGTATATCTGCATTAGGCGGTCGGCAACTGGTTAATGAAACCTACAACTTATTCAATTTTTAAATAAAATGTGTTCCTATTTAACCCCTTAGTTTACCCTAATAAGCCTTAGTTAACTTGTTCTCCTTCTCCCCATAACTATTATTTTCCTAAAGATTTTTTTGTATTTCTATTTTTCTAACAATTCATATTTTAATCTTTTTAGTTTGTATATGGGGGTTTTTTGTTTTGTTTTTTATCATAATAAAAATATAACCACTGAAAAAAAAATTATTTCATTTGTAACTTAGCAACTCTTTGTACCAAGTGCTCCCGACCCCGCCTCTGTGTGTCTAGTCGCAGCCCTACCCCCCCCCCCCCCCATCCTGTCCTCACTTACCCCCTACTCCTAGCCCTTACCTACCCCCCTACTCCCCACCCTGCCCTCACTCCCCTACTCCCCCTCCCCATGCTGCCCTCTCTTACCCTGCCCTCACCTACCCCCCTACTCCCGCCCACACCCTGCCCTTACCTCCCTACTTATCCCCCCCGACCTAACTTACTCCCCCCCCCCCCCCACCAAAATACTACTAAAACAATTCAGATGACTAAAATACGACTAAACCAATTCATATGACTAAAACTAAGCCTCAGTTGCCCAGGAGAAAGGAGCAGGACCAGATATATCAGCAGTGCTGCTGCTCCCAGCTCTAGAGAATCCACCTGCATGAGAAGCTGCATCCCAACCACCCTTGCCCTCAATCCCCACTCCTCCCCTCACTTATCCCCCATTCCCCCCCCATCCTGCCCTCACTTATCCCCCTACTCCCACCCATACTCTGTCCCTACTTACTCCCCTCCCCACCCTGCCCTCTCTTACCCCGCTACTTCCCCCACACCCTGCCCTTGCTTACTCCCCTGCCCTCACCCCCCTACTCCCCCCCCCCCCCCATCCTGCCCTCGCTTACCCCACTATTTCCCCCCAAACCCTGCCCTTACTCACCCCCCCTACTTTTAGGTAGTCCCTCACTTTTGATCTTACTCGCTCGAGAACTCTGTTGTTCTTCAACTGTCATTAATGAAGGTGGATCCGCCACCTCCACTTGGCTAGATGTAGGGATGGGGGTAGATCCTTTGTGCCGATTCTCTGTGGGGGTAGATCCTTTGTGCCGATTCTCTGCGGGGTAGATCCTTTGTGCCGATTCTACGCGGGGGTAGATCCTTTGTGCCGATTCTCGATAGGGACAGATACATGGGTTGTTTGCACTGGTAACCCACACAGTCTTCCCTCTTCCATTTGTTTTTCATCCACTGCCTTGTGCTTTAGCCGGCAATATTTACATCTGTGAAAATACTCTGCATTGCCCTCACAATACTCTGCAATGCCCTCACAATACTCTGCCATACCCTGCCAATACACCCGCCAATACCCTGCTAATATATTATTACAGTGGGGGAGATTGTGGATATTACAGTGGGGGAGATTTTTTTTTGTTGATCCGAACCGTGACTCCTGATCCGAGGAACGATCCGAACCATGAGTTTTTTGATCCGTTGCACCCCTATTTGTATGACACTATTTCCGTGGTATATTCGATAATGGCATCAGAAACTTGAAGAAAGTCATTCGGAAGCACTTACAAAGCCCACATCGTTGCTAGGATGCAGTCAGCACATGACTCCTAGCGACCAATGGTGCACATGCGCTATAAGCTTGTATGTATGTAATCGTTGCAGAAATGGTTACATGCATGCAGAGTCCATACATTTTACCCAGGATCTTGCATCCAGCTTCTGGCAGCAAGATCCGGCATTGATAGGAATGTTTTATTACATTTACACTGTCTCTATAGGCTGTAATACTTACGGCTTTCCCTGATGTGAACATTGACTCTCGTGTCTCCTGGGAACTCTTCTCCCTTTATGGCAATGCGGAGTTCGTACGTGCCGCCATCATCGCGATGAACCGGATCAATCACAAGGGAGCAATATCCATTGCGCACATCTGACAAGTGCATCCTTGCTCTACTGTTCTCTTTTACTGTCAGGAGTGTAGTATCTTCAAACTGATAGATTGGTTGAAATTCATCTTTGTCTGGTGGCTTCACACTCCATAGCAGTTTGATCTTATTATCTCCGAGGGGTTCATCCAATTGGAAATAACATTGGATCAGCAGATGCTGTCCCGCTGTAACATTCAGTTCATGATGGTCGGTCTGAATGCTTTTTATTTCTACACCTGGAGAAAGAAGAAAACAACGATTAGTTTCAGCTTACATTCTAAACTTCAGTCAATCGTAAAGCACAAATACACATTTCTAATATTTTCTGCCCAGTATATGACAGGGACTGGAGAATGGCATCATGAACCATGAGGAATCATTTCTCAATCTCCCCTCCCCCAGTGATCACTCACTGCAACCGTTAGGCCTCATTTACATGACCCCAACACAACCGTAAACAATGTAATGATCTTTAAAGCAAGAAACAAATATTCCCGCGTTTTGATCAATAAATAGATCCATTTTTGAATGCGTAAAAATTGTCCTGTTCTTTTTTTCAATGGTGTACATGTATACGCATGTCCTCTGTGTAGCACAGACTGCAAAAGTAGGCAAAATATGACCAGGCAACCTAGTTAGATCAAAATTAAATGAAATTTGAATAAAAGTGGTACAGAAAACATCCGTGTAGATGTGTCAATACCTTCCAGAAGAATTGAACAATATATTTTTGCCTACTTTTGCAGTCTGTACTACAATGCTGCTGTTCTCTTTCTTTTTTCGCCCCCTTTTTCGGCCCTGCCCAGAACAAACAGGTTTTCATTTTATACTGGAATCTCATCCAAGGAAGTAGAGGTTTACTCTGCATAACTAAAGCCTGGTACACACAATACGTTTCTTTTTTCCGTTCAACCCACCGGGCTGAATGAAAAACCTAACCAATCGCTATACTAACACAAGCGCTGTTAGTTCAGCAATCTCCCCCACTGTGCTATTATGTTCTGGCAGGGGGACCACCCCCTGCCAGAACATAGGTAATTGCTCGCTGCCAGCGCTAATCGGACGCCAGTTTTTCAGCATGCCTGGTCGATAGAAGCTGATCATCAGATAGGGAGCTGTACACAGGGGTTGAATGTCAGCCGGTTTCTACTGTACCGACTGATTTTGGCCGATATTCAGCCTGTGTGTACCTACCATACAGCTGGTGATATACTCAGTTGCGGGTGTTTTTTATTTAAATTTTTTTTTGGGGGGGGGGGCGGCACCACACTGCACTGACTGCAGTGCTCTGCGCCCTGAGCGCACCCTTTTTTGAAACCTATTAGAGCCCCCCCTTCATTGGAATCCATACATCTGGTGCCCTGCATGCAGATTTGGAGCTTGATGCATTGATTGGGAGGGGGGACCTGCCACCACTGCATATACTTGTTGCATTTAAATTGAATGTTTGTATGTAGGGGTGCAACGGATCATCCATGATCCGTGATCTGTATGGATCAACCTCCGCGGATCGGGACACTCTGTGGCCTCGGCTATAGGAAAGGCCGAGGCTTCGGCCTAGCTCCGGAGCGGCGGCCATCTTGGTACACCCGGCGGCCGGATCGATCACTTGTAACAAACCGGCGTCATATCATGACGTGGTTTCTCTCTCCCCCCTGCCAAAACTCTGCAATGCCCTGACAATACTCTGCAATGCCCTGACAATACTCTGCCATACCCTGCCAATACACCCGCCAATACCCTGCTACTATTTTAATACAGTGGGGGAGATTGTGGATATTACAGTGGGGGAGATTTTTTTTTGTTGATCCGAAAATGATCCGAACCGTGACTCCTGATCCGAGGAACGATCCGAACCGTGAGTTTTTTGATCCGTTGCACCCCTATTTGTATGACACTATTTTCGTGGTATATTCGATAATGGCATCAGAAACTTGAAGAAAGTCATTCGGAAGCACTTACAAAGCCCACATCGTTGCTAGGATGCAGTCAGCACATGACTCCTAGCGACCAATGGTGCACATGCGCTATAAGCTTGTATGTATGTAATCGTTGCAGAAATGGTTACATGCATGCAGAGTCCATACATTTTACCCAGGATCTTACATCCAGCTTCTGGCA
The DNA here is from genome assembly GCF_042186555.1 of Aquarana catesbeiana. Taxonomy (NCBI): domain Eukaryota; kingdom Metazoa; phylum Chordata; class Amphibia; order Anura; family Ranidae; genus Aquarana; species Aquarana catesbeiana. The sequence goes on from NC_133327.1 coordinate 61,089,144, forward strand.
GCAAGATCCGGCATTGATAGGAATGTTTTATTACATTTACACTGTCTCTATAGGCTGTAATACTTACGGCTTTCCCTGATGTGAACATTGACTCTCGTGTCTCCTGGGAACTCTTCTCCCTTTATGGCAATGCGGAGTTCGTACGTGCCGCCATCATCGCGATGAACCGGATCAATCACAAGGGAGCAATATCCATTGCGCACATCTGACAAGTGCATCCTTGCTCTACTGTTCTCTTTTACTGTCAGGAGTGTGGTATCTTCAAACTGATAGATTGGATGAAATTCATCTTTGTCTGGTGGCTTCACACTCCATAGCAGTTTGATCTTATCAGCTCCGAGGGGTTCATCCAATTGGAAATAACATTGGATCAGCAGATGCTGTCCCGCTGTAACATTCAGTTCATGGTGGTCGGTCTGAATGCTTTTTATTTCTACACCTGGAGAAAGAAGAAAACAACGATTAGTTTCAGCTTACATTCTAAACTTCAGTCAATCGTAAAGCACAAATACACATTTCTAATATTTTCTGCCCAGTATATGACAGGGACTGGAGAATGGCATCATGAACCATGAGGAATCATTTTCTCAATCTCCCCTCCCCCAGTGATCACTCACTGCAACCATTAGGCCTCATTTACATGACCCCAACACAACCGTAAACAATGTAATGATCTTTAAAGCTAGAAACAAATATTCCCGCGTTTTGATCAATAAATAGATCCATTTTTGAATGCGTAAAAATTGTCCTGTTCTTTTTTTCAATGGTGTACATGTATACGCATGTCCTCTGTGTAGCACAGACTGCAAAAGTAGGCAAAATATGACCAGGCAACCTAGTTAGATCAAAATTAAATGAAATTTGAATAACAGTGCTACAGAAAACATCCGTGTAGATGTGTCAATACCTTCCAGAAGAATTGAACAATATATTTTTGCCTACTTTTGCAGTCTGTACTACAATGCTGCTGTTCTCTTTCTTTTTTCGCCCCCTTTTTCGGCCCTGCCCAGAACAAACAGGTTTTCATTTTATACTGGAATCTCATCCAAGGAAGTAGAGGTTTACGCTGCATAACTAAAGCCTGTTACACACAATACGTTTTTTTTTTCCGTTCAACCCACCGGGCTGAATGAAAAACCTAACCAATCGCTATACTAACACAAGCGCTGTTAGTTCAGCAATCTCCCCCACTGTGCTATTATGTTCTGGCAGGGGGACCACCCCCTGCAGAACACAGGTCATTGCTCGCTGCCAGCGCTCATCGGACGCTGGTTTTTCAGCATGCCTGGTCGATAGAAGCAGATCATCAGATAGGGAGCTGTGCACAGGGGTTGAATGTCAGCCGGTTTCTACTGTACCGACTGATTTCGGCCGATATTCAGCCTGTGTGTACCTACCATACAGCTGGTGATATACTCAGTTGCGGGTGTTTTTTGTTTAAATTTTTTTTGGGGGGGGGGGACGGCACCACACTGCACTGACTGCAGTGCTCTGCGCCCTGAGCGCACCCTTTTTTGAAACCTATTAGAGCCTCCCCTTCATTGGAATCCATACATCTGGTGCCCTGCATGCAGATTTGGAGCTTGATGCATTGATTGGGAGGGGGGACCTGCCACCACTGCATATACTTGTAGCATTTAAATTGAATGTTTGTATGTAGGGGTACAACGAATCATCCGTGATCCGTATGGATCAACCTCCGCGGATCGGGACACCCGCGATCCGCGGAGCGCTCTGTGGCCTCGGCCATAGGAAAGGCCGCGGCTTCGGCCTAGCTCCGGAGCGGCGGCCATCTTGGTACACCCGGCGGCCGGATCGATCACTTGTAACAAACCGGCGTCATGTCATGACGCCGGTTTCTCTCTCCCCCCTGCCAAAACTCCGCAATGCCCTGCCAAAACTCTGCAGTGCCCTGTCAATACTCTGCCATGCCCTCACAATACTCTGCAATGCCCTCACAATACTCTGCAATACTCTACCATACCCTGCCAATACACCCGCCAATACCCTGCTAATATATTATTACAGTGGGGGAGATTGTGGATATTACAGTGGGGGAGATTTTTTTTTGTTGATCCGAAAATGATCCGAACCGTGACTCCTGATCCGAGGAACGATCCGAACCGTGTGTTTTTTTGATCCGTTGCACCCCTATTTGTATGACACTATTTCCGTGGTATATTCAATAATAGCATCAGAAACTTGAAGAAAGTCATTTGGAAGCACTTACAAAGCCCACATCGTTGCTAGGATGCAATCAGCACATGACTCCTAGCGACCAATGGTGCACATGCGCTATAAGCTTGTATGTATGTAATCGTTGCAGAAATGTTTACATGCATGCAGAGTCCATACATTTTACCCAGGATCTTGCATCCAGCTTCTGGCAGCAAGATCCGGCATTGATAGGCATGTTTTATTACATTTACACTGTCTCTATAGGCTGTAATACTTACGGCTTTCCCTGATGTGAACATTGACTCTCGTGTCTCCTGGGAACTCTTCTCCCTTTATGGCAATGTGGAGATCGTACATGCAGTTATCATCGTGATGAACCGGATCAATCACAAGGGAGCAATCTCCATGGTGCACAGCTGACAAGTGCATCCTTGCTCTACTGTTATCTTTTAATGTCAGGTGTATGGTATCTTCATACTGATAGATTGGGAGAAGGATGTGTTTGGAAATTTACAAAGATGGACTTTGTAGGCACAAGTTTTTAGAGTAAAAATATGAAAATGTATTTGTATAAAGTTAAAAAACGTATGTACAGTACATAAATGAAAACACACTTCATGTGGGCGGCACAGTGGTGTGGTGGTAGCACTCTCACCTAGCAGTAAGAAGGGTCGCTGGTTCGAATCCCAACCACGACACTACCTGCCTGGAGTTTGCATGTTCTCCCTGTGCCAGCGTGGGTTTCCTCCGGGTACTCCGGTTTCCTCCCACACTCCAAAGACATGCTGGTAGGTTAATTGGATCATGTCTAAATTGTCCCTAGTATGTATGAATGTGAGTTAGGGACCTTAGATTGTAAGCTCCTTGAGGGTAGGGACTGATGTGAATGTACAATGTATATGTAAAGCGCTGCGTAAATTGACGGCGCTATATAAGTACCTGAAATAAAATAAAATAAATAAAAATAACAAATGACATAAAATGTTTGACCCTTGGGGACTCAAATAAGACTCAATTATAGTAAAAGATGAGTAGAGTGCATGAGGTGGTTGAGTCCAGACGAGGGTCACAGAGAGTTTTGTTCGCTCGATATGTTGCGCGCCTAGCAGCACTTCTTCGGGAGCCACAAATCTAATAAATGTATAGAGAACATAAACTAAAATGAATATATATATATATATATATATATATGTGTGTGGACGAGGTGTAAATATGATCGCTGATCCTCTGTCTTAGTTGTCTGGCCGTCTTCAATGTAAACAATGTAATGATCTTTAAAGCAAGGAACAAATATTCCCGCGTTTTGATCAATAAATAGATCCATTTTTGAAAAATATGACCAGGCAACCTAGTTAGATCAAAATTGAATGAAATTTGAATAAAAGTGGTACAGAAAACATCTGTGTAGATGTGTCAATACCTTCCAGAAGAATTGAACAATATATTTTTGCCTACTTTTGCAGTCTGTACTACAATGCTGCTGTTCTCTTTCTTTTTTCGCCCCCTTTTTCGGCCCTGCCCAGAACAAACAGGTTTTCATTTTATACTGGAATCTCATCCAAGGAAGTAGAGGTTTACTCTGCATAACTAAAGCCTGGTACACACAATACCTTTTTTTTTCCGTTCAACCCACCGGGCTGAATGAAAAACCTAACCAATCGCTGTACTAACACAAGAGCTTGGCCTGTTTTTGGAAATCCTCCATATGCGTACAATTGCGTCATAATCTAATGTACTGAGCACATGGTATGCTCCTAACCAATGCTGGTGGGTGTTCACTGGCCGCATGCAGCAATGTATTTCCCGTGGTGGTTTTGCGGAAAAGGTCAGTGGCTAAAGAATTATCTTTGTCCTTAAAAATAGTAAGGTCCAAAAAAGTTGTTTTATGTTTATCACAATTATATGTAAACTAAAGGTTAAATTGGTTCCGATTTAGTAGTTCAAGGAATTCATCCAATTCAGTCATAGTATTGGTCCAAATGATAAAAATATCGTCGATATAGCACATCCAACAAAGGATCTGATAGATTGGTTAAAAATTCATTTTCGTCAGGTGGCTTCACACTCCATTGCAGCTTGATCTTATTATCTCCGAGGGGTTCATCCAATTGGAAACGACATGGGATCAGCAGCCGCTGTCCCGCTTTTCAGTTTATGGTGGTCGGTCTGAATGCTTTTTATTTCTACACCTGGGGAAAGAAGAAAACATTGATCAGTTTCACCAGCTTCAGCTTACATTCTAAACTTTAGTCAATTGTAAAGCACAAGTACACATTTCTAATATTTTCTGCCCAGTATATGACAGGGACTGGAGAATGGCGTCATGAACTATGAGGAATCGTTTTCTCAATCTCCCCTCCCCCAGTGATCACTCACTGCAACCATTAGGTCACATTTACATGACCCCAACACAACCGTAAACAATTTAATGATCTTTAATGCAAGAAACAAATATTCCCGCGTTTTGATCAATAAATAGATCCATTTTTGAATGCGTAAAAATTGTCCTGTTCTTTTTTTCAATGGTGTACATGTATACGCATGTCCTCTGTGTAGCACAGACTGCAAAAGTAGGCAAAAATATGACCAGGCAACCTAGTTAGATCAAAATTAAATGAAATTTGACAAAAGTGGTACAGAAAACATCCGTGTAGATGTGTCAATACCTTCCAGAAGAATTGAACAATATATTTTTGCCTACTTTTGCAGTCTGTACTACAATGCTGCTGTTCTCTTTCTTTTTTCGCCCCCTTTTTCGGCCCTGCCCAGAACAAACAGGTCTTTATTTTATACTGGAATCTCATCCAAGGAAGTAGAGGTTTACTCTGCATAACTAAAGCCTGTTACACACAATACGTTTTTTTTTTCCGTTCAACCCACCGGGCTGAATGAAAAACCTAACCAATCGCTGTACTAACACAAGCGCTGTTAGTTCAGCAATCTCCCCCACTGTGCTATTATGTTCTGGCAGGGGGACCACCCCCTGCCAGAACACAGGTCATTGTTCGCTGCCAGCGCTAATCGGACGCTGGTTTTTCAGCATGCCTGGTCGATAGAAGCTGATCATCAGATAGGGAGCTGTACACAGGGGTTGAATGTCAGCCGGTTTCTACTGTACCGACTGATTTCGGCCGATATTCAGCCTGTGTGTACCTACCATACAGCTGGTGATATACTCAGTTGCGGGTGTTTTTTGTTTAAATTTCTTTTGGGGGGGGCAGCACCACACTGCACTGACTGCAGTGCTCTGCACCCTGAGCGCACCCTTTTTTGAAACCTATTAGAGCCCCCCCCTTCATTGGAATCCATACATCTGGTGCCCTGCATGCAGATTTGGAGCTTGATGCATTGATTGGGAGGGGGGACCTGCCACCACTGCATATACTTGTAGCATTTGAATTGAATGTTTGTATGTAGGGGTGCAACGGATCATCCGTGATCCGTATGGATCAACCTCCGCGGATCGGGACATCCGCGATCCGCGGAGCGCTCTGTGTCCTCGGCCATAGGAAAGGCCGCGGCTTCGCCTAGCTCCGGAGCGGCGTTCATCTTGGTATACCCGGCGGCCGGAGCGATCACTTGTAACAAACCGGCGTCATGTCATGACGCCGGTTTCTCTCTTCCCCCTGCCAAAACTCTGCAATGCCCTGCCAAAACTCTGCAATGCCCTGTCAATACTCTGCAATGCCCTGACAATACTCTGCAATGCCCTGACAATACTCTGCAATGCCCTGACAATACTCTGCAATGCCCTCACAATACTCTGCAATGCCCTGACAATACTCTGCAATGCCCTCACAATACTCTGCAATGCCCTCACAATACTCTGCAATACTCTGCCATACCCTGCCAATACACCCGCCAATACCCTGCTAATATATTATTACAGTGGGGGAGATTGTGGATATTACAGTGGGGGAGATTTTTTTTTGTTGATCCGAACCGTGACTCCTGATCCGAGGAACGATCCGAACCGTGAGTTTTTTGATCCCTTGCACCCCTATTTGTATGACACTATTTCCGTGGTATATTCGATAATGGCATCAGAAACTTGAAGAAAGTCATTCGGAAGCACTTACAAAGCCCACATCGTTGCTAGGATGCAGTCAGCACATGACTCCTAGCGACCAATGGTGCACATGCGCTATAATCTTGTATATATGTAATCGTTGCAGAAATGGTTACATGCATGCAGAGTCCATACATTTTACCCAGGATCTTGCATCCAGCTTCTGGCAGCAAGATCCGGCATTGATAGGCATGTTTTATTACATTTACACTGTCTCTATAGGCTGTAATACTTACGGCTTTCCCTGATGTGAACATTGACTCTTGTGTCTCCTGGGAACTCTTCTCCCTTTATGGCAATGCGGAGATCGTACGTGCCGCCATCATCGCGATGAACCGGATCAATCACAAGGGAGCAATATCCATTGCGCACATCTGACAAGTGCATCCTTGCTCTACTGTTCTCTTTTACTGTCAGGTGTGGTATCTTCAAACTGATAGATTGGTTGAAATTCATCTTTGTCTGGTGGCTTCACACTCCATAGCAGTTTGATCTTATCGCCTCCGAGGGGTTCATCCAATTGGAAATAACATTGGATCAGCAGATGCTGTCCCGCTGTAACATTCAGTTCATGGTGGTCGGTCTGAATGCTTTTTATTTCTACACCTGGAGAAAGAAGAAAACAACGATTAGTTTCAGCTTACATTCTAAACTTCAGTCAATCGTAAAGCACAAATACACATTTCTAACATTTTCTGCCCAGTATATGACAGGGACTGGAGAATGGCATCATGAACCATGAGGAATCATTTTCTCAATCTCCCCTCCCCCAGTGATCACTCACTGCAACCGTTAGGCCTCATTTACATGACCCCAACACAACCGTAAACAATGTAATGATCTTTAAAGCAAGGAACAAAAGTTCCCGTGTTTTTATTAATAAATAGATCCATTTTTGAATGCATAAAAATTGTCCTGTTCTTTTTTTTTTCAATGGTGTACATGTATACGCATGTCCTCAGACGCAGTTTTCTGGGTTTTGTGTTACAATAACAATCGCACTCTGTTCATGCAAACTGCTGCAGGTATTAATGTTAACGACACCGCAAAATGGTTTGCAAGCGCACTGCTTCAGTAGCCAGTAAATATTACATTAAATCTGATTGCTATGGGCACCTGCACTGAGAATATATCAGCAGAAGGTGGGTACCTGAGTGCGGTTGGATCTGTGATTGCTATGGGCACCTGCACTGAGAATGTGCCATCAGAGGTGGGTACCTGAGGGCGGTTGGATCTGTGGGCACACCAAATCTTACCTGTCACCTGACCCTAACAGTTGCTAATCCCCTTTTTTATTTAATAGAGGTGTATCACAAAGCGCAATCACTATCTGCAAGGTGACTTCAGTAACCTAATTTAAGCACCTGCACTGAGAATATATCAGCAGAGGTGGGTACCTGAGGGTGGTTGGATCTTTGGGCCATCTTAAAGCAATATTAAACCCAAAAACAAAAATGTAGTATTTTCCGGCTGACCGATTCTTAGATGCAGCAGCTGCATTCATTTTCCTTTTTTAGGCTTTATTTTCACCTGGGGATCTATCCAGTAAGTCTGATGTTTTTCAACAGAACAAACAGAAGTAGCAGATAGAGTTTTGAGGAAAACCATTTAACACTGACAGAGGTGCTTACAAGGGTCAGCTTTTAATTATGTAAAACCTTTATCCAAAAAGGGGGAAAAATAAGTCTGTTGCTGTGACGGCTTAAAAAGCATTAACTGTCGTTTGGCTTCAATTTGTTTAGTGTATCTAAATCTGCTAATCCATCTAACACTCCCCTCCCCCCCAGAATGACAAAGGTGCTTCTTCATCCAGAGTGGGGGCGCTCTAATACAGGAGGCGTGTTACTAGACAGCAAATTTCCACCAGTAGTAAATTTGCGCTTGCTCCAAATAGTCAGAATATCAATGAGCTGCTAACACAGCAACCAGAATAATTGCCAAACAAATCCACATAAACAAAAACGTGTAGCGCTAAATGGAAAAAGGCACCTTAAAATGAGTTAGAAAGCCTTATATATAATATGGTTAGAACACGAGTGCTTAATTCACATTAAGGAAACACACATAAATAAGCTAATTTACAGGACAGGTAGGTGAGTTACAAAACTAAATGGGTCACCACTCCGAAGTAATGTGGGAAACACCTTCACCAGCATATGTCATAAAGTCTTAGAAATAATAGTGTGCAGTTAATCATGAAAGTCCCGCATAACTATGTTGAGTAATGTATGAATCGACCAGCTTCAAATATCACACCACAGTGTCTTCACAAACGTGCAATACACTCAGATGGTACAGATGGAGGCTTACCGGAGGGTTTGAACCCACAACAGTGTATACTGTGAGGGTCAAACCGGCTTTTATTGCTCCCTGGCAATAGTGAGGAGACCTCGGCAGCCTGAAGAGATCAAGGGGAGTTTTCTGAAAGCGTATTTTCTCCAAATACAACGGTTCTCCTCGCGTATGGCACTGAGTTTGGATGTACCCCTCGATCAGAGCCTCCCCACACAGCAGCCAGACCATCCAGTGTGCCCGCACGTAGCAGCACCCCAGGAAGAAGGGGGAACAGGAATCCACTTGATATGGCTTGCAAGGAGTCACACGTATAATTGCCCCCCCACCAACACACCACTGGGGGGTGGGGCCGGAACTCCTACTGGCCGTCCACTTCCTCCTTGGACGGCCAGACTCTTTTCCTCAACAGTAGGAGTTCCGGCCCCACCCCCCAGTGGTGTGTTGGTGGGGGGGCAATTATACGTGTGACTCCTTGCAAGCCATATCAAGTGGATTCCTGTTCCCCCTTCTTCCTGGCGTGCTGCTACGTGCGGGCACACTGGATGGTCTGGCTGCTGTGTGGGGAGGCTCTGATCGAGGGGTACATCCAAACTCAGTGCCATACGCGAGGAGAACCGTTGTATTTGGAGAAAATACGCTTTCAGAAAACTCCCCTTGATTTCTTCAGGCTGCCGAGGTCTCCTCACTATTGCCAGGGAGCAATAAAAGCCGGTTTGACCCTCACAGTATACACTGTTGTGGGTTCAAACCCTCCGGTAAGCCTCCATCTGTACCATCTGAGTGTATTGCACGTTTGTGAAGACACTGTGGTGTGATATTTGAAGCTGGTCGATTCATACATTACTCAACATAATTATGCGGGACTTTAATGATTAACTGCACACTATTATTTCTAAGACTTTATGACATATGCTGGTGAAGGTGTTTCCCACATTACTTCGGAGTGGTGACCCATTTAGTTTTGTAACTCACCTACCTGTCCTGTAAATTAGCTTATTTATGTGTGTTTCCTTAATGTGAATTAAGCACTCGTGTTCTAACCATATTATATATAAGGCTTTCTAACTCATTTTAAGGTGCCTTTTTCCATTTAGCGCTACACGTTTTTGTTTATGTGTCACTAGACAGATCAACAGGTTCAGAGGGAAAAATAAATAAAACAAATGCAGCCATCACAGCTAATGATTGGTAAGCTGCAATAGATGACATTTTTGGGTTTATTAGTGTTTTATAAACACCCCTACTACACTCCATACACACGCATCCCCCTACAACACTCCATACACACGCATCCCCCTACAACACTCCATACACACGCATCCCCCTACTACACTCCATACACACGCATCCCCCTACTACACTCCATACACACACATCTCTACTACACTCCATACACACGTATCCCCTTACTACACTCCATACGTATCCCCCTACTACACTCCATACACAAGCATCCCCCTACTACACTCCATACACACGCATCCCCTTACTACACTCCATACACACTCATCCCCCTACTACACTCCATACACACTCATCCCCCTACTACACTCCATACACACGCATCCCCCTACTACACTCCATACACACTCATCCCCCTACTACGCTCCATACACACGCATCCCCCTACTACACTCCATACACACGCATCCCCCTACTACGCTCCATACACACGCATCCCCCTACTACGCTCCATACACACGCATCCCCCTACTACGCTCCATACACACGCATCCCCCTACTACGCTCCATACACACGCATCCCCCTACTACGCTCCATACACACGCATCCCCCTACTACGCTCCATACACACGCATCCCCCTACTACGCTCCATACACACGCATCCCCCTACTACGCTCCATACACACGCATCCCCCTACTACGCTCCATACACACGCATCCCCCTACTACGCTCCATACACACGCATCCCCCTACTACGCTCCATACACACGCATCCCCCTACTACGCTCCATACACACGCATCCCCCTACTACGCTCCATACACACGCATCCCCCTACTACGCTCCATACACACGCATCCCCCTACTACGCTCCATACACACGCAACCCCCTACTACGCTCCATACACACGCATCCCCCTACTACACTCCATACACACGCATCCCCCTACTACACTCCATACACACGCATCCCCCTACTACACTCCATACACACGCATCCCCCTACTACACTCCATACACACGCATCCCCCTACTACACTCCATACACAAGCATACCCTACTACACTCCATTCGCGCATCCCTTACTACACTCCATTCACGCATCCCCTACTACACTCCATACACAAAGCATTTCCACAAGGAGAAGGATCTTTATCTACCCATGTGACTGCAATGTTCTCATTTCATGAATAGGTATCACTATGGAGTCGTGGAGAATAAGACTCCTTGTCCTGCGGTGTTAGCTGTGTGATTTGTACAGTAAGGTGTAACACTGATCAGTACTTACCTGTCACAAGGAGCAGAAAAAGAAAGAAAATACAAAGTCTGAAAATCATTCTTCTTCCTCGTCACTAAATGTCTTCACTGACTAAATAACCAAAAACTCCTTCAAATTGATCAAATTTTCTCAGTCCATGAAACCAAATCAATCTCTCTGAGGAGCAAATCAATTGCTGTGTTAGGGCCCTTTCACACGGACGTGTCCATGTACGGGCTCCGCTCTGCTCAGCAGGGATCGCTCCGTCGATCCCCGCTGAGCAGGCAGATGACAGGGTCAGTCTCTGCACACTGTGCAGGGACGGACCTGTTAGAGCGCCGCTCTCCTCTATGGGGCATCGGTCCGTTTTCATCCGATCCAATAGACGGATGGAAAAATAGTGTTTCAATCCATCACACGTTAGCGGGTCGGATGTCAGCGGACATGTCACCGCTGACATCCGTCGCTCCATAGACCTGTATGGAGCGCTCGTTCAGGTCCGCCTAAAAAACTGACAGGTGGACCTGAACGGTCTGCCCGTGTGAAAGGGGGCTAACTCTGAAAAAAGACAAGACCAACTGACACAGCTGTGGCTGGGATTCTGTTTATAGACTACTGTGTGCTGCAACTGGGATTCTATTTATAGACACTGATGTCATAGTGACTGAGACCCCTCCAATCAGTTGCTAGGGGAGATCTATGATCCTCATATGGATTTTTTTTTTCTGTTGGGTTGCTGTACACCTATATGCTGTAGAAGCCTTCAAAACAAAAGCACTTGTTTTTTTATGGTCACATTAACCACTTGCCGACCGGCCTACGCCGATATACGTTGGCAGAATGGCACGGACAGGCATATTAACGTACCTGTATGTTGCCCTTTAAGACTCGGCATTGTGGGCGTGGGCACACCCACCGCGAGCTTCGTAAGTGTGATCTCGGGTCCCGAGGACTCGAATTCCGCGGGGAGAACCGCGATCATCTAACAGAGAGGAAGAACGGGGAAATGCTGATGTAAACAAGCATTTCCCCATTCTTCCTAGTGACAGGACACTGATCACCACTCCCTGTGATTGGGAGCAGTGATCAGTGTCGTGACACACATAGCCCATCCCCCCCTACAGTTAGAACACATCCCTAGGACACACTTAACCCCTTCAGCGCCCCCTCCTAGTTAACCCCTTCACTGCCAGTCACTTTTACACAGTAATCAATGCATTTTTAATCGCACTGATCGCTGTATAAATGTGAATGGTCCCAAAATAGCGCCAAAAGTGTCCAATCTGTCCGCCATAATGTCGCAGTCACGATAAATAAAAATATAAAATAAAATAAAATTGCTGATCGCCGCCATTACTAGTAAAAGAAAAATTATTAATAAAAATACCATAAAACGATCCCCTATTTTGTAGACGCTATAACTTTTGCGCAAACCAAATAAACGCTTATTGCGATTTTTTTTACCAAAAATATGTAGACGAAAATGTATCGGCCTAAACTAAGGAAAAAAAATGTTTTTTTATATATTTTTGGGGGATATTTATTATAGCAAAAAGTAAAAAAATATTGTGTTTTTTTCAAAATTGTCGCTTTTTTCTTCATAGCGCAAAAAATAAAATCCCCAGAGGTGATCAAATACCACCAAAAAAGAAAGCTCTATTTGTGGGGAAAAAAGGATGTCAATTTTGTCTGGGAGCCACGTCGCACAACTGCGCAATTGTCAGTTAAAGCGACGCAGTGCCGAATCACAAAAAGTTCTCTGGTCTTTGGCCAGCCAAATGGTCCGGGGCTTAAGTGGTTAAAGTGTAACTGTCATCTGCTGTAAGAAAACCTGAGAAGGACCTGCACATTGTTTATTAATGTTTGTACCCGTGATTCACACGGCTTCTTCACACCATCATTTCTGCATTCTGGATGCATTTTTGCATACATATTTACAACATGTTTCTGACACATTTTTAATACGTCTTTTACTCTTTTTTATTTTAAAAAAAACCTTTATTTTCATAAATGTGTATTCTGGTGTGTTTACATGCATTCCTATGTTTTTTTTTTTAACTTTTTTTTATTTTGACACTTGAAAAATCTTTATTTTCATCAGGACAATGTTAATTCTGGTGCGTTTACACATGTTTTTGATGCGTTTTTTTTTTTTTTTTGTAAATTGTTTTTTATTGTAGTTTATAGTACAGGCATACAACATTAAGCCGCAAAGCGCGCTAAACAAACAACTAGGTCACATTAGGTTGTAACCAATTTCCACACATTGACACATTCCTATGCATTTTTTCCTTTTTTTTTTTTTTTTTTTTATTTTGACGCTTGCAAAATCGTTATTTTCATTATGACAGTGTGCAACACTGATGTGTTTACACGCATTTTTGATACGTTCCTAAGCATTTTTTCATTTTTTTTATTTTGACAGTTGAAAAATATTTATTTTATGTGTATGTATGAATGCAAGTTAGGGACCTTGGATTGTAAGCTCCTGGAGGGCAGGGACTGATATGCATGTATATGTAAAGTGCTGTGTAAATTGATGGCGCTATATAAGTACCTGAAATGAATAAATAATAAATAAATATTTTCATTAGGATTATGTGCAATCTGGTGCTTTTACAGGCGTTTTTTTTTTTGACAGTTGAAAAATCTTTATTAGGACAATTTGCAATCTGGTGGGTTTACACAGATTTGATGAATTTTCAATATGTTACAATGCATTATTATTCCTCTTTTTATTTGGACACTTGAAAAACCTTTATTTTCATTAGCACAATGTAAATTCTGGTGTGAATAAACATGGGTTTGATGCGTTCTAATGTGGTTTTTTTTTTCCCCTCTTTTTTATTTTGACACTTAAAAATTATTTATTTTAATTAGGACAATGTGCAATCTGGTGCAATTACACACGTTTGTGATGTGTTTTCAATGTGTTCCCACAGTAAACCAACCTCAGCTTATGCCCGGTCTAAGGTCTTAAGGCCTATATACTCACGATTAACCGGTTGTATCTGCCACCCAATCAAAGGCCCCCAGCTGCAACTACACTGGCTCAGGGACAATTAACCACTTACGTACTACCAGATACAACCTAATTAATACCCCGATGTTACCACCGTATTGTTAGGAAGGGACACTCATACCTCAGATGGGCCCAACCCACAATTTCCCACAATTATTTAACCAGCACCGCCTTCAAAGACCCAATAGACCCCCTGCCACAGCACACGAGCGTGACACCTTACGCACGTGTTGCGCCCCAAACCGGAAGCCCCGCTGAATACCCTCCTGCAAAAAAAACCCCATCCTCATTCATCAGATCGCTCCATTCCTGACACACTCTGCAGTATGAGGACCAAGTTGACGCATACTGAATGACGAGTGAACTAATAACCATACATCTGTGTACTCTCAAAAAGAGCATGCTAGAAAAAACAGTGTACAAAAAGTGGTATACCCTTAAAGGTTAAGTGACATAATAAATGACATCCAATAAATCATAAAAAACGCTTCCGCTTGGAAATGTTAAAAAAGGGTATAGATAATAAACTGTGAATAATAAACTCCCAACATGTACAATTAGTATTTATCAAAAAGTCCTGAGAAATACATGTATCAGGTATTAATAAGGGCCAACTCGAAAAGTTCCCGTATGTCGAATCCCCTTAATTACTAATGACAGGGATAGACCTTGTATTCCCGGATCTTGGGAAAACCGGAATGAACCTTGAACCAACTTGACATATACAGGGGTGTATGAATGGTTGGATAACCCTTACCGGAATTGGTGGACGCCCTAGCCGAAGGCTGGGAGTCAGATAAGGCTTATATCCGGAACATCCAAGGACTGTTATCCCGCCAAGGGAAGGTGCAGACCCCTGTCCTGGTGCAGTGAGGCGTGATGACAGCTACTCACCGGTCATCCAAAAAATGGTCTCCCGACCTACAGCTCTCCTTGGTATGGATGTGGAGGTGATGTTTGTGTATATACACAATGCAGGTACATCCAGGGGACATATATCCCTCAAAAAAGAAACAGAAAAATCCTCCACATAGTGTAAATCCACTTCCAAAAGGTTTTATTGCGATAAAAATTATTCCGGTACCCCAACAAACAGGGCCGGATATAAAATGACAAACTGGTATAAAAAAGCGCTTTACAACATAAATACCATACTTATACCAGTTTGTCATTTTATATCCGGCCCTGTTTGTTGGGGTACCGGAATAATTTTTATCGCAATAAAACCTTTTGGAAGTGGATTTACACTATGTGGAGGATTTTTCTGTTTCTTTTTTGAGGGATATATGTCCCCTGGATGTACCTGCATTGTGTATATACACAAACATCACCTCCACATCCATACCAAGGAGAGCTGTAGGTCGGGAGACCATTTTTTGGATGACCGGTGAGTAGCTGTCATCACGCCTCACTGCACCAGGACAGGGGTCTGCACCTTCCCTTGGCGGGATAACAGTCCTTGGATGTTCCGGATATAAGCCTTATCTGACTCCCAGCCTTCGGCTAGGGCGTCCACCAATTCCGGTAAGGGTTATCCAACCATTCATACACCCCTGTATATGTCAAGTTGGTTCAAGGTTCATTCCGGTTTTCCCAAGATCCGGGAATACAAGGTCTATCCCTGTCATTAGTAATTAAGGGGATTCGACATACGGGAACTTTTCGAGTTGGCCCTTATTAATACCTGATACATGTATTTCTCAGGACTTTTTGATAAATACTAATTGTACATGTTGGGAGTTTATTATTCACAGTTTATTATCTATACCCTTTTTTAACATTTCCAAGCGGAAGCGTTTTTTATGATTTATTGGATGTCATTTATTATGTCACTTAACCTTTAAGGGTATACCACTTTTTGTACACTGTTTTTTCTAGCATGCTCTTTTTGAGAGTACACAGATGTATGGTTATTAGTTCACTTGTCAGAGAGTGCCATTTAGTTTCTTAAGTCACATGTGCTTCAGTACATATTCCTGTTTGTTTCACGAGTATAATACATTTATCCACATAACAATAAACATTGATGATTCCCTTTATAGTGGAGTTTTCATCCTAATAAAACTTTATTGTGCATTCATACCTCCAGATGACCATTCTGGTTGGTGGTTGCCCGGTAACGGACACTATTTTTTAGCGCCACATTTTTGTTTGTTTACTGTTTCACCATTCCTCTATTGGTTATGTTGGCTGCTTTTTTCACTTAGTTGGCGCAATATTATTACACATATATTTGAATGACGAATTGAGAACTTGAAAGCGGCAATGCAATGCTCACAGCTGCTTAGGTCATGGAATTCTGCGCTGCTCCGCTTCCAGTGCCAATTGATGGAATCTGTCCCAGTGGAAACGAGACAAAGCATCAGCCAGTTATCAAATCCTGGAACCTGCACAATTCCATGGAGAGTACAATGGAAAAACAGTTCCCGAATAGCCAAATTACGCACTAAACCAACCTCCCTCCATTCCACTGGCCAATCAACTCTCAGCACAAGGACCCTGACAGCAGGTTCCATAACCAGCAGTGCCCAACTCGTCAGTGAACAAGTCCAGTTTAAGATAGGAAATCACCTGCTCTAGCCAAAGAGAGAGACCACTGTAATGCCCCGGTCGGATTTTCTGATGGAAAATGTCCGATCGGAGCGTGTTGTCGGAAATTCCAACCGTGTGTGGGCTCCATCGGATATTTTCCATCGGATTTTCCGACACACAAAGTTTGAGAGCAGGATATAAACTTTTCCGACAACAAAATCCGTTGTCGGAAATTCCGATCGTGTTTACACAAATCCGACGGACAAAGTGCCACGCATGCTCAGAATAAATAAAGAGATGAAAGCTATTGGCCACTGCCCCGTTTATAGTCCCGACGTACGTGTTTTACGTCACCGCGTTCAAAATGATCGGATTTTCCGACAACTTTGTGTGACCGTGTGTATGCAAGACAAATTTGAGCCAACATCCGTCGGAAAAAATCCTAGGATTTTGTTGTCGGAATGTCTGAACAAAGTCCGACCGTGTGTACGGGGCATTAGAAACCAGAAATGAATCCCACACTTGCCAGTCCTCAGGCTGATCCTGCCATAGCCCAATATAAGGATATGGCGCCTTAATGCCAGCTGTAGCAGCTGCCAGTCGTCTACAAAAAAAAAAACGTGGCCCATGGGCATACTGCAACAAGCAAAAGTAGACAGATATAAAGAAAGTAGTCGCGCTTAGGAAACATAAGAAATTAAAATAGAATGGACTACAAAATAAGAATTAGGTAGCTGCCTCCCCTACTAGGGCTCCCCTAAAAAGAGCTCCAGACAATCAGAACTAAACTAAAATTAGGGGTGTGTGGCGCTTACCCATACATGAAAAGAAAAAGGGGGCTGTATTGAAGGTATAATAGGGGCTAGCTCTATATGTGCATTAACCAGCAACCTGGATAGTGTGCCCAATATTTCCTTTTTATTATTTATCTGTCATTGCATAGAAAACAGCTGTAATCCCAAATAATCTCAATCTTACAATCTGCTACTCTACTTGAGGAACAGCTGTGGGAAAGGTGAAATTGCTATGTCTCTCAGATTTGCCTGCAAATGCATAGTTGCCAACAGTCCCGATTTTCCCAGGAAAATCCCGATTTTGGGACCCTCGTCCTGATTTAATCTTGTCCCGAGTGTTTTCCCGAATTTTGGGGTTTGTCCTGAGAAAATCGCAAGCATCTCAAAAAACGGCAAGGGCTCCACAAAAATGGCCGCCATCGCCTCCACAAGTCAGTCAATGAGTGGTTTTGCCTTGTGTTCAGTGCAGGGGAGAGGGGCAGCCAATCGGCTTCTCTCTTCAGTGTACAAATAGAAAATTCTATTGTACACTGAAGCCTATTGGCTACAGGGATTGGCAACCCCTCTCCACTGAACACAAGGAAATGTTCAGTCGCCGCCGCCCACCCTCCGCTCTGCCCCGTGTGTGACAGTGTCTCGTCATCTAGGATAGACGAGAAGAGAGGAGGGGCCGCCAGGGAGCAGCCGCACGTGACATGAGAGACAGCACTTACTACACACGCTTCCTGCGCTGCTCTGCATACTGGCTAGTAAGATGCTGGTGATGTGTCCCTGATGTGCCCTATAATGTGCCCCCTGAGGTGCCCTGTGCCACGATGTGCTATGTGCCCTGATGTGCTATGAGCCCCATAATGTGCCATGTGCCCTGACGTGCCCTGATGTGCTATGTGCCTCATAATGTGCCCTGACGTGCCCCGTGCCCTGACGTTCTATATGCCCTGATGTGCCATGTGCCCCATAATGTGCCCTGATGTGCCATGTGCCATATGCCCTGATGTGCTATATGCCCTGATCTCCTATGCCCTGATGTGCCCTGTGACCTGATGTGCCTTGTGGCCCGGTGCCCTGATGTGCCCCGATGTCCTGTGCCTCAATGTCGTGTGCCCTGATGTACTGTGACCTGTGCCCTGTACCCTGTGCTGGGCTCTGTACCCTGATGTGCTGTGCCCTGTACCCTGATGTGGCCTGGTGTGCTGTACCCTAAAATGCTGTGCACTGATGTGCCTTGTATCCTGATGTGCCTTGTGGCCTGATGTGTTGTGCCCTGGGCCAGTCTGGATGAAGTCCAGGGCCACATTTTTGTCCCAGTCCAGCCCTGGCCCCTCCCCCCATATCACCACTGTAATGGAAATTTGTAAGTTCTGTATATAATTGCATTGTATTTTGTATGTATTGCACACTGCCCTCACTGTGCACACGGCACTAATAATGTTTTCAGTAAATATTTACATTCTTTTGAGTCCTGATTAGAATAAGCCTGCCTATGTAACTCCCCTTGTTACCATAAACGTACAATTGTAATATTAATGTGATACCTACGTAATCATGTGCATAAAAACCTTCAATTGCGTCATAATAAAGCAGAACAGTAATTTGGAAAGATGCTGAGCGTATCTTTTGTGTCTGTTCCCTACTGCAGTAGATATTATTAATTTGGAACCACTAATCAATATGAGGATAGGAGTTGCCTATCATCAATTTAACCGAGTCATGCATGGCGAGCCAGCCAGGAGGGGATTCCAGGTGACCCTGAGTATCCGAAACGAGGAGCTTGAGACGATCCGGGAATTTCTGATAATCAGCCGGCTGAGGTAAGCCTTTTGCTTACATTTGAGTTATCAGACTTCCTTGATCGGTAAGGCATTTTCGGGACAAAGGGTACCTATTTTACTCCCCTTAATCGAACTGTATTGATTGGTGGTTATATGTTATGTTGTCCCTGTCTATTGTCCATTGGAGTGTTATAAATAAGAAAGGGAAGAATAGTGCTGTTCACAGGTATATGTAGTACATCTGCTAGATAAAGTAGTTTAGAGGCAAGAGGGTATAGGCACAAGTAGAGAAGAGAGAAGACTGGCCAGTCATTATGGGCATTGAAATAAGTAAGGGAATGAAGGGTAAGAGACCCACAAAAATGCCCAGCGCAAGAGGAGCGCTACATATGAACCAAAGGTGTGGTTCCGCCTATACTGAGCCCCTAGATTAATGGTTAGAGTGGACAGGGATCCACAATGGGTAACTGGGTTACCAAGGTCCACAGGGACTAAGAATCATGCAGAGTAAACAGCTATCAATATGAGCAGGATGGATCAAGGGTGACATTAGAACTAGACAGAAAGGGACATTTTCATGTTAAGTTGTGGGATGAATTTGGGATCAGGCACTACAACTAGTAAAAGTCAGAAACAGAGAAATGAGAGGTAAAACAGAATACGTTATATGTTGTCAGAGAGAGAAGATGGGATGAGTACTCTGGCTGCCCATCTGATCATAGAAGCTAGATATAAAAGTTATTTAAACAAAATAAGGAAAGCAGAATTTAGGCAGGGAAATATTAAAGAGTTAAAAGAAAGTGAGAGAATGATATGCACATGTTGTGTACAAATGGGAAAAATGTAAGCGATTTTAGAGAGATATTGGTGTGTGTGCGAATGCTGGGACCTTTAGTTCTATTGCTTGTGTGTGTCATGTACGCAGATGTGACCCCCTCCTTTGTGCTCTCATGAAAGAAATGTTTGTCTAATGAAAGGTTTAAAATATGAGTTTGTTTATGTACAAATCTAACAAGGAAAAATGCGTACATTTATTCAAAAGAAAGGAAAAGACGCATGTGTTAAATTGATGACATAGGAATCAGCTGCTGTGAGTCCAGTGCAGGACACACTCCCTGAAGACCCAGATATTAAATTTTTTGTAGATTTGAGTATGCAGTTTATCACCCAGAAGGATACTCTGTATTCAAAGTCATTGGATCCTTTTTCCCCAGCTCAAGAAGCAGAGCTCCATGTTTTAGCAAAGCCTGTGAGCTATAAAAAGAGTGTATATTTATATAGATAGTCGAGATATAGAGAGCTTTTGGTTCCATTTTAAGGGCCAGAAGTTTGTTTTTACTTCGGCAGGTAAACCAATAAAGCATGCCAAGTTAATTTGATTGGCTGTTTTCAGCCTTCCAGGTTCTTACTGAGGTAGCCATATTAACTTTCACACATGGAAGCAGACCAGGTGACTAAGGATGCTGCATTTACAGCCTCGGACACTTGATGGGTCTGTGCAACTCACAGATTCCACCCTAGTTCTGGCCCAGTATAGCTGGGATTAATAATTCAACTTTAAGGACCCCAGAACGAGAAGAACAAGTGGTCCACAGGGGGCAACTTCTTATGAAACAGGACTTTGGAAAAGGTGATCATTTATGTCTGCCAGCCACCATTTTCCCTCCAGCTTGACACATGGACCGTGCCATCAGTCACAAGAAGTTATGGCTGCCTTAGTAAATGAGCGTGGGATAGAGCCAGGGTTCACCACAGTTGTTTTTATAACATACCACTTCTTGTTTTACCTGTTACCAAAGGTGTTACCAAAAGCTGAACATCCCTTCCAGAGATTACAAAAAAGATATATCCAGATGCCCAAGTCAGGATCTTACGAGTATGCATTTTGTCTGTATGGACATGTTTTTTGGATGTCCAGTGGCAAATGCTACTGCAAAGGCCACAGTAAAAAGTGTTATCAGAAGTAGTTTGTAAGTACAGAGTGCCAGAAAGTACAGAGAGTAACAGAGGAAATCATTTTTTATAGGAGAGTCCTTACTAGAAGTTTTGAGGTTTTATTTTTACACCCCCCACTGTCTACAATGTAGCGGACAAAGTAGAGTAAGAAACTAGAAAACTTTTGCCTGAATGTTTTCTTAAATTTTATCAAGCCTCTAAGGGGATGTAGGACTCTCTCCCTATGGGATTTGGTTTGGGAGTGTGTTACTCACTTGCTTATATTTTGTCTCAGCAGCTGAAGTCCTCCATTCGGATCTCACGGAGAATGTTGCTGATCTTTTAAGGTTTTTTACAAACTCATTTATGTGTTTTCTCCCTAATTCCAGATCCTAAAAGTTTGGAAGGATCTAAAACTAAAGCCAGGTGACTTTTGGATTGTTAAGAGACATTTATATATAAGGAAATGTTTGGAGACTCAATACAGCATATATTTCATGTACAGTTTTTGCAAAACTTGAAGGAAAAGTCACCTGGATCCACACCAGACACTGCAAAAATGACTAAATTAAAGAAATTTCTGTGTTTGATTTGTTTCCCTCTTGTGATCACAGTCTAGGGTACTTTTTGATTCAATTACTTTAGATAAGTCAGCATGTCCACAATTCAGCTAGAAGGCCATTCTGGCCACAGGAGTGTACAGCCAGTACTCTGTAAATATGTCTTATCAATCATTTGTTCTTCACAATGAAAAGTCATTTTGTAATGAAAAAGTTGCTCAGCTATTATTTTCTCCACAATGGAGTTTTTTTGCCTCTTTGGCCAGGACTACCTCCACCTAAGCGTGTGGAGGTTCCAGGTTAAAGGTGATAGCAGGTATGGTTAGTGATCAAAATATTGATCAAAAGAGGGGAGACTGTAATGGAAATTTGTAAGTTCTGTATATAATTGTATGTATTGCACATTGCCCTCACTGTGCACACGGCACTAATAATGTTTTCAGTAAATGTTTACATTCTTTTGAGTCCTGATTAGAATAAGCCTGCCTATGTAACTCCCCTTGTTACCATAAACGTACAATTGTAATATTAATGTGATACCTACGTAATCATGTGCATAAAAACCTTCAATTGCATCATAATAAAGCAGAACAGTAATTTGGAAAGATGCTGAGTGTATCTTTTGTGTCTGTTCCCTACTGCAGTAGATATTATTAATTTGGAACCACTAATCAATATGAGGATAGGAGTTGCCTATCATCAATTTAACCGAGTCACCACCATACCTGCCCCCCCTCCCCCATGTCATCACCATACCTGTTCCCCCCATGTCGCCACTATACCTGCACCCCCTCCCCCCATATCACCACCATACCTGCAGCCCCCTCCCCCCCATGTCACCACTATACCTGCCTCCCTCCCCCATGTCATCACCATACATGTTCCCCCTCATGTCACCACCATACCTGCACCCCCTCCCCCATGTCAACACCATGCCTGCATCCCCCTCCCCCCATGCCTGCACCCCCTCCGGCCTAGTCACCACCATGCCTGCACCCCCCAGGTCACCATCATGCCTGCACCCCCAAATCACCACCCTGTCTCCACCCTTCCCCAAGTCAGCCTGTAACACCCCAAGTCACCATGCCTCCACCCACACACCTCTCTCCCCTTGTCACCAATCTTGAGATGTAGCCAACACTCCACTGGGGACACCTGATGTAAGAGGTACTGTACTGGGAATGCCTGATGGAAGGAGGCACTCTGCTGGGGCACCTGAGGCAAGGACAGACTCTGCTGGGGGCACCTGATGCAAGGATGAACTCTGCTGGGGGGAACTGATGTAAGGACAGACTCTGCTGGGGGCACCTGATGGCATCTGGTTGTAGGCGACGTAGCAGGTGACACGCTCAGTGGTCCCACTGATTCAGCATTATGGTGAGTTGAATGATTTCATTTTATATTACAATGTAATAGAAATAATGCGCTTCAATCATCCTGACATTATAACAACCATGGTGCCGGGATGATTGAAGTGCCAACACCAGGTGTTTGGAGTATCTTTATCTGCTGATGGTTAAACTCTGGAATACACATTGCTATTATGGTGTAGGATCTGGGTCTGCTGTCCCTCCATCCCTCTACCCCCCTTTCCCTCTGCATCCCTCATTCATCTCAGACTCTAACCACACCCCATTTTAGCCACGCCCATGTAAGCCACGCTCACTATTTCACGTAAACCACGCCCTTTTTTTTGCATTTTCCTTTTTTCTATGCCACACCTACTAACACATGCCCCGCCCCCTAATTATAGGCTGACTCCGCCTACAGCCAAAAAAGTGTCCCGAAATTTTTTTTTCCAATGTTGGCAACTATGCAAATGAGTTTATATTGTACTTCCCATTATATCTATGGGCATTCCCTTCTGTCATTCACCTTTGTTATGCCATAAAAAAACAACAATAATCTCACCAATTCTCAATATTAAACATGGCCACTGATATTTAAAAGTAGGTTTAAAAAAAAAAAAATATGTCTAAAGAGTCTGTCACAAATTGAATTTTTTTTTTCCATTATTCTCTATGGGCATTCCAGTTTGTTCCATTATTCTCTATGGGCATTCCATCTCCCTGTTAAAGTCTATGGGCATTCCATTCTGTCATTCCTTTTAGTATGTCCCGTCTGATAGTTTGTCTTGTAACCACTCAGGGCAGCTCTAGGCTGGGACAGCATGTTGTCCAAGTCACCAACCTTTTTTTCTTCCTACAGGTGAAGTCCAGGAACAAAGGAGAAAACTGATGCTGTGACACAAACCCCCTGTTAGTAGAGTATTATAATCATCCTGAAAGCTTGTTGTATGCAGCAATATGGTTTATCAATGCATGTCTTTGCAGAATGGAGAAACAGGAACAAGGAGCATCCAAGTACATCCTGTTTTATCATAGATAACATAACTATACACTATAATTTACAGCGCCAACTGCTGCTTAGACAGGCATAATGCATATGCAGTATATAGTCAGTTTATAAACAACTGTTGATGCGTTCCAAAGCTTTGTTTTCCTTTTTTTTTTTCCCAATGACACATGAAACATGAAAATGTTTAATTTACATTAGGAAAGTGTGCATTCTGTGCACTTACACACATTTTGAAGGGTTCCGGAAAAGAAAAAAAATTGCAGCAGGTTGTACTTTTGTTAAAAGCATTGGAACTTGATGCATTTCTTACACATTTTCAATGTGTTCTTAATGTGGCTTTTTCTTTTCGAAAAATCTTTATTTTCACCAGATCAATGTGCATTCTGGTGCGTTTACACACATTATACTTTTGTTGAAAGCGTTAGAACTTGATGCATTTTTGTTGTGTTTTCAAAGTGTTCCTATGGGATGTTTTCCTTTTTTATTTTGACACTTGAAAAATCTTTTTTTATTAGAACATTGTGCAATCTGGTGAATTTACATACATTTTTGATGTGTTTTTTTACATGTTCCTGTGTGTTTTTTTTCCTCTTTTTTTTATTCTGACACTTGAAAAATCTTTATTTTCATTAGCACAATGTGCAACTGGTGCATTTACACACATTTTTTATGCATTTTCAATGTGTTCCTATGTGTTTTTTCCCTTTGTATTAAAATTCTGACACTTGATTATCTTCATTTTCATTAGAACAATGTGCAACTGGTGCGTTTACACACTTTATATATGTGTTTTCAATGCGTTCTAATGTTGTGACCTCCTTTTTTTGGATCCTGACACTTGGGAACTTTCTTTTTTCATTAGGACAGTGTGCATTCTGGTGCATTTACACACATTTTGATGCATTCCGGACAAAACAATACAGCATGTATTGCTAGCTTATACTAAAGCTTACCTATAGCTAACATGAACATCTCCTAAACATACACGTACACTTGACTCCAACACGCATGCTTGGGTGTGACATCATCGTGGCCCAGCCATTCAAACAGCTGCAGCCCACAAACCTGGAAGGAAACCCTGGTGAAGGTGGAAGACCTGTCAGCAGTGACAGCACTGCGCTGGAGGGTTTCCTTTCAAGGTAAGTCTTTCATAATGTGCTAGTATGTGATGCATACTAACACATTTTGCGGAGAATGTTTTTTTTTTTTTTTTTTAAAGTTTACTACTGCTTTAACAATGCATGGCAGTACCAGCACAACACACGTTTTTCATATGTTTCATAAATATGCGCAAACATTTGTAATTTAATGTGCAGTTATGAAGTTAACAGTTGTAAAGTTACTCTACCAGATGGTGAGGTGGAAGCTGCAAGACTCTGGCAGTTTAATTTATTTTCTGGAATCATAGTGACAGTCTTCAGGTCCGTGTTTGTACACAGACCTTTGTAGATTGTTTTGGGCTTTTTGGATGTCATAGAATTTTATTAGCTCGGTTTAATATTTGTTTTTTTTTTTTTTAATTTGGAGGTCATAAACCCACCAAGACCTTTCTGGTGCATTTGTTCTTTGCAGTCTTTGTTTAGAGACTGGAAAGATCCTGCCATGTGTACCTCTCAAGCAGCTTTCAGTGTTGTACCCATTTGATGAGGATTTTGATAAAAACATGAATGAAGTGAAGCTCAGCTGTATTCCTATTTTCCTTCCACATTGGGTATTCTTTGCAAAGTAAAATTCCCACTGAAAAAAATTCCCCTGGACAGTGCAACTTCCCTTGAAAAGTGAACAGCCTATATGTCTTTAGTAAATCAGCCCCTTCAGATATCTTCTGTACTTGGATATTCTCCAAGGTGCTGGCCCTCGTGGAACAGCCTTATTACATTCTCAGGGTATCACCATTGTGGGATATTTAGACAACCTCCTGCTGAAGGAGTAGGTTCTGGCAGATAAAGTAGCCTTTACAATCCAGACCTTTCAGAGGTTCAGTTGGGTGCCGAATATTTACTAATCAGCATTGAAATTGACTAATTGCTTGGAATATCTGGGTCTAGTCATTGACACAGCTGAAGTCAGAGGTTTCCTTTGCCAGGAGAAACTTCAAACTCTACAGTCCTAGACTTGAATCACTCTTCTGTCCAACGCATTTCCATATATATAATGAGTGAGGGATGCTGAAAATTGACCTCTTGGCCTAAAGATTCAACAACAAACTAGACAGGTTTTTCTCCAGGTACAGGGAACCCCTAGCAGAAGCAGTGGATGCTGTTGTGGTTCTGTGGCATGATTTCAGCCTGATCTATGCCTTTCCTTCCCTGAAATTCCTTCCTCATCTGCTTCACAGGATCAAGATGGAAGGCATTACTGTGATCCTCATGCACTATATTGTCAAAAGTATTGGGATGTCTGCCTTTACATGCACATGAACTTTAATGCCATCCCAGTCTTAGTCCTTAGGGTTCAATATTGAGTTGGCCCACCCTTTGCAGCTATAACAGCTTCAACTCTTCTGGGAAGACTGTCCACAAGGTTTAGGAGTGTGTCTATGGGAATGTTTCACCATTCTTCCCGAAGCGCATTAGTGAGGTCAGGCACTGATGTTGGACGAGAAGGCCTGGCTCGCAGTCTCCACTCTAATTCATCCCAACGGTGTTTTATCGGGTTGAGGTCAGGACTCTGTGCAGGCCAGTCAATTTCCTCCACCCAAAACTCACTCATCCATGTCTTTATGGACCTTGCTTTCTGCACTGGTCCAAATCACTTGGTGGAGGGGGTATTATGGTGTGGGGTTGTTTTTCAGGAGTTGGGCTTGGCCCCATAGTTCCAGTAAAGGGAACTCTTAAGGGGCAGCATTCCAAGACATTTTGGCCAATTTCATGCTCCTTTGTGGGAACAGTTTGGGGATGGCCCCTTCCTGTTCCAATATGATTGCGCACCAGTGCACAAAGCAAGGTCTATAAAGACATGGATGAGCGAGTTTGGGTGGAGGAGCTTGACTGGGATGTCATTAAAGTTCATGTGCATGTAAAGGCAGGCATCACAATACTTTTGATAATATAGTGTAGTTCTGGACTGTCCCAGCCAGATTTGGCACTCTGACTTGATGAGACTCCTGGCAGACTCGGGCGCTTTCAGATCATCCAGATCTTGGCTCAATGACTGATTTACCACCCTGCTTCATGGTTGTTGGCTTAAATTGGCTGTCCAAGTCCAGGTTCTGAGAGACAGGATGGTTCCCACAATGCCAAAAGCTAGAAAGTCTACTTCCTGCAAAGTTGATTACTGCACATGGATGGCATACTTCATTTGGTGCAAGGCGAGAGACTTTAATCCAAATAAATTCTCCCAGACCATCCTAGTTTTTTTGGGGTCTGGACCAGCATTCGGCCCTTAGTATCATGAGGGATCAGGTCTCTGTGCTTGCTATCTTGTTCCAGGAATCTTTGGCTTTTTTTTGATCAAGACTGTACAGGGTGTCTCCCATGTGGCTGCCTCTGTTTGCTCCACAGTGACTCTGGGATCTAAATTTGGCTCTGTTGGTCCTTTAAAAATCACCTTTTGTACCTATTCAATCCACCTTTCCACTGTCACAATGTTGTGTTCCTTGTTGCTGTCCTCTCTGAGGTAAGTGTCTAAGCTGGTGGCCTTACCCTTTAACCACTTCAGCTCCGGAAGATTTACCCCCCTTCATGACCAGGCCATTTTTTGTGATACAGCACGGCGCTACTTTAACAACTTCCCATCCCGCCCGTTACCATATGACGTCCGCAGGAGGGATCTCCCATCCTGGGCTTTCCGGCCGTCTGGGGGGTGAACACGCGCCCAATGCGCGTGCCCGGTGGCTGCGATCTCCGCCGGGCACCCGCGATTGCCCATTAACAGAGCAGGACCATGGATCTGATTCACTCCCTAGGTAACACAATTAACCCCTTGAGCGCCCCCTAGTGTTAACCCCTTCCCTTCCAGTGACATTTATACAGTAATCAATGCATTTGTATAGCACTGATCGCTGTATAAATAGTGCTGCTTTGCAGGAAAACGGATTTTTATTGCAGAAGAGACATGCTTTGTCTTTTCTGCATTAAAGCTACTTACCAGCCTGTTCGCCCCGTACAGCAAGCTGCACAAGCCCAGCTCACTGCACAAATTTGGCAATTCCTAATCTGATGGAACTCCCACATGCACAAGAGTGACGTCATCTCAGCCTGGACAATGACAGCAGCCAGCGATTGAGACCTGGAAGCTGGCTGACTGAAGATGTCAGCGGCCGGTGGTGAATATCGAGGGACGGCACATTGCTGAATTCAATGTGAATATAGTTCTGCTTTAAAAAAAAAAAATGAGGGTTTACTTTGAGGTAGCCAGTGTCAGCACACTGCAACGCAGGAAAAATCAAACATGCACATTTTTTTCAATACACTGCATTGAGTGCCACTCAAAATGCATGGCATGGTACCACACTGTGGTATAAATGGTGCCATGCACTGCAATGTGTAACTGCAATTAAACACTGTGAATGGACCCTAAACAATAGGCTATAGAAACTATCGGTGTCCACATAAAATACAGGAACTTACTCTTAACGATGCAGAGGCATTAAAATGGCTGACCTTCTAATCATGCTATGCTGATAAATGAAAAAGTTAAATTCATGTTAGACCTGTGGACCGGTCTGATTGTTCTGTCCTCTCCCCTTTACTCTTGTTACAGAGCACATTGTTAAGGCTCCTGGAGTGAGCATAAGAATAGGGAAACACTCCCCTTTAAAAAGGGCTGTTTTCCTGACTCAACCAATTTGTTTGGCTGTACTTCTCCTGTGGATCACAGGAGTGTAGTTAGTTTTGCACTCCTGTGACCCGTTTTCGGCAAACAGCGGGCTGTTTTCAGAGCTGGCCCAGGCTCCCCTTCACAGCCCGGCGCTCCAGTGGGGGGTGGGGGTCTAGAGCAGAGAGCTGGTGATTTACAGTCACCAGCTCTCTGCTCACGAAGTTGTGAGAACTGAGCTATCGGTGGGGGAATGATGCTGCATCCAGCTAGGTAAGTATGATTCACAAAAACACGTGAAACTCATACTTCTCTTTCAAGTCAATGTGGTTTTTCGTATATGTGAAAGAAGTGAATGACATTTGGTATCATCTTGTGTCTCTTCCGAATATGACATTCAACAGGTCTGTCATCACCTCCCTTCACCAGAGAGGATTTCTGGCTTCTGTTGTTACTATCTCTGATCCAATTGGCTGTTTGGTCACTTGAGTATCCTGGGGGACCTGAGGGAAGCGTTCCATGGTTACACTAAGACCCCTTTCACACTGAGGCAGTTTTCAGGCGTTTTAGCACTAAAAAAAGGCGCCTGAAAACTGCCTCCAATTCATTTGAATGGGTGCTTTCACACTGGGGCAGTGCACTTGCGGGGCGGTAGATAAAGTTCTGCAAGCAGCATCTTTGGGGCGTGTTTGTAGTGCTGTAAAAAGCACTCCAAAAACGCCTCTGCTGATTGAAATTAATGGGCAGCACTTCCAAAGCGCCTTAAAAGTGCTTCCAAAGCACCGCAAAATGGGGTATTTTTTTTTTAAAGTCACGTTGTTGACCTTAAAAGTGCTCCGCTAGCACCCAAAAAGCGCCACAAAAAAAGGCCGGTGCTTTAGCGGCTGTTTTAGCAGTGCTTCAGTGTGAAAGGGGACTTTAGAAAGGGTTACTCCTTGAGGCCTGGTACACACCTATGCAGGCTGCAGTTTGCATATTCCAGGTGCATTTTGCATTTTTCAATACACATTTTTGATCCATTGAAGTCTATGGAACCAAAAAACAGAAAAAAATCCCTGGCCCTTGGCATAAAATGCACAGATGTGAATTACATCCATAGGAAACCATGTTAAATGGGCTGTAGTGTGTTTCTGTAAAACTGAAAACACACTAAAAAATGCATAGGTGTGAACCAGGCCTTAGTGTATTAGCCAACCTTGGTATGTGTGTAGCTGCTGTTGTGACCTTTGGTTTGTCTTTAATGACAATGTTGTTATTTTTAATATGGTGAAGGTGATTTTCTAGCATTTACTGTGCCTAGAGAAGGACATGGCCACTGCAGAGGGGGTGTAGTAAGAACACTAATACAGTGGATTGGGAATACCTATCCTCGATGGCTGACTGGAGAGATTTCCAGGATTGGAGATCTCTCTTGAATCCACCAGTAGTTAAAGGTTGCAGAAAGGCAAAATCTTTGGAAGGGGTAATAACTCCTAGAAGCTGGGCCCTCCAGTTCTGTGTGATTAGTATCCACTCTTCCTGTAGGGGGCAGTATAACCCATGGTAGAAGTGCTGTGCTCCCCATGGTACAAAGAAAAATTCTTATTTTCAGCAACTTTAAGAACATACACAAGTCATTGTATATATCAGTGTTGTTGTTAAAAGCAGGGGTCTACAAACTTTCTAAACAAAGGGCCAGTTTACTGTCTTTAAGTGGGCCGGACTGTGGCCCGTGAGAGTAGAAAATTCCCTGGAGTCAGTGGGAGTAAACAATGCCCCATCATTGGTATTCGTAGGAAAAATATTGCCCCATTCTTTGTATCAGGGGAAGGAATAATGCCCCATCATTGGTGTAAGTGGGAAGAATAGTGCCTTGTCATTGGGAGGAATGGTGCCCTAGTGCTGGTATCAGTGACAGGAATTATGCCCTGTTTTTGGTGTTACTGAAATGAATTGTGTCCCAAGGGCTGGATAAAGCCAAGCAAAGGGTCACATCTGACCACCACTGGTTTAAAGTCAACCACTTTGGCCACAGTAGGCAAAGTGGCAGAAAAGTGTGTTGTAGGGATTCCTAGGAACATGTAGTTTGGCACTACCAATGATTTTTCCATTGCCATTAAGGTAACTCCATACCGGCAGATATGAAAGGGTTTCAACACATGGGTTTACCCTTAGAAGGAACTTTACCCTATCTATTGTAAATATAATTGAAAATCCTAACACTCGTGCCTATAAAAATACATACTAGTCCATGGAGTCTGGCGTTGTCTTCTTAAAGGCAAAGTCTCGCTTACTGTGCTCTGCTATCACACCAACATATTGAAATGAAAACCAGCACATGCAGCTGGCAGAGACCTGCTGAATATGAGCAAAATCCAACGCGTTGCCACCTGAGGTGTGTGTGATGTAGACATCCCAGAAAGCAGCAGTGGCCTGATAAATGAACATGAAAAAAGTATATTTTGAAGTGGAAAAAAAAAAGCCGTCTCCTTGCTAGCGCCTTGTGTCGGGTGGCAGCGCACCAAGCATTGGCGCCCTGTCTGACAGCACTGCAAGTGTTTTAAGGCACCCAGGTAGAAGTGGTAAATGCCCTATCAGGAACTAAATAATGGACAAATAAAGTGATCTCTTTTTTACATGGCACATATAGTTTGACACCATAAATTACCCATATTGTTACCTTTCAAAAAATACAAGGGATGTCATTGTTGACCTTCTCCTAACAAGGCTACTTACCTGGTTATTGACCCAATTTCTTCTACACTTTGTCACTACTACAAACCAAGCATTCAGATCAGTTCAGCCCTCACATGCTGTGTGCTTGTTCTGACCAGTGGATCAGAGTATTGAGACTAGATAACATCCAGGCCTGCTATAAGCAATGTCAGCTTTCATAATTCTCCCATTACAGATTTCCATAAAAGAGGATAAAACATAAAGTGGAATTTCAGGCTCTAACTAAGCCTAAAACTGCTCCCATCCACATAACTCCTTTTCTAACTATGCTGTAGAAGGAAGATGCTTATACGTACCTTTTCTCAGGGCGCTTTGGTCCAGCCATGTGATCTCAGCGGCCGGCTTCAGGGGACAGTAGAGATCTTTGACAACACCTGAAATGCCTGGGTGGTGACATCAACCACTAACTTACTGGGGCATCCAGTGTCAGTTGCTTCTCCTCTCCCCTGAAGGTAGCTACTGGGGGGATCACATGCCCGGACCAGAGCACCTTGAGAATAGGTAAGTATAGACATCTTCCTTCTAAAGCAGGGGTCTCCAAACTGCGGCCCTTTGCTTGCCTTTATCCGGTCCTTGGGACACTTTTTTTTTCCACTGATATGAGGCACTATTTCTCCTGCTGACACCACTGATGAGAAACTATTCCTCCACTGACACAGATGATAAGGCACAATTCCTCCACTAACACCAAAGATGGGTTATTAGTCTTCTCACTGACATCATTCATGGGGCATTATTCTTTTGACTGATACCATTTTCTGCCCCCCCGTAATGACTAAAGGGCAGTAAACTGGCCCTTTGTTTAGAAAATTTGGAGACCCCTGTTCTAAAAGGTAGATAGAAGGTGGGTGGTAGCCACTTAAGGCTTGGTTAGAGCCTGGAATACCATTTTAAGTATCACTGCAGGTCTTACATCAGAGTTAGGAGTTTGTAGGGTAGGAAACCCAATGGCCTATATGTGTAGAAGAAGACTCTATACACAAGTCATTACAGGCAATCCCTGAGTTACAAACAAGATAAGTTCTGTAGGTTTGTTCTTAAGTTGAATTTGTATGCGAGTCGGAACAGGTACATTTTTTAAGTGTAACTCACTTACTATCCCTGTGACAATTGGATTTTGAAAATTTGGGTTGTCGTGGAAGCAGGGATTGGTAATAATGCTTCAATGGAGACACCTTTTCCCCATGATAACTCCGCGTACACACGATCGGACTTTCTGACAACAAAACCGTGGAATTTTGTTCGAAGGTTGTTGGCTTCAACTTGTCTTGCATACACACGGTCACACAAATGTTGGCCAACAATTACCAACGTAGTGACGTACAACAAGTACGTGATATCTCCATTACGAACGCTAGTTTTACAAGACCGAGCGCTACTGGCTTGTCCTTGATTCCGAGCATGCATGTTTGTACTTTGGACTTTTGTCCGACAGACTTGTGTACACGCGATCGGAAAGTCCGACAACACACATTTGTTGGCGGAAAATTTGAGAACATGCTAGCCAAAATTTGTTGGTGGAAAGTCCGACAACAACTGTCCGATGGAGCGTACACACGGTCTGACTTTCCGCCAACAGCCTGACATCCAACATTTCCTGTCGGAAAATCAGATCGTGCGTTACAGTGAATTTCCCTTCCTAGAGGTAGATTTCCTCTCACTTCCTGTTGTCTCCCTCTGTTTGTAAGTAGGAGTCGTATGTAAATCGGATGTTTTGTAACTAGGGGACTGCCTGTATATGGTTTTGTTCTATTTAAACACTGATACTTGCTGCAGGTAAATGGCAGCATTGAGACTAAGCACAGCCAAACTTTATTGTGCCATTTGGGAATGGCAGATGACACAGTAAAAACAAACTACAGTTCTGAGCTTTCAGGATCAGCAACAAGTGCAGAGAAGCATAAAATCTAATAAACAATAGTAACAACCTTCACGAAT
Organism: Aquarana catesbeiana; assembly: GCF_042186555.1. NCBI lineage: Eukaryota > Metazoa > Chordata > Amphibia > Anura > Ranidae > Aquarana > Aquarana catesbeiana. The sequence goes on from NC_133327.1 coordinate 61,122,512, forward strand.
GGAGCTAAATTATACTATGAGGGCCAATGTCAATGACATCAGTTTTAGACTCTTTTGAGATCGTTCAAAATTTTATTTGACTGCCATTAAGTGGGATTTTCTTTCCCACTGACTTGTATGGGAATGCAAGACCCAGTTAAAATGAACAAATAGCATGTCAACACCGGCCCTTTCAGGGACCTGAGTTTATGGATTTAAGAATCAGAAATACATTTTTAAAGTTTAATCTAATTCACATAATAACATCCACACTACATTGTTTCATCTTCTGAAGCCATAATGTATATAATATAATACCAGAACACAGGAAATTAATTTAGGTAGTTGGTGACAGAACTATATTAGGAGAGAGCAGATCAGACAAAAATTCAGCTCTGCTAATGTCTTACAGGTCCAGAATGACTTCACCTTATAAAATAACTGATTGATGTATTCTTCCAGGGCTTTTCAGTAAAAATGACAAACCCTGCCATCCTTGTAATAGCATAGAGTTACAAAAAACGTACCCTACCAATAAAAGGCCAGGTTCTAGTGTGCTTGCAGATAACCAATGTTCTTTTCACTTATAACCGTTTATAGGTTTCCATACCTCCTCCTATGCTGTATGCCCCCAAAACAAATGTAGCATGGGCTCATTGTCACTGCCCTGTCCTTTGCCAGTCCAAGTAGTGTGGACATTTATTTCTGGCCAGGTTCCTGTGCTGCAGTACGCAGGCTGGACAATGAGTTTCATAAGAGATAAATGGGAGAGCCAAGATGATTCTCCTATTAATTCCTACAGAACCTGATATTGTGCCAGCATACTGCAGCACTGATGTCCAGCCAAAACATTTACGCAAACACTCCCTGTCTCAGCCGAGGGCGGAAATTGGGAACTGGGTTTGGACTGGATTTAAGGTCTGTGTGGAGGGCACACTAAATACGAAGGGGATATGGAGGTGCCTATAAAGGGTCTTTAGTAGAAAAGTGTACTTTTAAGCCTTCTGATAGATTGGGATCCATCAAACCTGGTAAAATAAAGGTACCCAAACTTCAGCTCCAGGTCAAAGCTCTGACATCTCTCTGAATCCCATATCATAGTGCATTCCCCTTGCTGAACTATAGAGGGGAACATGTTTTGCATTATGGAAGCCAGAGGAGATGGAGTGTTTGACTGGGCTCCCACTTTGAGATAAGGTGGCCGCTTGCATATACAGTCAGTAGAAGACTAAAAGAACTAAAGACTATGTGCAAACATTTTGATTTTATTCATTTTTTTTTTAAATATATATGTTTACAATAAACAGAAGTAATTATAAAAAATATCTTGCAATATCACCTGCTTGTGAAGTCAGGTACTGCAGCACAACCATACATATACTGCATCTTAGATTTCTGTGAGCAGCACTGTATCTGAACAGACATCATCTCACCAAGCACTATAAACAGGCCTGATTATTGTTTACACAGAAGATGGAGATACAGAGTCAGCTATGCAGGTGCATTATGCATTTAAACTGAAAAACCCCTCTGAGTTGGCAATGATCAGCCAGATAGACAGATGTACACCTCATCTGACGATTGATTTACAAACTGATTAATCGTTAGGAGAATCCATAAGTACAAAGACTAAATCCATTCTCATATGTTTTCGATATCCTTTTGCATGCTCTACAACAAACCATGGTCTGTTCACATCTTCACCGTATTCTTATATAAAAAAATATGTACACAAGCAGCAAGTCTTTGTTTTCAAGCTTGTAGTGTTGTTGCCGTGGTTTCCGCATTTTACAGTAATACTTTAAAGTGTATCTTTAAGTGGTTGTAAAGGCACAAGGTTTTTTACCTTCATGTATTCTATGTGTAAAGGTAAAAAACCTTCTGTGAGCAGAAGCCCTCCTTATACTTACCTGAGCCCCTTCTTGATCCAGCGATGTCCACAAGAGCCTTGGCTCTCTGGGGACTCACACTCCTGATTGGCTTTTGGCAGCAGCGAGAGCCATTGGCCCCTGCTGCTGTCAATCAGAGCAAGTGAGCCAGTCAGGAGATGGCGAGGGAAGGGCTTACTATATTGCAGCTTACGAGGTTTTAGAAGAAGTTTTTCAGGCTAAGTACATTTTTGCAAGTACAAAATATACCTCTTGACCTAGCCAGACCTCCTGTGTGCTTGCACCTTTTTTGTGCATTGAACTGAAACCTCTAGCAATGTCACCAGCCTTCCCAGTTCTCTTTTGTGGACAACAAAACAACTTCCCTCTGTGTAATAGAGTTGAGGAGAGTAGAAGGCGATTGTGGTTCAAATAAGAAATGCAGCCTAGGTTGGCAATGCTGCTTCTCTGCAGAGTACTGTCAAGTGAGTGTTGTTACCCTAGGACAGTGATGGCGAACTTGGCACCCCAGATGTACTGGAACTACATTTCCCATGATGCTCAACTACACTGCAGAGTACATGAGCATCGTTGGAAATGTAGTTCCAAAACATTTGGGGTGCCAAGATTTGCTATCACTGCCCTAGGACAGGAAATGTGCTACTGACAGGATCACCAGACAACAATAAGGGGGGGAAGCCAGATAAAAAGAAAACTAATGCAGCCACCACATCTAAGGATTGGTAAGCTGCAATATATTACTTTATGTTTTTAGGATTAGAAAAGCTTTAACGCGGAACTAAACACATTGATTTAATTTTTCACGGTCAGTTTCCTACTGCACATGCGCTAATTGCACCAGCTGCAGGGGGGGGCGAACTTCCGGCTCATTTGGCCACGGTGACCTGAGCCGGAAGTGGGAGCGGGTACCTGTCAAAACCAAGTACATTCTCCCCGCAAGAAGGTACCAAAATGTGGCAGCGGTGGGGAAGAGTCAGACAAGCAGAGCTTCCCTTTTTGGGTGGAGCCCTAAACATGCAAATGTTGTTTTCAGCAGTGCTTTCATTTACATACGTCCTACTAGCGCATGTGCAGTGTATGCTACATTTAAGGCATGCCTCCGGTGATAACTCTCACAGATGCCAATGTCAGCTCTTAACTACATTTTCAAGCCCCTAAACAGCTGGTGTCATAGCTGATCATGTGTGCAGCACAACAGCAACTGCTGATCTAAATAATAGTTAGGATTGTGCTGTTTTTGGCTTCAAAAGGACAGAAGGGTTTTGTCCTGTATAAAATTGCAGTAATGACCCATTCCCCTAAATCCTTTTTGCAATGTAAAGCATTTGCCCAGAACTCATACAGCCAAAACACGTGGGCTGAATTGAACATAATGCCAATTGAGTTTCTGTTGCCACGAATACCTGAGAGCTCCAAGGACAGTGTCCAACTATTTCTTCATCTGAGTTCTGGTCATTTTTACTTTTACAATGCTAAGGAAGGCTGAAGGGAGAGGAGGAGGACATTGTCTATGTATCATTTAACACTGGTGTGTGGAAAACAGCTCACATCTAATGAAAAGCACCATAGAATTATTTTAGGTGGTATAGTTCACACTGGTAAGGCAAAGCAGCATATAGTGCCAGCACAGGGCATGGTGCTTGTTGGCCTGTGATGTTGCTGAAAGGCATAATACACGACTATAAAAAGGAGTCCAACACTTACACCACATCCATCCAAAGCCCATCATGTACAAAAGTTAAAATGTAAAAAACAAAATGTCCTTCATAACACTAAATCACAGACTATAGAAAGTCTCTCATTCCTGCACAATAAGTAGTTAGTCACTAGTATTGGGTGTCAGGGCGTCCCATGGACGAGGCACAGCTCTCTGCCAGCACAGAGTAGAATGCTCCCACGGTAGGGAGGAGGTAATAGGCTGTGGGTCACTTGTTATCATTGTAGGTCATTTCGAGTTCTCAGTCTGTGCTGGAGGTAGATCAAGGTTGGTTCCTGGGATGACAAATTCTCCTTCACCATCAATGAGATGATCCCACTGATTGAAGTCCTTATGGAGACCTGTTTAGCAAACAGAAAATCAATAGAGGCCATGAAATAATGTTTTTGCGTCATAAAAATCAATGATCTTGGATATGGAAGGCTTTAAATTAACCCATCTATACTGCAATTCTTTTAATGTTTCCGTGTCTTTACTGGAGGGATTCCCCACACTTCTTTTCATGTTCACATGACTAACAAGTAGCACAGCATTAAAAACCTGAATGGGGTTCTAAACCTAAAAAAAAAAAAAAAAAAAAGAAAAGAAAAAACAGCCATTGTTTTATTTGGAGAGGGTAGAAAATTGTTTTGGGAAGATTTTTCCTTAATTTTTCTTTGTTGGCCCCTATTGGAGAGATTGCCCATCTCATCCACCTCTTTTACAACAGGAACGTACATGGCAAAAAATTGTAAGCATCTCTAATGCCGCGTACACACGGTCGGACTTTTCGTCTACAAAAGTCCGACAGCCTGTCCGACAGACTTCCGGCGGACTTTCGGCGGACTTGCAGCAGACTTTCTAACGAACGGACTTGCCTACACACGACCACACAAAAGTCCGACGGATTCGTACGTGATGACGTACACCGGACTAAAATAAGGAAGTTCATAGCCAGTAGCCAATAGCTGCCCTAGCATGGGTTTTTGTCCGTCGGACTAGCACACAGACGAGCGGATTTCGGGGTCCGTCGTAGTTACGACGTAAAGATTTGAAGCATGTTTCAAATCTAAAGTCCGTCGGATTTGAGGCTGAAAAAGTCTGCTGAAAGTCCGGAGAAGCCCACACACGATCGGATTACCAGCCAGCTTTAGTCCGTCGGCGTCCGTTGGACTTTTGTAGATGAAAAGTCCGACCGTGTGTACGCGGCATAACTCTTCTTCTCTACTCTATCCAAAGCAAAAAAAATTGTGTCGGTCTGTCTCCAGCCAGAATATTTAAAGGATAATCACCTTTTGTTACATGTTACACCCATATTCAGGGGTCTTCAGAAAGTTTTTGCACTTTTATACACATATAATAGAGTCAAAAACAGTGTGGAAATTTTTTGAAGAACCCCCGTATATGGGCAGAAAATGGGCGTCAGGGGAATGGGCCGGGCCCCGCACCTCCCTGATTTCCGCAGAGCAGATACACTCTGCATGGCACCAGCAATCTCCTGATTGCTGGTGCAATGCTTTACAGGCTCCAAAACAAATAAATGCACATTTATTTTACCTGCAAAAAAAATGTGCATTTAATATTTTTACTAAAAAGTGAGCTTAACATTTAAGAAAATTTAAGTGCTGAAATTAAAGCCCAATTGAACCTCTCTGTTTAACTATCTCAGCTCTTTGGACGTACTACAGTAGAATAGAAAATAATTATTTAACCCCTTCCCGCCGACCGAACGCATATATGCGTCCTCGGCTTTCCGGGGTTATACCGGGATGATGCCCGCAGCTGCAGGCATCATCCCGGTACCGTTGTTTTCAGCGGGCGATCGGCTACCCGAATATAACAACCGATGCGGCTAAAAGCCGCTCGGTTGTTATACCGGAGGAGCGGGAGGGGACATCCCCCCCCTCCCGCCGCCTCCCGCCGCTGTTACCGGGCCTCCCGTGCGATCGGGAGGCCCGGTGTCCGGTCCGCTGCCTTCGGCGGCTGGGGGCGGACTGGAACGAAGCTGCGAGCGGCTTCGTTCCAGCCTTCTTCTTGTAAATGCGGAAGCGACGTCATGACGTCACTTCCCGTTTACTCGGCTGCCAATGGCGCCGAATTTAAAAAAGTACACAGTATTCAGAATCGCCGTTTTCGGCGATCTGAATACTTTGAAGTGTAAAGGAGGGATGGGGGGTCTTTTAGACCCCCGATCCCTCTATAAAGAGTACCTGTCACCACCTATTACTGTCACAAGGGATGTTTACATTGCTTGTGACAGCAATAAAAGTAAAAAAAAAAAAAAAAAATTTTAAACACAATTTATAAACAACAAAAATAAATAAATTAAATAAAAAAAAAAAAAAAAAATTTTTTTAAAGTGCCCCTGTCCCCGCGAGCTCGCGCAGCGAAGAAAACGCATACGGAAGTCGCGCCCGCATATGTAAACGGTGTTCAAACCACACATGTGAGGTAATGCCGCGATCGTCAGAGCGAGAGCAATAATTCTAGCCCTAGACCTCCTCTGTAGCTCAAACCTGGTAACCGTAAAATTTTTTTAAAGCGTCGCCTATGGAAATTCAAAGGTACCGTAGTTCGTCGCCATTCCACGAGTGCGTGCAATTATAAAGGGTGACATGTTTGGTATCTATTTACTCGGCATAACATCATCTTTCACATTATACAAAAAAATTGGGGTAACTTTACTGTTTGGATTTTTTAAAATTCATGAAAGTGTCACTTTTCCAAAAATTTGCGTTTAAAACACCGCTGCACAAATACCGTGTGATAAAAAATATTGCAACAATCGTCATTTTATTCTCTAGATTCTTTGCTAAAAAAATATATATAATGTTTGGGGGTTCTAAGTAATTTTCTAGCAAAAAATATGGATTTTAACTTGTAAACACCAAATTTCAAAAATAGGCTTAGTCATGAAAGGGTTAAATGTTACCATTCTAAGCCACACAGTGTTCATATTGAAAGGTTTTAGAGATGGGGAACACCTGAGGCTGTGCCACTGCCCTTTATGTGGAGGCTCTCTGTGATGAACACACACGGGGCTTAGTGCATGAAGGTTATACACCATGATATCTTCATCCCATCCATTTTCCCACTCTGGCAAAAGGTGTGTCCCAAAAACTAAATCACACCTTTGGACCTGCAGAGTACTCTCAGAATAACTAACACAGGACAGAAGGGACTGGGAAGCACCACAAGCAGAGCCCACTGCAAAAAGTTACATCCTAGGCAAGCTTTCAATCTTTGATCCAGTGGGGTCCAGGTACAGCCTAAGAGGCTATTCCAACGATTAGTCAACCTTCATGCAGCGTGTTGTCACACACACAAAAAAAAAAATGTTAGTTAAAGCAATAAGAACGGAATGGGTCCTTAAATTTGTTGGAGAAGGTGTGGGAGTGCACCAATGGTCTTTGCACTCAAAGTCAGCAAATAACTGAGCTATTTTGGTCATAAAGTCCTGCGTGACTGCAATAAAAGCCTTAGCCCAGAGGGCGGAGAATCCAGCCAAGGGGGACTTCCAAGGTGGGAGAGACTAGCAGCAGAGGACAACATGACATCAGACTGTAGACTGAGCCCCCTTACATGCCACATTGGGCATGTCATTTTTTTTGGGGGGGGGGAGTGGGCACCTGGTTTTGATAGGTACTTCCTGTCCCACTTCCTCCTTCCATCTTCTGGCCGCCTAGGCAGCCCCCTCCCTCTCTGCAATCTTCTGGGATACATCACAGGTCCCAGAAGATTGCCTGGCCACTAGAACGCAGTGCGACTCATGCATGCACAGTTTGCGTCCGGCTATGAAGCCACAAGCTGTCACAGCTGGGCGTCCACAGTTGCAATGACGGCACCACGAAGAGGAGGCAGAGAGGAGCGAGGCTCCGGGCGGCTGCATCGCTGGACCGTGGGACAGGTGAGTGTCTGTTTATTGAAAGTCAGCAGATACACTTATTTGTAGCTGCTGACTTTTAATAAATGAGTGGAACTCCGCTTTAAGTCTAATGTGAGCCACAGCAACAATCTGATCACAGCTTTTATTATCCAAATTCACACATGTATACAATGGATCAAATATATGTACAGTATATATTGTTTCCTGTGAATACTCACCAAGATGTCTCTGTAGGAAAGCTAAAGTCACATTGATAATAATGTCCATCCCCACATACGGATCAATTTCTCCCTTTAACTTGAATATTTTCCCTATGAGGTAACCAGTGAGGAATGTGAAGTCGGGGAAGCTCTGGTGTACACTGCCTCTGTACAGGGAAATTAGACAATTCCATCAGATAAACTGAAAGGGAACATCACTGTAATCTGCCTAGTATTGTTAAACTGTGCATACATGTAACAACCTGACTGTAAAATCCCTATTAGATTTACTGACAATTATGTAAGGCAAAGACCTGTCTTCAGAATTCATTTGACTCCATAGTAGATAGTTGTTTGTAAATCTAACACAGATTGTAAAATCCAGAATGTGACATGGTCATCTTAAGGGAAACCTGTAATTAAGACTGTACTCCTGAAAATACTGGTTGCCTGGCACTCTATTCCTATTACTTTCAGTGACCGAGAACAAGCAAGCAGCTGATAAGTCAGACTGAACTGCATATGATAAACTTTCAGCTTACTTGGTATCTGCCTGGTTACCAAATGGGCAGATACAGTATATGTCTAAATCTCACACCACCTGGTGACCACACTAGAACAGTCTAAATGCATGGTTCAGCCCGCCATCTACATGCATCGTGAGAATTGACCCTTCCAGTATAGCCTAATCTAACTGACTAAACATTCTGTATATGTCTTGGACAATTGAATCAAAAGCTTTTCCATGACCAGGTGTGGGCTACTCCATTATTTCTTCATCAATTAAGCAGGTAAATGGTCTGGAGTTGATTCTAAGTGTGGTATTCACAGCCTTTGCTCAATACTTTGGTGAAGCACCTTTGGCACCAATTACGGCCTCAAGGTTTTTTTCGTTGTATGATGCTACAAGCTTGGCACACCTATTTTTGGGCAGTTTCTCACTTTTCTTTGCAGGACCTCTCAAGCTCCATCAGGTTGGATGGGGAGAATCGGTGCACAGCCATTTTCAGATCTCTCCAGAAATGTTCAGTCGGGTTCAAGTCTGGCTGGGCCACTCAAGGAAATTCACAGAATTGTCCCATAGCCACTCCTTTGTTATCTTGGCTGTGTGCTTAGGGTTGTTGCCCTGTTGGAAGATGAACCTTCTTCCATTCTGAGGTCCAGAGCGCTCTGGAGCAGGTTTTCATCAAAGATGTCTCTGTACATTGCTGCATTTATCTTTCCCTCTATCCTGACTAGTCTCCCAGTTCCTGCCGCTAAAAAACGGTATTCATGGCTTGGTTTGTGCTCTGACATGCACTGTTAAATGTGGGACCTTATATGTGTGACTTTCCAAATCATATCCAATCAACTGAATTTACCACAGGTGGACTCCAATCAAGTTGTAGGAACATCTCAAGGATGATCAGTGGAAACAGGATAGACCTGAGTGTCATGGCAAAGGCTGTGAATACTTATGTACATGGGATTTTTTATTTTTACTAAATCTGCAAAGATTTTAAACAAACTTCTTTCACGTTGTCATTATGGAGTATTGTTTGTAGAATTTGGAGTAAAATAATGAATTTAATCCATTTTGGAATAAGGCTGTAACATAACAAAATGTGGACAAAGTGGAGCGCTGTGAGTACTTTCCAGATACACTGTACACACACATTATATAAAAAACAAATATATATATATATATATATATATATATATATATATATATATATATATATATATACACACATACACATACATACACACACACACTTCTGGGGCAAAAGATTAGGGGACTTACAACTATCTGCTCTCTATGATACTCCACAGTATTACGCAATACTGAGGCCTGCATTTTGCATGTCATTCATAAAATGCAGGCTGCGGTATTTAGCCTGGGTTAAAAGCTAGTTTAACCCTTTCATGACTAAGCCTATTTTTGAAATTTGGTGTTTACAGGGTAAAAACCATATTTTTTACTAAAAAATTACTTAGAACCCCCAAACATTATATATATTTTTTTAACAGAGAATCTAGAGAATAAAATGGAGATTGTTGCAACATTTTATATCACACGGTATTTGTGCAGCGGTGTTTTAAAACGCAAATTTTTGGAAAAGGGACACTTCCATGAATTTTAAAAAATCCAAACAGTAAAGTTACCCAAATTTTTTGTATAATGTGAAAGATGATGTTACGCCGAGTAAATAGATACCAAACATGTCACGCTTTATAATTGCACGCACTCGTGGAATGGCGACAAACTATGGTAGCTATGAATTTCCATAGGCGACGCTTTAAATTTTTTTTACGGTTACCAGGTTAGAGTTACAGAGGAGGTCTAGGGCTAGAATTATTGCTCTCGCTCTGACGATCGCGGCGATACCTCACATGTGTGATTTGAACACCGTTTACATATGCTGGCATGCGGGGACGGGGGCGCTTTAAACATTTTTTTTTTTTCTAAAAGACCCCCGATCCCTCCTCTGCACTTCAAAGTATTCAGATCGGTGAAAACGGCGATTCTGAATACTGTATATTTTTTTAAATTCGGCGCCATTGGCAGCCGAGTAAACGGGAAGTGACGTCATGACGTCACTTCCGCGTTTACATTGAGAAGGCTGGAACGAAGCCACCCACGGCTTCGTTCCAGCCCGCCCACAGCCGCCGGAGACAGCCGATTGGACACCGGGCCTCCCGTGCGATCGGGAGGCCCGGTGTCCAATCGGCTGTCTCCGGCGGCTGTGGGCGGGCTGGAACGAAGCCGTGGGTGGCTTCGTTCCAGCCTTCTCAATGTAAACGCGGAAGTGACGTCATGACGTCACTTCCCGTTTACTCGGCTGCCAATGGCGCCGAATTTAAAAAAATATACAGTATTCAGAATCGCCGTTTTCACCGATCTGAATACTTTGAAGTGCAGAGGAGGGATCGGGGGTCTTTTAGAAAAAAAAAAATGTTTAAAGCGCCCCCGTCCCCGCATGCCAGCATATGTAAACGGTGTTCAAATCACACATGTGAGGTATCGCCGCGATCGTCAGAGCGAGAGCAATAATTCTAGCCCTAGACCTCCTCTGTAACTCTAACCTGGTAACCGTAAAAAAAATTTAAAGCGTCGCCTATGGAAATTCATAGCTACCATAGTTTGTCGCCATTCCACGAGTGCGTGCAATTATAAAGCGTGACATGTTTGGTATCTATTTACTCGGCGTAACATCATCTTTCACATTATACAAAAAATTTGGGTAACTTTACTGTTTGGATTTTTTAAAATTCATGGAAGTGTCCCTTTTCCAAAAATTTGCGTTTTAAAACACCGCTGCACAAATACCGTGTGATATAAAATGTTGCAACAATCTCCATTTTATTCTCTAGATTCTCTGTTAAAAAAATATATATAATGTTTGGGGGTTCTAAGTAATTTTTTAGTAAAAAATATGGTTTTTACCCTGTAAACACCAAATTTCAAAAATAGGCTTAGTCATGAAAGGGTTAAACTAGCTTTTAACCCAGGCTAAATACCGCAGCCTGCATTTTATGAATGACATGCAAAATGCAGGCCTCAGTATTGCGTAATACTGTGGAGTATCATAGAGAGCAGATAGTTGTAAGTCCCCTAATCTTTTGCCCCAGAAGTGTGTGTGTGTGTGTGTGTATGTATGTGTATGTGTGTGTATATATATATATATATATATATATATATATTTGTTTTTTATATAATGTGTGACGGGAGGGGGGGGGGGGATGTCCCCTCCTGCTCCTCCGGTATAATAGCTGAGCGGTTTTTAGCCGCATCGGTTGTTATATACGGGTAGCTGATCGCCCATTCTAAACAACGGTACCGGGATGATGCCTGCAGCTGTGGGCATCATCCCGGTATAACCCCGGAAAGCCGAGTACGCATATCTGCGTACGGTCGGCGGGAAGGGGTTAACCATTATAAAGAAAATAAAATAAATGCACATGTTAATGCATGTCAGGCTCCTGCAAACTCTTCCTTTAGCTCTTTGCGCATTACCTCTGGGTTTTCAGTTGGCGAGCTGGAGGAAGATGGTGGAAAAATGGTGAACTTCGCTTTTAACAACAGCAAGCCCGTCATGTGACTGAGATGTCACATGACCAGGCTCTCATCCCTTTTTTTTTTAACTCCCAATTTTATTGCAGTCTGTTTGATTCAGACCAGAAGTTGGTGGAGCATAATGTACATTTATGAGCACAACCCTGGGCTTTATACTATCATCATTAAGGTGCAGTGCAGCTCTATATGTGTATTGTTAATCAACCAATACACCGTTCCTAATTTCCCAAATACATAAAATTATTTAGAACCTTTGTGTTAGAAATGATTTGGAAATATATACAATATATATAAAACAATTACACTCACCTAGGTGGATGTAGCATCGATCTGATGCTGCATCTGTCCCCCTCTGCCTCTACAGTGAGAAGTGAGCGATCAAACACTGCTGATTGCTCAGTTCTCCCCTTCGCTCTGAGCAGAGAGCCATGACTGTCATTCTCAGTTTGCACAATCACAATACGTATTTATTTGAGGAAGAAGATTTTGGACTATATTGTTTTGCACATATTCACAGGGTATATTTATAGGAGATATTATGCACATACTGGGCTTTAGAACTGTGTGAAGCTCTTTTTTTTGTGGCATGGCTAAATGCAGGTCAATACATATCTGCAGTGGTTTGTAAACATACTTGATGGTAATCATCTTCCTCTCCACCCTGGTAGAATCCATCTTCTTCATTAGCATGACATTGTCCACCCACTGGAACTTCTCTGAGTTGACAAATAAAACTGGCTGGTGGATTGTAGTGAAGATTTCTTCTCTGAGAGAGAACATCCAGGAATCCAGAGCCACACCACATCTACAAAAACAGACAGCAGACAAAATATCAACATGTCATCAGACTTCTTGCATTAGGAACAGAGGTTCTCTTTATACAGAGCATAGTACTAGCTGCATGTCTCTTCTGCAATAATAGCCTGCCTGCTCCAAGTCTATTATAAGAAGACTTCAGTTCCACTTTAATACAAACATCTTACCCTTCTAGTTGAGCACTTAAGGACCAAGTCTTTTTTGGCACTTTTTGTTCAGAAGTAAAAATCTGTATTTTTTGCTAGAAAATTACTTAGAATCCCCAATTACATATTTTTTTTTTTTAGCAGGGACCCTAGAGAATAAAATGGCGATTATTGCAATTTTTTATGTCAAACGGTATTTGCACAGCGGTTTTTCAAATGCTATTTTTTTTAGAAAAAATACGCTTTAATGAAATTTAAAGCAAAAAACGCAATATATATAACCCAATTTTTTTGTAATATATATATATAAAAGATGATGTTATGCTGAGGAAACAGATAACTAACATGTCAAGCTTTAAAATTGTGCACCCTCGTGGAATGGCGACCCCTCCCGCTGCTTCTAAAAGTGATCCAGCGGCTAATCAGCCACTCGGAACGCTTTTATGAGAAAGAATTGCCTGCTGAAAAAACAAAAATATCGGGGTTATGGCTGATAGCTTCAACCCTGGTAAACCATGTATTGTGGTCCTAAAGTGGATAAGAAGACTTCAGTTCCACTTGAATACAAAGATGTTACCCTTCTAAATGAGGGGGGCTACAAGTGGCAAGAAAAAAAAATTGTGAATCCCTTGGAATTAACTGGTTTTCTGCAGTAATTTGCCTTAAAATGTGATCTGATCCTCATCTAAGTCACAACAATAGACAAACACAACGTGCTTAACCGGTTCCCGACAGGCGCACGCCTATGTACGTCGGCAGAATGGCACGGCTGGGCAAATGGGTGTACCTGTACGTCCATTTGAATTCCCCGCCGTGCCATTGTGTGCACGTGCCGGCCGGGAGCTCCGTGAGTCGGGTTGCGGGTCCCGCGGACTCGATCGCCGCGGGAATACCCGCGATCGGCTCACGGTGAGGACGAACGGGGAGATGCTGATGTAAACAGCATCTCCCCATTCTGCCTAGTGACAAGTGTCACTGATCCCTGCTCCCTGTCATCGGGAGCTGTGATCAGAGTAATGACACTGCTAGCCCATCCCCCCCCTACAGTTAGTAATCACTCCCTAGTACTGACTTAACCCCTCCCTGCCCCTAGTGGTTAACCCCTTCACTGCCAGTGTCATTTACACAGTAATCAGTGCATTTTTAATCACTGATCGCTGTATAAATGACAATGGTCCCAAAAATGTCCGCTGTGTCCGCCATAATGTCGCAGTCACAATAAAAAAAAAAAAAAATCGCTGATTGCCGCCATTACTAGTAAAAAAAAAAATTAATAAAAATGCCATAAAACTATCCCCTATTTTGTAAACGCTATAACTTTTGCGCAAACCAATCAATAAACGCTTATTGCGATTTTTTTTTTTTTACCAAAAATATGTAGAAGAATACAATATCGGCCTAAACTGAGGAAAAAAAATGTTTTTTTTATATATTTTTGGGGGATATTTATTATAGCAAAATCTAAAAAATAATGCGTTTTTTTCAAAATTGTCGCTCTTATTTTGTTTATAGCGCAAAAAATAAAATCGCAGAGGTGATCAAATACCACCAAAAGAAAGCTCTATTTGTGGGAAAAAAAGGACGTCAATTTTGTTTGAGAGCCACGTCGCATGACCGCGCAATCGTCAGTTAAAGCGACGCAGTGCCGAATCGCAAAAAGTGCTCTGGTCAGGAAGGGGGTAAATTCTTCCGGGGCTGAAGTGGTTAAAGCAGAGTTCCACCCAAAAATGGAACTTCCGCTTTTCGGATTCCAACCCCCTCCGGTGTCACATTTGGCACCTTTCAGGGATGAGCAGATACCTGTCTAATACAAGTATTTGCTCCCACTTTAGGGCATAGATCGTCGCAGATTCCACGGCGATCTACGTAGTGTCCAGCATGGTTCACATCAGCTGATGCTTCTTATGAACAGCAGTCCTAAAATGTTTGAGCGTCTTTTTCAATCAAAGTAGCTTTAAGTCCTCATGGACATTGAATGCGGCTTTGAAATCGTGCAAACTTACCTGAAATCGCACTATTCCAAAGCCGCATGTCAGTGTGACCTTGAAGACATCTGTGCGGCTTCATGCACAGATGTCTATGCAAGTTGCACCCAAAATCGCCAAAAGTAGTGCAACTAATTTTTCAAATCAATGCGGCACCGCAAAGTTGGCATCACATTGATTTGAACAGTGCCATTGCCAACGACAGGGTGCGGCTTGTCATGCAATTTGACCTGTCAAATCACATGAAAATTCGCTCTAATGTGAACGAGAGATTAAACACACTTCCGAACTGAGTTCATTATTTGGACTTCAGGTGTGCAAACTACTGACTCCAATTAGCTTTGGCTGAAATAATTAGTCTATGGGTTCACTTATGTTTTCTTCAATCACTGTGGATGTTTAATCGACGTGTTCCATAAAGACAAGAGAAATTAGAATTGTTTGTGTTATCAGTTTAAAATGGTTGTAAACCCTTTACAACCACTTTTTGCTACAGTTAAGCCTAAAATAAGGCTTACTCATAGCTACCCAGGATATCTGCTAAACCTGCACGGTTTAGGAGATATCCCCTGTATCTGCATGTGCCGACGTTATCGGTACATGCGCACTGAAGCAACGGCACGTACGTGCGGGCCGGATCGGTGTACGAGGACTGCTGCGGGGGCTTCAATCTAAGGAAAGTAATACATAATAAGCTAGTATGCATAGAATACTAGCTCATTATGCCTTTGTCTTGCAGTTTGTTTGTTTTTTTTTGTTTTGTTCGTGGGTTTACAACCACTTTAAGACAATGTAGTTTGTTTTTTTGTTTTTTTGTGAGGATCAGATCACATTTTATGGCAAACTACTGCAGACAACTAGTTATTGCCAAGGGGTTCACATACTTTTTTGCCACTGTATATTTCAGCATTGTCTTAAATATTAAAACTATAAGCCAGCATCCTTCAAGGGGTAAAGTACACACGATACAAAAAAGGGGACCATTGCCCCCCACCTATAGCTGGCCATTACAGAAAGCAGCATTGATGGGCTTATAAGATACAAACAAAGCCAAGCCTACTTACCAACCAGCCCACAGACAACCGAATCAACCTGTCTAACAGTATGCGTTAAAAACAGGGGTTTAGTCGGCACGCATTTGTAAATACATGCGTAAGCTACAGAGCCTTGCCAAGGCACCCTGATATCTGTAGTCCCTATCACTAATGAGTGACCCCACAGTGGAGGCACAAGCATTTTGATGGATAGGGGGAGCACAGCTGGTCTGAAGGGGAGCCCCACACCTTCTTAAAAAGGTACAGGAGCACACCGAGCACCCATCATATAATAGCTCAATGGCTACAAAGGTGTCAGTGCGTTGCCTGACCGGTACACAGTGATACTTCAGACCATCTGCCCTTCGCCTATCCATCAGAATGCATGTGCCTCCACTGTGGGGTCACTCATCAGTAGTGATAAGGACTACAGATAGCAGGCTGCCTTGGCGAGGCTCTGTAGCTTATGGATGCATTTGCAAATGAGTGCAGACTAAACCCCTGTTTTTAACGCATACTGTCGATTCGGTTGTCTGTAGGCTGGTTGGTAAGTAAATTAGTTTTTTTCCCTTGGATTTATCCTTGGCTTTGTTTGTAAAGTACACACCACCTAGGAATATGGCTCAAAAGGTGGGGCAATCCTTTAAGACAAGGGTCTCCAAACCTTCTAAACAAAGGGCCAGTTTACTGTCCTTCAAATTTAAGGGGGGCCGGAGTGTGGCCATTGGGAGTAGAAAAGGTCCCGACATCAGTGAGAAAAAAATAATGGTTCATCATTTGTCTTGCTGGGAGGAATTGTGCCCCGTCATTGGACCCCATCATTGGTGTGGGTGGGGGGGGAATTATGTCCCATTGTTGGTATTAGTTGCTGAAACAGTGCTCCAAGGGCCGCAGTTTGGAGACCACTGCTTTAAGAGAAGCCTAAAAGTTAAAATTCTCCAAAGGACAAGAAATCATCTTTCTCCCAGTGGTTGGAAGTTTATGCCAAAGTGGGGTCTGTAACCAAGGACCTCTATCCTGTAATCGGGACCTATGACTTATGCCCCGTACACACGGGCGGACTTTTCAACTGGACTGGTCCAACGGATCGAATCCATCGGACAATCCGACTGTGTGTGGGCTTCATCGGACCTGCAGCGGACTTTTTCAGTCAAAAATCAGACGGACTTTAGATTTGGAACATGTTTCAGATCTTTCTGACGGACTCGAGTCCGGTCGAAAAATCTGCTCGTCTGTATGCTAGTCCGACGGACTAAAACCGACGCTAGAGCAGCTATTGGCTACTGACTATCAACTTCCTTATTTTAGTCCAGTCATACATCATCACGTACGAATCCGTCGGACTTTGGTGTGATCGTGTGTAGGCAAGTCCATTCGTTAGAAAGTCCGTCGTAACTCTGTCGAAAGTCAGTCGGAAAGACCATCGGACCATAGATGCCGAAGAGTCCGCCCGTGTGTACAGGGCATTAGGGGTGGGGCCTATTAAGGAGTAGCCTCCTGGAAGTATGGCCTATAGCAGTGGTTCTCAACCCTGTCCTCAAGTACCCCCAACAGGCCATGTTTTTGGAATTTCTCTTAGATAAAATAGCTGTCCAAAATACCAAGCCATTGACTCCGATTTAAAGCACCTGTGCAAGATAAAGGAAAATATGCAAACATGGCCTGTTGGGGATAGGGTTAAGAGCCACTGGCCTATAGCATCCCTCAAAGCCCTGACAAGGTCAATAAGTGTATAACCCTCTTTGTTTTAGGGCCTTCAAAATTGAGGTTGTTAATTGAACAAGAGTCACTTAAATCTGTAATTAGGAAACCAAAAGTATAAAAGCAATACAGGCTTGGGGCTTTTCACTTATGGGGAAAAGTCTTTTGGCTTTTCAATAGCTATTCCTATATATTAAAATATGTGTGTTAAAGAATAACTTCACTGAAATTCCAAGGACCAGTGAAGCGATTGCTGGTGTGCTATATGATTTTTTTTTATCCTGTGGGGGTGCTATATAAAAATTGTAATACTGGAGATTTGGCTGGTGATTACTTCACACTACATAGTGCCAGAGCTAACCTAGCATGTGACCCATACAAGTTCAATTTCAGCTACCAATGGAGGACCTGTTTGCACTGAATTTTTATAGGTTTCCTCTGGATGTTCCAATTTTTGTCCATAGCAAAATATCGCACGTTAACCCATTTTTACCCGCAAACTGTATATAAACATTCCCCAGCAGGATGCCCAACACTTTGTGTGGGTGGTGGCTCTCAGTTTTGACTGTCACTGACAGCCATCGGCTGTGTTGTGAACAAAGGAGGTCAGCCTCTTGGTGCAGGCACCATTCAGAGAATGCCTTGCATTTTTCTAATGAATGCAAAGTGTTTGCTGATTGGATGAAGTGGAGAGGCAGGGCAGTGACATCACATTCTTCACCTTTTTTAATCAGAGAATGCTTTGCATTCATCGAGCAAATGCAAAGTGTCCTCTGAATGGTGCCCGTGCTCAGCGGCCAACCTCCTGTGTTCAGAATGCAGCAGGGCAGATGTTCAGAATGAGGCCTGAAAGGCAGTAGAGATCACTGTACTAGAGGTGTCTACTACAGTGATTTCCTGCTTCTAGAGAGATCCCACATGTATGGCATATGCATAGTTACATTGGCCCAAGCTGGATCAGTGTAAATATGTAAAAAATACCATACCTGGAGTTCTGCTTTAAGAAAATAGAAGCCTTCAGTCTGCAAATGAACTCTGCCATGTTCAGGCTGCAGTGGCTTCTGTAGTGCAATAAGTATATAATTTGTAATTATTGCATACAATTATAGTATTTAAAAAAAATGTTGTTTTTTTTTTTGTTTTTTCTTTTATTGTTATGCATTTGTCAGCCTGTAATAAAAAAAAAAATAAAAAAGCAGGGTTTTCATTAAACAGAGTACCAGATAAATTCCTTATTTGTCTTATTGTGAGATGTGCAAGGTAAAAGAGAGCAAGCAAATTCAGTACAGGAAAGGAGCCTGTACAACTGTGCAAGAAGGCAAGGTTGGAGTTTTAAGCTAGGTTCAGATCTATGTGTTTTTTGTTTTTTTTTTAAAAAAGCACCTTTTCAAAAACGCAGTCGCAGGGAAATCGCATGGTCTTTTTGAGCTGTGCCATTGAGAATCAGTGGCAGCCCCGTGCGTTTTCACTGCTGGTGGTTGCGGGATCACTGCAATTCCCACACCTTAAACAACATCCCCCAATAAGTAATGGAGCTCAGCTGATGAATGATGGATGATGGTAATAGCATCTACCTCTTGTGAGTTCTTATTTCCAAAAAAAAAAAATAAGAAAATTGATAAGACACAGTCATGCCCTTACCTGAATCGTGAATCCCTTCCAAGTGCTTTGATTGCTGTAGCTGCCCCAAAGGAGTGTCCCATTGCTGCCACCCTCTGTATGTCAATTGAGTCCTTAAAACAAAAAAAGTTAAACATAAATATGGCAACCAGAAAGAAGGCCACTCTCACTATTGTTTTTATCATGTAGCTAAGGTTTTATCAACCAGCAGCTCTTCAACTTTGTGGAAACAAGTCCATGTTTTCCCAGCCAGATCACTTATGCACAATGTGGAAGCAGCTTCAGCTACTTTTGCTTAAAAAAATAATATGCATCCCTTAGCCTTATTTCTCACACTCCCCTGCGACATTTCCCAAACATCACAGTCATGGAAGATTTTGGCCAATCATATAGGTTTTAGTACCTTATCTTATATGGTGTGTGTCAAACTTTGTTTTAGATAACAGTGTTAAAATCTGACTTGGAAGCCCTAATAACACTGTAATGTTTTTAAAAAGCATAGGTTTTATGTATTTTGGCGCACTTTAACCAGCTGTGGACACTGGGTGTACTATACCTGGTCAAACAAACTTAATGGAAGTACACAGGGTGTGTGTAGTATGCCCCATCCCCCCCCCCCCCCCCAACCACACTTGTCTGCAAATCCAAAAACTGTCAAAATGACAGCCAGGATTTGTTGTGTAAATATAGTAGCTGTCAATGAGGCCGATAGTTGAATGGGGCTGACAATGGGGATACATTTTGCCACGTCATGATGCAAAGCATCATAGCATATGTACATCCCTGTCTGCTGCCTTTGCAGTTAAAGTGATTGTAAAGGTTAGTTTTTTTTTTTTTTTTAAATAACAAACATGTCATACTTACCTGCTCCGTGCAAGGGTTGTGCACAGAGCGACCCCGATCCTCCTTTTCTGGGGTCCACCGGCGGCGCTCCTGGCTCCTCCTCTTCCTCGAGTGCCCCTACAGAGAGCCGATTTCCATGGGGGCATTCGTGCGGGCACGCTCCCGAGTCCTGCTGCTGCGTCCATTGACACAGACAGCAGGACTCGACCCGCCCCCTGGCTCCCGTGTCACTGGATTTGATTGACAGCAGTGGGAGCCAATTGCTCCTGCTCCTATCAATCTATCCAATAAAGACCTGAGACAGTGGCTGGAGCTGCTCTGCTCATCCTCGTCGCTGAAACGATCGGGCTCAGGTAAGAAAAAGGGGGGCTGCTGCAGCACAGAAGGTTTTTCACCTTAATGCATTTATGCATTAGGGTGAAAAACCACAAAGGTTTACAACTCCTTTAAGGGAAAGTAGTTGGGGGTGGTAAAAATGCATCTCAGCTGCACATTTCTATCCACCCTGTCCCAATCACAAGTGTAAAAGAAGCCACAGTGTTTACAAACACTTCAAACCCCAGATAGAGATGCAAAGTAACATGGTTACTTTTGTATCTACTCATTATCTACTGATCGAAGGGATGAGCTTCCATCTGCATATGATGTCAGGTAAAGTAATCTGTGGCCACTACCCCTTATTTTCGCTTTCCTATATACTGACCACACATTATGGGGCGTTTTGCCAATTTGGCACCTCAGTAAATGGTCATTCTGGAACATTGTTCTGCTGGCTTTTCTCAATGTTTGATTTGTGTGGTGTCACTGCTTAGCCGAGCACCCACCCCTCAAAAAGTGTTACTTGAGGCCAGTGTGGTGTGCTTTTACGAATTACAAGTTAATGAAACCTACAACTTATTCAATTTTTAAATAAAATGTGTTCCTATTTAACTCCTTAGTTTACCCTAATAAGCCTTAGTTAACTCCTTCTTCCCTTACCTATTATTTTCCTGAAGATTTTTTTAAATCTAGTATTATTTCTATTTTTCTAACAATTAATATTTTAATCTTTTTAGTTTGTAGTTGTTTTTTTTTTTTTATCATCACATTAAAAATAAAACCACTAAATAAAAAAAAAATATATTTCATTTGTAACTTTGCAACTCTTTGTACCAAGTTCTAAATTGTAGTGTAATTTTAACTGTCTCTCGCCCGCCTATAGACAAATGACGGCGGGGCGGCTCTTGTTCTGGGACGACATCATATGGCGCACAGTTTAGCCACAACTGCACGCCTAAGGGAGCTTGCAGCGCGGCTATTGCGGGCGTGCCGTGACCTTGGGCCGTGGCTCTTTACCCATGTGATCGGCTGTGTCCAATCACAGCCGATCAGATGTAAACAAGGATATGCCGTGTAGTGGCTCACCTCACACTGACAGAGCGTGAGGAGAGAAGAGCCGATCAGCAGGATCTCCTCACAGGGGAGACATGTATAGGTAATCGGGGTACAGCATTGCCTGACCGCGCAATTGTCATTCAAAGTGCGACAGCTCTGAAAGCTGAAAATTGGTCTAGCCAGGAAGGGGGTGAAAGTGGCGAGTATTGAGGTGGTTAAACTAAAATATAGAATAAGATTTATATGGTTTATCGACTATTTTTTTTAAATGAACACTGAAAAACGAGAAAAAAGTGAATTTTTAAGGTTTATTTTTTTCTTGTATATATGGGTTGCATATAATAATATTTGTTAGATAATATGACCCGCCTTGTTGTCCTAAAGTAATTATCTATGTAGGACACTGGATAGTGGATGGTGTCAGTAGGGCAGTCAATGGTGTCAGTAGGGTAGTGGATGGTGCCAGTAGGGTAGTGGATGGTGCCAGTAGGGTAGTGGATGGTGCCAGTAGGGTAGTGGATGGTGCCAGTAGGGCAATGGACTTTGTTAATAGGGCAGAAAAGAGTGTCAGTAGAGCAATAATTGGTGTCAGTAGGGCAGTAGACCTAGCAGTAGATCAGAAGTTAGTGTCAGTAGGGCAGTGGATAGTGTGAGTAGTTTTTTTATGTTATTATTTATTTATTTTTTAATCAGCCCTGTTGCAGGGCTTTGGCACAATATAAGGGGTCTAAACAGACCCCCTGATGTTTCACTTTTGAGATAAAGAAAGGAGATTGAGGACACAGCCCTCAGTCTCCATCTCTGCAGCCTCAGCCACACAGAATGAACGAATAGTAATAGCTCTGCACAGAGCTTCCTGTTTGTTCCCAAGCTGAACCATTGTAAACACAGTTCCCAAATGGTCTTTTGTATATTATTTAAACTTTACATAATTTATCGAACAGCAACCAGAACTTATTTGAAATTGTAGTTCAGGTCATTTTAAGGTCTTGGTTCCTCTGAACCAAGAAGCTATGAATGTATAAGCTACACAACAATCAGTATTGGCTCATCATGAAAAATCTCCAAGAGTCAGTGTTAATTAATTTTTTGTTCACTGTTTCTCTTCCAATACTAGTCTATTAAAATGCAAAAGCAGCTTGAAGAAGACCAAATGCAGGTACAAATGAGGTTAACTAGATGCCAAGTGTCAGTGAATAATCTCAAAAGAGTCTCATGTTAAAAGCATTTGTCTATCAAAGCTCATTGACACTGGCCCTAGGTAGGAAGGTGCTTGTACAATTCTTTACGTTAGTGCCTATGCCTTCAATGTACCCACCTTCAATAGACGCCAGTCAAAATTGGATGGTAATGCGTTGGTTACTGGTTTGCCAGCATTGATATCCAGCACAAGGTCCAGAGCCCTGATGCATTCATCTGCCCTTTTTTGTACCTACAGATATGAAGCCGAAGATAATGATCCACATGAATTAATTTATAAAAGAACACAGCACAGGTATTAAGATATCAATTAGTAAATGATCCTCTCTCTTTCACATTGTAATATATGTAATTTAAGCAAAATGCTCCCAGAAGTATTTAATATAAGTGCATTAATGTCTAATTACTGGCATGGTGTTCTATAACTCAATCTGTGAGGTTTGTCTATGATTGGCTGACTCCTCTGTATTTTACTGATGGCAAGCCATGTTGGAACAGGAAGGGGCCATCCCCAAACTGTTCCCATAAAGTTGGGAGCATGAAATTGTCCAATATGTCTTGGTATGCTGACGCCTTAAGAGTTCCCTTCACTGGAACTAAGGGGTCAAGCCCAACCCCTGAAAAACAACCCCACACCATAATCCCCCCTCCACCAAATGATCTGTACCAGTGAACAAAGCAAGGTCCATAAAGACATGGATGAGTGAGTTTGGGGTGGAGGATCTTGACTGGCCTGCACAGAGTCCTGACCTTAACCTGATAGAACACCTTTGGGATGAATCAGTGCGGAGACTGAGAGCCAGGCCTTCTCGTCCAACATCAGTGCCTGACCTTACAAATGCGCCTCTCGAAGAATGGTCAAACATTCCCATAGACACACTCCTAAACCTTGTGGACAACCTTCCCAGAAGAATTGAAGCTGTTATAGCTGCAAAGGGTAGACCAACTCAATATTGAGCCCTACAGACCAAGACTGCGATGACATTAAAGTTCTTGTGCATGTAAAGGCAGGTGTCCCAATACTTTTGGTAATATAGTGTATATAGTGATCCACAGCACTGCTGTTGCACACCAGTTTTTATGCTGTCATCTTCCTTTCTTTGTCATCAGGAGGTGGCTGTCTCCTCCTGGTCCTTTAGCCAGCCCCCTGATAACACACAACCAGGTCCTCTCTCCTCGAGAGGCTGTGTGATGCCCCAGCTGATGCCCTCTTGAATATCTGACGTGGATATCCCAGGAAGCTGCAGGAGCAGGGTGATATCATTCTTGCCTAGACAATGGCAGGCAGGGGATGGGGTGGATTTTTTAGGTTAAAGGTGATTTTCATCTTTTGTAACATGTTACATGTTACACCTGTACACAGGATGTATCAGCTAATACACATGATGGGGCCACACACTGATGACGTCAAGCCATATAGTTTATTCAATCACACGCACATAGCCATGACCCTCTGCTGCATTTTACCCTTCTACAACGAAGTTCCATCAGGGGAGAAATGTGTCGAAGGGACGTGGCTATGCACAGTGTTGCTGACTTGTAGCCTGTGGTACTAATTGTTTGGGGAAAATGCGATAGGCTGGTTGTACGCAATTTGATTGATTAATCGACTTGTGTACAACCAGGGTGCCCATACATGCGTCAAAATTAATCTGGTCCCTGTGAAGCATCCAAATTTCTATCCATGTATGGCTGGCTTAAGACCTTGGCAAAAGAAAGGTCCTATGAGCCGCACATCACTGCAAGGCCATGCCCCCTGGAGCCAGAGTTGAGGCTATCATACACACATACATAGGGTCTTGCAGTGATGTGCAGCTCGCAGGAACTTTTTTTTTGTCTATTTGACTGTTGGAGCTAGGAGCTCCGCCTCTGCCTGCACTCCCAGCGGCGTGTTGTAGGAAGAGGACCCAGTGGAGTTCTGGGCAGCACCCGCCATTCGGTTTCAGGCACGGCTTTAGACCTTAACCCTGCTGCATCCTTCTTTCCAACAATCCAATCTCTTACCTGCTCAAATCGGAGTGGGAATTCATCTGAGCCTGGTTTTGGAGCCTTGTTATAAATCCACACCTCCTCCAGAGGGTCACACTCCTCCTCACAAGCATCAGTAGAGGACCTCTCCCGGAGATAAAACGTTGCAGATGCAGACTCATCTCTGTTAAAAGGTAATCCATTCAAAGAAATTAATACTTCAGCAATCTATAATGCTCAGCTAATCTCACTGTTATTTTTTTTGCAAAGACAATAAACACAGGATGAATAGTCTAGGTTTGGGTTTTGTGATGAGATACTCCAAGTGATGCTTCCAATGAGGATATACTTAAAATTAAAGCGCCAAAAGGAAAGTACAATATGAAACCCGATTACTAAAAATAAACAGATATTCACCTCTAGCTTCCCCTGATTAATACCAATCTACTTATTTATAAATTAATGTATAAGCTTTGAAAGAGTGTAAACAGTTTCTCAAGATCTGGGTACATTGGTTCTCCTCCCTCCACATGCTTCTCCCACTACACCCTGGTGATATGTCCACGTAAATGTATGTTTTCTTCCTTTTCATTTCTTATAATGTACCCCTTTTAAAGACTAAGGCTGGGTTCACACTTCTGCGAATTGGAAGCGAATTTCACCGCATCCAATTCCCATGACAGGAGAGTGTGCCCGGCTCGCAATGGAGCCGGTTTACGCAGCTCCAGGGCGGCCACGGTCTGGATTTGGAAAGGGTTCTGTGCGTCTTTGGCTCTGAATCAGGTGTGAATTCAGGCAGAAATTCGAACCTGATTCGCACCTGAATCGGAGAAAAGGGACGCACCAGTCCCCATGCTGCAGCATTTTTGAACCCAGCCTAAAGGCAGGTACATACCATAAGAAAAATTGGGTGAACAATCTTCTGGTTTTCCTCCATATTTTACAGCAAGTCGGAACCAAGGAAAGAAATAATTTAAGAAAATTATCGTACAACAGTCTTTTTTCTTGTTGTTTATGGTTTTTGATCATGCGTAGTCTTTTGTATCTGTTTTTTCTTGTATGAAAATCGGATGAAAAACTATACACATTAGATGAAATCCGTTTGTTCTTTTCACATACGAGAACATATTTTGCATTTGTCTCTTCGGAAATTTTCATTTGCAAATTCTGAATCGGATGTCAAAAGTTATGTACACACTATACGAAAATCGAGCAATCGTGCCTCGTACGGAATTTTTCTTACGATTTTCTTATAGTGTGTTTCCGCCTTAACTCCAGCTACCCATCCCTAAATTCAGTGAAGCAGCACACAGGAACCTAAAAGGCTGCAGTGGTGGGGCCTCCTATTTTTTTGTCTGATGTTCAGCTACTCTATACCAATGTAATTATGACAAAAAATGTGAGGCTTTAGTACTGCTTTAAAAAGTGATAGCGTCTTCATTTATATAGCCATTGGTCAGCACATCCATTTTCTAACAATAAAAAAATAACAAAAAAGCTGCCCATAAAGACAAGTAACATATCAGACAGATTACTGCTGTACGACTAACTGACCATGTAGGGAACTCTGTCATTCCTCTGAGAGTAGGTGGACAGCAGATGTCTTAGATTTCACAAAGTAAATACCATTCGCATTTACCAAGTGCATAGCAAGTATATTTATTTATTCATCCTTTTTTTTTTTTTTAACGTAGAACTAAAGGCAACATTTTTTAATATTTTGGATACACCCCTTTTAATTTTTTCTGCCATCAGTTTCCCGATGGGGAGATTTTCTTTCACTTCCTGTCCCATAACCAAATCAGTAAGTTAGAGGAAATCCCTTTAAAATGAGGTTGCACCAGAGCTATTGTCCCGATGGGAAAAAAAACCCCTCTATTCTTGTTCTGGTGATAACCCAAAATTTGGGGACAAACAAAAGGGGCAAATTTCCCTAATGGGGGGTACAAACAGCATTAAAAGCCTGCAGGTGTTCTAATCCCGCCCCACTCTATCCAAAACAAAAAAATTCTTTAGTTATACTAAAAGTGGATGTAAACCCTCACATATACCCAGTGAAGTGAACAGCCTCAGATGATACACAGGGATTAAACAAATCTCCCTATATAAGTTTTACTTGTATATATGCATCTTTCTAGACATTTTAGAAAGTGAACATCATGTTAGACATTTTTCTTCCTGTTCCAGCAGTGGGAGGGGACTCTGGGCATACACTGTGTGTGAGCTGATTGGAGGAAAGGCACACACACCCTTCCACATAGGCAGAGGAACGAAGAAACTTGCAGAGCTGTACTGTGAATAGACCAGCTCTCTGCTTATCTATCTCTAAGTTCCCTCCCAGACACAAATTTCCAGCTGCTTTTACCTCCTGTGGAGAACTTGTCAGAAGTTATCATGCTGATAACAGAGGAACGGAGCAACAGAAAGACACGGGACTTAGGGCTCTGGAGAGCGATATGTAAACACTACAGATATATGTGCCCAGGTCAGATTTTTTACATCCACTTTAACCACTTAAGGACCGGAAGATTTCCCCCCTTAATAAGCAGGCAATTTTTTTGCGATACGGCACTGCGTCGCTTTGACTGACAATTGCGCCGTCGTGCGACGCTGTACCCAAACAAAATTGACGTATTTTTTTTTCCCACAAATAGAGCTTTCTTTTGGTGGTATTTGATCACCTCTGCGGTTTGTTTTTTTGCACTATAAAACAAAAAAAGACCGACAATTTTGAAAATAAAAAAATATATATTTTTTACTTTTTTCCTATAATAAAATATCAAAAAAAAAAAAGTCTTCATCAGTTTAGGCCAATATGTATTCTTATACATATTTTTGGTAAAAATCGCGATAAGCGTACATTGATTGGTTTGCGCAAAAGTTATAGCGTCTACAAAATAGGGGATAGATTTGTGGCATTTTTATGTATTTTTTTTTTACTAGTAATGGCGGTGATCAGTGATTTTTAGTGTGAGTGCGACATTGTGGTGGACAGATCAGACACTTTTTTGGGACCAGTGACACTTATACAGCGATCAGTGCTATAAAAATGCACGGATTACTGTATAAAATGACACTGGCAGGGAAGGGGTTAACACTAGTGGTGATCAAGGGGTTAAGTGTGTTCCCTGGGAGTGTTTCTAACTGTGGGGGGAGGGGACTGACTGGAGGAGGAGAGAGATTGCTGTTCCTGATCACTAGGAACAGACGATCTCTCTCTACTCCCCTATCAGAACAAGGATCTATTTGTTTACATTGACAGATCCCTGTTCTGGCTCTCTGTGGAGTGATCGCGGGTGGCCGGCGGACATCGCTGCCCCCAGCCACACACACATCAGCCGTGCGCTGCCGCCTGCTATAGCTGTAAAACGGACCGACTTACAGCTACGGCGATTCGCAGGAACGAGCCGACCTGCTGCAGTATAATGATGGCGGCTAGTCGGCAAGTGGTTAGGGTTTTAAAAGAAAGTTTACCCCAGAAGGTTATGGTAAGGGGGGCAATAACAGGAACCAAAAGCCCCCCATTAAACTAGTGCAAAGCACACTGGAGCCTTTTAAGAACAGAAAGTATTCACATGTCTCTACCCATCACATATCCATAAGAAGAAGGAAACTATTCCTTAGTTCAGAATAGTGGGCAGAGCCATGCAAAGTCATTCTTTTTTTTTACCTCAATGGTTAACTGTACGTTCAGAAGCAATTGTGTATACGCGATAGTCATAAACCCTTTTTGCCAAAAGCTATTGCAATCCATCTATAGTACCTTCTAAGCGCATCCACTTACCTGTGTTCAACTGCGGCAACTATAAAGCCGTGCGATGCCAACCCGATACAGACAGCTGAATACAACGTTCTGTAAAGATAAAAAACTATTTTAGCAGTTTTTATTAGTACAGACACATTTTTTAACAGAAAGAACAGAAAAGATGTAATACAGTGAATGTATAGCTTTACTAGATTTTCCTAAATGTTGATGCCTAAAAAATTAAATAAAACCCGCAGCACATTTCCTCTTTACCCCTCATCTGATGTAGTGGAAGGTACCTGAAAGCTCCAAGCCCATGAGAGAATATAAGCAGGGGGTATCTTTCTCCTGGTTTGAATGGTGCGTTCAGCTTTGCCGGACATTTCACAGAACCTGCATGTAAGGGACAAAGTACATCAATGCTATGCGGTCATAAAAAATTGGCCATTATTGGGGGTTATTCAAAAAAAAAAAAAAGAGTGCAAAATATTAAGCACTAAATGTAAAAAGTGCATCAAGCAGTAGCAAAGTAGCAAGTAACCAATCATATTGCAGTCAAACTAATACAAGATAGATTCTCTCTGGTTACTATGTCTTGCACTTGGCATCTCACTTGTTACATTGCTTTATTGAATAAACCTTTATGTGCCAACTTCATTCACATTCATAGCTCACACTACCGTTAAAGTAAAAGTTTACTTTTGCAGAAACAAAAAATAATATACTGTAGCATACTGTGTACAGTGCCTTGCAAAAGTATTCACCCCCTTGGCTTTTTTCCTATTTTGTTACATTATACAGCCTTTAGTTCAATGTTTTTTTAATCTGAATTATATGTGATGGATCAGAACACAATAGTCTAAGTTGGTGAAGTAAAATTTGAAAATTATATACATAAAACTATTTTTCAGAAGTAAAAAAACTGATAATTGGCATGTGCGTATGTATTCACCCCCTTTGTTATGAAGCCCATAAAAAGCTCTGGTGCAACCAATTACCTTCAGAAGTCACATAATTAATGAAATGATGTCCACCTGTGTGCAATCTTATGCCGCGTACACACGAGCGGACTTCTCGTCGGACTGAACTCCGAAGGACTTTTCAACGGAGTTCCGACAGAGTTCCAACGAAAGGGACTTGCCTACACACGATCACACCAAAGTCAGATCGTTTTGAATGTAATGACTAGAAAAAGGAGTTCAATAGCCAGTAGCCAATAGCTGCCCTTGCGTTGTTTTTGGTCCTTCGGACTAGCATGCAGACCAATGGTTTGTTCCATAGGAATTGAGTGCATTGGAAAGATTTGAAACTTGTTCTATTTCTAAGGCCTGTCAGATTTTTTCGACAGAAAAGGTCCGATGAAGCCCACACATGATCGAATTGTGCGATGGATTCGTTCCGTCTGACCTTTGATGCCAAAAAAGTCCGGTCGTGTGTACGCGGCATAAGTGTCACATGATCTGTCATTACATATACACACCTTTTTGAAAGGCCCCAGAGGCTGCAACACCTAAGCAAGAGGCACCACTAACCAAACACTGCCATGAAGACCAAGGAACTCTCCAAACAAGCAAGGGACAATGTTGTTGAGAAGTACAAGTCAGGGTTAGGCTATAAAAAAATATCCAAATATTTGATGATCCCTAGGAGCACCATCAAATCTATCATAACCAAATGGAAAGAACATGGCACAACAGCAAACCTGCCAAGAGATGGCCGCACACCACAACTCACGGACCGGGCAAGGAGGGCATTAATCAGAGAGGCAGCACAGAGACCTAAGGTAACCCTGGAAGAGCTGCAGAGTTCCACAGCAGAGAGTATCTGTACATAGGACGACAATAAGCCGTACGCTCCATAGAGTTGGGCTTTATGGCAGAGTGGCCAGAAGAAAGCCATTACTTTCAGCAAAAAAACAAAATGGCACGTTTTGAGTTTGTGAAAAGGCATGTGGGAGACTCCAAAAATGTATGGAGGAAGATGCTCTGGTCTGATGACACTAAAATTGAACTTTTTGGCCATCAAAGAAAACACTATGTCTGGCGCAAACCCATCACATCACCCAAAGAACACCATCCCAACCGTGAAACATGGTGGTAACAGCATCATGCTGTGGGGATGTTTTTCAGCAGTCGGGACTGTGAAAAACTGGTCAGAGTTGAGGGAAAGATGGATGGTGCTAAATACAGAGATATTCTTGAGCAAAACCTGTACTACTCTGTGTGTGATTTGAGGCTAGGGACGGAGGTTCAACTTCCAGCGGGACAACGACCCCAAACACACCGCTAAAGCAACACTTGAGTGGTTTAAGGGGAAACGTGTAAATGTGTTGAAATAGCCTAGTCAAAGCCCAGACCTCAATCCAATAGAGACTTAAAGATTGCTGTTCACAAGCGCAAACCATCCAACTTGAAGGAGCTGGAGCAGTTTTGCAAGGAGAAATGGGCAAAAATTCCAGTGGTAAGATGTGGCAATCTCATAGAGAATTATCCAAAGCGACTTGGAGCTGTGATAGCTGCAAAAGGTGGCTCTACAAAGTATTGACTTTAGGGGGGTGAATAGTTATGCACATTGACTTTTTCTGTTATTTTGTCCTATTTGTTTGCTTCACAATAAAAAAAAAAAAAAAAACACACCTTCAAAGTTGTGGACATGTTCTGTAAATTAAATGATGCAAATCCTCAAACAATCCATGTTAATTCCAGGTTGTGAGGCAACAAAACACGGAAAAAAAATGCCAGGGGGGTGAATACTTTTGCAAGGCAATGTATATGCTGCAAAAGCCTATTATGAATTGTAAAAAAAAAACAAATGTACCTATTTATTAAAATATGCAACCAGATATGAGCTTTAAAGCTGGCAAAAAAATGTTTTTATGCAATCGTGGTTGCCATGCTCTTTTTGTGTAAGGAGCTGTAAAAATTGGCGTGCTGTTTTTCCTGAAGTCTACATAGAGCTCGAGGTAAAATTTTCAGTCATCCCCAATGTCCTTCATTTATTCAAAGATCCTCTCATCTTTGGTTCAATACTTGTCATGCCGCGTACACACAAGCGGACTTTTCGACCGGACTGGTCCGACAGTCTATCCGACGGACTTTGGGCGGACTTCCGACGGACTTTCCGAACAAACGGACTTGCCTACACACGATCACAGCAAAAGTCCGACGGATTCGTACGTGATGACGTACGACTGGACTAAAATAAGGAAGTTGATAGCCAGTAGACAATAGCTGCCCTAGCGTCGGTTTTCGTCCGTCGGACTAGCATACAGACAAGTGGACTTTTCGATAGGAACTGGGTCCGGCGGAGTTCCGACATAAAGATTTGAAACATGTTCCAAATCTAAAGTCCGTCAGATTTTCGACTGAAAAAGTCCGCTGCAGGTCCGATGAAGCCCACACACGGTCCAATTGTCCGCCGGAGTCGGTCCGTCGGACCAGTCCGGTAGAAAAGTCCGCTCGTGTGTATGCGGCATAAGAGTTGATCCTATGAAGTGTAGAAAGCAGTCCCTTCTACTTAGCCATTTCTTTTACAAACTCACTGGCTCTGATTCAGTATCTACCAACCAGAAGCAGGTAAAAATTGGCAAAACTGTTTGCTTCCAACATACTGTATATATCTAACTTAGTGAGTATTCATTTATTTTTTTGCCCAACACAATTGGAGTTTCACTTTAAATGCAAAATTAGGTTGTCCCAGTGCAGCAAAATTGGGGTAAATAAAGCATATGCAATATTTTACAAATTAGCAGGTAAAACTTTTCTGTTTTAGGCTAGGTTCACACTGATGCGTGGGAAAATACAGCATTCCTGTGCACATTGCATGCGATGTCTGCAGTGTGATTTCAGCTTTACATTTTGTATGGCTGAAATCGCATTGCATCTGCACCAAAATGGTGCAGGATCCTGTTTTTCTCTTGCACCTGAATTACACCCATGCAATGCGATTCTGGCAATTGCACTGTGTTTTTCCATCTGTTTCGGGGGGGGGGGGGGGGGGGTTGTTAAGATAACTTTGACACCTGCAGCAGATCACATGGACGTGGCGCAATTGCTTGGAG
Source organism: Aquarana catesbeiana (assembly GCF_042186555.1). Lineage (NCBI taxonomy): Eukaryota > Metazoa > Chordata > Amphibia > Anura > Ranidae > Aquarana > Aquarana catesbeiana. The sequence goes on from NC_133327.1 coordinate 61,154,711, forward strand.
TGTGATGCGATGTGGAGAAACGCATCAAATCTTGTGCGTTTCCCGCATTGCGTAAGTGTGAACCGAGACTGAAGCATACTGTATATTTAGCTGCTTATCTGACACAGCCTTTAAAAGGGTTACTAAACCCAGGACCCTGCATTAACTATATCTGGTCGCACACAGTATACTAAACATGGAAATGCAATTATTTTAGTGAATATAAACTGCTAAATACCTTTTCTCATCAGCAGTATATAGCAGTCTTGTGACTTCTATCAGTTCCTAGTAAAGCTTGTAGGAGGAGTTTTGATACTGCACTGACCTGTCCTTTCAGGACCCCTGACCCTCTGTCTGGACGGTGCCGATTGGCCTCTCCCAAGAAACAAAAAATCTCTCTAGCAATACACACTAAACTGAGCATGTGCAGCCTGACCCCAAAGGCTCTGTCATATCTAGACATGATCTGGAGTCAGTGGCAGAAGAGGAGGATCTGTGCATACAGGATCAAACAGCCTTTTTACGCAATGCAGAGGATTAACCCCTTAGGTTCCACAGTTAGCATAACAGGCATGCTTTACTGCATAAACAGGCTGATTTTACTGTTGTGGATTTAGTAACACTTTAAGATAGATTTTCTTTTCTTTATTATATTGATACGGTAGTAATACCATTCGAGAGATTCCTCTTCACTTTCTGTCATTTAAACACATTTCTCCACAGTGCCTGCAGCCACAAAAGTCAGTGAGGGTTTGTTTTAAAGCTCTTTAAGGCTCGATTCACACCTGTGCTTTTTGCGATTTTTCCCACAATTTGCGGTTTGTATGCTTTTTTTGAGCAAATTTGTTGTAGGGCAAATTAAAAAACGCAAATCAGTAAATCCCAGTAAAAACATGCTTTTCTGCAGCATCTCCACTGAAGTCTATTGAACCAAAAATGCAAAAAAAGCACTGTTTTGCGTTTTAAACAAATCCCTGACCCTTTCCAAAAATGCAGAGGCACATAAATGCATTGATGTGAATGTGTTCCATAGGAACCCATGTTAAAAAAAAAATTCCTGTGTTTCTGCAAAAAGCATGAAAAAACAGTGGGAATGGAGCCTTACTGTTTAAGAAGGTGTAAACACTTTATTGTCCTTGGTCTAGGAACATCTGTACTTTAAATTCCTGTATCCCACTAGAAGAGATATCGCTTTACCTTCTGTCCGATAGACACAACAGGAAGTCAAAAGAAATCTCTCCAAAGTGAGGAAAATTCTCTCCTAAGCTGGAAATACAGTTACCTTTTATTATTCAGCCCATGGGCTGAATAAAAAAAAAAACAACAGGCTCCACTATCCACACAATTGAGGTGAAATTAGGTAAAAGGAGGAACCCCCCCCCCCCCCCCCGATACTATATTCCGACAGGGGCTTCTGCTGCTGTCAGAATACATTGATCGAAAAAAGTTTTCCAACTTGTCAGTTTGACAGAAGTCGATCTAATGATTGGCTTTTGTCAAACTAGAACAGCCGAACACTGATTGAAATCACGCCTGCCCCTGCTGAACCAGCCACATTTTGATCAGTATATGGCCAGTTTTAGAGCGTTTTAAATCAGAACAAAGGTCTCATTGATTTATTCTTTACTTTTCTACAATGTGAGCCCCATTTGCGCGGACCCATTCTTTTGCACCCTGCGATTTCCTGGCAGTTCCTGCAATGCGTTTTCAGATGCATGGGGGGGGGGGTCAAAAATTGCAAGAATGAATGGCAGCCCCTCATGTTTTTAAAGAGCAGTGCGTTTTGGCTGCAGGTGGTTGCGGGTGCTGGAACAGGTGCGATCACCCGCAATAGCATGAACCTAGGCTAAGACAGTTTTTTAGAAAATATTAAATTTTTTAGAAAAAATTAACCACTTCAATACCATGCCACAGCCGGAAGACAGCTGCAGCACAGCTCTGTTTTGGGAGGGTGCCCATGGACATCCTCCCAGAACCATGCCCCACCCCTCACACGCGCTGTTGATCACCGATCGAGGTAAAGGGCCAGTCACAGTGGCCCTTTACCATGTGATCAGCTGTGTCCAATCGCAGCTAATCACATGTAAACAAACGTGCCGGTTGTCAGCATTCCTGTCCTCGTGCGCTGTCACAGCGTGAGGAAAGGAGATCCAGTAACCAGCAAGTGTGACAGGGGAAATTTACACTGACAATCAGGTCACAGATTATCAGTGCATCCCCATTAGTTCCAATCAGTGGCCATCAGTGCAACTTATCAGTGTAGATTATTAGTGCCCATCAGTGCCACCTATCAGTGCTAATAAGTGCCACCTTGTCAGTGCCCATCAGTGCAGCTTTTTAGTGCCCATCAGTGTAGCTTCATCAGCGCACATCAGTGAAGAAGAAAAATTACTTATTTGCTAAATTTTATAACAGAAACTAAGAAAAACTTTTTTTTTTTTTTTTTAATTGTTGGGCTCTTATTTGTTTAGCAAAAAATAAAAAACCCAGTGGTGATTAAATACCACCAAAAGAAAGCTCTGTCTCAAAAAATGATAAAAATTTCATTTTGGTACAGTGTTGCATGACCGCGCAATTGTTCAACGTACGACACAGCTGAAAACTGGCCTGGGCAGGAAGGGGGTGAAGGTGCCTGGTATTGAAGTGGTTAAAGATATTACATAAGGGCAGGTGCTTGTTTTTTTGTTTTATAGTTTGGTTTGGTTTAGAGATTTCCAATTCTAGACAGAGCTGTAAGGCCTTGGATATCTTTTTTTTTTTTACAGTGTATTGTTATGAGAACCTTCTTTGTATGAATTTTTGAATGAAAGTATTGCACAAGATTGTATCCTTTTAACACTTGAGTGTTGACAGTTTTTACACACTTACCAAAGAAATAGCTTAAAATGTAATCGATTAGAGTCCTATTCAGCTTCAGAGTGTCTGCGAGTCCTGAGTAATATTCTTTGCGGGGAATCCATACAGCATCTTCATATTCATCGCTATCCACACAAGGGTAGAAGAGTCGAAGAAAACTGCCCTGCACAGAAGAAAACCACTCATCAGTATAATACTGTATAGAACTATAAGGGGAGAGCACAGATGATGCTGGATAACAGGAAAAAAAAAAAAAAAAAATCAGACATGCAAACACAAAAAAAACACTAAGGTCCCCCTCATGCGCACAAATACACACGATTGCAAACAAATATGTGCATATGGCCATTTACATATTGTGCAAACAAGTGAATGCGCGTATAATTGGTCAGCTTTTATTTATGTAAAACCTTTATCTGCCGAAATAAAAAAAACTGTTGCTGTAACTGCACTGTGAGCTGGAGTTTGGCATCCATTTGTTAGTATATCTAAATCTGCTAACACTCCCCTCCCCCCAGACATACAATGCTGCTGTCCAACGATGTCCCTGCTGCTTCCTCATCCAGAGTGGAGGCACTCTAAGGCCTGATTCACAACTATGAATTTTTAGTGCTTTTTTGCATTTTACAGATTTGCACTACAGTCCATTTAACATGGTTTCCTATGGAACACGTTCTGTAGTGCAAATCTGCAAAATGCTAAAAAAAAATAAAAAATGCATAGGTGTGAATCAGGCCTAATACAGGAGGTGTGTTACTGGCCAGAATACCAGGTGGAAACAGAAGAGAAAAAAAAGAAAACAAATGCAGCCACCACATTTATAGATTAGTAATCTGCAATATATTACATTTTTGGTTTTGGGTTTAGTACCACTTTAATGTAGTTTGACTAGTCACCAATGTCTACAGGCCCCTTAACAAATTATATGGTGGACTGTGTTGTCAGTAATCCCTGCCATTTTGCCATGTACCTCAATATACACTATATTGCCAAAAGTATTGGGACACCTGCCTTTACACACATGTTTGTCAATATTAAAGCGGAGCGCCGCCGAAAATTTTTTTTTTTTAAAAGTCAGCAGCTACAAATACTGCAGCTGCTGACTTTTAAAACATGGACACTTACCTGTCCAGGGCGCCCGCGGTGTCGGCACCCGAGGCCGAAGCGTCTCTCCGTCCTCGGGTTCTGCCGCCTCCATCTTCGGTAAGGGAATCAGGAAGTGAAGCCGTGCGGCTTCACTTCCCGGTTCCCTACTGCGCATGCGCGAGTCGCGCAGCGCAATACGGATGGTCCCTGCTGCCTCTGGGACCCGTGTGTTTCCCAGCAGGCAGCGGGGAGGGAGCAGGAAGTGGCGTAAATAACCGCAGATTCTGCGGCTATCTATGCCGGAAGTGGGTACAGATACCTGTAATATACAGGTATCTGTACCCCCCTCCCCCCTGAAAGGTGCCAACTGTGTCACCGGAGGGGGGGAGGAATCTAATGAGTGGAAGTTCCACTTTTGGGTGGAACTCCACTTTAAATTGGTCCACCCTTTCCAGCTATAACAGCTTCAACTCTTCTGGGAAGGCTGTCCACAAGGTTTAGGAGTGTGTCTATGGGAATGTTTGACCATTCTTCCAGAAGCGTATTAGTGAGGTCAGGCATTGATGTTGTATGTGAAGGCCTGGCTCGCAGTCTCCACCCTAATTCATCACAAAGGTGTTTTAAATCAGGTTGAGGTCAGGACTCTGTGCAAGTCAGTCAAGTTCCTCCACCCCAAACTCGCTCATCCATGTCTTTATGGACTTTGCTTTGTGCACTGGTGTGCAGTCATGTTGGAACAGGAAGGAGCCATCCCCAAACTGTTCCTACAAAGTTGGGAGCATAAAATTGTCCAAAAAGTCTTGGTATGCTGACGCCTTAAGAGTTCCCTTCACTGGAACTAAGGGGCAAAGCCCAACCCCTGAAAAACAACCTCACACCATAATCTCCCCCACCACCAAATAATTTGGACCAGTGCACAAAGCAAGGTCCATAAAGACATGGATGAGTGAGTTTGGGGTGGAGGAACTTGACTGGCCTGCACAGAGTCCTGACCTCAACCCGATAGAACACCTTTGGGATGAGTTAGAGCATAGACTGCGAGATAATTTGAAAAGGAACGCCACTCACAAAGCCTCCACACCCTACTGCAAACTCTCAGGTGCTGGCTCTGCACAAATGTGTAGAAGAAGGAAGAAAATCCTGGACTGCCACACTCCATGAAAAAGGCATCTTTATTTGCAAAAATCAGTAAAAATCCAAAAAAACAGTCACATCAAAGAGTGCATGAAACAGGGATCAAAGGCTAACGCGTTTCACATCAAATGATGCTTACTCATAGCCTTTGATTCCTGTTTCATGCACTCTTTGATGTGACTGTTTTTTGGGATTTTTACTAATTTTTGCAAATAAAGATGCCTTTTTCATGGAGTGCGGCAGTCCAGGATTTTCTTCCTTCTACTGTGAGATAAGTCTTCTTGTCCAACATCAGTGCCTGACCTCACAAATGTGCTTCTGGAAGAATGGTCAAACCTTCCCATAGACTCCTAAACCTTGTGGACAGCCTTCCTAGAAGAGTTGAAGCTGTTATAGCGGCAAGGGGTGGGCCAACTCAATATTGAACCCTATGGACTAAGACTGGGATGCCATTAACCACTTTGGCCTCGGACCGTTTTACCCCCTTGCTGACCAGAGCACTTTTTACAATTTGGCACTGCATCGCTTTAACTGGTAATTGCCGGGTCATGCAATGCTGTACCCAAACAAAATTTGCGTCCTTTTCTTCCCACAAATAGAGCTTTCTTTTGGTTCTATTTCATCACCTCTGCGTTTTTTTGTTTTTTTTGTGCTATACACAAAAAAAGAGTGACAATTTTGAAAAAACAAAAACAAAACTTTTTTACTTTTTGCTATAACAAATATCCCACCCCCCAATTTTTTTTTTTTTTAAAACAAAGTTCTTCATCAGTTTAGGCCAATATATATTCTTCTACATATTTTTGGTAAAAAGATTTATGGCACTTTTATTTTTATTTTTTACTAGTAATGGTGGTGATCTGCGATTTTTAGCGGTATTGCGACGGACAGATCGGACACTTTTAACACATTTTTGGGACCACTGACATTTATACAGCGATAAGTGCTATAAAAATGCACTGATTACTGTGTAAATAACACTGGTAGGCAAGGGGTTAACACTAGGGGGCGATCAAGGGGTTAAGTGTGTACCATATGGGGTTTTGCGCAGGGCAGCCATTCCGCCCACCGTAAATACACGTGAGCTGGGAACCGGTTAAAGTTTATGTGCATGTAAAGGCAAGTTGTCCCATTACTTTTGACAATATCGTGTATGTCCTCCTTTTCAGAACTGTAGCCAGTACATCATGCAGATGCTAGCTCTGAAACCCAGCTCTCTCAGACCGCTCAGGTCCCCACTAAGGATTGGGAACCAAATAGAGTGGTTCCTGCCCCTGTAGATGAAAAAAAAAAAAAAACGGTACTCCTATGAGCCATATTGAATTATGTACCCCTCCAGAACCCTGTCCAAAAAAACTCCCATAGCTAAGGTTCCCGGCCTGCCCTGTTGCTAGGACATTGCTATGGAGCACTAGTCATTGCTCACCTCCGCCATGATTTCCCTCAGATTTAAACAATGCACATGCGCTTTCTTTCCTGTTGCCATGGTGATGAGCGAAGCATCATGGCAATGGGGTAGATAGTGCCCAGCACTTGTGCAGCGTTTGAGTCCAAGAGCTTGTGGTGGGCATCAGCTGCTGGAGTGCCACAGCAACGTCTTTCTTGGATTCAGACATTGCAGGGTGCGCGGTGCACTGTTGTCATGGCATTGAGCTGGGCATCATAGACACTGGAGAGAATGTATTAATGATGCTTGAATCAGAGAGACTGTACTCTTGTAATGGCAGAGATGAGCACCAGTGTTTGGAGCTCCAGAAACCTTCCTGAAAAACTCCCACATTCGGTGTTCCCCAAACCTATTGCTAAGATGCTGCTATGGCACTCCAGCCATTGATGCCCTCCCTCTGCCATTGCAAGAGCGCACTCTCTCAGATTCATACACTGCACATTCCCTCCCCTGTTGTCATGGTGCTCATGTAGTGCAATGTGCATGTGTGGCATGTATCCCGATGCATTCTTGTGGTGGTGGAGGCAAGCAGCAATGGCTGGAGCACCATAGCCATGTCCTAGAAACATGAAAATGTTTGCCCAGGGTCCAATCAATATTAAAGACGGCCCCGATCCCAGGCAGTGTTATTATTCATACCCAGTTCCCTTCTAGTAGACTACAGAACACCATCCCTCATCTTCATAACATAAGAGAGAGTTGATGTATGATGTTTGAAGCAGAACACTTGGATAACCCTCAATAGTTTTTTCTGGGAAACAATCACATGGTGGATGTCTGGATGAACTGTGAATTAATTGCCCTTAATATTATTGACTATTTGTATTGATTAGTTGCACTATGCTGTACAGTATGGACTGAACTGATATACTGTATATGGCATGTTTTGCACTTTCTATAGCACCTTAATGGATTTCATTTATTTTTAGATATTATATACGTTATCAACTGATTTATTTATTTCTGTGTCACATAGGGGGGAGAGCTGTACATATCTTATTTGACATTATAAAGTCAGAAATGTTTAGAAGAATCTTACATGTTATGTGGCAGAATTTTATTAAACAGATTCATCATGAAAGCTAAATGAGATACACAAGTCAAAGTCACAGCGTAAACAACTTAAAGTGGTCTATTTATAAAGCATTTGTTGGATGTATATCAAACACATTCGTACAGACTGGACTAATTTTCCCCATATTTTTTTGTAATACATTTTTTCTGTGATTGACAGCTTCTGTTGAACGGGACTGTTGGAAAACTTTTGTCGACTAGGTGGCTGCAGCTCATAGGATAACCAGTGTATTGTGACAGCGGAGTCCCTCTATCAGAATACAATGGCACAGCAGGGAGGATTCCTCCATCCACCTCGCAAGTGTGGATAGGGGAATCCATTTGTTTTTTTCTTTCAATCGTCCCACATCTATGGCCAACCTTAATCAGAAGTACACACACGATCGGACATTCTGACAACAAAATCCATGTTTTTTTCCGAAGGATGTTGGCTCAAACTTGTCTTGCATACACACGGACACACACGTTGTCGGAAATTCCGAACGTCAAGAACGCAGTGACGTACAACACGTACGACGAGCCGAGAAAAATGAAGTTCAATAGCCAGTGCGGCTCTTCTGCTTGATTATGAGCATGTGTTGAACTTTGTGCGTCAGAATTGTGTACACACACGATCGGATTTTTCAACGGATTTTGTTGTCGGAAAATTTGAGATCCAGATCTCAAATTTTGTGTGACGGAAATTCTGATGGAAACTGTCCGATGGAGCCTACACACGATCGGAATTTCCGACAACGAGCTCCCATCGAACAATTTCCGTCGGAAAATCCGACCATGTGTACAGGGCATTAGAGTGCATCTTGTGAGTTTACATGCACAATTTAGCAAATTAGCGCATTGTGATATTAAAGTTCTGAAACGTTGTCTGTTAGATCCCAAACATTTCCATATTTACAGGTTTATACGATTACTGGCTGATTTTTGTCTTCAACCATGTCGAAAGAAATATTCATAACAACGTTAAATACCTGAATGGTGTGATCACTCATCAGGTCCGTACAGCCCACTGCATGGGGTCCCTTCCCCTTTGGTATCCCATGGAAATGGACACTACTGTAACTTCCCATCCTCACTACTGCTCTGGAGTCTTCCAAGTGTCTGATGGGAAAGCTCTTCAGAGCCTGCAATAAAGCAAGAGATGCATGAATGTGTCTGCAGAGATAAACAAGTCAAAACATTTTAGCTTAAAGGGTATCTAATCCCAAAAAAAAAACAATGTAATATACTTCAGTTTATCAGTCCTTAGATGTGGTGGCTGCATTCGTTTTATTTTTTCAACCATACTTCTTCCTTTATTTTACCTGGTAACCCCATGAAAAACACTTCCTATCCCTGGGTGACTACACTTACTCCCCCACTGCATCTATGGAGGGATTCATACTTTCCACCCAGGCTGGAGTTTAAACATGTCTGCCTTTGTCTCCATTACATGGGGGATGGCGAGCTGCCTGCTAGGGGGGGTACTCGTGCGTGCTAGTCCATAAGACACACAGGTCGGGGCTCAGCCCTGCCCGCTCCCTCCCCCCTCGCTGTGATTAACATTGGCTTACACTTACTACTGTCTCTCAGCCAATGAGGAGGCAGAGACCCGGGAGAACAGCTGCTCCCATGCACATCGTTGGATCGCAGTCAGGGCTTGGGTAAGTATGGGGGGGGGGGGGCTGCGAGGGGAGCTGCACATAGAAGGTTTTTTTCCTAACTGCATAGAATGCATAAAGATAAAATAAAGTCCAACCTTTAAAACCACTTTAAACATAAAAAAGCATTATTGAAATCACTAGGAATAAACAAATTTACGAAAATCTTTTACTCCACCAAGAAAGTTAAAGATACTTAACTCCGTCCCTGGCCTCCAACCTGCGGGCCTCAACTAGGTACCAGGGACATCACTCCCTGTGGTCTCCTATGAAAGCCAAGGATGCCATATATCAAGAGGATGTGCTCCTGCACTGTGTGGCATGCAGAGCGGAGCAGTCCAGAAAACATAATGTACAAATGGCTTATAGAGTACTGCATTTTGCAATACAGAAAACATTGGTCCAAAAAGTAAAATACATCATGGTGTACAGAGTGCAATGGTACATATTGGGGCCATCTGACATATGTAACATACAGTGTAAAGAGATCACCAGACTGAAGTATGTAATGTATAGCTTAGCATGGAGGGCTGTGGTCCAAAACTATGTAACTTGTCCCCCAAGTCATATGTCATCCTTCAGTCCTAGCTATTGACCTACTGAGGGTGGTAGAGTGGTAGGAGCAGCTGGACCATCTTCTAGACCAGGGATATGCAATTAGTGGACCTCCAGCTGTTGCAAAACTACAAGTCCCATCATGCCTCTGCCTCTGGGTGCCATGCTTGTGGCTGTCAGAGTCTTGCTATGCCTCATGGGACTTGTAGTTCTGCAACAGCTGGAGGTCCGCTAATTGCATATCCCTGTTCTAGACGAATGGGTGTCCAACCTTCGGCCCTCCAGCTGTTGTGGAACTACACTTCCCAAGAGGCATTGCAAGGCTGACAGTTGCAAGTATAACACCCAAAGGTAGAGGCATGATGGGAGTTCCATAACAGCTTGGGGGCCACAGGTTTGACACCCATGATGTAGACGATCCTCCATTCAACAGAGTGTCAGTGGCTATGCAATCATTGTGGGCTCCATTATGTTATTTACCCCCTGTTGCCCATTTGTGTTGTGCTAGAAGGCTTTGGTCTCACTTGACAGCTACAAGCCTAAGTAGCCATGTCTTGTCTTCACAGTAAGTTTTCTTGCAGAATCAGTATATGCCATGTGTCACAATATATAGCAGTAAAATATAAGCATTAAGGTTGGGATCTCTCCAGAGCTTGGTCCAGCTGAGTAACATCAGCCAACAGCAGGCTAAAGTCCACTGTTGGCTGCAGGACTAAGTGCACTCCTGTGATCCCTTGGCTAAGCAGGGACAAAAGAGCTTTAGCCCTACTTCTTCTTCAATGGTAAAATGTGTTTAAGAGTTCCATTAAAATTTGTTTTATTTTCAGATCTGAATAGGGTGGAGCAGAGTTAAAAAATACTGTCAGATTTATATTTCTGTCTGTTGCCTCACTTCTTACCCATGTGACTTGTCTACCTAAAGTTCAGCTCACAGACCGCTGGTCTCAGGGACAGGCTGTACAACAAAAAAAGCCAATCAAATCCGAATGCTTCCAATACTCAAACATATTAGTAAATTTGTGTTAAGAATTTACAGTAGAAGGTTGTCCCTCCCCCCCCCCCTCGAGCTGGGGTCAGATGGCACAAGATGATACCCCAATTATAAGTGTCAGATTGGGGAATCATACATATATAACCTCAGTGATATCCTCTAAGGACAGACTCATTCAGCTTAAATAATATCACCAAATATATTATACACCTCATTGTTTATTCAATGTAACCTCAGACAATCTCCGCTTTCACCTCTGTGGCCTGGAGACGGACTTTTACCATTGTGGCTTTGTCCTTGTATACACAGCCATTATGGTCACAAGTATGTGGGTTTCTCGAGCCTGCCTAGGGTTTCCCTAATATTCAATGCCCCAAGACTTGTCAGTTGGGGTTGGTGGAGGACCTACCGATAAGCTCCCATGACAAAAAAAGCTTTTTTGTATCCTTTATTTCTATGCAAAAAAACATTATTCTGCTTACTTGGAAGAGGTCTCTCCCACCAACCCTTACAGACTGGAAAGCACTGATTAACCCCTTCTCACCACTGCCTCCTGGCCCTTTAAGTGGATCTGTAAGCGGAGGCGGGCATTTGGATCATGTGACCGCTGTGTTTGGCATTCACAGCGGTCACATGATTGAAAAGCTCCTGACTGCAGAGCTTTCTGGTACCCGTCTGTTACACAGCACAGTGAAGTGTTTATCTAGGGCCGCATATACGTGACTGCTCAGCATTAAAGGCCATCTGCCGAGAGGCTGGCATATGCGCCAGGTTGGCGGGAAGGGGTTAACACAGCCCTCCCACTGTATCAACTCAGTTGATAAACAGCCTCTTGAAAGGAAATATATTCTTACTTTATACCCTAGGCTGGATTCCTCCATTAAGCCTTCAAGCTGTATGAAAATGGTATCCTGCCTATGTGCATTTATAGCTCAGGGCTTTCACAAAGACTAACACAATGTGGACTATTATAGGCAAAGGAATGCCAACTGTTCCTGTCTGCATATTTTTTCAAGCTGCCTTAGAATTATGTGACTGTAACTTGTGAATTCATTCCTTTCTTTTATAGAGTTCTGCTTTGCAGTAAATACACACACCATTGTTCAGCGATACAGTGAAAAGCAAGCTGCCTATAGAAAAATGCAAGCGTTCTTCCTAATAAAGCAAAACGGCATGTACAACATTTATACAAAAATAAGCGAATTATGCCGCGTACACACGAGCGGACTTTACGGCAGACTTTGTCCGGCGGACTTTTCAACGGACTTTACGACGGACTTTCCGAATGAACGGACTTGCCTACACACGATCAACCAAAGTCCGATGTATTCGTACGTGATGACGTACGACCGGACTAAAACAAGGGAGTTCATAGCCAGTAGCCAATAGCTGCCCTACAGACGAGTGGACTTTTCAAACGGACATGTTTCAAATCTAAGTCCGTCAAAATTTTGAGAAAAAAAAGTCAGCTGGAGCCCACACACGATCGAATTGTCCGACGGACTCCGGTACGCCGGACCAAGTATGCCGGAAAGTCCGATCGTGTGTACGCGGCATATGTCTTCTTAATATAATTGAAACTACAAGCTTATTTTGCATTCTATGTTAAATAACGGGCTTCATGGAAAACTGACTTTACACAGCCTACAGTCCCATTGCATATTCCTACATATTCCTAAGATTGCTTTTCACAGCCCCAGTAAGAATCTGTATTTATTCCCTGGAGCAGTCTCTCATCCAGGGTTCCTTAGAAGCTTAGGGTTCCTCCAGAGGTCACTAGTGGTTCCCATAGAACTGGGGTATTTTAAGTAAAATTCACAGAGGTCCAGTCAGTAAAATTTCCTTCCAGCAGAGGTCTGAATATCATGTTGGTACCTATGGCATATTGTTGCGTGTGAAAAACCGTATGTTGTTGCAGTATAGGTTGCTAGCTTGGTGCGGCACCATTTAAAAAAAAAAAAAAAAAAGTCAAGTTCTTTCTCTGTGTTTCTTGCAGGTAGTGCAGCCCACTAAAATGGGCTGACCTACCCACAACGTGTGCATCTAATGCACATGCACAGATCTGAACCCATTCTTACATCAGTGTCCTCGGTCCCCACTGCACATCAAAGTCCCCTACCCCTTCACATCAAGATCCCCTCTTGATTAGTGACCTCAGCTCCCCCTTTACATCATCCACCTCCACAGTAGTGTTCTCACACTTCCTTGACATCAACCCCCCCAACAGTACTGTCCTCTGTCCCCATTTACATCATTCCCCTACATTACTGTCCTCAGCCCCCCCCCCCTCCCCCACACATTAGTCGTCAGCCCTCACAATACAGTCCTCAGCCCCCTTAACATAATGTCCTCTGCCCACCCCCACATTGCTGTCCGCAACCCCCCCCCCCACTTTAATATCCTCAGCCCCCCCATATTACAACCCTCACCTCCACCCCCCCCCCCCCCATTCAGTCCTCATCTCCTTTTCAGCCACCCTTCACACTAGTGTCCTCACCCCCTTTAACTTCACCTCCCACTTTAATATCCTCAGCCCCCCCCCATATTACAACCCTCACCTCCACCCCCTCATTCAGTTCTCATCTCCTTTTCAGCCGCCCTACACACTAGTGTCCTCACCCCCTTTAACTTCACCCCCCCCCCCCCCTCACTGTCTTACCTTATACAAAAGCATATCTGGATCAAGGGCGGGAGTTGCAGGATAGTGATTGGTTACTAGGACTGCTCTTCATCCTAGCATCACCTGCTTGTTAACCTTAAACAGCTCCTGCCCTCCATCCGGAAACTGTCCCGCCTCCTGCTGTCAGCTCTGTGAGGATTATAGAGTGACGGCAGAGGGTAGAAAAGGCTCCAAAATGGCGGGACCACGACAGTCTGAATGGGATGATCTCCTGCCTATGCTGGCCACTACTGTAAGGGGTTACTTTTACAATCACCACCAATGTAATGGGGTACAACAATTTTTACTCTGTGTTTCCTTTCTTGCCATTATGATTATTTGTTTCATTTTATAATTATTTAGTAAATCCCATTCTTTATTCCCTTATTTAATAACCTACTGATTGCACTAATGTACCACGAGATGTAGGTCTGATCATTTCAGTGCGGGTTCCCTGAGGCACAATAACTATTCCAAGGGCTCCTCTGTGGCAGAAAGGTTGAGAAAGGCTGCCCTAGAAGGTGTTAATTAATGAGCATTCATCTGCTATTTTTAAACTGTGTTATGGATTCAGCTAATATTACCAGTAGCACTGCACCTGCTTATGAAAATTGTTCCCTATATGCCTATTACTGTTGATGCTCATTTTTCCAGGATAAAAATACTTACAAGCCCAGTGAATCCTGCGTTCTCCTTTCCTCACCACCGCTTTTGCACAGCACGTCCCTTTCTGCCATCTATATTTTCCTTGTCATCAGGAGCCAACTCTCTCTTCCTGGTTCTTGCATTTGGCCACCTGATGACGTTGCGCCACATCCCAAGCATACAATAACGGAGATCTGACACCGTGACTTTCAGATCACTTGTTGCCATGGTGTCGGGAGATCTCATGAGAGTTTGCCACCTAAAACCCTACAGTCTTCTGGGATGCGTGACGTGGATCGCTGGGGGCGAAAAAGGGCTACATCACACCTGGCCTGGAGGTGGAGGAAGAAGGAAGCATGAGGAATACACAAAAAAAGAAGGTATTTCCAAAAAAATAAATAAATACTATGCAATTATTTAAAATGGAGGTGGAGGAAAAAAAAAAAAAAGGGACTGAGTTCTAAATTTAGTGAAAGGTCCGTTTAAATGGAGCAGAAAAGCCCCGCCTTCAAAGTTTAGCTTGCTGTACAATCTTCAGCACCCGGTGTTCTGCCGAGAAAGTTCCACTCGGCGGATAAGGACCCCCCTCTACTGCGCAGGCGCTGCGCCTGCGCAGTAGGATCCGGCGGAAATAGCCGAAGGGTATAGGTCCAAATCAGCTGTAGACGGCGCCTGTAAGAAGGCCGCTCGCCACGCTTCGGGCACGGCCTCGCTGCGCTCGGCTCTTTTAGATTCCCCCTCTAGGTCCACTTGGATGGTAGGGAAGGAACCTGGACCCAGAGCGCAGGCGCCGTGTACAGCTGATTGTGGATTTTGAGCTTCGGCTATCTCCGGCGGCTGTTACTAGTTCGTACTGCGCAGGCGCAGGGGGGAACTTATCCGCCGAGGGAACTTATTCGGCAAGACTGCTAGATGCCTGGTCCCTCCTCTGCACGCTGTGGTTCCATTCACCGGCCATATGTCACTACCTGACGCAGCTGGGAGGTAGGGGTCTGTGGAAAGAACCACAGAGCACAGAGAGGGACCAGGCATCTAAACTCCTGGCAGAGTGTTGAATGCAGAAGATTCTACAGAAAGCTACATTTTGAAGGCAGGGCATTTCTGTTTTATAAAAAGCAACAGAGGCTCTTTAAAGCAGACCTTTCATTGAGTGTAGAACTCTTTTCTTTCCTCCATCTCCCTCTTAAAAGCGTAACTTCACCCAAAAGTGGACGTTCCTCTTGCCTGCATCCTCCACTGCCACATTTGGCACTTTTATGGGGGGAAGCGGGTACCTGGTTTTGATAGGTATCCACTCCCACTCTCAGATGCGCCGCAGTGATCTGAAACGGAAGTTCAGCCCCCCTCCTTCCCCGGCAGCCTTCTGGGACACATAACAGATCCCAGAAGACTACAAGATCCATTCACAAAGCACAGCGTGGCTCGCCCATACGCTGTAGGAAACTGGCTGTGAAGACTTCACTGCTGTTTCCCTTACGTACGATGCCGACTCCTGCACCCAAAACCGACTGAAAAATCGTCTCAATTGAGGACATCGCTGGATCCCCGGACTGGTAAGTGTCATCATATTAAAATTCAGCAGCTACAGTAATTGTAGCTGTTGACTTTACATTTTTTGGGAGGAGCCTGGAGCTCCTCTTTAAAGTGGTTGTAAACCCATAAAAAAAAAAAAAAAAAAAAAAAAACCTGTAGGACAAAAGGCATAATGACCTAGTATGCATCCCATACTAGGTCATTATGAAATACTTACCTTAGATCGAAGCTGTTGCAGCATTCCCCGTACACTGCTGTGACTGGCCACATGTCTCCCAGGGTTATTTCTGGGCTCCGACGCTGATTGGCCAGAGCCACAATGACGTTACTCCTGTGCATGCGCACGGGAGCTGCTGGTCACAGCACAGGCCCTTTAGAAACGACGTGATCGAGCCATTTCTTCAGTGCGCATGTGCCGATGACGTTGGCACAAGCATATATGGTAAATATCTTCTAAACCGTGCAGCCTTATTATAGGCTTACCTGTAGGTACAAGTGGTGTAACTAGGTTTACAACCACTTTAAGAGGATCATAGGCTACCTGATAGGTATTTATTTTTTTAATAGCAATTCTCTTTAAAGTGGAACTACACTGTATCTGAGCACCACAAACCAAAAACTCTGCTTCTGAATATTAAAATTTAATTAAACTCCCCCATCCATCCATATCTCCATGCTTTATTTTTCTGAGAAATTACTTTGAAAAACTCGGTCATCCATGTCTTTATGGACCTTGCTTTGTGCACTGGTCCAAATCATTTGGTGGAGGGGGGATTATAGTGTGGGGCTGTCTTTCAGAGGTTGGGCTTGGCCCTTTAGTTCCAGTGAAGGGAACACCTAAGGCGTCAGCATACCAAGACATTCTGGACAATTCCATGCTCCCAACTTTGTGGGAACATTTTGGGGATGGCTCCTTCCTGTTCCAATATGACTGCGCATCAGCGCGCAAAGCAAGGTCCATAAAGACATGGAAGAGTGAGTTTGGGGTGGAGGAACTTGACTGGCCTGCACAGAGTCCTGACCTCAACCCGATAAAACACCTTTGGAACAAATTAGAACGGAGACTGCAAGCCAGTGTGGTCCGGCTCAGCTGTGAATTTAGGCCCATTGACTTCTATGGGAACGCTTCTGATTTGCACATTTCATTCAGTTGTGAACAGTAAAAAATCCTGACCTGATCCTGATGCAAGCCGGACCTGATACCGATGCAAACCTGACCTGATCAAAAACTGACCTAAAACGCTGAACAACTACTTTGTCAATTAGCTGTGAAAACGGAGCTTCAATTTGCACCGTACATGTATGAACCCAGCCTTACCGATTCCTGCACCCTTTGTTCTCTTGCATGTACATCCCCCTCGCACATCAGTGAAAACTGAGGCATCATGGGAGTAGAAGAGAGTTATACTTGGATGGCCAACAACGTTTTTGTTTTCCAGTGTCCAATTCCTGCTAAAGGCAACGGCATTACCCAATGTTCCTGATTCTACAGCTCCTGTGTCCCTTGATGAATGATTAGTAAATGTAAACATTTTAATATGCCTAGACTGGGTCCAGGTTCACTTCAGGTAACTTGCGCAAGCGAGAATATTGTACCATACATTTTTTTTTACAAAACTTCAGACAGGCATTGCATAACCTGCTAACTTTTCGTAAATAGTGAAGTATGTAAAAGGAATTGAGTTGTGAAAGACCCTTTAAAGCTACAGTACAAAGGTTAAAAACAAACAAAACAAAAATTCTCACCCAATGCCGACAGTGATTAAGACCAAACAAATGTCTTGAAAACCTTATGACAGGAGACATCCCAGTCACTCTTCACCCAGCGTATGTTCACTGAGAGTGCTGAGATCAAGTATGTTTCTGTAGTACAAGTCATGTATCAGTTATCATTGATAAGAACCCTGTGTTACAAAAAAAAAAAAAGAAGAAATGTCAAATAAACGCCAACTACTACTACCGTCAAACATGAGGGAGGGCGGATGAAAGTTTAAGTCAGAGAGCAAGCCACAAACAGAACGAGCAGAGATGCGTGACGTCATGCTTAGTATGAAACGTTGCCTTCACATCCAACCAAGCTTCTCTTAAAAAGGACAATGCCAATTAAGAGTGAAAATGATCTGTGAACTGCTGATACAATCAAGACAAGCCAGACAGCCAATCCAATTTACTTTACAGTGAACCTGCAATTGCCTCATGCAAAGCAAAACACACGGTTCAATCTTCTGTGAGAGAATCATGTAGGCTGCGGATTTCTTCTTTTGTGAATGCTAGTTTCCTGGCTCCCATGCTGATGCTTTGACTTCAGTGTTGACTAATGGGGCGTACACACGGTCGGACTTTTCGGCTACAAAAGTCCGACAAACTTTTGGCGGACTTGCGGCGGACTTTCTAACGTTGGACTTGCCTACACACGATCACACAAAAGTCTGATGGACTCGTACGTGATGACGTACAGCGGACAAAAATAAGGAAGTTGATAGCCAGTAGCCAATAGCTGCCCTAGCGTCGGTTTTTGTCCGTCAGACAAGCATACGGACGAGCGGATTTCTGGGTCCGGCGGAGTTACGACGTAAAGATTTTAAGCATGTTCCAAATCTAAAGTCCGTCAGATTTGCGACTGGAAAAGTCAGCTGAAAGTCCGGGGAAGCCCACACATGATTGGATTGTCCGCTGGATTTGGTCCGTCGGAATTTTGAAGCCGAAAAGTCCGACCGTGTGTACGCCCCATTAGTAGTTGACCTTCAGCGAGTATAAGGAATTCTGACACTCCTTTAGGCTCGGTTCACATTGATGCGACATAGGTTCTGACTTGTGAGACTCCAAGTCGGATGACATGTGAAATTCAATGTTTTCCTATGACAGCTGTCTTAACTGATACTGCACAAGTGTGTCCGACTTTAGAAAAGGTTCCTGCACTACTTTGGTCCAACGTTAATACAACTTCAGTGCCACAGAGTGTAAAAAGTCACATCAAAGTCGTATCAAACGGCCTATACAGACTGCAGCCCTGCAGAGAGACACTGATGAGTGGTCGTCAGCTAGTGTGCAATTACGTTCGACCTGACCTGCGCTAATTCTGCCTTCCTGTTTAAGATCGAACTTGCCTTCTGATCTGCCTCTGGACCTTTGCCTATCTGTTGTGACCTTGGCCTGCCTACTGAACTCTGCCTAGTGACTTCTGTCTTGTACCTCTGGTGCCCGTCTGTCACTAACCTTGGCTTGTTTCCTCAACGCTGTTTCTGCTTTCTGATTTGGTACCTCACTGCCCGGCTGTTACCACATTGGCTACTGTCTTGGCTATGTTTCTGTCACCTGCTCTGGTATCACGGCATTCCTGCCTTTGGTTCCTGCCCGGTGGTCTAGAGTTGTCTGATCCACACACCTGACAAACGCAGATCCGGTACTGCCAGCAACACTAGAATTTGTGCCATCCCATGTCCTCACATTACCAGTCACCTTTTCCAGGAGTGTTGGATGGGAGATACATGAAAAGCCCCTTCGTCAACTTGGCCCCCACCAGGTATGTGGCAAGCAGCAGATGGGCCTACCACCACACTTGGCCATTTTGCCTGGCTTTTTTTCAGAAAATAGAGACCACCTTTAGAAATAAACTGTCTTTCTAAGCAGTTTGTGTTGTGCAGATACAAACCAGACTTGGAAAGTCATTCAAAAGCAACTCGTCTCCAAAGGAGATCTAGGAAAATCAAGCCATTGTGAACAATGGTAGCCTTAGAACTATCTGTCAAGGTAAACCCCTACCAATTAACATGGATAGATGTAGAGGAAAACCTCTTTAAGCCTCATTTAGACCTCCATTGTTTGGTAACACACAAACCTACTGCTTTAACATGCATTTTTTATGATTTTCTGATGCTTTTTTTAAGCTTCAATGAAGCTTGGCAAACCCCCATGTGTGTGTTGATTTTCTATTTGTTTTAAAAGGATAAGTTCACCTTCTGGAGCATGTTACACGTTACACCCATATTTACGGGTGTAAATCCCCCCCTCTTTTTGACAGTGTGCAGTGGATCATCTCCCTGCATCCGCTGTCACTGTTTGAAAACAGTACAACTGTGCAAGGCTCCACCAACACAGCCGCATCATTCATTCACAGGAGTTTGTGAATAAGAAAACGACAAGTCCTGTATGCCACTGCAGAGGATGGACTTGTAGCTTGAATAGCCCACAAACGTACTGATTAGCACGCTCGTAGTCCATTCACGCTCCCTCCAATAATGTCAAATGGGAAGTGATGATGAGGAGGTTGTCAGATCTGGGACATGTTTAGGTGTAGTATTTGGACTTTTTTTTTTGTGTGAGTTTTTAATGGCTCTGTAGAACCCCTGCTCATAATTTTTCTGGCTTATTGGTACCTCCACTCAACAGATCTCCAGCTTGTCAGTTTCCCGCCTCACTAAATCCCCATGTTTTTGCATCTCCTTAACCGCTCACACTGCTGCTGCTGACGTGGCAATAATTATAGCCCCTGTTGTGCTTTCAAGTAAATTGGGCCATGCTACAACGGTTGTCCAGGAATTAGGGGGTTAACGCAGGAGATGAGGAGGTGATGCAACGCCTCCTTACTGTCTGTCTATTGCCTGCCAGAAAAGTGATCCAAAATAGTATCACGCTTCAGACAACAAAGCAAGTCTAAATGAGGCCTCAGACTTCTATGGGGGCTTTGAGATGCTGCAAAGATGACATGGGGTATATATTCTGAAGCAAACCAAAATCAATAGTGTATACAGGACTGCAAAGAAAAGATTTTATTTAGGGAGAGCTGCTTTGATTGGCATTCATATTGCTTCCAAAATGATGGTCAAATGCCACATTTTAAAGCAAGCGTAAATGAGGCCTTATTGATTCAAAAAGTTGAACCCCCCCCCAAAAAAAAAAAAAAAAAACACCAACAGAATATAAACAAATGATTGCAGCGCTCAGTGAAATATACGTGAATTATAATTAGTGTCCACAAATAATTAGATAAACAATAACTAAATGAAAAATTAGACTTTTCCCACCAAGGTGTCACAGTCTATTGTGTAAACCTCAATGGTAGGATTTCAATGAAATCACGTGTAATTCAAGTGTCCAGCTCAGACCTTCACCATGCAATTGGAAAGCACCCACCATGTCAATCCTTCCCCGTATAGCAGTGGTCTCCAAACTGAGGCCCGGGGGCCAGATGCTGCCCCTTGCTTGCCTTTATTTGGCCCTTGAGACACTATTCCGTCCACTGACACCAACAATGGGGCCTAAATCCTGTTGTTGACACCAACAATGGGGCACTATTCCTCCCACTTATACCATCAAAAAGGCATTATTCCTCCCACTGACATCAACGATGGGGCAGAATTCCTTCTATTGACACCAATGATGAGGCACTATTCCTCTAACTGATACCAGCAATGGGGCACTATTCCTTCCACTGATACCAATGATGGGGCACTAGTCCTCCCACTGACACCAAGGATAGGGCATTGTTTTCTCCCACTGTCCCTAGTCCGGCCCTCTTTAAGTCTGAAAGACAGTGAACTGGCCCTTTGTTTTGAAAGTTTGGAGACCCCTGTCGTATAGGAAAACTGCAAACTCATCACAAAGGTAAGCTGTGTAGATATAGAACAGCACTAAGAGCTTGTTAGATGGTATCAATCATGGTCTCTCTCTTTCTCTCGCCACAAGTGATGGAATAATCCTGATCTCCTCCGCTCCACCAGGTGTCAGTACCAGTATTCACAGCCACACAGAACCAGCAGCCATCAGAGAAAATTCTCATAGTGTAGTCATTTAATGGTGATGCAAAATGTCAATACAATAAAAACATCCACGATATAAAACCAAAACACTGTTACAAATGCAGCTTGTCACACTTACATAAGGGGCCGCCACTTCTGCAAAGGATGGCGGCAGGACCTCTGGCCCTTTACAGTATTGCTCAATGCCGTTTGGCTTGACCGCGCATCTTCAGGAGCCTTCCAATTGGATGGGGCGGGTGCTTTCCAATTGCATGGTGAAGGTCTGAGCTGGACACTTGAAATACATGTGATTTCATTGAAATCCTAACAGGGAGGTTCACACAATAGAGTGGGAAAACTCACATTTTTAATTTAACCGCTTCCGGACCGCCCTATAGCAGTTTTACTGATACAGAGCGGCACCTGTGCGCCAGATCATGTCTATATATGTGATCCGACACTTCCGGGTAGGGGGCGCGCAAGGGCACAACCGGCGGCTCACTTCCATTGTCATTATACACAGCGGAAGCGGGTGCATGCTACCCAATGTTCGCTGGCACCCACCGATCGTTGGGGAGAGAGACAGAACTGCGATCTGCCTATGTTAACATGGCAGATCGCTGTTCTGACGGGGGGTAGGAATGGAAATTGTGTCCGTGCAAAGTAGGGAATACATTCCATCCATTCACCTAGTAAAAAACACCTCACACAGTTCACATAAACACTGGTTAGGCACACATTTAACCCTTTGATCACCCTAGATGTTTAAAGTATAAGCAAGGGTAGAGTGCAGAGGGAATAGAATGCTTGCCAGTTTTTATTGCTCTCTGTGCCCCCATTAGGAAGATTCCCCCTCTCTATTTGTGCTGTTTACCATGATCATTAAAATAAAATCCCCAATTTTGGGTTGTCCCCAGAAAAGTAATAGAGGGGAAATCTTCCAGTGGGGATGCTAGGTCTGTTAACTTGGATTTCTCCAAGAAATTCCCTTAATTTGCAAGGATTTCCTCTCACTTCCTGTTTGGCTATGGGACAGGAAGTGAAGGGAAATCTCCATAATGGCACAGATTATGAAAAAAAAATTACAGGAGTTATACCCTCCCTTACTCCATTTAAAATGAAAAAAAAAAAAAAGGTTTTGCCTATAGTTCTACTCTAACCCCTTCCCAGCCAGTGTCATTAGTACAGTGACAGTGCATATTTTTTAGCACTGATCACAGGTCCCCAAAAAGTGTCAATTAGTGTCAGAATGTCCACCAGAATATCGCAGTCCTGCTATAACACACTGATCGCTGCCATTACCAGTAAAAAATAAATAAATAAAAATATCCCATAGTTTGTAGACGCTATTCAGAGAGTAGTGGTTAATGATTCTTACTCTGAATGGTCTAAGGTTATCTGTGGTGTACCCCAAGGTTCAGTGCTGGGACCCTTACTTTTTAATATCTTTATAAATGGTATTGGGTCTGGGATTGAAAGTACCATTTCAGGCTTTGCAGATGACACCAAGCTATGCAGTGGAATAACGTCCTTACAGGATGTCTCCAATTTACAAGCCGACCTCAATGCACTGTCTAATTGGGCGACTAAGTGGCAAATGAGGTTTAATGTTGATAAATGGTAAGTTAAGCACTTGGGGGGCAAATAATGTGCATCAATTATACATACTAGGGGGGAGTACAACTGGGGGAATCCGTGATGGAGAAGGATCTGGGGGTTTTGGTAGATCATAAGCTCAATAATAACATGCAATACCAAGCTGCGGTTTCCAAAACAAGCAAAGTCTTTTCTTGTATTAAGAGAGGTATAGACTCTAGAGAGAGAGATATATTTTTGCCCCTGTACAAATCATTAGTAAGACCTCATCTGGAATATGCAGTTCAGTTTTAGGCACCAGTTCTCAAAAAGGATATCGGGGAACTGGAGAAAGTACAGAGAAGGGCAACCAAACTGATAAGAGGCATGGAGGAGCTCAGCTATGAGGAAAGATTAGAAGAACTGAATGTATTCTCTCTTGAGAAGTGGAGATTAAGGGGGGATATGATCACCATGTTCAAATACATAAGGGGTCCATATAGTGAACTTGGTGTTGAATTATTCACTTTAAGGTCATCACAGAAGACAAGGGGGCACTCTTTACGTCTACGTAAAATACGGAAAGGTTTCTTCACAGTAAGAGCTGTGAAAATGCGGAATAGACTCCATCCAGAGGTGGTTCTGGCCAGCTCAGTAGATTGTTTTAAAAAAAAGGCCTGGATTTGTTCCTAAATGTACAAATTATAACTGGGTACTAACATTTAAAGGTAAAGTTGATCCAGGGAAAATCCGATTGCCTCTTGGGGGATCAGGAAGGAATTTTTTCCCCTGCTGTAGCAAATTGGATCATGTTTTGCTGGGGTTTTTTGCCTTCCTCAGGATCAACTGTGGGTGAAGGATTGTGTATATGGGATTGTATGGTTTTTTTTTTGGTTGAACTATATGGACTTGTTTCTTTTTTCAACCTGACTAACTATGTAGATATGTAGCTAGAACTTTTGTGCAAACCAACCAATATACGCTTATTGGGATTTTTTTTTTACCAAAAATATGTAGCAGGATACACATTGGCCTAAGTTTATATTTTTAAGAAATTTTTAATTTTTTTTCAATTTTTTTATTGGTTATGTTTATAGCACAAAAAAAAAAAAAAAAACAAAAAAAAAAAAAAAAAAAAAACAGATCAAATACCACCAAAAGAAAGCTCTATTTGTGGGAAAAAAAAAGACGTCAAATTTATTTAGGGAACAACGTTGCACAACCGCGCAATTGTCAGTTAGACCCCTTTCACACTGAGGCAGTTTTCAGGAGTTTTAGTGCTAAAAATAGCGCCTGTAAAGTGCCTGAAAACTGCCTCTCATACCTCCCCAGTGTGAAAGCCCGAGTGCTTTCACACTGTGGCGGTGCGCTTGGGGGATGAGAAAAAAAGTCCTGCAAGCAGCATCTTTGGGGCGGTGGAGGAGCGCTGCACTCCTCCACCGCTCCTGCCCACTGGAATGAATGGGTAGCGCTTTGGAAGTTTCGCAACACTGCACTTTTAACCCCTTCTTGGGGCTTAAAAGCATCCCGCTAGCGGCCAAAAAGCGCGCCTAATCTGTCCTCCCCCGCTGTCTTCTGGGAGGACCAGTAAGGACGCGCAGCGCGACTCGCACATGCGCAGTAGGAAACCAGGAAGTGAAGCCGCTCGGCTTCACTTCCTGATTCCCTTACCGAGGATGGCGGCAACGGCAGCAGCCGAGAGCTGACGGACAGATCAGCTTCGGCTGCTGACATCACAGGCTCCCTGGACAGGTAAGTGTCCATATATTAAAAGTCAGCAGCTGCAGTATTTGTAGCTGCTGGCTTTTAAATTTTTTTTTTTTTTTTTCGGTGGACCTCCGCTTAAGGCTAGGTTTCCACTAGTGCGTCCCCAAAGTCGCGCGATTTTGCCGCGATATTTTACCGCGACTTTTTACCGCGATTTGAAGCAATGCCTGTATCTATGGACCTCAAGTCGCATCAAAGTGGGACCAAAGTAGTGCAGGGACTACTTTGAAGTCGCTGCGACTTGAAGTCGCACAGATATGAACGGTACTCATTGGAAATCATGGGAAACAATTTGTCATGCGACTTTTCAGTCCCAAGTCGCATGAAAAGTCGCACTAGTGGAAACAGAGCCTAAAACAGCGGTAAAGCGCCGCAAAAATTAGCGGCGCTTTACCGTTAACGGACCCGCCGCCCCAGTGTGAAAGCAGTCTTAAAGTAACGCAGTGCCGTATTGCAAAAAAATGGTATGGTCATGAAGGGGGGTACATCTTCCGGAGGTCAAGTGGTTAATTATTGTTTATATGATTATTTGTGGACATTATAATTCACGTATAGTTTACTGAGCGTTGCAATCATTTGTTTATATCATTTATATTATTATTATATTATTTATATCATATAAATAATGTTTATCTTATTGGCATAAATTTATTTTAATTTATTAAACACACACACACACGGCTGAGATATATATATATATATATATATATATATATATATATATATATATATATATATTTAACCCCAAATAAAATGATAGCTCACACGAATGAAAACACCAACTTGATAATAAGATTGAGCTCTTATGGACAGGGTAAGCTCAGTATAAATCTGGAACTAAATGTAAATGTGCTTTGCCAGAACATTATAGATGTCCAGCACAATCACAGTGATGTCTGCTATGCATTCACATAGAACAAAACCCCCTGTACAGCTGAACAGCAGAAAAGCTTTGAAAACAGCATGGGGGTTGCGTGCTGGACCTCTTCAGCTCTTGGTGTCACAAACAATCTCAGCAGAAAAAAAAAAAATCAATCAATCATGTATAAGTATGTATCTATTTACTATAATAAAATTGGACCTAAACTCACATGTCCCTATCCTATAGGGAACATCTAGAAATGTAAAATAAATGTCCATAAATGATGGGTATCCAATTAATGGATGATGCTGCATTGGCTAAATCTCTATTTTCACTCTACCTGTACTCTTTTATACGCACAGTGATGATAGAGGGTGGCTCACTGTCCACCTCATCTATTCATCAAACGTCTTGAATTCATTTTACAGAATACAAGAAGTTTCTAGAAAGGACAAGGATTGTAATATTCACCCTCCTATCCTCTCGTCCTTTCACAGAATGCCTTCTATCGTGTACAAAGACTACACTTTGTGAATGGACGCGGAGGAGAGTGAGTGGCCCACTATCATCACTAGAACAAGAACTGCAATTGTTTATGCCAAAAGCTTGGCATTTACAATAGTATAGTTGCATATATAGAGTGAGTAAAATAAATATTGACCATGTCACCATTTTTCTAGGTAAATCTATTTCTAAAGGTGCTATTGACATGACAACCTATTATGCCATCCATACATACAAAGAAACCAAAAACAAATACGTTCAGAAATTAGGTTATGTGTAATAAAATGACGCAGGGAAAGGCTTCATGCACACTGGACGTTTTTACAGCTGCTCCTAGGGGCTTCAGGCTTTTTTTTTTTTTTTTACAGCTTAAAAATGCCTCTCCATGTTATTATATGTGTCCATGCACATATAGGCTTTCAGAAGCTGTAAGTGGTATAGGCGTTTTCAAGCTGCAAAAAAAAAAAAAAAAAAAAAAAAACCCCATGGCCAGGGTGTCCTGGAGCAGCAGCGTTACGGCTGTAAGAAACGCCTGACGCAGCTAAAAACATACGTTAACGATGTATACAGCTTTAAGCTGCGTCAAGCATTTTTAAGCTGTAGTAGTTGGATTTGGGAGTGGAAAATAGAAAAGAGGGCAGAGAAACACTGCTAAACGCTAATGCAGCTAAATGTGCATGAACGCCAATGCAAAACGATTCAAGCGCGTTTTTGCAGCCGCTTTTTCCTGGTGTCGGTAAAAAAAAAGGTCCCCTATGTGATGAATTTTTAGGTGACAGGTTCTCTTTATTGAGATATGCAGGGTCTAAAAGACCCTCCATGTCTCCTTTGGACTCCACGGAATTTTTTGCAATGCAGATCGCATTAAAAAACATTACATCCCGGCTAAGCTAGCCAGGGACACCTAGATGCTACCGGATTGTGTGTTAAACCCCCTGCTGTACTATGTACGGACCTGGCAGCAAAAGGGTTAAACATTGCACTTCAAAGTCTATGTATTTGTATCATCGGATATACTGTTTAGTACTGATGTTGCTAACATTTCTATGTTAACTTAAAATTTTCTATATTTTATACTGTTTGGCTCAGTAAATTGGTTATGCAAGCTTTTTATGCTCACATTTATTCATTGTTGACTCTGTTTATTTGACTGTTTCATAATAAAAAAAAAAAAAACCTTGTAAAGAAAAAAGTATTGAACACACAAAGAAAGGGAGGTGCTAAAAAGCATGGAAAGCCAAGACACCAGCTGAAATCTATCAGTATATAGAAAGAAATTCTACACCTTGTCAGTGCAAACTATTAAGGATGAGCTCAAGCGTGTTCGCACACAGCACGTGCAGAGCCCGCCAGGAAGTCGGCATTGCGGAGCGCTAATCACAAGCAGTGAGACATTATCCCCATGCGTGGCTGCAGAGATTGGGAAATGTCTCACTGCCTGCGATTAGCGCTGTGCAGTGCCGACTTCCTGGCGGGCTCGGCATGTGCTGTTTGCAAAAACGCCTGAGCTCATCCTTACATATTAATATCAGCTGGTTCAGTCTTACCTGATGGCCTATAAAAAAGGGTGTCTCATTACCAAGGTGTCACACAAGAAACACCTCATGATGGGTGAAAGCAAAAAGCTCACTCAAGACCTTCACAACATTATTGTTGCTAAACATACTGATGGCATTGGTTACAGAAGGATTTCTAAACTTTTGAATGTTCCAGTGAGCACTGTCGGGGCCATATTCTGGAAGTGGAAAAAAACATAATTTCACCATAAACTGGACACAACCAGGTGCTCCTCGCAATTGTCTAATAGGGAACCAAGGCATTCTTAAAACAAATCTACCAGGATGATGAAGATGAAATGAGGGTGGACATTTCAGCAAGACAATGACCCCAAACACAAAGCCAAGGTAACTCTCAACTCTCAATAAAGAAATTAAAGCTGCTAGAATGGCCCGGTCAATCACCTGGCTTGAATCCAATAGAAAATCTATGGAAGGAACTAAAGATCATAGTTCATAGAAGAGGCCCACTGAACCTTCAAGATTTGAAGGCTGTGTGGAAAAATGGGCCAAAAATCACACCTGATCAATGCATGCGACTAGTTTCTCCATACAGGAGGCGTCTTGAAGCTGTCATTACCAACAAAGGATTTTGTACCAAGTATTAAATAAATTTCAGTGAGCGTGTTCAATACATCTTCCCTGTGTCATTCCACATGACTTCATTTCTGAACTTATTTGTTTTGGTTTCTTTATATGTATGGATTGCATGGGTTGTTGCCGGCATGTGGTGAAAATTTCATGTCAATAGCACCTTTAGAAATACATTTACCTAGAAAAATAATGATGTGTTCAATACTTATTTTACTTGCTGTATAGAGCTAAATGAAAATAGGAGTTTTACCCAACGCACCACTCACACATCACCCATCATTTGCGGTCATTTAATTTTACGTTAAAAATGTCCAAAAATTTTTTTTTTTTTGCGGAGTTCAGCTTTAATTGTGCCAAAGCAGTAACCTGAAAATTGTACTTCCTGGTATGTGAGGATGCCTAGGTGCTTCTGTGCCTGAACAATGATAGCAGTACTGTATATGTTACTGTGTCAGAGGGACTGCTGCCTCTGATTGCTATACCTGGGACTATAGAAAATTGTAAATCCTGAGAATGGTGGGCGGGGCTAATCACACTATGCTATTGTGTTAAAAACGACCTTGACCTCTGGAAGGTTTTACCCCCTTCATGACCAGACCATTTTTTGCTATTCAGCACTTTAACTGGCAATTGCGTTGTCATGCAACACTGCACCCAAATGTATACACATTTTTTTCCACACGCACAAATATAACTTTCTTTTGGTGGTATTTGATCACCACAGGGTTTTTTATGTTTTGTTATCTATATCTCTTAAAAAAAAAAAAACATATCTAACAAAATCGAATTTCTTCATAAGTTTTAGCCAAAATGTATTCTGCCACGTCTTTGGTAAATAAAAAAAAATCCCAATAACTGCATATTAATTGGTTTGTGTGAAAGCTATAGCGTCTACAAACTATGGGATATATCTGAAAATTGATCAATTCTGATGTACTGATGGCCTATCTCCTTACTTTTGGAAGGTATACAGTCTGAGGCATTTAGTAAGCTGCGTGGCGTATTTTTTGTAGTTGTCATTTTTTTGTACACATATTTTGGAAAATTAAGGAATTACATTTTTTTTTTTTTGCAAGTCAATGTATAAGGGATAGTTTAAGCTGTCATGAATAGGTTAATTATTCATGAACAGCTTGCTTATGGTTGTGATCTGTGATTGGCTACAGTTAATCCCATGGCACAGGTACCCAGGTACCATGTGATTGCTTTGGGCCAATGACAGATCACAACAGTAAGGAAGCTGTTAATAAATGGACAGCCATTCATGACACGTTGTTTAACCCCTTCGGCCCCGGAAGATTTTACCCCCTTCCTGGCCAAAGCACTTTTTACAATTTGGCACTGCGCCGCTTTAACTGACAATTGCGCAGCCATGCGACGCTGTACCCAAACGAAATTTGCGTCCTTTTTTCCCCACAAATATAGCTCTCTTTTGGTGGTATTTGATCACCTCTGCAGTTTGTATTTTTTTTTAAAACAAATTTCTTCGTCAGTTTAGACCAATATATATTCTTCTACATATTTTTTGGTAAAAAAAAAAAAAATTTGCAATAAGCGTATATTGATTGGTTTGTGCAAAAGTTATAGCATCTACAAACTATGGAAAAGATTTATGGCAATTTTTTTTATTATTATTTTTATTATTTTACTAGTAATGACGGTGATCTGCGATTTTTAGCGGTACTGCGACATTGCGACGAACAGATCGGACACTTTTGACACATTTTTGGGACCACTGACATTTATACAGCGATCAGTGCTATAAATATGCACCAATTACTGTATAAATGTCACTGGCAGGGAAGGGGTTAACACCAGGGGACATTCAAGGGGTTAAATGTGTGTTCCCTCAGTGTGTTCTAACTGTATGGGAATAGGACTGACTAGGTGAGGAGACATAGAAGGAACAAACGACATGTCTCCTCTGCCCTGACAGAACAGGGATGACCAAGCATAGCGATCACACGATACCCGGTTACTGAATACCGGTAAAGCCGGCCATAGATGAGTTGAAAGCCAAATGTTCTGTCGATCAAAAAACAAAAATAGCTCATACGATTGTGCCATAATTTTTTTGGCATGTTGAATCGGGCACTTTCGATTGAATCACAAAAATTGCATGTCACAGCTGTCAAACTAATGATGTGAAAAGCAAACAATTCGACAATCAACAAGAATTTTCACTCGTTTGACTCATCTAAGGTTGGCTTAACCTCCCTGGCGGTATGATTATTTCGGATTTTAGGTGCTGAAAGCGGTACAATTATTTTGCATGGAAATTTGGCGTTTTATATTGTAGGTCTGTAAATCTTAACAATAACACACTTAAATCTGTCCAAACCAGAGTCTAGTAGATATCCCGGGTATGATAAAGTTTGAAACACAAAAACATAAATTATAATATAATAAATAAAAATAAATAATAAAAAAAAAAAAAAAAAAAAATAGTAATAAAATAAATTTCCCCACAATTCACTATCGCTCAATTCTGCAAGTGTTCTAATTTACTATCGCTGTTTTCTAGCTGGTCTAAAGCCACTTTTGACGTAAAGGGACACTTTTTGGTTGCTATGGACAATCTCCAGTTTCCAGGCAGAAAGAACAGTGTATATCATGTAAAACTGCATGCAGGGCATGGGCCAAAGCACTGGGGACAAAAGGGATGTGAAATCATTTCATACAGTACTGTAATCTGTAAGATTACAGTACTGTATGTGTTATGATTTTTACCTTTTTTTTAATTTGCCGCCAGGCTCCGCCCCCGTGCGTCACGCCGCTCGCAGGGAACGGAGCCTGGCACAGAGAGGCTTCGGAGGAGGACGGAGTCCTCGGACACTGCGGGTGACATCGCAGGATCCCGGGGACAAGGTAAGTAAAGCCGCCCCAGGATCCTGCAATGCGATCCCGAGTGTGGCTCGGGGTTACCGCTAATGGTACTGAATTTTAACCCCGAGCCACACTCGGGAATACCGCCAGGGAGGCTACCAGTATTCCGCCGTGTTTGATGAACAACAGTCACAGGATGAGCGCTCCTAACCCAAAAGAGCCTCAAACACACACACATACACACACATACACACACAATATCTCACAAAAGTGAGTACACCCCTCACATTTTATTATATCTTTTCATGTGACAACACTGAAGAAATGAAACTTTACTACAATGTAAAGTAGTGAGTGTACAGCTTGTATAACAGTGTAAATTTGCTGTAACCTCAAAATAAATCAACACACAGCCATTAATGTCTTTTATTAGTGAAAATGTCCAAATGGGCCCAATTTGCCATTTTCTCTCCCCAGTGTCATGTGACTCGTTAGTGTTACAAGGTCTCAGGTGTGAATGGGGAGCAGGTGTGTTAAATTTTGGTGTTATCGCTCTCACTCGCATACTGGTCACTGAAAGTGCACCATGGCACCTCATGGCAAAGAACTCTCTGAGGATCTGAAAAAAATAATTATTGCTCTACATAAAGATGACCTAGGCTAAAAGAAGTTTGCTAAGACACTGAAACTGAGCTGCAGCACGGTGGCCAAGACCATATAGTGGTTTAACAGGACAGGTTCCACTCAGAACAGGCCTCGCCATGCTAGACCAAAGAAGTTGAGTGCACGTGCTCAGCGTCATATCCAGAGGATGTCTTTGGGAAATAGACGTATGAGTGCTGCCAGCATTGCCGCAGAGGTTGTAGGTGTGTGTGTGTGTGTGTGTGTGTGTGTGTGTGGGGGGGGTCAGCCTGTCAGTGCTCAGACCATACGCCACAAACTGCATCAAATTGGTCTGCACGGCTGTCGTCCTGGAAGGAAGCCTCTTCTAAAAATGATGCATAAGAAAGCCCGCAAACAGTTTGCTGAAGACAAGCAGACTAAGGACATAGATTACTGGAACCATGTCCTGTGGTCTGATGAGACCAAGATAAACTTATTTGGTTCAGATGGTGTCAGGCGTGTGTGACGGCAACCAAGTGAGGAGTACAAAGACAAGTGTGTCTTGCCTACAGTCAAGCATTGTGGTTGGAGTGTCATGGTCTGGGGCTGCATGAATGCTGCTGGCACTGGTGGGGAGCCACAGTTCATTGAGGGAACCATGAATGCCAACATGTACTGTGACATACTGAAGCAGAGCATGATCCCCTCCCTTCAGAGACTGGGCCGCAGGGCAGTATTCCAACATGATAACAAACCCAAACACATCTCAAAGACGACCACTGCCTTGCTAAAGAAGCTGAGGATAAAGGTGATGGACTGGCCAAGCATGTCTCTAGACCTAAACCCTATTAAGCATCTGTGGGGCATCCTCAAATGGAAGGTGGAGGAGCGCAAGGTCTCTAACATCCACCAGCTCCGTGATGTCATCATGGAGGAGTGGAAGAGGACTCCAGTGGCAACCTGTGAAGCTCTGGTGAACTCCATGTCCAAAAAATGATAAGGCAGTGCTGGAAAATAATGGTGGCCACACAAAATATTGACACTTTGGGCTCAATTTTGACATTTTCACTTAGGGGTGTACTCACTTTTGTTGCCTGCGGTTTAGACATTAATGGCTGTGTGTTGAGTTATTTTGAGGGGACAGCAAATTTTCACTGTTATACAAGCTATACACTCATTACTTTACATTGTAGCAAAGTGTCATTTCGCCAGTGTTGTCACATAAAAAGATAATAAAATATTTACAAAAAATGTGAGGGGTGTACCCACTTTTGTGAGATACTGTGTATACACATGACTGACCCTGCCCGTGCCCGTGTTGTCTGCAAAACCTATTCTTTAACCACTTGACTCCCCACCACAGTACATGGTGGTTAAAGAAGAGGTGTCGCAGGCAATAGTGACAATAAGCAAGCAATAAACAGGTAATTGTGGCAATGTGAGAGTAACAAATGGGCATTCATGAAAATATTATTATTGCTCTTATTATTATACAGGAGTTATATAGCATCAACAGTTTGCTCAGCGCTTTACAACATGAGGATATATGGAAATGGCAATAACAGTGACAATAAGAAAGACCTGCTCCATATTCCAGTCCCCCCGCCTCCTTTCTATTCCAGTAAAAATGTTCACAATGAAACCACATGTCCCAGCATGTGTACACTAACTACCATAAGTTGACCGATCAGCAAACTTCATTACAATTTTATAGACTTAAATAAATGTAATACATTAAAAAATGAACTGCAGTCAAACCAAAATTGACTAAAAACTGGAACCCTGACAAGAAATTTAATAGAACAGCGGCCAAAATCTCCACCAAATACAACTTGACAGACCATCAGTAGACAAATACAGTTTGCAAGTGTCATTCAGTAATATGGTGTTACAAAGTGTTTTACCACTCTATTTAGTTCATATGTAGATCAAAAGGTGTGACCTTTTGATATGCATATGATATCAGTTAAAGTTAAACACACCTTAATAGTAAAAGAAAAAAAAAAAAAGCTTCATTAAATGTCTTCTATTTAACCCCTTATTAACCACTAGTTAAAGTGGAGGTCCGTTTGAAAAAAAAAAAAAAATTAAAGTCAGCAGCTACAAATAGTGTAGCTGCTGACTTTTAATATAAAAGACACTTACCTGTCCAGGGATCCCACGATGTCGGCACCCCTAGCCAATTCGTCCATCGGCTTTGGGTGCAGGTGCCGGCATTGCATGTAAGGGAAACCGGCAGTGAAGCCTTCAGGCTTCACAGCTGGTTTCCTACTGGGCATGCACAAGTCGCACAAAGGTCCCAGAAGGCAGCAGGGGGAAGGAGGAGGGGCCGAATATGTCGTAGATCGCAGTGCGGCGATCTTACCTGGAAGTGGGAGTGGGTAACTGTCACAACCGGGTACCCGCTTACCCCAAAAAGTGTCAAATGTGACAGTGGGGGGGGGGGGGGGGTGCGAACAAGCAGAGCTCCGCTTTAACCCTATTCAGCCCTAATTAATTATTTTCTTCCCTTGATCTGGTAAATATATATACATATACACACACATTGGATATAAAAAGTCTACACACCCCTGTTAAAATGTCAGGTTTCTGTAATGTAAAGATAAATCTTTTCAGATTTTTTTTCGACCTTTAATGTGACCTATACTATACTACTATGTGACCTATATGTGAAATGTACAACTCAGTTGAACAAAAAACTGAAATCTTTTAGGTGGAAGGAAGTAAAAATGAAAAAAATGAAATATGGTTGCATAAGTGGGCACACCCTTAGACCCCTTTCACACTGGGGTGGTTTGCAGGCGTTATTGCGCTAAAAATACCGCCTGCAAACCGACCCAAAACAGCCTCTACTGTTTGTTCAGTGTGAAAGCCCGAGGGCTTTTACACTGAAGCGGTGTGCTGGCAGGAGAAGAAAAAAACTCCTGCAAGCCGCATCTTTGGAGCGGTGAAGGAGCGGTGTATTCACCGCTCCTGCCCATTGAAATCAATGGGGCAGCGCGGCTATACCGCAGCAATACCGCGGCTATAGCCATGCTATGCGAGCGGTTTTAACCCTTTTTCGGCCGCCAGCGGGGGTTAAAACCGCACTGCTAGCGGCCGAATACCGCCGCAAAGACGACGGTAAAACAGCGCTAAAAATAGCACTGTTTTACCGCCGACGCCCCCACCGCCCCAGTGTGAAAGGGGCCTTACATTAATACTTTGTTGAAGCACCTTTCTATTTTATTACAGCACTCAGTCTATTTGGGTACGAGTCTGTCAGCATGGCACATCTTGACTTGGCAATATTTGGTCACTCTTCTTTGCAAAAACATTCCAAATCTGTCCGATTGCAAGTGCATCTCCTGTGCACAACCCTCTTCAGATCACCCCACAGATTTTCAATGGGATTCAGGTCTGGGCTCTGGCTGGGCCATTCCAAAACTTGAATCTTCTTCTGGTAAAGCCATTCCTTTGCTGATTTGGATGCATGCTTTGAGTCATTGTATGAAGGATCCTCTTCATGTTCAGCTTTTTGTGCCAAACATATCTTTTGGAATTATAGCCAAAAAAGTTCAACCTTGGTTTCATCAGACCATAACACATTTTCCCACAGGCTTTTGGGAGACTTCAGATGTGTTTTTGCAAAATTTAGGCAGGCTTGGATGTTTTTCTTCGTAAGAAAAGGCTTCCGTCTTGCCACTCTACCCCATAGCCCAGAAATATGAAGAATATGGGAGATTACATGTAACACACAGCCAGTACTTGCCAGATATTCCTGCAGCTCCTTTAATGTTGCTGTAGGCCTCTTGGTAGGCTCCCTGAAGTTTTCTTCTCCTCTTTTCATCAATTTTGGAGGGACGTCCAATTCTTGGTATTGTAACTGTTGTGCCATATTTTCTCCACTTGATGATGACTGTCTACACTGTGTTCCACAGTATATCCAATGCCTTAAAAAATCTTTTGTACCCTTCTCCTGACTGATACCTTTTAACAATGAGATCCCTCTGATGCTTTGGAAGCTCTCTGCGGACCATGGCTTTTGCTGTAGGATGCGACTAAGAAAAAGTCAGGAAGGACCTACTAGAACAGCTGAACTTTATTAGGGGTAAATCAGAGGCACTCTAAATGATGGCAGGTGTGTACTGACTCCTATTTAAAGTGATTGTAAAAGGCTCGTTTTTTTTTTTTTTACATAACAAGCATGTCATACTTACCTCCACTGTGCAGTTCGTTTTGCAGAGAGTGGCCCCAAACCTGGTCTTCTGGGGTCCCCTGGCAGCTCTCGCAGCTCCTCCCTGCATCAGATAACCCCCCTAGGAGAAGCGATCTCCCAGGGGGGTTACCTTGCGGGCGCGCTGCCGAGTCCAGCATTTGCGTTTATAGACATGAATGCCGAACTCGGCCTCGCCCCCTGGCGCTCGCATCATTGATTATGATTTACAGCAGCAGGAGCCAATAGCTGCGCTGCTATCAATCTATCCAATCAAGAGCCAGGACCCCGTGGAGAGAGGGAGAGTGCGTCTCCACCAACAGAAATACAGGGCTCAGGTAAGTAAAACGGGGGGGGGGGGGGGGGCGGTCACTGCCAGTTTTTTTTTCACCTTAATGCAAAAAAAACAAAAAAAAAAACCAAAGGGTTTACAACCCCTTTAACATGAGTTTGAATGTGATTGCCTAATTCTGAACACAGCTACATCCCCAGTTATAAGAGGGTGTGCACACTTATGCAACCACAATATTTTAGTTTTTTATTTTTACTTCCTCTCCCTAAAAGATTTCAGTTTGTTTTTCAATTGAACTGTACAGTTTATACCGTATATACTCGAGTATAAGTCGAGGCCCTAATTTACCACACAAAAATGGGAAAAACATATTGACCCGAGTATAAGGCGAGGGTGAGAAATGCACAGCTACTGTAAGTGGAAAAGAGGGTCAACAATGCCCATTTGCAGCCTCACTGTGCCCATTTGCATGCCTCACTGTGCCCATTTGCAGCCATAGTTCCCCCGAACTTCAAACTAGGTAGTTAAGGGTTCCTAGATGCCCCCTAGCTGCAGCCAAAATTTGGGGTCTCTGAACCTAAAGGGTCCCGAAATGACATTGCAGCAGATGTACACAGTTGACCGATTTTGGGGCCCCGTATTTCGGGGCCACTTAGTGTTAATAACCCCAAATTTGGTGTGCAAACCCAGTGGAACTAGCACCATAAAATTTCCAAAGCTGGGGTTTCTAGCACCAAGTGGCCCCGAGATACAGGGCCCCAAAAATCGGTTCAGAAAATGTCAAGCACTTTTCTGCAGCAGAGAATGACATTTTCTGAACCGATTTTTGGGGCCCTGTATCTCGGGGCCACTTGGTGCTAGGAACCCCAGCTGAGATATGGGGCCCCAAAGTTAGTTCAGAAAATGAAATTTTTTGCCGCAGAAAAGTGCTTGACTCGAGTATAAGTCGAGGGGGGCACTTTCAGCACAAAAAAATGTGCTGAAAAACTCGACTTATACTCGAGTATATACGGTAGGTCACATTAAAGGTGGAAAAAGTTCTGAAATGATTTATATATATATGTCTCATTTTTTTACATCACAGAAACCTGACATTTTAACACGGGTGTGTAGACTTTTTATAGCCACTGTATAATACAGTTGTGTGAAAAAGTATTTGCCCTCTTTCTGATTTTTTATTATTTTGCATATTTCTCACACTTAAATGATTCAGATCATCAACCAAATGTTATTATTACACTAAGATAACCCGAGTAAATACAAGATGCAGTTTTTAAATGATGGTTTCATTTATTAGGGCAAAAAAGATGTCCAAACCTACATTTTGCTTTGTGTGAACCATTTGGAGGTGGACTTTGGACTTTGCTGTTGTGTTTCGGATCATTGTCCTTCTGTATAACCCAAGTGCACTTGAGCTTGAGGTCACGAACTGATGGCCGGACATTCTCCTTTTCTGGTAGAGCTCAGAATTCATGGTTCCATCAATTATGGTAAGTTGTCCAGGTCCTGAAGCTACAAAGCAGCCTCAGACCATGACGCTACCACCACCATGTCTGACTGTTGGTATGATGTTCTTGTTGTAAAATGCTGTATGCGTTTTATGCCAGATGTAACGGGAAGCACACCTTCCAAAAAGTTAAATTTGTCTCATCAGTTCACAGAATATTTCCCTAAAAGTCTTGGGTATAATCAAGATGTTTTTTGGTAAATGTGAGATGAGCCTTTGTATTCTTTTTGGTCAGCAGTGGCTTTGGCCTTGGAACTCTCCCATGGACGTCATTTTTGCCCAGTCTCTTTCTTATTGTTGAATTATGAACACTGATCTTACCTGAGGCAAGCGAGGCCTGCACTTCTTTAGATGTTGTTCTGGGTTCTTTTATGACCTTCTGGATGAGTCCTCGTGCTCTTGGAATCATTTTGGTTGGCCGGCCACTCCTGGGAAGGTTCACCACTGTTCCAAGTTTTCTCCATTTGTGGATAATGGCTCTCACCGTGGTTCACTGGTGTCCCAAAGCCTTAGAAATGGCATTGTAATCCTTTCCAGACTGATACATGTCAATGATTTTGTTTCTCATCTGTTCTTGAATTCCTTTAGATCACGGCATGATGTGAGGCTTTTTGAGATCTTTTAGCGTGCTTCACTTTGTCAGACAGGTTCTATTTAAGTGTTTTTTTGATTCAACAGGTCTGGCAGTAATCAGGCTTGGGTGTGGCAAGTGAAATTTAACTTAGCTTTCCAAAAAATTGTGGTTAATCACAGTTCATTCATGATTCAGCATGGAAATGGGCAATTACTTTTTCACATAGGGCCAGGTAGGTTTGAACAGCTTTTTTCCCTTAATAAATTAAATAATTTAAACACTGCATCTTGGATTTACTTGGGTTAACTTTGTGTAATATTAAAATTTGTTTGATGATCTGAAGTGTGATAAATATGCAAAAAAAAAAAAAAATCAGGTAGGGGGCAAAAACTTTTCTCACAGCACTGTGTATATACATATTATTTATATATATATATATATATATATATATATATATATATTTTTTTTTTTAATTTGTATTATTATTTTGTGTCACATAAAGAAAAAAAATGCGCAGACTTGAAAAATGCCTTTTTTATATTGGAAACAACTTTTGCCATGCTTTGCACCAATAGCGTAATTTTACTGTCATTTTAAACCGGACAAAATATAGAATAAAATGTATACTCTTTTTAATACAGTAAAATGACTTTTTTTTTTAAACTTACATCGATCAAAATAGAAAAAAAATAACCCCTCTTTTTAGGCCGGGTTCACAAATGTGCAGCCGCAGGTTCATGCCTGGGGTCCGGTGTGTGTCTGTTCACCAGTTCAGGACCGCATTTTTGCCTGAATTCGGCACCTGAACCGGACTTAGACACGCACAGGACCCTTTTGCAATCCGCCCCGGACTTGTGTGAACCGGCTCCATTGTGAGGAGTTCACACTCGCTTGTCATGCGAACTGAATGCAGTGAAATCTGCTGCATTCAATTCGCACACATGTGAACCCAACCTTAGTTTTTTTTTTATTTTGTCTGTAGATTACTTAGAAAATCAAATAATTTTTGCAAGACAGTAAAACCAAAAGCCCAGCCCATTCTTCAAAATTCAGAAAGAATGACTAAGGCGCTCTTTAGAATTCTGTCACGCCTAAAAAGGGCAAATGTTGGTGGGAATGACAGATTCCTGTTGTAGTGGAGTGGAGTTTAGCTCCCAGTCGCAGCACCTGTCAGACAGCGTGACTCCCTCCAAAGTATGTCATCATGTAATGACAAAGGTATTGCTTAATAAACAGGCCACTAGAGGAAATGTAAAACATGCCCTGGCCCATAATGAGTACAAAGGTACAAGAGCTGAAGTGGTTAAGAAAAGGGGAAGTCTGTGGTATGCCAGTATTATAATGTGGTTGTTTCTTTGATCCTGGAGCAATTCAGCAACCCTTGACATCATGTCACAAGATCCATGTAATAAAGGAAGCTGTACTGTACTGTAGAATTGTAGAAATGAAATATTTCACAGTATTACATTGTTTTAATTTTATTTCAGGTACTTATATAGCGCCGTCAATTTACGCAGCACTTTACATATGCATCGTACAACCACATCAGTCCCTACTCTCAAGGAGCTTACAATCCAAGGTCCCTAACTCACATTCATACATATACATAATACGGCCAATTTAGACAGGAGACAGTTAACCTACCAGCATAACTTTGGAGTGTGGGAGGAAAATCGGAGTACCCGGAGGAAACCCACACAGGCACAGGGAGAACATGCAAACTCCAGGCAGGTAGTGTCGTGGTCGGGATTCGAACCAGTGACCCTTTTGTTGCCAGGTGGAAGTGCATATTAGATAACTCATTGTACAGCTCAGACACAACAAACACTTGGCTCGAAGTATGGGCTACATATCTTCAACATCTAGCAGTTACCAACATTTTAAAAATGTATAAAATTACAGGGATCCTATGCTGGTGAATCGGTACGCCACACAAGCAAAGTGGTCTCATAGGACCATACACAGAAAATCATGTCTTCTTCATAGGTTCACATAATGGTCTTAAATTGTATAAAACCCAAAATGTAAAAATTTTAATACACGCGTGCCTTGCTTTAACCACTTGCCAACCATGCTATAGCCGAATGACGGCTACGGCGCGGACATGCGTGCCTTGCTTTAACCACTTGTCAACCGCACTATAGCCGAATGACGGCTACGGCCCGAACAGCCAGTTCTGGGGGGCCATTGTATGAGGTCCTTCCATGATCACGCCTGCCACGTCCCCACAAACCCTCTGGGTCCTTTTTTTTTTTTTTTTTTTTTTTTTTTTTAAATCAGTCTTTTTTATTGTGTTCAATTTAACCAGTGAACCCACCAAAAAAAGGCTACTTCACCACTTTCCCCCATAGGGCGCTCCTGCACTAAAATACTAGGCGATTGTTGTCACCCTGCATGGTGCCCTTAGAAAGATCTGCAGGCTGGTGTGCTAACATACAGCATGTATGCACTCACAGACCGTGTCCTGGTATTTGTAATGATGGTGTGCACACGTGTACTGGAAGATGCGTCACAGCCACTGAGGTGTGCACAACAATTATGCAGAAAGTTCACACATGCAGAAAGTTCAGGTCTGCCTGTCAGGCGTAAAGGTTATACAGAGCGTATTTAACATGGGTTCTTATGGAACACGTTCACATCAATTCATTTTTGTACCTCTGAATTTTTGGAAAGGGTCAGGGACTTTTTTAAAAGGCAAAACGCTGCTTTTTTTTTGGTTAAATAGACTTCAATGGAGACGCTTCAGAAAAGCATGTAGTGCGATTTTGACGCGTTTTGCATTATTATTCTGCCCAACAACAAATTGGCCAAACAAAAATAAAAAACACATGCCCGAAAAGCACAGCAAAAAGCACTGCAGAAACGCTCAAAAGCAACCTGCATAGGTGTGAATGGAGCCTAATGCCACGTACACACAGGCAGACTTTTCGACCGGACTGGTCCGACAGACTTTTGAATGAACGGACTTGCCTACACACCATCACACCAAAGTCCGACCATCACACCAAAGTGGACTAAAATAAGGAAGTTGATAGCCAGTAGCCAATAGCTGCCCTAGCGTCGGTTTTCGTCCGTCGGACTAACATACAGACGAGCGGATTTTTCGCCCGGACTCGAGTCCGTCAGAAAGATTTGAAGCATGTTCCAAATCTAAAGTCCATCAGATTTTCAACTGGAAAAGTCCGCTAAAGGTCCGATGAAGCCCACACACGATCGGATGGTCCGTCGGACCAGTCCGATCGAAAAGTCCGCTCGTGTGTACGCGGCATTAGGGCTCAGTCATACATGTATGAAGCGTGAAGAGCAGGCCTGTTTATGTGTCCGGAGCAGCGTGAAGGCAGCCTGTGGAGACGGAGTGGCTGTATAAACTCACCCGCATATGTGAGTTTGGTAGGTGTGCAGAGACGGGTGGATGGCCCTGAACGCAGTGTGCGTCTGGGGCTACACACCCGTCCCCCACTCGGTGGGGCAGGTGGGTATATACAGACCATCCATCTTCACAGACCGCCTTCACACTGCTCCGGACACAAACAGGCCTGCTCTTCACACTGTATGGGCCCTGCCCCCTGCGTGAATGAGCTTGAAATCTCCTTTCTATGACCAAGTCTTTCCACACAGCATTCCTCATGCCCCAACTCTGTGTCTGGAGAGCAAACACCAAGATGGAGGCACAATTGTTCCTGGAAGGCTGTCTGGGTTGCACAGGGAGAGAAGACAGAAAAACATATTGATAGAACAGTACCTACACACTTCACAGACATGTTCACCCTTTTATGTAAAGCCTAGAGACAATTGCATGCAGCAATAGTTGTCAGTGGCATGCTGGGACATTTAGTTCTACAGCAGGAGAAGGTGAAAGGTTAGCATGTTTAGCTGTCTGTTAGTAATACACGGAGGTTTGTCTGACCCAGCACAACACAGGCACACAGCCCTATAAAGAAGTAGCACCTCGTGTTGCCATGGTAACGGCGTCCGGGCCCGTTTCCCGCCCATACCTCCCAGTGCTCCTACCTTATCTGAGGGGGTGACCTCCTGTGTGAGGCGGCCAGGCAGGCCCCTGTGTATAGGCAGGGCGGCTCCTGAGCTGTATGGGAAGTGTGTGTGAGAGCTGTTTCCGTGTGCGGCATGCTGTGCCTGCCCACTTCTGCAATACACAGTACAGTCATACACACTGACACAGTGCTGGGGACAAGCACAGTCCTGAACATTAGTCCTTAGTACACTTGTTATTTATCATACAGTCCCCAATAAAAATCCATGCAATGGCTGAATGGTAAAGAGACCCTGGCATCACGTGTTACATCTGTATTTTATTACTTCCTATGAAAAGGCAAGCATTTTCAGCCTCATTTAGACTTGCATTCGGGTGTATACACACCACGGTGCTTCGCTCTGCGGCCACAGCAAAAACTCCCCAACTTGTTGCGATCAGCATCAGCTATTGCAATGCACACAGATGCGGCGCATTTGTCAGCAAAAATGGGGGTTAGCCCTGGTTCACACTGCCACAACTTGTCATGTGACTTGAGAGTTCAAAGTCGCATAGCAAGATGTGATAGGGTTGCCACCTCTTCCCTTTAAACCCGAACACATTTTAATTACACAGGTTCTGTGGCTGATTAAGGTGGTAATTACACTCACTTGGTGCCTTATCTGCATTAAATTAGCCTCAGGAATCTGTGTAATTAATATGTGTTCAGGGTTTAAATGGATGAGGTGGCAACCCTAAGACCCCTTTCACACGTGGCGTTTTCAGGCGCTTTAGCGCTAAAAATAGCACCTGAAAAAAGCCTCACCTGCAATCCCAGTGTGAAAGCCCAAGTGCCTTCACATTGGGGCGCTGCGCTGCCAGGGCGTCACAAAAAGTCCTGCAAGCAGCTTCTTTGTAGCACTGTAGGAGCGGTGAATACACCGCTCCTAAAGCACCCCTGCCCATGGAAAGCGCCGCTGCAGCGGCGTTTTGCCGGCAGTTTTTGGCCGCTAGCGGGGGTTAAAAGTGCTAGCGGCCGAATAGTGTGGCTAAAACTACGGTAAACCGCCGCTAAAAATAGCAGCACTTTACCACCGAAGCCCGGGCGCTGGTAGTGTGAAAGTGCCCTAAGTCGCGCCCCATTAACTGCAATGGAACCATTCTAATTGGTGCGACTCAAGACTTAGAAAAAGGTTCCTGCACCACCATTGGTGCAACTTCAATACGACTTGCATTGACCTCTGTTAACCACTTACCAGTGGTTCTGTTATCTTGACTGGGCGTCATATGACGTCCAGCAGGATAACATGTAGGGGCGTGCAGCGCTGCGATCGCGAGTGCGGCGTGTCAATCTGACATGCGGCATCTCCAATCGTGATAAGAAGCCTCTGACAGAGGCTTCTTACCACATGATCAGCTGTGACCAATCATCGCGAGAACCAGGAAGTGCCGGTAAACGTCATTCCTCAGTTCACGCTGACAGGGAGAACCGATCGGCGGCTCTCCCTGTCAAAGACGGGAGGGGGGGGGGGTCAGTGCTGATAATTAGCACATTGATTATCAGCACAGCCCCATCAGATGTGTCAATCAGTGCCCAGTAGTGCCCCAATAATAAGTCTGCTAGTGCCCACCACAGTGCCAATCAGTGCCCATCACAGTGCCAATCAGAGCCCACCATAGTGCCAATCAGTGTCCATCACAGTGCCAATCAGTGCCCAGCATTAATACCTGTCAGTACCTGTCCAATCAATGCTGCCCATCAGTGCCATCTATTAGTGTCCATTAATGCCACCTGTCAGTGTCGCCTGTCAGTGCCGTATAGTGTTGCCTTTCAGTGCTGCATATCAGTGCCACCTATCGATGCCCATCAGTGCTGCATATCAGTGCCGCCTATCAGTGCCCATCAATTCTACATATCAGTGCCTCCTCATCAGTGCCACCTTATCAGTGCCAACCCATCAATGTCCATAGGTGCTGACTCATCAGTGCCCATCAGTGAAGGAAAAAACAAAATTTTATAACAGAAATGAAGAAAAACTTTTTTTTTTCAAAAATGTCCGTCTTTTTTAGTTTGTTTAGCAAAAAAATAAAAACTGCAGACGTGATCAAATAC
This sequence comes from Aquarana catesbeiana, assembly GCF_042186555.1. Classification (NCBI taxonomy): domain Eukaryota; kingdom Metazoa; phylum Chordata; class Amphibia; order Anura; family Ranidae; genus Aquarana; species Aquarana catesbeiana. The sequence goes on from NC_133327.1 coordinate 61,198,983, forward strand.
CACCAAAAGAAAGCTCTATTTGTGGGAAGATAATGATAAAAATTTAGTTTGGGTACAGTGTTGTATGACCGCACAATTCATTGTCATGTCATTCAAAGTGCGACAGCACTGAAAGCTCAAAATTGTCCTGGGCAGGAAGGGGTGAAAGTGCCTGGTATTGAAGTGGTTAAAGAAGTCGTATGCAAGCCGCAATTAAGTCGCACAGGGTTGTTGGATTCAAGGTTGCACAAAGCAGTGTGAACCCAGCCTAAAACGCAGATTGCTCTTCAAGAAAGACGTGGATTTAGATATACGAATGAAGGGGCAGAAGAGCTATTAAGTCCTGATCCTGTTTTAACCCTTCCAAAGACATTACAGGTTTTCTTTCACGTTTTTTCCCAAAGCCACAACAGAGGAGGTCTCCCCGCCATGAGGAAAAATCCCCATAGTTGTCAGCTGATCAGATGTCCCCATTAGATTTCCCCTCCTCTCCTGTTTGGGCAACGGCGGCAAATTTATTTCCCATTTTCTTTCACGCCAATAGTGGTCACCAGGACAAAATAAACAGGGCCATTCTCCTCAGTAAAGACACAATAATAAAAGCTGTGCACCACTGGGCATGCTGATGACAGCTACAACAATAAAATCTACCCTCTATATAAGAAAAACCAACATGTAATATGCAAAGTGGTAACACTCCTAATTTGAAGCTTTGAAATATAAATAAAAAATAGAGGGAGTGGTGGCCTCCAGTTATATGCATGCCACATTAACTTACTTACCTGGGAGGCACCATCTTCATCGGTGCACCTAGTCATACTTCCGTTTGTGGCAGTATGCGCCCAGGGGATGAATAGCCAGAATGCAAAAAGTCTGTGCTCTGGGCATTTGTCCCTGGGCACATACTGCCATAAACAGAAATACCGATTGGTGTACCATCCAGCCGAAGCAGCTATCAGTCTCTCAAAGGGCCCTTTCACACTGTTCTGTAGCAAAATCGCGGTATAAACGCATATGTTTCCTGTGCATTTCTGGGGGTTTTTTTTGGGTTGCCTGCACCTGTTAAAAATGGATACGTGTCTCGAAAATGCACCAAAAATGCAAATCGCGTTTCAGTGTGAAAAGGGCCATAGAGTTTGACAGGCTACTGGCAGTGGCTGGGCAGGGCAGTTAAATGCCCACTGTGCATGGGGCCTTAGATATTTAGAAATTTGAGCTACTGCATTAGGCCTCAAGCACACGTGTGTACAATTTACTGTGTACAGATCCAGACATCCCAAGTTTCCTGCAACTCGTGGGAGTCTCCCGCATTTGGTTGTGGGCTCCCAGGGACACGCAAGCCCTGGGCCTGTCACTCACAGACAGTAGACAGCGTCCGCTTGGGCTGCTCTGTCTACTGTCTGTGGCCAGGAGAGGGGGCAGAACGGAGCCTGAAGCACTGGGGTGTCGACACTGAAGGACACTGAGGCTGCGCTGGTGGACACTGATGAGGTAGCACTGAAAGACTCTGATGGGCTGCACTGGTGGACACTGATGAGGTGGCACTGAAGGACACTGATGGGCTGTACTGGTGGACACTGATGAGGTGGCACTGATAGGCTGAACTGATGGGCTGCACTGGTGGGCATTGATGGGCTACACTGGTGGGCACTGATGGGCTGCACTGGTGGGCACTGATGAGGTGGAACTGATAGGCTGCACTGGTGGGCACTGATTAGGTGACACTGATGGGCTGCACTGGTGGGGACTGAGGAGGTAGCACTAATAGGCTGAACTGGTGGGCACTCATTGGCTGCACTGGTGAGCACTGATGAGGTGGCACTTATAGGCTGAACTGGTGGGCACTGATATGGCACTGATAGGCTGAACTGGTGGGCACTGATAGGCTGCACTGGTGGGCACTGATGAGGTGACACTGATGGGCTGCACTGGTGGGCACTGATAGGCTGCACTGGTGGGCACTGATGGACACTGATAGGCTGCACAGATGAACACTAATAGGCTGCACTGGTGGGGACTGAGGAGGTAGCACTAATAGACTGAACTGGTGGGCACTCATTGGCTGCACTGGTGAGCACCGATGAGGTGGCACTTATAGGCTGAACTGGTGGGCACTGATATGGCACTGATAGGCTGAACTGGTGGGCACTGATAGGCTGCACTGGTGGGTACTGATGAGGTGACACTGATGGGCTGCACTGGTGGGCACTGATAGGCTGCACTGGTGGGCACTGATGGACACTGATAGGCTGCACCAATGAACACTGATAGGCTGCACTGGTGGGGACTGAGGAGGTGGCACTAATAGGCTGAATTGGTGGGCACTCATTGGCTGCACTGGTGGGCACTGATGAGGTGGCACTTATAGGCTGAACTGGTGGGCACTGATAGGCTGCACTGGTGGGCACTGATGTGGCACTGATAGGCTGAACTGGTGGGCACTAATAGACTGCACTGGTGGGCACTGATGAGGTGTCACTGATAGGCTGCACTGGTGGGCACAGATGGACACTGATAGGCTACACTGATGGACACTGATAGGCTGCACTGGTGGGCAATGATGTGCTGCACTGGTGGGCACTGATGAGGTGGCACTGATGGACACTAATAGGCTACACTGATGGACACTGATAGGCTGCACTGGTTGGCACTGATGAGGTGGCACTGATGGGCTGCACTGGTGGGCACTGATGAGGTGGCACTAATGGACACTGATAGGCTGCACTGGTGGGAACTGATGAGGTGGCACTGATTGACACTGATAGGCTGCACTGATGGGCTGCACTGGTAGGCATTGATGAGGTGGCACAAATGGACACTGATGGTCACTGATAGGCTGTACTGATGGACACTGATAGGCTGCATTTAATTGGCACTGATCAGGCTGCATTTCATTGGCACTGGCAAGGCTGCATTTCATTGGGGGGGGGGGGGGGGTCGGCGCCGGCGTAAAGTGTCACTTGCCTGAAATTAGTTTTTGCAGGTTGGGATGTCTGCAGATCTGTAGTTTATACAAATCTAAATGTAGCGGTATTGTATGCTATGGGCCCATACACACAGGTCTGCAGAATGTGTGTGCATTGTTTGCGTGCATCCAGTATACATGGACCCTATTAGATGCTGCCGACAGGCCAACATGTAAATAAATGTGTAGCCAGCTGTGCTGCCGCTGCTGATTACACGCTGTTCATGTTTACATCTCCTTTAACCACTTGAGCCCCGGACCATTATGCTGCCTAAGGACCAGAGGTCTTTTTCCAATTTGGCACTGCGTCGCTTTAACTGCTAATTGCGCGGTCATGCAATGCTGTACCCAAACGAAATTTGCGTCCTTTTCTTCCCACAAATAGAGCTTTCTTTTGATGGTATTTGATCACCTCTGCGGTTTTTATTTTTTGCGCTATAAACGGAAAAAGACCGAAAATTTTGAAAAAAAATGATATTTTCTACTTTTTGTTATAAAAAAAATCCAATAAACTAAATTTTAGTCATACATTTAGGCCAAAATGTATTCGGCCACATGTCTTTGGTAAAAAAAATGTCAATAAGCGTATATTTATTGGTTTGCGCAAAAGTTATAGCGTCTACAAACTAGGGTACATTTTCTGGAATTTACACAGCTTTTAGTTTATGACTGCCTATGTCATTTCTTGAGGTGCTAAAATGGCAGGGCAGTACAAAACCCCCCCAAATGACCCCATTTTGGAAAGTAGACACCCCAAGGAAATTGCTGAGAGGCATGTTGAACCCATTGAATATTTATTTTTTTTGTCCCAAGTGATTGAAAAATGACAAAAAAAAAAAAAAAAAAAAATATTTACAAAAAGTCGTCACTAAATGATATATTGCTCACACAGGCCATGGGCCTATGTGGAATTGCACCCCAAAATACATTTAGCTGCTTCTCCTGAGTATGGGGATACCACATGTGTGGGACTTTTTGGGAGCCTAGCCGCGTACGGGGCCCCGAAAACCAATCACCGCCTTCAGGATTTCTAAGGGTGTAAATTTTTGCTTTCACTCTTCACTGCCTATCACAGTTTCGGAGGCCATGGAATGCCCAGGTGGCACAAAACCCCCCAAAATGACCCCATTTTGGAAAGTAGACACCCCAAGCTATTTGCTGAGAGGCATATTGAGTCCATGGAATATTTTATATTTTGACACAAGTTGCGGGAAAGTGACACTTTTTTTTTTTTTTTTTTTTTTTTTCATAAAGTTGTCACTAAATGATATATTGCTCACACAGGCCATGGGCATATGTGGAATTGCACCCCAAAATACATTTAGCTGCTTCTCCTGAGTATGGGGATACCACATGTGTGGGACTTTTTGGGAGCCTAGCCGCGTACTGGACCCCGAAAACCAATCACTGCCTTCAGGATTTCTAAGGGTGAAAATTTTTGATTTCACTCTTTACTGCCTATCACAGTTTCGGAGGCCATGGAATGCCCAGGTGGCACAAAACCCCCCCAAATGACCCCATTTTGGAAAGTAGACACCCCAAGCTATTTGCTGAAAGGCATGGTGAGTATTTTGCAGCTCTCATTTGTTTTTGAAAATGAAGAAAGACAAGAAAAAACATTTTTTTTTTTTCTTTTTTCAATTTTCAAAACTTTGTGACAAAAAGTGAGGTCTGCAAAATACTCACTATACCTCTCAGCAAATAGCTTGGGGTGTCTACTTTCCAAAATGGGGTCATTTGGGGGGGTTTTGTGCCACCTGGGCATTCCATGGCCTCCGAAACTGTGATAGGCAGTGAAGAGTGAAATCAAAAATTCACGCCCTTAGAAAGCCTGAAGGCGGTGGTTGGTTTTCGGGGTCCCGTACGCGGCTAGGCTCCCAAAAAGTCTCACACATGTGGTATCCCCGTACTCAGGAGAAGCAGCAGAATGTATTTTGGGGTGTAATTTCACATATTTCCATGGCATGTTTGAGCAATATATCATTTAGTGACAACTTTGTGCAAAAAAAAAAAAAAAAAAAAAAAAAATTTGTCTCTTTCCCGCAACTTGTGTCGCAATATAAAATATTCCATGGACTCGACATGCCTCTCAGCAAATAGCTTGGGGTGTCTACTTTCCAAAATGGGGTCATTTGGGGGGGTTTTGAACTGTCCTGGCATTTTATGCACAACATTTAGAAGCTTATGTCACACATCACCCACTCTTCTAACCACTTGAAGACAAAGCCCTTTCTGACACTTATTGTTTACATGAAAAAGTTTTTTTTTTTTGCAAAAAAATTACTTTGAACCCCCAAACATTATATATTTTTTTAAAGCAAATGCCCTACAGATTAAAATGGTGGGTGTTTCATTTTTTTTTTTCACACAGTAATTGCGCAGCGATTTTTCAAACGCATTTTTTGGGGAAAAAACACACTTTTTTAAATTTTAATGCACTAAAACACGCTATATTGCCCAAATGTTTGATGAAATAAAAAAGATGATCTTAGGCCGAGTACATGGATACCAAACATGACATGCTTTAAAATTGCGCACAAACGTGCAGTGGCAACAAAATAAATACATGTTTAAAAGCCTTCAAAAGCCTTTACAGGTTACCACTTTAGATTTACAGAGGAGGTCTACTGGAAAAATTACTGCACTCGATCTGGCCTTCGCGGTGATACCTCACATGCATGGTGCAATTGCTGTTTATGTTTGACGACAGACCGCCGCTTGCGTTCGCCTTAGCGCGAGAGCAGGGGGCGACAGGGGTGTTTTTTTTTTTTTTTTTTTTTTTTCTTTATTATTTTTTTGCTTTTTTAATCTTACTTTTAAACTGTTCCTTTCATATTTTTTTTTTTAATCATTTTTATTGTTATCTCGGGGAATGTAAATATCCCCTATGATAGCAATAGGTAGTGACAGGTACTCTTTTTTGAAAAAATTGTGGTCTATTAGACCCTAGATCTCTCCTCTGCCCTCAAAGCATCTGACCACACCAAGATCGGTGTGATAAAATGCTTCCCCAATTTCCCAATGGCGCTATTTTTTTTTTTGTTTAATATGTTTTTATTGATGACAGGAAGTCCAATACACAAAAATAGGTGCCCATCATATGCTTGGGCATAATAAACATACATAAAATGTTATACATTCCATATTATGTTAAGGTACAATGTAAAGGTATGTATGCAGGGCATGAGCACTCCCTAAAAACTTAAACTATGACATTTGAAACAGGACCTGATCCTGACATATTTTTCACTTATATGAACATCTAGGCATTAAAAGAAAAGGAGAGAGATAGAGAAGAGAAGAAAAGAACAGGGATAGGGCCGAAGGGAATTGGAGGGGTGAGAGTGGGAGAGGAAGGGAGGGGGAGGAGGGATGGGGAGGGTGCCCACCTCAGCCAGGGCGTTGCATTTTAATATACAGACACATTACGTGTTTGAAGCCATAATTTCCGCGTACGCCGCGGAGTACTTGAAGGCGAACCACTGGGACCATATTTTCCTCCCTAAGTCTGATTTGTTTCTGAGGGAGAAGGTTAAGTCCTCCATGTAGTATGTGTGGTCTACCTCACATAACCATTGACGCAGGGAAGGTATCTTTGGAGTTTTCCAGAACCTAGGTATGAGGGTTTTGGCAGCGTTTAATAAATGTGGTGTAATGGATTTTTTGTATGGTCCCACTGGCTCGTCTGTACAATGCAATAATACCTGCCAGGGGTCATTAGGAACCTCCGAGCCCTGGATTTCTTTTATCCAATGGAGGATGGTAAGCCAAAAGGGCCTAATAAGTGGGCAGGACCACCAAATATGAGCATGTGTTCCTCTCTCTCCACATCTCCTCCAACAGAGAGGTGAGACCTGAGGAAATAGCTTGTTGAGCACAGCAGGAGTGTAGTGCCACCTGGTCAAAAGTTTATAATTAACTTCAGCTGATTTCGAGGACATGGATGATGCGTGAGAGAGTTGAAGGATAGAAGATTTCTGGGTTTCCGTTAGGGTCTGACGAAGATCCTTTTCCCAGTTGCGAAGGAAGCTAGGATATCCTGCGGTGCTCAGTGATCTTAATGATTTATAAAAATAAGAAAGAGGTTTCTCCACTGGGTGGACATCAACAAAGGCTGCTTCTATCACCGTTAGGTTAGATACATTGCGCAAAGGCTTAGGAAGGGTTTTAATGAAATCAGATAATTGCAGATATCTCCATAGGTCCATAAACGATGGGTTTGGGACCGTTGTGAGCATGGTCAAAGGTAAAGCGTCAGAGTCTTTGGTGACTTGGTGTAGTAACACTGAGTTCCCAAGATTCCAGGAGTGTAACTTGGGATCGATGTTCCCCGGGGGGAAATACATGTGACCAGTTATTGGCATGAGGGGGGAGTTGTATTGCCAAGCGTGCTTTTTACAAAGTAAGTCCCAGACCCGTAGCGTATAACACGTGAGAGGGGATGTTTCCTCAGATAAGTGCCTGGTTTTCTTCGGAATCCAGATTAATGGATAGAGGTCAGTGCCCCCCAGTGCCACCTCCAGTGATACCCAGAGTTTTGAATCTTTATGATATTTCCAATCTGAGATTCTGGATAAAATGGTTGCCAAAAAATATTGTTTGATGTCCGGGAGGGCCAGACCTCCCTCCGCCTTTGATCTAGTAAGAAGCGATCTAGTCAGTCTGGGACGGCGTCTACCCCAGACGTATCTGCAAATCATGGTTGTTATGCGTTTAAAGTACTCAGCAGGAATATGAAACGGTATCATTTGGAACAGGAAGAGCAGCCTGGGCAGTATGTTCATTTTAACCACTCCTATCCTCCCCAGCCACGAATGTGCGAGTTGAGACCATTTTTGGAGATCGGATTTGATTGAATTTAATAGAGGCATAAAATTGGTTTGGAATAAAGAGGACAGTGCGGGAGTAAGGAATATACCTAGATATTTCATGGCTTTTTTTTGCCAACTAAAAGGGAAAGATTCCTGTAGGTGAGTTGCGGTTTCTTTGGGGACTGAAATATTTAGGATTTCAGATTTTGTCATGTTAATTTTAAAGTTTGAGATTTGGTTAAAGGTCGAAAAGGCCTGCATTAAGTTGGGAAGGGTAATTCTAGGTTGTTGAATGTAAAACAAAATATCGTCCGCATATGCAGCATATTTATGTTCAAAGGAGCCCACAGTAATGCCGTGTATGTTTGGATTGTGTCTTATAGTTGATAGAAAGGGTTCTAACGATAGGGCGAATAAAATCGGTGAAAGGGGGCATCCCTGACGAGTACCGTTATGTAGAACGAAGGGGTCACTGAGGGTGCCGTTAATTCTAAGTTGGGCTGTGGGATAATTATAGAGAGCTGCTATTTGGCTCAGGAAAGAGGGGCTCAGCCCCAGGTGAGCCAGAGTCGCCATTAGGAACTCCCAGTCCACCCGGTCAAATGCCTTCTCGGCATCCGTTGACAGCAGCAGGGTGGACTGGGAGGACCCACGCACGTGCGCGATCAGGGAGAGGGTACGCAGAGAGTTATCGCGTGCCTCTCTACCGGGAATGAAACCCGTTTGTTCATTCGAAACCCATTTAGGGACTAAGGGGAGGAGTCTGTTAGCTATTAGTTTTGCGTATAATTTAGCGTCAGTATTCAAAAGGGAGATGGGGCGATAACTACCACAGCAACTCGGGTCCTTTCCTGCTTTGGGGATAATTGTGATGTGTGCATGTAAAGTTTCTGGTCTAATAGGGTCACCGGAGGGAATTGAGTTAGCATAGTTAGCAAGTCTTGGGAGCAGGATGTCTGCAAAAGAGCGATAATAGGAGACCGTAAGCCCATCCGGGCCCGGAGCCTTGCCCGATGCCATGGCCTTAAGAGCTCTACGTAGCTCTTCAGAGGTGAATTCACCGTCTAGGGTTGACAACAAGTCATCTGCCAGTCTTGGGAGTTTAGCTTTTGCAAGGTAGTCTTGTATAGCCTGTCTGCGGGTAGCTTGGTCGGGTATATTGTGTTGCACATGGTATAGTTGTTGATAAAACATTCTAAACTCGGCCGCTATTGCAGGGGTGTGGTGAACTAGCTCATCAGTTCTAGATTTAATTTTAGCAATGAAAGTTGCAGCTTTTTTTTGTTGCAGAGAGCGAGCCAGCAATCTACCAGGCTTATTGCCCCATTCGTATGAACGTTGTGCTATAATGCGAAATTGCTGTTTTTGTTCAATATGAAAGAGATTTTTCAGATCTTCTCTCTTTTTGGTTAGGGTTTCAAACACCTGATTTGCTAGGCCCGCTTTGTGCTGTCGTTCAAGGGCACCTATATCTCTGAGGAGTTCTGCTTGCTGTGTTGCTCTCTCTTTTTTTTTCCTAGCCCCTAGTTCAATGAATTTTCCTCGTATAAAGGCCTTATGGGCCTCCCAAAGTACTCCCGGGGAGATCTCCCGGCTGGCATTGTCCCCGAAGTATTGTGCCAATTCCTTGGAAATAGCGGTAGTGTCTATGTCATCCATGAGTAAGTGGTCGTTTAGTTTCCAATTAACGATCTTAGTTGGGATAGAGGGAATTTTTATCTGAAGTATAATTGGTGCGTGATCTGATAATGTGGAGGTTTCTATCTTTGAGCCAATGATAAGGGGGAGGTGAAAGTGATCAATAAAAAGGTAATCGATGCGTGAATATGAGTGATGTAAGTGCGAAAAATGGGTGTAGTCTCTCGCTTTAGGATTGAGGATTCTCCAGACATCGATTAACTGGGCGTCATGCAGACGTTTGCGTACGAGTGTTAATCGTCGGTGTGTGATGCAGGATGTGCCTGTGGATGTGTCAATAGGGGGTTCCAAGGGGGCATTAAAGTCTCCTGATAGAAGGACACACCCCTGGGCAAAATCTGTCAATTTAGTAAGGGTGGCGGTCAGAAAGCCAGTTTGGTCTCGATTGGGAGCGTATAGTGTGGCGATAGTGCATAACATACTACCCAGCTTGCCTCTGAGAAATAGAAATCGCCCCGAAGGGTCGCTTACCATAGTTTCGAACGAGAACGAGGTACCCCTGCGAAAGCCAATGGCCACACCTTTAGACTTGTGAATATCAGAAAGGCTGTAGTACCACGTGGGGTACTTTGGGGAAAAGAGTTTCACTGCTGTTGTGTGTGTCAGATGAGTCTCCTGCAGGCAAACAATGTCAGCCCGCAGGCGATCCAGCTCTCTAAATAAATTGTGACGCTTACCTGGAGCGTACAGTCCCCGGACGTTGAGTGAAAGTATGTTGAGCTTAGCCATTGACTCCGTCAGGGGGAACCCACTCCATCCATTCCATAAGCCCCTTGTATCTGAGGTGGACACCAATAAAAGAATTAGGGATGGGGTAGGGTGGGGTAGGGAAAATCCAGGAGATGAAGGAGAAGAAGATAAACAGAGAAAAAGAAGATAAGAAGGAAGAAGGTAGTTTACCAAATTGCATCGTCACATTCACCACCCAGTCTGTACCTAGGCGGCAATCAGCACGCAGAGCACTGCAGTGCATGATGGGGATAAATCGCGGGCCCCGCACACCCGGTGCCCCAACCCCGAGGGGGACGAGCCCACGAGTGCACGGGACCCCCCGGGGGAACGGGTCCGCCACCCGGAACGACAAACAGAGGGCGCTCAACGTGGCGCATCTGTCCGCCCCAGAGCTCCGGAGCCGGCACAAACAAATTATTATAACATCAAACCCAAGAGGCGTTTGCCAAACACATCAAATTCAAATTTAACCTTATAAAACGTTAAACCAAGTAACACCGGTAGGGTTAATGTCCCGGCAGTCTTTAGCTATGTTTCTCTAGACCAAGTGTCCAAAAAAAAAAAAAAGAAAACAAAAGAGAGAACAACCAATAAGTAAAAACAAGATCCGTTATATCAGATCGAATAACTGAATACTTGCGGCCAACACCAAGGACATGATGTTGCAGACCATAGCCAGGGTCCTTTTGCTTCCAAATAGGAGTCACCCAACTTGTGGAGGAGGAGATCCAGAAGAGCCCGATCTGCGCTTGTGATCTACTTTTTGCCACCGTGGTTCTGCAGAGGGGGTAGGGGATGGAATGAGATCTTGCCATCCTGGGAGTTCTGGTATGGGTATATTGAGATCCGTGCAGAACTTATCCAAGTCCTCTGGGAAGCGAAGAGTCACAGTTTTGCCCTCCTTGTGCGCAATGAGTGATGCAGGGAACCCCCAGCGATAGTTGATCGATGCTGCACGGAGCTGTTCAGTTAAGGGACGCAGAGCCCTGCGTCGGTCCAGCGTTTCTCTGGCTAGATCTGGGAAGAACAAGAGGGAGGCCCCGTCAAAGTCCAGAGGTGATTTTTCTCTGGCCTTTTTCATGATTATTTCTTTCTCCTCAAAATAATGCAGTCTGCATATCACGTCCCGCGGGACTTCCGATGACAAGTTGCGGGGGCGGAGGGCCCTGTGAGCTCGGTCTATTTTCAGAGGAAAGTCCGCGGGCTGACCGAGGAGGCCGTTGAATATACCTCGCAGTGAGGGGAGGAGGTCGTCGTCACCCGTTGCCTCTGGCAACCCTCTTATCCTGATGTTATTCCGCCTATTGCGGTTCTCCTGGTCCTCGATCTTGTAGAGGGCCATTCTGTGCGCAATAGAGAGGGTGCGGGTGGTGTTCTGTAAGGCCCTAATGGCGGACGCGTGGCGATCCAACCGTAGTTCGGTCTCCTCCACCCGCTCTAACACGTGCGAAAGATCCGATCTCACCGCGGAGATCTCTTTTTTGATCGAACGCTCCAGCCCTGCGAACAAGGAGGTCAGCTCTGTCTTGGTGGGGAGATCGCTCACGAGCGCCGCAACCCCCGAGTATTTTAAGGCGCTCTCGTCTCCCTCTGAGCAGGCCGAAGTTGCTGGGGAGTGTCTCCCGGGCTCAGATCTGTGGCGGGAGGCGGAGCACGCACCCCGAGGAGAGCGGCCAAGCTCGTCCATATCAAGGGAGTCCTCTGGATCGGTGGCCAGGTAACGTTTTATGGATCCCGAAGGGGTTCCTTTTTTAGGTAGCGACTTGCCTGGTCTCTTCCGCATGCTGTGGAGGTTCAAACCTGGTAGAAATCTTGGGTTAAGCCGATGAAAAGTAGTGTCAGCGCCGGAGCTCGAGGAAGACACGTCCTTACCGCTGCATGCCGAAACCACGCCCCCCCCCAATGGCGCTATTTACATCCGGCGAAATCTAAGTCATGAAATACTCGTAGCTTCCGGTTTCTTAGGCCATAGAGATGTTTGGAGCCACTCTGGTCTCTGATCAGCTCTATGGTCAGCTGGCTGAATCACCGGCTGCATTCTCAGGTTCCCTGTTGAGACAGGAGAGCCAGAGAAAAACACGGAAGACGGTGGGGGGGGGGGGCATTCCCTCCCACGGCTTGTAAAAGCAGTCTAGAGGCTAATTAGCCGCTAGGATTGCTTTTACATGAAAGCCGACCGCTGGCTGAAAAGAATGATACCAAGATGATACCTAAACCTGCAGGCATCATTCTGGTATAACCACTCAAAGTCGTGAATGGCGTACCTGAAGACAAAAAAATGGTTAACAATGGTTAACAATAAAGCACAGAAAGTGTAAATAATTACACACCTGAAAAACAAACATGATAAAACATAATAACAATAACAATAACAATAACAATAAAACATTGCAGAATAGAATACAGTAAAAAAGAGCAGAACAATAGAGAGAGAGAATAGAGAGAGAGAGAACAATAAAACAACAACTATTTTTTTTATTTCATATTTTTTTTTTTTTTTACACTTTTTTTGTAACTAACTTTTATAACGGTAACCGGTTCCAGGTTCGGGTCTCTCAAAATGCGATGGCATCTTGGGAGACCCTGTGAAAGTGTGCCTAGTCTGTGCAATGCTGTACCCTACGCTAATACTCAACTAGTGAATGGTAGCGTTCAAAACATTCACCAATGCAAAGACCAGGATTGTCAGGACAGGAGGGACAATAATAGCGGGTGTCACGCCTATATCCGCGCTTGCTGCAGACACGACATCTTTTTTGGGGGGGTTCGTTGGGTAGGGGTACTCGGGAGGACATAAAAATGCCTCTCATGCAGCCGACTGCATTTGGTTGGGGATGTGAATGGGGGAAGTACGGGCGCTGCAGAAGCGGTGGGTTCCCAATTAGGATTGGCGAATGCAGCAGGAAGGGCACTATGGGCACGACGGGCCTGTGTTTGTCTTCTTGGTGGCAGTGGGACACTACTTGTGCTTGCCACCTCACCAGCTTGAACTGCACTTATGGGACTCGCCACGTCACCAAGTGTTACTGCAGTGCTGGTTTGACTACGACCGGGGTGTACTAGGCCGCTGGCGCTTGCCAGTTCACCAAAACGCTACCAAAAAACGTTAGCGATCGCAGGGATCAGGCCTGACTCTGCGAACGCTGCAGTTATGCGTTTAGTGTTTTGTAAGTGTCAGTGATCGATCGATACTGCACTTGGGTGGGCTGGGCCGGGCCGGGCGGAGGGGCAAAACGCAGGTGCTAGCAGGTATCTGGGCTGATCCCGCTAACACTGCGTTTTTGGGAACCCTAAACTGCTGGTGACGCTAGTATAGATCTGATCGGATCAGATATTGATGCGATCAGATACTATACCACTAAGGGAGGTGTACGGTGCGTGCGTGGGTGTTAGCGGTACTGGCGCTAATCTGACGCTGCCTGGGGCTGGTGCTTGCCAGTTCACCAAAACGCTACAAAAAAAACTGTTAGCGATCGCAGGGATCAGGCCTGACTCTGCGAACGCTGCAGTTATGCGTTTAGTGTTTTGTAAGTGTCAGTGATCGATCGATACTGCACTTGGGTGGGCTGGGCTGGGCCGGGCGGAGGGGCAAAACGCAGGTGCTAGCAGGTATCTGGGCTGATTCCGCTAACACTGCGTTTTTGGGAACCCTAAACTGCTGGGGACGCTAGTATAGATCTGATCGGATCAGATATTGATCCGTTCAGATACTATACCACTAAGGGAGGCGTATGCTGCGTGCGTGGGTGTTAGCGGTACTGGCGCTAACCTGACGCCTGGGGCTGGTGCTTGCCAGTTCACCAAAATGCTACCAAAAAAACTGTTAGCGATCGCAGGGATCAGGCCTGACTCTGTGAACGCTGCAGTTATGCGTTTAGTGTTTTGTAAGTGACAGCGATCGATCGATACTGCACTTAGGTGGGCTGGGCGGAGGCACAAAACGCAGGTGCTAGCAGGTATCTGGGCTGATCCCGCTAACACTGCGTTTTTGGGAACCCTAAACTGCTGGGGACGCTAGTATAGATCTGATCGGATCAGATATTGATCCGTACAGATACTATACCACTAAGGGAGGCGTATGCTGCATGCGTGGGTGTTAGCGGTACTGGCGCTAATCTGACGCTGCCTGGGGCGACGCATATCACCGCCGGGCGATCAGGGGGCTAAACCTTTATTTGGTAATAAACGGCGGGTGCCCTGACACTATAAAAAATAAACGAAATAACCAGCGTCATCCGTAACGGTTATACGGTGATCAGTGGTGAAAGGGTTAACTAGGGGGCAATCAAGGGGTTAAAACATTTATTCGGAGTATATGGGGGTCCCTGTCTCTATAAAACGCTGACGGCGAACCTAAATATTTACCTCACTAACTAGCGTCACCAGCGACACTAATACAGCGATCAGAAAAATGATCGCTTAGCAACACTGGTGACAGGGGGTGATCAAGGGGTTAAAACTTTATTAGGGGGGGTTAGGGGGGTACCCTAGACCTAAAGGGGGGTAATACTAACTGTCCCAACACTGTAACTGTCACAAACTGACACTATGCAGTAATCAGAAAAAAAAAAAAAAAAAAAAAACTGCTGGTGTCAGTTTGTGACAGGGGGGGGGGGGGGGGGTGATTGGGGGGGGATCGGGGGGCGATCGGGGGGGGGATCGGAGTGTTTTGTGTGCCTGGCATGTTCTACTGTGTGTGTGTGTGTTGTGCACTCACATAGATGTCTTCTCTCCTCGGGCCGGAACGGAAAATACCGACCCGAGGGGAGATGACATCACTTCCTTTGCTGCTGTTTAGCATACAGCAGCAAAGGAATGTTTTCATTGGCCGGCGGCGATCGCGAGGGGGGGGCCACGAACGGATGGTCTCCCCCTCATCACCGATCGTCGCTGGACAAAAGACGTCCGCCTCGGGCACCGGGGGGGGTCCGATCGGACCCCCCACCCGCGGAAGGCAAATCACGTACCCTGTACGTGATTTTGCCTGTCCGTGCCACTTTGCCGACGTACATCGGCGTGAGGCGGTCGTCAAGTGGTTAAATGAGTCGCCCTTGAATGAGCACAGGAGAGGCTGTTTGCTTTCAGACTCTCTCTCTTTAACCACTTGCCGACCGCCCCATAGCACATTTACTGCTACAGGGTGGCCACGCTGTGCAGGATCACATATACATACGTTATCTTGCATGTCCGGGTATTGGGCGGGAGTGTACGTTGCCGGCGGCTCGCTCCTGCTGTGATACTATACAGTGGGTCCCGTGGACCTGATGTCCACCAGCACCCGCTGATTGTTCTGTACACAGGCAGAACAGTAGTCTGCCTTCTGTCA
The DNA here is from genome assembly GCF_042186555.1 of Aquarana catesbeiana. Lineage (NCBI taxonomy): Eukaryota > Metazoa > Chordata > Amphibia > Anura > Ranidae > Aquarana > Aquarana catesbeiana. The sequence goes on from NC_133327.1 coordinate 61,214,494, forward strand.
GTACAGAATCCATGGATCCTGTGTTCTTGTAAAGCAGTGGCACTGATCCATGCCTTCCACTAGTAAAAGTACCCCCCCAGTTAAAAAACACATTTTAGGCACACAGTTAACCCTTTGAGTACCCCTGATGTTAACCTCTTCCCAGCCAGTGTCATTAGTACCTTGGCAGTGCATATTTTTAGCACTGATCACTGTATTAGTGCCACTGGTTCCCAAAGTGTCAGTTAGGTGTGCGATTTGTCCGCCTCAATGTCGCAGTCCCGCTATAGGTCGCCGATTGCTGCCATTAATAGTAAAAAAAATGTAAATAAAATAAAAAAATTCCACAAATATATCCCATAGTTTATAGACACTATAACTTTTGCACAAACCAATCAATATACGCTTATTGGGATTTTTTTTTACCAAAAATATGTAGCAGATTACATATTGGCCTAAATTAATAAAGAAATTAGATTTTTATAGCGCAAAAAATAAAAACCACAGATTTGATCAGATGCCACCAAAAGAAAGCTCTATTTGTGAGAAAAAAAGGACACAAACTTGTTTGGGTAAAGTGTCAGTTAAAAAAACGTAGTGCCACATCGCAAAAAATGGCCCGGTCAGGAAAGGGGGTAAATCTTCCAGAGGCGAAGTGGTTAATTGAATCTACTGAGCTATCTAAACACAGCAAGGAGGAGGTAGGTGATTCCTCTGATTAATTCAGCTGTGTGTAAATTTGACCTCTAGCTACTGAGCTCTGTAAACAACCGGCCTTTTGTTTAGCGAAGCAGGTAAGGTTAGTCTGCAAAAATGTGAAAAGAAACCTACAGCTCCACCTGCTGGCTTCAAATGAAAATACATAGTATTTATTTGAAATGTTTTATATATACTGAACAAATTTTTTTTCTTTTATTGTACTGCAATGTATTAAAAATTAGAAAAACATTTTGATACCTAAATCCTGTTGTGGTGCCAGTAGTAACCAACACAAAATGTTGTTTAGAACATACCTCTACTACCCCGCAGACATAAAATCTGTTAATTAGATTGAATAAAGTAAGAATGAAGCACGGAGTGTTTGTAGGTCGTTGGAACACAGGCGTCATTGCCAAATGTTTTTGTCCCTTCTATCTAGTATAGGTCAAGTGTGCTAACGTACATTTAACTGAATACAAAAATGTACACGTAGGACTAAAACTACAGTTCTTCCTCTTGTGGTTTATATTTATCAGATGAAATGCCAATCATAAAGAGAAAGAAAGACATTCTTATTACAAGTTAGTAATTTCGTTTCCAGTCTCACCTAATCTTAAAAAGCAACAAGTAAAGGAAACCAACAGAAAATGCTATCCAGATAGCAGTGCATCTGTTCTTAAAGGCCCACTCCAGGCATAAAAAAAATTCCCTTGCATCGGGCTTTCCTGCACTGCAAGAGTTAAATGCATGTTAAGTCTAGGGGGTAGAGGAAAAGGCTTTCATATTTACCTTATTGCTTGCACCTCCAGCCGTTGGGGGAGTAAGGGTGCATTACGCCCCCCTGACCCCTGCACTGTGTGTTATGTATTCCTAATCCCAGCACTGACTGCAGCCCTCTGTGCGATACATATGCGTAACACTTGAACTCTTTGCATTACGCACCCTGGACTACTGCGTTCTGTACATTACGCACTAGTGGTGGCTGGTGCTCCATCGGTCAGGGGGAGCGGCAGACGGACCTGACCACGGATGCTCCCCGTCGCTCCAGCCAGCCACCGCGCACCATATACACACACACACATACACCCCCCGCCGGCTCTCTTACCTTGTGCTTCCCCTCTCCGTGTCCCAGCCTCCTTGTCTCCCCTCTCTATCTTGATGCCAGGGGATGGGTACAGCGGGCGCAGCACACAGGCATCCCCGTGGCTCTGTACTGAGCTCCGGCTGTAGGGAGATGACAGCCTATAGAATTCTCCTCTGTGGCGGCTGGTGGGTTGGTGGGTCCGGATTCCCCAATCAGAACGCTTCTCCTTTGTTGGGAAATGAGTCTCAGACCCACTTCCTAATTGGCCGGGAGGATAATCAGTGTGAAAATAGTGAATAGCACGTGATTAGAGCCCCTTTTTCAAAGCTCTAATCACATGCTTTGAAAAAAAAAAAATCCCCCCCTTGGAATCCATGCGTCCGGTTCCCTGCATGCAAATTAGGGGGGCCGGACGCATGGATGGCCCTTACCACTGTACTCTGTGTTATGTAATCCTAAACCCAACTCTTTGCACACACCCTGTACTCTGTGGAATACACTGACTGCTGCAGTCTGGGTGTTACATACTCCTGACCCTTGAACTTTTTCCATTACACACCCCTGACCCATGCACTCTGTGCGTTACGCACCCCTGACCCCTGCACTCTGCGTTATGTAATCCTAAAAGCAACACTGACTGCAGCACTCTGAGCGTTACATACTCCTGACCCTTGAACTCTTTGCATTAAGCACCCTTGACCTCTGCACTCTGTGCATTACGCACCCCTGACCCCTACACTCTGCTTTATGTATTCCTAAACCCACCACTGACTGCAGCAATCTGTGCGTTACATACTACTGACCTCTTTGCATTAGGCAGTGGCTGCGCAGGTGCAGAAAGACCTTAGCTTTCAGTCATTCTGGATGGCTGAAGGCTGAGGTTATTCTGTACACGAGTCACTACTGCATGAATCACTCATTCAGGGGAAGAAGCAAACAATGTATAGGTATCAGCAAAAACACAGGCTCAGAATGACTTTGGCTTCAAACCATTCAGAATGATCGCAGTCCGAGGTTTCTCTGCACCTGTGCAGCTGCTGCTTCCTATACATTGTCAGTGTTTACATCTTCCCCTGGCTTGTATTCACTAGGTAATGGTGGAAAGACTAATGGCTATGTCCATTTACAATGTATGCATGTAAACGGTCAGCCAAAGCTTTACATGTATACAGTGAAAAGGGGGATCACAAAGAGACCAATGGCGCACCTTTCTCTTGTTTTGGTTTACATAGCCAAACGCTACCGACTGAAACAGAGCTGTGTGAATAGGCACATAGCATACGATATGAGCCCTAAAGTGATGGATTTGACTTCAGCCAAGCGATTACTTCTATTCTTTGAAGAGCCTGAGAATTATATTATTATTCAAAATTTAGTTGCACACAATTTCTGTTCATGAAACAGAGAACCATTGCATAAGCATCAGTGTAGAGCAGTGTCTCTTAGCCAAGGCAAGCATGGGGCCCAGTTTGCCCTGGATCAGCATTATGTGTTTTCATGGTGCGGGCAGTCCAGCCACCAGCACCAAAACAACAAATGACACTCTAGGGCAGTATGCCCGGTGTCTTTCTTTGTTTTGGTGTTGGTGGCTGGCCTGTCTGCACTATGGCAACACATGATGTTGATCCACAGCAGGCGGCATGCATGGCCACCTCCAGCATTCAGGAGAAGATGGAAGTCTGGTTTCTCCAGATCTGCTCAACCTCTGCCGTGTTGCTGGAGCCAAAAGATAGGGCTCTCATTTGAAGAGGGGCTGTGTCATTGGGGGACTCTGATGGGTGATGGGGGAAATCTCATGTTATGGGGGATACTCTGATGTATAAGGTGTACTCTGACACAGGGCCGGGACAAGGGGTTGGGAGAAGGGGTGGCTGTCCTGGGTGCAGCGTGAATTCTCGGGATGGAGGCGCCACAAGTTCTTTTTACTATAAGGCTGACAGGAGTAGTGACAGCTCCATCACTACTTCTGTCAACCCAGCGCTGGAAGCGGCAAGGAGAGAGCCAGGAGGAGGTGTGGGCTGTGCTCTCTCACCCTCGCCTCCTCATAAGCTCGCACCTAATGAAGAGGGAGCGGTACAATTTGGCATCTCTGCCCTGGGCACTGGATGATCTTGTCCCGGCACTGCTCTGACATATCGGGGGTCTCTGATGTATAGGGGGAATTCTGACATGATGGGGAGGCCTCTACATGAAGAGGCAGCTCTGAAGTGATGAGGGGGGCTTCTGATGTGAAATTAATTTCATCAAGGTGGTTGCGTGCATCATCCCAGGCTCAGGTTTCCCATTCATAAGTAACATTTACATTTTTTACATTTTAGACTGGTGTGTCTCAGGATTTTGCATACTTGTAAAAGGTTGTGCATACTTTGCGACTGAAAAAAGGCTGAGAAAGGCTGCTTTCACACTTCTCTGTTGCAAAAATGTGATTAAAAACACATATGCATTTTAGCCACGTTTTTAAAAGTGTTTTTTTGCCACGTTTCCGATGCATTTTGCACCTGTGAAAAAAGGACATGTGACTCAAAAAATGCACCAAAAACACAACACACAGATGAATTTTCTATTCATTTCAATGGGGAGGTGCATTTTTGGTGCAGTTTTTTTACCGCACCAAACATGCACCAAAAATGCAGCTTGCAGGATTTTGAAAAACGCAACCGACTGGTGTGTAGAGAATGTTGTACTTATGTTACCTACTAGCTTTACCATCTTTGGGCAGTTCCCATATGTTATGGACAGACAATACCAAAACAAAACTGAAAGCAGCCTTACCACTGAGGACAACAGTTTTCACAATCTTGAAAAATCTGAAAAGTGTCAATAAGCTACTTCTTTTTTTTTTTTTTCACAGGGTTTTTCAAATTGCAAAACAACGGTATGGGTAAAGTCAGGTTTTGAAAATATTGGCACAGCACATAACAACCTCACAAAAAAGAAATGAAAAAAACTGACTACTAAAAATCTACTATTGACAGCAGATCTTATCCAACAGCTACTGCATGTAATCATTTGTCAGTATGTAACTATCTCAGTACCTGTACAAACCTAGGAAGCTAACGCATTTCAGCTTACAAAGCCTTACTCAGCTATGAGTAAGGCTTTAAAAGGCGAAACGCATTAGCTTTCTGGTGTAAACTGGACCACTTGATTCTAAATAGATAAACTCTGCGGATTATGTATGGACTCCAGCATTGACTTTTTCGAGCACAAAGTAGATGCGGCTGACAAGTGGATGGTGGGTATTTGTTTGGTGAGACAAATTTAGGAATAACTTATTCTGTATTTACATTTGCCAAACTGTTTACTGTCATCTAATGTAATGTAATACAATGTTATTAGAAAAGATAATAAACCTTGTCGGTGTAGCACCCTCTAGTAGTGTGTGCTAGCATAGGGGTAGGTAAATTATAGGTAGTAGAGTAGGTAAATTATTGTTTAGCTCAGAGCTAAGCCTGAGCTATGGAATCTGGGCCAGGGTTCAGTACACAAGAACAAAATAAAATGGAAAGCACACGCACCTAGTGCATTACCAAAATACATTTATTCAATGATAAAATCAATAAAAAATGAGTACTCACAAGGTGGCAAATAGTAAGCCAAAAAAACACAGTGTGGACACACATGTGCCGTAATCACATCACAGGGTATATGTGTGTCCACACTGCTCAGCACTTTTTTATGGCTTACAACTATTTGCCACCTTGTGAGTACCCATTTTTTTATTGATTTTATCATTGAATAAATGTATTTTGGTATAGCACTAGGTGCGTGCGCCTTCCATTTTATTTTGTTCTTGTAGTATCAATCGGATTACCCCATCTGAGGAGGGCAGCATCCGCTCAGTTTTTTTAATTATCGCTGTCCCTGCTGTTCTACACTACAGAAGACCTCATAGCGCTGGAAGTGACTGCTTGCCTTTTAACAAGGTTCAGTACAGTTCGGGGCTGGGTGACTCATCCTGGCAGCTCTCTGGAGCCTCCCCCTGGTCTAGAAAGTTTGAGAATCCTCTAGAATTAGAGGTTGGAGGTAAGGAGGAGCTGCCATGCATGAAGCCTCAGCCAATACCCAGTAGTGGGCTGGCAGGGGGCAGAGCTTACCTCATAAATGGTCATGCCAGCAGGGGCAGTTAGGTGGAAGATGTTGACACAGTGTAGAGGAAGCTGCCGGTGGCCCTCAGGGGTACCCCTTAGTCTGGGGGAGGGGGGTGTCCTGCCTTGGGCCGGGGCTTGGGTGCTGGAAGTATTCTGCCATAACACAGAGGAGGAAGTCTTTCCTGAGGGCAAGGGAGCAAGAGAGAGGACAGAGTGAGTAGTAGCAGTAGTAGTCAACACTGTGGGGGCTAACGGGGGGGGGGGTGTCTGCCACATGTAGCCAGTCTCCCTTGAAGACAGCGGTGGGCTTAAGTCTTCAGCCTTTTTCTAGAGATCTCCTGAGAGTCAGTCAGGAGGGCTGGTGAAGAGTCAGCTAGGTGGGTGGGCAAGAGTTAGTCGGGTGGACTGATGTGGAGAGTTAGCCTGGAGGGCTAATGATTGGGGCAGCTGCAACTAGGTGGGTTTGCATTGCCTGAAGAGGTGGTGTGAGGATCAGTAGCCACAGAGGAGGAATCACAAGATGTTTCAATACAACTGTGCTACACAAAAAGGGGCTACAAGTTCCTGCCTGCAACGGGCTATTGCTAATCTGACTGAGAGCCTGTCAGATAAATCAAAGTAATTCAGCTGGAGCAAGCAAGCAAGTACTGTGCAGGCGGAAAGTGGAGGAGACTGTATATAGGAAGATGTCCCTGAAGTTTTGCTGAAGTCAAGTGGCCATCCCATAACCTCCCATCCCTATCCAAGTTATTAACCCTCAATAAATAACAAAAACAAAGTCAAGGACTGTTTTTTGACTCTGTAGTGCCTGTGAAAATTTGGTGTGCCTGGCTGTGCAGGAGTGGGGGATCCAGTTCATCAGCAGTCCCTATGGGGGTGTGCTACATCCGTTCTCTGCTATGTCCCTTTGGGGAGATTTCCCTTCACTTCCTGTCCCATAGTCAAAAGCAAGTGATAGAAAATCCCTCCATTCCCCATCATTTCCCCTCTATACCAGTTTTGGGGACAACCCAGAATTTTTTTGATTTTCTGTCACTTTTACTCTGGGTAATAACAATAAACAGTACAAATAGAGGGTGAATTGCCCTAATGGGGCACAGACAGCAATAAAAAACATGACAGGTGTTTTAATCCCTTTCCGCTCTATCCAAAAAAAAAAAAAAATTCTGCCCTTAGTTATACGTTAACCAGTTAGATTAAAGCTCAACTCTGGGATATATGGGGGATGAAAGCCCTGTGTAAGCTCTAAACTGATCCATCAGAGCTTACACAGAGCTATGGACCCTTTTCTCATCCTTCTTAGACAGTGCTAGGCCAATCACAAGGCCCAGTGTATTCACACTGTGGGGCGAGTCACATGTCCACCCTTACCCCATATTTCAATACACTCCCAGCAACTGAACAGGTCACCACAATAACCCTCCCGACCTCTTTATAGACAGAATTCTGCATGGAATTTTCATGTTCTCCTTCTGTTCATGTGGGATACCTCCCACACTCCAAAGACATGCTGGTAGGTAGGTTACATAGTTACATAGTTACATAGTAGGTGAGGTTGAAAAAAGACACACGTCCATCAAGTCCAACCTATGTGTGTGATTATGTGTCAGTATTACCTTACATATCCCTGTATGTTGCGGTCATTCAGGTGATTATCTAATAGTTTCTTGAAGCTATCAATGCTCCCCGCTGAGACCACCGCCTGTGGAAGGGAATTCCACATCCTTACCGCTCTTACAGTAAAGAACCCTCTACGTAGTTTAAGGTTAAACCTATTTTCTTCTAATTGTAATGAGTGGCCCCGAGTCTTATTAAACTCTGTTCTGCGAAAAAGTTTTATCCCTATTGTGGGGTCACCAGTACAGTATTTGTAAATTGAAATCATATCCCCTCTCAAGCGTCTCTTCTCCAGAGAGAATAAGTTCAACGCTCGCAACCTTTCCTCATAACTAAGATCCTCCAGACCCTTTATTAGCTTTGTTGCCCTTCTTTGTACTCGCTCCATTTCCAGTACATCCTTCCTGAGGACTGGTGCCCAGAACTGGACAGCATACTCCAGGTGCGGCCGGACCAGAGTCTTGTAGAGCAGGAGAATTATCGTTTTATCTCTGGAGTTGATCCCCCTTTTAATACATGCCAATATTCTGTTTGCCTTATTAGCAGCAGCTTGGCATTGCATGCCATTGCTGAGCCTATCATCTACTAGGACCCCCAGGTCCTTTTCCATCCTAGATTCCCCCAGAGGATCTCCCCCCAGTGTATAGATTGCATTCATATTTTTGCCACCCAAATGCATTATTTTACATTTTTCTACATTGAACCTTATTTGCCATGTAGTCGCCCACCCCATTAATTTGTTCAGGTCTTTTTGCAAGGTTTCCACATCCTGCGGAGAAGTTATTGCCCTGCTTAACTTAGTATCGTCTGCAAATACAGAGATTGAACTGTTTATCCCATCCTCCAGATCGTTTATAAACAAATTAACAACTTGCTTACTGGGCACTTAAACCCCCCTCCTGCCCAGACCAATTTTGAGCTTTCAGCGCTGTCGCACTTTGAATGACAATTGCGCGGTCATATAACACTGTACCCAAATGAAATTTGTATCATTTTTTTCCCACAAATAGAGCTTTCTTTTGGTGGTATTTAATCACAGCTGGGGTTTTTATTTTTTGCTAAACAAACAAAAAAAGATGGAAATTTTTGAAAAAAAAAAAAAATCATGTTTAATAGTTTGTTATAAAATTTTGCAAACAGGTAATTTTTCTCCTTCATTGATATGCACTGATGAGGCGGCACTGGTGGGCACTGATAGGCTGCACTGATGGGCACGGATAGGCACAGATAAGGCGGCACTGATAGGCACAGTTAAGGCGGCACTGATAGGCACAGTTAAGGCGGCACTGATGGGGACAGATAAGGCGGTACTGATGGGCACAGATAAGGCGGCACTGATGGCCACGGATGGGCGGCACGGATGGGCGGCACGGATGGGCGGCACGGATGGGCAGCACGGATGGGTGGCACGGATGGGTGGCACGGATAGGTGGCACGGATAGGTGGCACGGATAGGTGGCACGGATGGGGGGCACTGATGGGGGGCACTGATGGGGGGCACTGATGGGTGGCACTGATGGGCAGTGATGGGCGGCACTGATGGGCACTTATGGGCACTGGTAGGTGACACTGATGGGCACTGATAGGTTGCACTGATGTGGGTGCTGATGGGTGGCACTGATGTGGGTGCTGATGGGTGACACTGATGGGTGGCACTGTGGGCACTGATGGGTGGCACTGTGGGCACTGATGGGTGGCACTGTGGGCACTGATGGGTGGCGCTGATTGATGGCACTGTGGGCACTGATGGGTGACTCTGGTGGGCACTGGTAGGCAGCACTGCTGCCTATTGCTTTGAGTTATAAGATCGCCGTGATCGGGACTGATGTCCCGATCACGGCCGCCGGTGATCGGGTTTTTTTTTTCCTCTTCACGCTGTCAGCGCGAGGAGGAAAAATAGCCGATTACCGGCTCTGTTTACATCACATGATCAGCTGTCATTGGCTGACAGCTGATCATGTGGTAAGGGGTCGGGACCAACCCCTTACTCTGATCTGTGATCAGGCGAGTCTCATAGACTCGCTGATCACCGAGCGCGCCGCGCGCGCCCTGCAGGAGGCGCGCAGGCCGCTCGTGCACGGGACGACGTCAATAGACGTCGTCCCGGCAATTTAGATCCGCGCTGTTGCCGTCATTTGGCAATGGCCCGGATATGAAGCGGTTAAATAGGATTGGTCCCAGCACAGAACCCTGGGGGACCCCACTACCCACCCCTGACCATTCTGAGTACTCCCCATTTATCACCACCCTCTGAACTCGCCCTTGTAGCCAGTTTTCAATCCAGGTACTCACCCTATGGTCCATGCCAACGGACCCTATTTTGTACAGTAAACATTTATGGGGAACTGTGTCAAATGCTTTTGCAAAATCCAGATACACCACATCTACGGGCCTTCCTTTAGGTTAATTGGCGCCTGTCTAAAACTGACCCTAATATGAATATACAAATTTGCTATGCACGTGTATCAAATTCTGCCTGCTGGTCCCAAGCCAAGTAATTGGGGAGGGTTGAGGAAAGACCTGGTGACCTACCTTGTAAAATATTCACCAAGAAATTTCTATGGAAAAAGGCTTTCAAGCATACCAGACAGAGAACTGACCCACAGAATTGCCAAGAGTTGGATATGACTAAATGGATTAATACACACTATGATAGACACTATGATAGACACTATGATAGACACTATGATAGTCTGATGCCCTGTCATGGTGTTAAAAGGAGCAAGGTTCTTACCCATATAGGTTGAGGGTCTCTAGGATGTGTTTTTGGTAGTTCACCATTCTCTAGGATTGGATATGCTACAAAATTAGGCAAAATTTGGGCAAAGTCACAAGAGCTTTTGATTGTAGACTTTGTGCCCCTAATTATAAAATATAGTCACTGGCTTGGATTCATCCATATCTGCAGCAACATTTCCAGCACTCAGGCCCCGTTCACATTGTCGCATAGTGGGAACGAGTGTTCCCGCTTCACGATTTTGACAGCACAATTATCACATGATTCACTTGAACGTTCTGCCCTATGAGCGTTTGTCGTCCCAAAAGAAGCTCCTCGCCCTTTTTGGATGACAAGCTTCATGCGATTTTTAAAGGCGTGGTTTGGCGTGATTGTTGTGCTATCCTGTCCTGTGACAATTAAATCCCATTACGCATGGGGTGCCACTGAAGGATAATGCGTGCAGCGTGCTGTGCTGCGATTGCCACGTGATTTGGCAATTCCAAATAATGAAGTGTGAATAGAGCCTTAAGGCGGGTACGCACTATAAGTTTTTTTTTGTTCAACCCCGCGGGGTGACTGAAAAAAAACCCGGTCAGAGCTGCCATACTAACCATGCAAGGTAGGTTCAATGATCTCTCCTGCTGAGCTGTTATGTTCTGACAGGGGGACGGCCCCCCCACCAGAACACTCTGATCAGCGCTCTCTGCCATTGCCTGAGAGTGCTGATCCGAAGTCGGTCGGCTGCTGGTATTACAGCATGCACGTCCGAAAAAAGCCGGACAGACCGACATACACACGGACCGAATGTTGGCGTTTTTTTTTTTTTTTAACCAGCCTTTGTCTCCCAACATTCAGCCCATGTATGGGGCTTTGGAAAGAGCTAAATGTAAACATAGTTAAAGTGGATTAAAATGCTAACATATACCCAGTGAACTGACAGGCCTCAGGTAATACACAGAGATTAAACAAATCCTCCTACATATGTTGTGCCCATTTATCTGCAGTCTTCACTTCTCTACATCTGTTCAAACAGATAAATTAATAAAGCTTGTCTGAGATTTCAGAAAAAAAGGGGCAGAGAGCTGTCACACACTGCAGAGCTCAGTAAGGAGAGCTCTGAGAGCTGATTGGAGGGAAGGGACACACACCCCTCTACACAGCACACAGCAACAGATCTGAGGCTGTCAATCAGCTGGAGCTCCCTCCCCTGTCACCATTTTTCTTTTGGTGTCAGGAAAACTTGCTAATAGCAGAGGAAGGAAGCAGCAGGCAGGAATTACACTTTTGCTCTTAAAAAGTACACACTACAGAGGGATATGCTTTGTTCATATTTCATGGCTGAGGTTTAAAACTACTGCATCATTCATGGTGTGTCACGCTCTTTAATTTGTTTGTTTTTTTTTGTTTAACCACTTGCCGACCAGCCGCCGCAGTTTTACTGCGGCAGAATGGCACGGCTGGGTGAAACAACGTTATGCTACGTCGCTTCACTCTGTGGTCACTAGGGGCGCGCGCCTGCTGCTCGCCCCCGGAGCCGATGCGAGTGCCCGGCGGGCGCGATGACCGCCGGTCTCCAGTGATCGCTCGTGAAAACACAGAGAACCAGAATCTGTGTGTGTGTTCTTTGAGGGGAGAAGAGACTGATCGTGTGTTCATACAAAGTATGAACAGCGATCTGTCATCTCCCCTAGACAGTCCCCTCCCCCCTTCAGTAAGAACACAGAGAGGGAACACAGTTAACCCCTTGATCGCCCCCTAGTGTTAACCCCTTCCCTGCCAGTGACATTTTTACAGTAATCAGTGCATTTTTATAGCACTGATCGCTGTATAAATGCCAATGGTCCCAAAAATGTGTCAAAAGTGTCCAATGTATCCACCATAATGTCGCAGTTCCGATAAAAATTGCTAATCGCCGCCATTATTAGTAAAAAAAAAAATAATAAAAATGCTATAAATCTATCCCCTATTTTGTAGACGCTATAACTTTTGCGCAAACCAATCATTATACACTTATTGCGATTTTTATTACCAAAAATATGTAGAAGAATACATATCGGCCTAAACTGAGGAAAAATTTGATGTTTTTTTTTAAATGGGGATATTTATTATAGCAAAAAGTACAAAATATTATGTTTTTTTCAAAATTGTCGCTCTTTTTTTGAATAAAAACCGCAGAGATGATCAAATACCACCAAAAGAAAGCTCTACTTGTGGGAAAAAAAGGACGTCAATTTTTTTTGGGTGCAACATCACACGACCGCGCAATTGTCGGTTAAAGCGACGCAGTGCCGAATCGCAAAAACTGGCCTGGTCATTCAGCTGCCAAATCTTCCGGGGCTGAAGCAGTTAAGCAAACTTTATAGAATGTCACAGAGTGACATCTCATTAAGTTCTCTTGGCCACGGCATAGCGTGAGGCAGTGGATTGTGTCGTTCTGTGCTGCGCTGAAAAAAAAGTGCTGCATGCTGTACTTCTTTCAGTTCCCACCAATACAACTCAGTGGTGTGAGCTGGTCAGGCAGGAGACAAGGCATTTTGCGATAATGATGATGGGACTGCACTGGAATGGCTGCCCAATGCAGTCTTACAGCACCTGATGTAAAAGGGGTTCTAAAGCAAAAGAGCCTCTAGGTTTGCAGTGAATATACTACAAATGTCTAGTAAGTACATTCCCGGACCTAGATGAGACATTGGGGTTAATTTACTAAAACTGGAGAGTGCAAAATCTGGTGCAGCTCTCAAAACAATCCAATCAGCTTCCATGTTCTATTGTTAAAGCTTAATTGAACAAGCTGAAGTTAGAAGCTGCTACCATGCAGAGCTACACCAGATTTTGCACTCTCCAGTTTTAGTAAATTAACTGAATCTATTCCCTCTTGAGAAGAGGAGATTAAGGGGGGATATGATCAACATGTACAAATACATAAGTGGTCCATATCGTGAACTTGGTGTTGAGTTATTCACTTTAAGGTCATCACAGAGGACAAAGAGGGGGCACTCTTTACGTCTAGAGGAAAAAAGCTTTCATCTCCAAATACGGAAAGCTTTCTTCACAGTAAGAGCTGTGAAAATGTGGAAAAGACTCCCTCCCGAGTTGTTTCTGGCAAGCTCAGTAGCTTGCTTTAACCTCCCTGGCGGTTTTCCTGAGTGTGGCTCGGGGTTCAATTTCAGCACCATTAGTGTTAACCCCGAGCCACACTCAGGATTACATCTCAGGATCCTGGTGCGGTATACTTACCTTGTCCCCAGGGTCCTGCGATGTCCCCCCGCTGTGTCTGCGGGCTCTGTCCTCTGCCCGAAGCCTCTCTGTGCCAGGCTCCGTTCCCTGCGAGCGTTGCGACCCACGGGGGGCAGAGCCTGGTGGCAAATTCAAAAAAGTCAAAAATCATAATACATACAGTACTGTAATCTTACAGATTACATTACTGTATGAAATAATTTCACATCCCTTTTGTCCCCAGTGCTTTGTCCAGTGCCCTGCATGCAGTTTTATATTATATATACTGTTCTTTCTGCCTGGAAACTGGAGATTATCCATAGCAACCAAAAAGTGTCCCTTTACGTCAAAAGTGGTTTTAGACCAGCTAGAAAACAGCGATAGTAAATTAGAACACTTGCAGAATTGAGCGATAGTGAATCGTTGGGAAATTAATTTTATTACTATTATATTATTATTTTTTATAATTATTAATATTTATTTATTATATTATCATTTATGATTTTGTGTTTCAAACTTCATCATACCCGGGATATCTACTAGACTCTTGGTGGACAGATTTAAGTGTGTTATTGCTAAGAATTACAGACCTACAATATAAAATGCCAAATTTCTATGCAAAATAATTGTACCGCTTTGAGACGCAAAAATCTGACATAATCATACCGCCAGGGAGGCTACGAAAGGCCTGGATTCTTTCCTAAATGTACAGAATATAATTGGGTACTAACATTTATAGGTAAAGTTGATCCAGGGAAAATCCAATTGCCTCTCGGGGGATCAGGAAGGAATTTCTTTCTCTGCTGGAGCACATTGGATCATGCTCTGCTGAGGTTTTTTGCCTTCCTCTGGATCAACTGTGGGTGTAGGTTTGTGTATATGGGATTGTATTGTATTTTATTATTTTTTTGGGTTGAACTTGACTAACTATGTAAATCAACCCCTATATTTCTTTTTTTTTTGAAAATGTTATTTTATTGAAGATGATTTGTATAGGTACAGAACATAGCCTTTGGGCATTCCCCGGCTAATAAATACAGATAACACAAACTGCTAAATAATACAACTTAAAAACATTCCATACACTGCGCTCGGCCATTCTAATAATTTATTTCAAGGATTAACCACTTGAAGTCCGGGCCATAGCCGAATGACGGCTACAGCGCGGACCTCAATTTCCGGAAGGGCGTCGGGTGATCACCGATCCAAGTAAGGGGCCGATCCCGGCCCCTTACCATGTGATCAGCTGTCAGCCAATGACAGCTGATCACATGATGTAAACAAAAGCTCGATAATCATTTTTTTTTCACCGGCTTATGTTCAAGGGACATCGGTCCCGAAGAGGAAGGAGGCACATCTGTCTCCTCTGTGCCCACCAGTACCCCCCTGCCAGTGCCACCTGCCATTGCTACCTACCAGTGCCCATTAGTGCCACCTATCAATGCCCATGAGTTCCACCTATCAATGCCCACAAGTGCCACCTATCAATGCCCACCAGTGGTGCCAATCAGTGCCACCTAGCAGTTCTGCCCATCAGTGTAACCGATCAGTGCCCATTATTGCCACCCATCAGTGCCCATCACTGCCACCTATCTGTGTCCATCAGTGCTGCCTCATCAGCCTACATCAATGAAGGAGAAAAATTACATGTTTGCAAAATTTTATAACAAAATATAAAAATATATAAAAAATTTTTTTTAAATTCGGTCTTTTTAAATTTTTTTAACAAAGAATAAAAACCACAGTGGTGATCAAATACCACCAAAAGAAAGCTCTATTTGTGGGAAAAAAATGATAAAAATTTCATTTAGGTACAGTGTTGTATGACCGCGCAATTGTCATTCAAAGTGCTTCAGCGCTGAAAGCTGAAAATTGGTCTGGACAGGAGGGGGGTTTAAGTGCCCAGTAAGCAAGTGGTTAATGAATTACAAGGAGATTCCTGCTCCCTCTCAACCAACAGACATCAGGAGAACATTTACTCATAGTTGGATTTATACCCGAACGAATGAAGTGTGAGTCACTGCAAAGGAGTAAAACCATATACAGGCGGTCCCCGGGTTACAAACAAGATAGGGACTGTAGATTTGTTCTTAAGTTGAATCTATTTATAAGTCGGAACAGGTACATTTTTTTAAGTGTAACTCCAGCCAAAAAAACTTTTTAAGCTTTTTGGATTGCATAGGGAAGGGTTAACACCCCTGTAACATTTGTTTTGCTGTCTGTGCCCCTGTTCAGAAGATTTCACCTCACTTTCTGTCCCTATGCCAATTGGATTTTGAAAAATTTGGGTTGTTGTGGAAACATGTAGACAATAAAAAAAGGGTTTATAGGGCGCACAGGACTAACATGATCCAGAAAATGTCTCTACTAAAATTAGGCAGTCCAAAATAAAAAGAAAGGTGTTGGTAAGGATGATGGAAAGGTAGGATGATCTTCAGCAAAAAGGGCTGCAACTTTAAAAGACTGAAGCAGGCTCTATAATGACACAAGAAAACAACAAAGGCGCCTCTAAGTGCAGAAGATTAACAATTTTAATGCCCCAAAACGGGTTAAAAACACTTACAGAATGGAAGTGGTAATCAGGCACATCATAATTTAAGTTGCATTGGAAAGGGTGGCGGTCAGAGGAAGCCTTCAGATGGAATGGATGTGATCACTAAACACAGCGGTGTAGGACACAGGAAGCCGTTGTGAAGCCGGCGTCATCAGCTGGAAGGACGGTGAACCCGGAAGTGATGTCATCCACGGAGCGGCTCAATAACCAGCCTGAACCGTAAACAAACAGCCTGGACGAGGATGTGATGTCATCAGAAAGGGACGCGTTTCGGAACCATCAATCGTTCCTTTTTCAACCTGTCAGGTTGTTAAAATTGTTAATCTTCTGCACTTAGAGGCGCCTTTGTTGTTTTCTTGTTGTGGAAACATGGACTGGTGATAAAGCATCAGTGGAGAGACACCTTTTTCCCATAATAACTTTTACAGGAGTGAATTTCCCTTCCTAGGGGTAGATTTCCTCTCACTTCCTGTTGTCCCCCTCCGTTTGTAAGTATGATTTGTATGCAAGTTGGATGTTTGTAACTAGGGGACCGCCCTATATATCTTGGGCTAAACCATATCAGGGGTGAATAGATTCAGTCCATGTACTCCTGATCGTCAGCTGTATAGTCTGAGTCTGTCCACAAGTGCCAGACCTTCTCAATTTTTTTTTAGGTCAACCCCCGAGACAAATAGGTAGCTTTGTATAGGGGTACAATCCTATTGATTAGACACTTCCAGAAGGATAAAGTAGGGGCCGTGGCTGATTTCCACTTGAGCACTATCACCTTCCTGGCATAAAATAATAAGAGACCCTGTATATCCATTGAAGGCTAACTAATTCCCCTAGATTAGGATGGTGAAGGAAAACTGGAAATTTACTTTGAGTATGGACTTTAGAGGAAGCCTATAAACCGAAAAAAAGGCAACTAGTGAATATGTAACAAAAAAAGAAACAGAGAGGGATAATCAATCGCATTCTCTGCTATAGAAGTAATCACCATAATTTTCCGTGATGGAGATCGCTGCATAACCTTTGAGTCAATGTCAGTAGGAAATCGCTAATTCCACACACATTTACTGTAGATGCGAAATTGCAGGAATTAAAAGTTCAGTGAAAGTTATATATGGATGTCAGCCCGGGGGAAGATCTCTCAAAAAAGAAATGCCACGTTTCCTTTGCTAAAAATAATATGAAGATTATTAGACGGCGTGCACAAGCTGCTTACCTCGGGGCTGCGGTTGTAATTTTCCTGGTCTGGATCCCTCACTGGAGCATTGTGTTCCAAGCCTCAGCTGACACACACACACAGCTCTGACCTTTTCTGTATACAGCTGTGTGTTCATGGGATGGGACTGAGCCTCTTTCCTGACGTTGGTTCACGGCATATAGGGAGGAGCTGCACTTTATCTTACTTTTTTTTTGCCACAGATTACGATACTGTGTAGAAGTACAGTAAAGCTGAACATGAACTGTTTTTTTCTTCTAAAAGATTCATCCATTCACACCATGAAGCACAGATGGACGAATATCCCACTACGGCTATTGTAATCTGACAGCTGGCGCCGGTGGTTGTCAGAATACCTAAACAGTGCCTGCATCCAATGCCTAGTACATACAATCAGATGATCGGATGATAAAAATCGTTTTCGGAGTGATCGTACGAAAAGCTGATCATTAGTACACAGCTTTCGAGAGCCGATCACTACAATTCATCCAACACTATCCAAAGGGAAAACGTTTTTCATACGATACCAGATTGTACGATATAGACTTGTGCACGATTGAAAATTTTGTTTCATTTCGTTTTCATTTGTAAAATAAATAATTTCGTTCTGTTATATTCGTTATGTTAAGTTAATTTGTTTTCGGATAATTTGTTATTTCTGTAGAGTATAGATATTTGTTATAACAAATCAATTCGTATTATTGTTTAATTGTTTTGTTTTCTGATAATACGTTATTTATGTATGTATATATATTCGTGATAACGATTCCTAGTTCGGAAAGTTTGTTTATTGAATCCATTAACACGGGCAGCAAAGTGGCACAGTGATGTAGTGGGTAGCACTCTCGCCTAGCAGTAAAAAAGGGTCGCTGGTCTGAATCCCAACCACGACACTACCTGTCTGGAGTTTGCATGTTCTCCCTGTGCCTGCGTGGGTTTCCTCCGGGTACTCCAGTTTCCTCCCACACTCCAAAGACATGCTGGTAGGTTAATTGGCTTCTGTCCAAAATTGGCCCTAGTATATGAATGTGAGTTGGGGACCTTGGATTGTGGGCTCCTTGAGGGTAGGGACTGATGTGAGTGTGCGATGTATGTGTGTAGCGCTGCGTAAATTGACGGTGCTATATGGGTACCTTAAATAAAATAATAATATAATAGATGAGCATCTTAATGAAACACAATGTACAGGGATTGGGGCAATTGTAGACACACACCCACACTCACTCAGGATGGACTGGACTTGTGTCTTTATTCAACCTTACTAACTATGTAACTATGTAACTATGTAACAAACACAATGACAATATCTCTTCTCCTCTGCTCAAATACAATACAACACCCTTCTCACTCAGTTCTCAGGAATGCACTTTGCCAGTAATCCAACCTCCAGCACAAAATTAATCAGCTGAATCAGTTTACTCTGAGTTGACCTTTTGTTTCATTAGACCTATAACGAATTAATGAATCATGCCAGGAGCCTCTCATGGGGCCCCCTACTGACCCAGTGGCCCTTGGGCAGTGCCCAAGTGCATAGTTGCCAACATTTCAAAAATTTTTTCAGGGACACTTTTTTTACCAGTGGTATATTTAGTGTAGCTGATATCCCCTATGTTCCTCTACACATTACAGTAGTAATCACAAAATTAAATGAGTATTAATAACGGGCAGAACAAATACAGTGGGGCCGGAAAGTATTCAGACCCCCTTAAATTTTTCACTCTTTGTTATATTGCAGCCATTTGCTCAAATAATTTAAGTTAATTTTTTTTCCTCATTAATGTACACACAGCACGTCATATTGACAGAAAAACACAGAATTGTTGACATTTTTGCAGATTTATAAAAAAAGAAAAACTGAAATATCACATGGTCCTAAGTATTCAAATCCTTTGCTCAGTATTTAGTAGAAGCACCCTTTTGATCTAATACAGCCATGAGTCTTTTTGGGAAAGATGCAACAAGTTTTTCACACCTGGATTTGGGGATCCTCTGCCATTCCTCCTTGCAGATCCTCTCCAGTTCTATCAAGTTGGATGGTAAACATTGGTGGACAGCAATTTTTAGGTCTCTCCAGAGATGCTCAATTGGGTTTAAGTCAGAGCTCTGGCTGGGCCATTCAAGAACAGTCACGGAGTTGTTGTGAAGCCACTCCTTCGTTATTTTAGCTGTGTGCTTAGGGTCATTGTCTTGTTGGAAGGTAAACCTTCGGCCCAGTCTGAGGTCTTAAGCTCTCTGGAGAAGGTTTTTGTCCAGGATATCCCTGTACTTGACCACATTCATCTTTCCCTTGATTGCAACCAGCTGTCCTGTCCCTGCAGCTGAAAAACACCCCCACAGCATGATGCTGCCACCACCATGCTTCACTGTTGGGACTGTATTGAACAGGTGATGAGCAGTGCCTGGTTTTCTCCACACATACCATTTAGAATTAAGGCCAAAAAGTTCTATCTTGGTCTCATCAGACCAGAGAATCTTATTTCTCACCATCTTGGAGTCCTTCAGGTGTTTTTTTAGCAAACTCCATGCGGGCTTTCATGTGTCTTACACTGAGGAGAGGCTTCCATCGGGCCACTCTGTCATTAAGCGCCGACTGGTGGAGGGCTGCAGTGATGGTTGACTTTCTACAACTTTCTCCCATCTTCCGACTGCATCTCTGGAGCTCAGCCACAGTGATCTTTGGGTTCTTCTTTACCTCTCTCACCAAGGCTTTTCTCCCCCGATAGCTCAGTTTGGCCGGACGGCCAGCTCTAGGAAGGGTTCTGGTCATCTCAAACCTATTCCATTTAAGGATTATGGAGGCCACTGTGCTCTTAGGAACCTTAAGTACAGCAGAAATTTTTTTGTAACCTTGGCCAGATCTGTGCCTTGCCACAATTCTGTCTCTGAGCTCTTCAGGCAGTTTCTTTGACCTCATGATTCACATTTGCTCTGACATGCACTGTGAGCTGTAAGGTCTTATATAGACAGATGTGGCTTTCCTAATCAAGTCCAATCAGTATAATCAAACACAGCTGGACTCAAATGAAGGTGTAGAACCATCTCAAGGATGATCAGAAGAAATGGACAGCACCTGAGTTAAATATATGAGTGTCACAGCAAAGGGTCTGAATACTTAGGACCATGTGATATTTCAGTTTTTCTTTTTTAATAAATCTGCAAAAATGTCACCAATTCTGTGTTTTTCTGTCAATATGGGGTACTGTATGTACATTAATTAGGAAAAAAATGAACTTAAATGATTTTAGCAAATGGCTGCAATATAACAAAGAGTGGAAAATTTAAGGGGTCTGAATACTTTCCGTCCCCACTGTATGAAGATAAAAAGATCTCCTTTAGTTGAACTAACAAAAGTGTGCCCATTCTAGAGCTGGTAACATTGAAGATATTCAATATAATTTTAAAGAACTGTTTTTGTGGGTAAGAGGCATAGGGGAGGAGTATGGATGGTATAAAAGTGGGAAGTATGTGCAGGTGAGGGAGAGGAATGTGGAGGGTATAACAGTGGGCACTATGTACAGGAGAGGAGTGTGGAAGATATGGCAGTGGGCACTATGTACAGGAGAGGAGTGTGGAGGGTATGGCAGTAGGCACTAGGTACAGGAGAGGAGTGTAGAGTGTATGACAGTGGGCAGTATGTACAGGAGAGGAGTGTGGAGGGTATGACAGCAGGCACTGTGTACAGGAGAGGAGTGTGGAGGGTATGACAGTGGGCAGTATGTACAGGAGAGGAGTGTGGAGAGTATGTCAGTGGGCAGTATCTACAGGAGAGGAATGTGGAGGGTATGACAGGGAACAGTATGTACAGGGGAGGAATGTGGAGGTTATGACAGCAGGCACTGTGTACAGGAGAGAAGTGCGGAGGGTATGACAGTGGGCATTATGTATTGGAGAGAGGTGTGGAGGGTATGACAGTGGGCACTATGTATAGTACAGGAGTGTGGAGGGTATGACAGCGGGCACTATGTATAGGAGAGAAGAGTGGAGGGTACACTCACAAGAGAGCACATTGGTAAGCATTATATTCACTACCACGTTTGTACTACATGCTATTTCCTGTATGTACCTACTAGTTACCTAACATGTGGAGTGTTATGTGTATCCACTCTCACTCCCTTACTTAATCAAAATTTTCCCCACACTTCTTTTTGTTCTATTTACTTATTTATTTCTCTCTCCTTTATGTCTTTCTCCACATTACCCCGTATCCCCCTCTTCATCACCTTCCCCCCACTCACCTCACATGGCTCTTCCCTCATTCCTTGCAGGACATTCCTATATCCCATCTACTCCAGTGTAAGACATTTATATATGTTTACAACATCTTGATACTTACTATTTAAGCCTTATATACAATGACCTCTACAGTCTTTCATATTGTGTTTATTACATATTAGATTTCTTAGCTACTTAGGACATCATTTATATATTTTTACATCCACCACCCATAGACACACATTCATACATTTCTTATTTGCAATTCACCCTGCATGACTGGGGGGCTACACTTTTGTCTCTCTCCTTTTTGTCTCTCTCCCTTTTTTTTTTTTTTTTTTTTTTCTCCCCCCCTTTTTCTTTTTCCTCTCTTTTTCTTTTTTCTCCCTTCCTTCCTTGGTTTTCCCCTTCTAATATGGCTGGACACCTCTGCACCCCTTGCACCAGAGCATACCACTTGATACCTCTATTTCTGTAGACCCACCTACATATATATACATATATATTCTACTCATTTAATTTATTCCAGTGAGCAAGCTCTGCAATGACTCTGGGTGACATCTGGGTCCAGCCTCCACTTTTTCCTTTCTATTTCTTTGCCGTGCCGACCCTACGCCTGGCCTTGGTCCTCCGTTGTTTGACCTCCGTCCCTTCAGCTCCCATGGGAGATACTTTCCGACTGCCCCTGCCGGGGGTCGGCCCCTGGAGCCAGCTGCCTGACAAGTGAGTATGGGATCATGAGCTCTGATTTTGCATTTTTGTCCAATCATAACCCATACATTAATATATATTTTTTACCTGTTGTTACAGACATCAGATATATACATCAGCCCCTGATGATGCGAGGAAAGCTCGCGAAACGCGTCGGGTTAGAGATGTATTATGTATATCTGTACTCATTATACTTTGACCAATGTCATCGGTTATGTTTTAAGGACCATTATGTTATGTTGCTGTTCTTATTAATTGCCATATATATGCATGAGCTCTATTGTATGTTAATGACTCTAATAAATTTGATATATTTTTTACTTTTTTCTACTTATTTACTTGTGATCAGCATGGACACCTCATATAAAGTCCCATGGGCTAACCTTTTTCTGTTTTTGTGAAGAGTGGAGGGTATGACAGTGGGCAGTATGTACATGAGAGAAGTGTGTGACAGCAGGCATTATGTACAGGAGAGGAGTGTGGAGGGTAAGATAGTGAGCAGTATGTACAGGAGAGGAGTGTGGAGGGTATGACAGTGGGCACTATGTACAGGCGAGGAGGATGAAGGAATCTGGGAAGAAAAAATGTAAAGGTTTGTGGAAGGATGTTTAGGGACTGCGTAGTGGTTAAGCGGGCCATACATGGATTGAAATTAAGCCAATTAGGCAGAGACCCACCATAGTTGATCTATGTATAGGCTAGCTGGTTGTACACAAGTCAATCTATTAATCGACTTGAGTACAACCAGCCTGTCAGGTTTTTCCCAAAACAATCGGTGCTGCCAGCTATAGTTAGCAACACTGATCTTTGTATTGTGTGGGTAGGGAAGGCACCCCACTGGCTGAACACAATAACACTGTGGGAGTGTTTCCCTCATCCACAGGTCAGCCGGTGAGAGGGTATGTTGGGACAGGCTGGGGAAAGAGGTCTGTCAGCAGGTGGGTGTGAGGTGGTCATGGAGGGATATCAATCAGTGGGTGGGGGGGGGGTGACTGGGAGTGATATCTTTTGGAGTAGGGTCTGTCATCTGCAGGTTGGGAAATAGTCACCTGTGTTATAAGTTGAAGGGAGATGGCTAACATGGGAAGTGGCTGGGGAGTGACCTGGTTGGTGGTGTGAGTGTGAAATGGATGATGTGTTTCAAGTTTCTTTCACATTTGCTGTAATGCTTACTGCCCTCTGAAAAGTGATCTGTGGTGGATTGCTTTTCAACGAGTGGTATAGCAGCAGCTGACAGGTGTTCATGAGGTGCTACTGCCGCCTCCTTGTTCTTTTTTACATTGCTGAATGGTAGTTTTACATTGTTGGACTATGCTGCTACTGCGAGTGAGTTTGGCTTGCAGTTGCAGAATGGCCCCATTGAAATCAATAGGCGAGTTTGGTGCTGCCTGTCAAACTCTGCAGACTCCAAGCTGTCCATTGAGCTCAGTGCCTCTGACAAGAAGTGAGGATTGGCACTGTGAGCTCATCCTCTCAGTCTGCTGCAAATAGAGTATGCCAGCTTGTATTTAAACTGGCCTCTCTGTATGTAGCTTCTGACAGGCTGCACAAGGAGCCCCGTGTCCCCAGAATTATAGATAATAGGACCCCCAAATTTTGACCAGTGGTGGGGTAGGTATTCAGCCAAGCCACGACCGTGGAAGTCAATCGTTTTTTTTTTTTTATTTTATTTTTTTTACAAATGGGCCTATCTTAAGTTAAGGGGCCTGGAGCTGCAGCTCCAATAGCCCCTATGTTAATCCGGCCCTGCTTGTAGGTACAATTATAATTCACGTTTATATCTCCAAGTGTCAAATTCCATAAGGAAAGAACACAAAGCAGCACAAAGGGGAAATCGGTTTAAGGGATTTGTTTAACAAAACTTTTTAGAACTCATTGACAGAACAAGTGCATTAAAATCCTGCATCAGACAAATTACTTGCTACTTCTGTGATCTCAGCCAAATTCAGCCTCTGGGTACCCTACTCACCGTGTGCACTTATGTCACCAGATTCCTCCCTGTAAGTGACAACTACAGGTCCTTGTCAGAGGCACACTGTGGTTGCCTAATACAAGTCCAAAAATAGTGAAAATGTCTGAAAAGACCAAGGGTACCTGATCCATGTAAAAAAAAAAAAAAACAAGGGTACCTGATTCCTGTCTGAAAAGGGCAGGGTTACCCGATCCACATTTGAAAAGACCACGGGTACCTCATCCATGTCTTAAAAGTGTAAAGGAACCCGATCCACATCTGAAAAGACCAAGGGTACCTGATCCATGTCTGAAAATGCAATGGTTACCTAATCCATATCTGAAAAGTGTAGAGGTACCCGACCCATGTCTGAAAAGACCAAGGGTACCTGATCCAGGTCTGAAAAGGCAAGGATTGCCTGAGTCATTTCTGAAAGTGCAAGAGCTACCTGATCCATGTAAAAAAATGTTAGGGTTGCTCAAATCATGTTTGAAAAGACCAAAATTGTCTGATCCATGTCTAAAAAGGTCAGGGATGCCTAATCCATGTCTGAAAATGTCAGGGTTCCTCAATTCATGTCTAAAAAAGGGCTAGGGGTCAGGTGCCCAATTTATGTCTGATGAAAGTGTCAGCAAGATAGTAAGTGAGGGCATAGCTCTCGGACGAAGCCCCAGATAACAATAAAAACCCAACAAAGGTTCTATTCCTTCCCCAATCTACTTAAGATAAAAATATATATGTTGGTTGGATTTACACTTCAATTACTACAGCTATATTAAAAATTATTTCATATAATATACAGTACCTGGCAAATACCAGGCACAATAAGGCGCCTTCCCATGTTCTTATCCTACATGTAATGTAAGAGTCTCTCTCTCTCTCTCTCTCTCTCTCTCTCTCTCTCTCTCTCTCTCTCTCTACATTGCACAATACAGAATAATTGATCCTATGTACCAGGGAGCATGTTCCAATCTTTTTTTTTTTTCATTCTATGAGGATATTGTAATTCAGATAACACAGGGAAAGAGGAACTGGAGCTATGGTGGCCCCAGGCAACAGTTGCAATAGACTTTTGGTACTTTGTACTTCAGATGGATTAGATACAGTATTTATCCTGCCAAACTAACTTTACTTGCTGAGACAAGATTGATATATATACAGAAGAAAAAATGCCAAGTAATGCAGTTTAGAACTTCCTCAAGGAGTTACAAGGAAATCTTGGTATACTTTTATTTTAATCATATGACCATAGACCTCGTCATAGTTTCCATGTCTGTGTCACCCAGATCTGCTGTGTATTATTCAGGAAAACAGATACCAGCTGCTACAATGTCACAATCATTATAAAAGGTATTGACGGTTATATTGCACAATTTTCAACAGATGGTTTCTATAGAAGTTTAAAGTTTATACCCAGCCATTATTTGGGAAATACTAGAGAACAACTAAGGGCTTTTTCAGTCCTGTTGGGGGATCTCCCTTTACTTCCTATCCTGGTGACAACTTTGTCACTATGGCTTGAAATTAACAGAAATATTTAATAAGAGCATAACAATAAAAAGATTACAGAGGTTAGGCTAATGTCAGGGGCATCTAGTGCTCCTGTTCCCCATTCCAGCATCTGGGTTTTGGCTACGGCACTCTCCTTGTTTGTCTGTCCACCTACAAAGTGATTAATGTGGCCAGTCTCTGGGTAGAAACCAAACCTGTTTATAAGCCAGCGAAACACTCATTTGCATGCTTGTGATAGATAGCGATACGTGTGTAATTCCTGATCAAGCCCCCTGTCTGTCTGCCTTGCCCTGCTAGATTGGATTTCCCTGTGTATGACCTTGGACCCAATTTTGGACTATTCCCTGACCTCAGCCTGCCTTTTACCTGGACTGTCATAGAACCACTCTGCCTGTCTGCCAACCGCAAGTACATGTTTGCTTTGCTCAGTTCATGCCTACCCTGGCATGGTGGCCAGGCACTATAGCATTGTGTATAAGACCTGGGGGCAAGTACCGGTAGGTCTGCTTGCCTTATGGAAAAGGGGGCTGCTATAGGTGAAGAACACAGTAGCCAGATATAGTGCCTGACCACCTGTGTTGGGGATTTTTGGTGGATTTTCAATGGGACTAATGACTTGCATTGCAGCATGGCCCTATTGACGTGAATGGGCGAGTTTGACAGGCAGTGCCACCTGTCAGCTTGACATGCCACATTAAGTTTTCTTCGGTGCAAAGCATTATGGCTTTGGCATGGGAACAGCCCCTTCCAACTGTATGGTAGGCTGTATGTTCGTTAAGCTGCCTGTTTTTACCTCTCCCCTGGCCAACCCTTTGTCCACTAGCAGAGACAAAGTTCCAAAAAAAAGCATTTTTGGCTTCATACATGGTAGAGGAGATTGGGGAAGGGATCTCTACAGCCATCCAGATCAATTTTACATTAAAGTCAGGTACCAGCTGAAGAAAACATAAACAAGTTCACAGTTGCTACTGCAGCCATGAGCTTGGTTTAAACTCTTTGGCCCCTTTCACATGGGCTTTCCGATCAGGTCCACTTGTCAGTTTTTCAAGTGGACCTTACTGGAAGCTCCATGCAGTTCTATGAGCAGGTGGATGTAAATGGATTTGTGTTCATTTACATGTTCCTACCTCCGAGCCCATCCAGGTCTGGTCCTTTTACGTTTTTGCAGATTTAAAAGTAATGGATCGGAGATAGTCTGATATAGGCCAACACAAGTCCATGTACATCCAACAGTCCATAGGTTCAACAGGGGTCAGTCTGCTGTCATAATGCAGATGAAAATCTGAATAGGCACGAATGCCACAAAAGTGACATCCATCCTTTTCTGCTACGATTCAGCTCTGAATCTATTTATGGATCCCCTGCTAAACGAAGCAGAGCGCTCCTATGTGAAAGGACCATTCAGACTTGAGCTGAAGTAGCTAATGCTGACCAAAACCACGTGTGTAATCTTCAAGGCCTCCAAACTTCTGTGAACTTCCAAAAGAATTTAGGAGTACATGATACCCTTGCACTTCCCAAGCCTTACACCATAAACCAGCCTTTCTCAACCTTTTTTCCCCAAAGAAACCCTTGAAACAAAATTTAAGTCCCAGGGAACCCCTGTTCAAATAAATAAATTCATAAGGGCTCAGTGGGAAGAATGCCTCTTATATTAGAGGTCAGGGAAGAACACCTCCTTACAGTGGTGGTCAGAATGCCACCACAACTGATCGCTAAAAAGATGATTGGTGTCATTTGGTGTCATTCTGTTAAGTGACGTTGAACCTGGAACTATGCAGGCATTATCAGATGACAGGTCATTCAGCCACAGCTCAAGAAACCTTTAGCAACCTCTAGAGGAACCCTTGGGTTCCACATGTGTAGTACCCAAGCGAGTACCCAAGCAAAGCGAGTACTTGGCTTGGACAGGTACCCCCTTAACCACTTTTGGTCAGATTGCCACAGTGATCCCAGCCGAAGTTCGGCCCCCCTCCTTCCCGTCACACATCACAGGTCCCAGAAAGCTGCAGGACCATTCAGATAGCGCAGATTGGCTTGCACATGCACAGTGAGCTGCTGGCTGTGAAGCCGCAAGCAGTTACAGATGGCGGTCCACAGTTAGTATGCTGGCTCCAGGGACTGTAGCCTGGTAAAGAAAGTGGCCGACAGTAGACATTGTGACTGGGACAAATGAGTGTCCTATTATTAAAAGTCAGCAGCTACAGTTTTTGTAGCTGCTGACTTTTAATTTTTCAAAAGAATGACTGAACAACCGCTTTAAGTTGGCTTGTGATTTCTCACTGTCTCCAGTAGATGTCACTAGTATCACTGGTCATAGAATGAAATTTCACAAAGTTATACATTTTTGTATTTTCTTTAGCCAATCCAGTAGACGTTTTGTGCCACTGGTGTATGCTGGAGGAGGATATACAGTAAATATTTGGGACAGACCATGTGCTTCTTCTCTTCCCTTGGACTGAGGCCTAGGGAGGTGCTGCTGGATGGAGCTCTGCTGTTAGGCCCACTAGCCTGATTTGAGGTCTAACGTGTGCTGATGTGGTCCTGAAGCCCTCCTGCCTGGTCTGGAGGAAGCTGTACCATTGAGGAGACTCAGAAGAGACCCCTTCCTGGAGTCCAGGAAGAAGACTCTCTCAGAAGGGCCTGATGCCTGATGACTCACTTGGTAGACACACTGAAATTTGGGAAATTCCCTACAGTGTTGTTGAGTCGGCTTAAAGATTCTGACACTGTGAAGCTGGACATTAATCTGGATCTGGAGAATCTGTAAGCGATCTGATACTGTATCTGGGACCCTTTCCTACTTAACCATTTCCAATAAAACTTTAAAAAGACTAAAGTGACTTTCGCCCAAAATCCTTTCACCTTTTTCCCCCATTTTAGACATGGACTATGTCCTGGGGTGAGATGCTAGCTGCTCCTGGTCTTTGGAGGTGCTATCCTGTCTTTGGGGTATCAGAGGGGCAGGGGCGTAACTAGAAATAGCAGGGCCCCATAGCAAAATGTTGTATGGGGCCCCCTGCAAACAGCCCCCCCCCCACGACTGCCCTGGTGTCAATGCAGCGTGACCTGTGCCCAATGCAGCGTGACCTGTGCCCAATGCAGCCTGACCTGTGCCCCATACAGCGTGACCTGTGCCCCATACAGCATGACCTGTGCCCCATACAGCATGACCTGTGCCCCATACAGCGTGACCTGTGCCCAATGCAGCATGACCTGTGCCCCATACAGCGTGACCTGTGCCCCATACAGCGTGACCTGTGCCCCATACAGCGTGACCTGTGCCCAATGCAGCGTGACCTGTGCCCCATACAGCGTGACCTGTGCCCCATGCAGCGTGACCTGTGCCCCATGAAGCATGACCTGTGCCCCATGCAGCATGACCTGTGCCCCATGCAGCGTGACCTGTGCCCAATGCAGCCTCACCTGTGCCCAATACAGCATTGCCTGTGTCCAATACAGCCTGGTCTGCCTGTGCCCCATACAGCCTCACCTGTGCAGAGGAAGAGGCAAGCCACCCGGATCAGCAGAGAGCGGGATTGCCCGCTGTAATAGCTTTCATTTGAATTTCACATCACATCACATTTCATTTGAATTTCACATCAGCGTCACATAGCCCCATCTCTTGGCCTGACGCCTTTGATGACGTCACACGTCCCGCATTTGATTGGCGTCCTGTCTATCAAAGACGCCGGGCCAAGAGGTGGAGCTATGTGACGTGAGCCCCGGGAACACTGGAAGTTCTAATGAAAGCTATTACATCGGGCAATTCAGCTCTCTGCTGATCCGGGTGGCTTGCCTCTTCCTCTGCACAGGTGAGGCTGTATGGGGCACAGGCAGACCAGGCTGTATTGGGCACAGGCAACACTGTATTGGGCACAGGTCACGCTGCATTGGGCACAGGTCACAGCTTGCCTCTTCCTCTCCTCTCTTTTCCCCTGGCTGGGAGACTGTGCCGGCGGTGCTCTCATCCTCACTGGGCCCCACTTGGCTGCGGGCCCCAGAGCGCCCGCATGGGTCGCTATGGTGGTAGTTACGCCCCTGCAGAGGGGTGCTACACAGAGAACCCTGGTTAAGAATGACTGCTATTAGCAATAGGCACCTCTCACACATATTTCTGTTTGTTAACTTTCTATGTAAGGGGGAGGAGAGGAGAGTAAGATCAGAACCACTTCCGACCTATGACTAAAGCCATGTTCGCATCCTCCAACAGTAGCACTGCATTCAAATGCAAATGCCAGCGTTCATCAGCAACACACGTCTACGTGCATTAAAGAACACCACTGTACATTCCCTTTAATTTCCTTTGCCACTGAAAGTATTTCTAGCTATTATAATGTGTAGGTCCTTAGAGAGGGAGTAGGCGGTCTACATGTGTTGTCTTGAATGTCTGGAGATTTCTGCAGGTACTGAACAAAAGCCTGACATGCACAGTGACGCAATACAAACAGATGGGAGGGACTGGTCTCCATAGCAGCCAGTGACAACAGAACACCTCCATTCCTGTTAATGTTTTTGCTCTGCGTTCTCCTCCTCGTGTGAAGACTGGAAGCCCCGCAGGCTTTCTACGCCTCCCAGACAATGACAAAGGTACGACATTCCATCTATCAATGCAGGAAATGTAATGTTTTAACCCAAGAGTGCTGTGGTGTTTAATTCTGTCCATACACTGTTAGATGTTTGTGCAAATATTCACATGAAGTTCGTTCTTCAGAACATTCGATTAACACCATCAGTGACTATGCAAAGTTTGTATGAAAAAATAAATGTCAATCAATTGTCATGACAATGTTACAAATTTTAACATTCAATTTCAGAATAGATGGAAGTTAATGTAATCTCGAACAAAGGTTAGATTAACGATTAGAATTACATTCTGGCAGTTAAAAAACATAAACAATTTTCCACCCCTCTCCTTTGATTTTCTCATCACTGCAGTCAAAAACAATTGTCAGTTTGACCACACTAACCACTAGAAAAAAATCAAATGAATGTTTAAAAAAATGACAGTTTTCAAGCAAAATTCTACCAGTGTATGGCCAGCTTAACGGCTTCAATACCGGGCACTTTTACCCCATTCTTGCCCAGCCAATTTTAAGCTTTCAGCGCTATCACATTTTGAATGACAATTGCGCAGTCATGCAACGCTGTACCCAAATTACATTTTTATCAACTTTTTTTCATACAACTAGAGCTTTCTTTTGGCAGTATTTAATCACTGCTGGGTTTTTCATTTTTTGCTAAAAAATGAAAAGAGATCTAAAAATTTAAAAAAACAAAAACGTTTTTCTTAGTTTCTGTCAGAAAATTTGTAAATAAGTAATTTCTCTCCTCTCCACTGATGTGCGCTGATGAGGTGACACTGATGGGCACTAATGATGCTGCACTGATGGGCACTGCTGAGGCGGCACTGATGGGCACTGATGAGGCGGCACTGATGGGCACTGATGAGATGGCACTGAAGGGCAATGATGAGGTGGCACTGATCAGGAGACACTAATTTGCAGCACTGATGGGCACTTATAGGCATCACTGATAAGTAGCACTGATGAGCACTGATAGGTAGTACTGATGGGCACTGATAGGTGGCACTGATAGGCAGCACTTATTGGCAATGATAGGTGGCACGGATAAGCGGCACTGATGGGTGGCACTAATGGGCAGGCACTGATGAGCACTGAAAGGCAGCTCTGACTGGCATCACTGATGGGCACAGATTGGCATAACTGATAGGCACAAATTGGCATGACTTATGGGCACAAATTGACATCACTGATGGGCACTGACTGGCATCACTGTTTGGGCTACATTGATCATCAAGGCACTGATGATCAGTGCCCTGATTATCTGTACAGGTCTCCCCTGTGAGGAGATGCTGCTGATTGGCTCTCCTCATACTCTGTCAGTGTGAGGCGAGGAGAACCGATAACTGGCACTTCCTATATAAAACATTATAAAAATACATTTTTTCCTTTTTTTTATAAGTGATGACATTCCCTCTGTTCTCAGATGCATAGGAGCTAGGAGGAGGAGAAGCAGCAGCAGCACACTGAGCTTCCCAGTGAATGGCTGTGCAGGGGGGGGGGGGGCGTGTTAGGACAAGTCTGATTATTGGAGGAGAGTACATTGAGTTCCCAGCATAGCTAGAGAACTGACCACAGTGTGCTCTTTTGCTTAGTGTGGTCAGTTTTTAATAGGAAAGCAAGGGGACTAGGAGGAATGCTAGGGATCTCACACAAAGGAAGCAATACAAAGAGAACAGGATATTTTTTCATACAAGTACATGGTACAGCAGTCACATATCAGAAGTATGAAATATTGGGGTAACAAATGCTTTAAGTCTAAAAAAAAACACTGGGTTATTTTTAATTTACTTTAGTGTGATTGACACTCCTGTATTTGAGAGGGGAAAGGTTAATCTGTGACTAATAAAACAATGAAATAGTAGTGATGATTTCTATCCTACTGTAAATTATTTTGTCTGCTAACAATTTTTTTAAATAATTGTAGCACTTTCCAGGCGTAGGTTACTAGGCAAATTTAGCTTTGGCGCCTTCTGTAATCAAGGGAACAGTAATTGTTTGGTATGACCTGTTCAGGGTTTCATAGTCTGAGAATTTGCCTCTGCCTCTGGAAGAAGCTTTCAGAACTTAGGGCGGGAGATTAAAATTGACTAGCCTGAATATTTATTGGGGTCCGGCCAGTCCCTGGAGGGGAAGTGTCCAGAAGGGGGCAAGGGTGCAGATAAATAGCTTGAGACACTGGAGAGCAGTGTTCCTTCTCCCCAGGAGGGTTACGGAGGTGCAAGGGCTACTGCAGTCAGGTACCCCAGGGACTGAATATCTGCTCTAGGAGAGGTGCTAGGATTAAACCGTCAAATGCTCAGAGCTGACTGTAGAACCGCACAAAAAGAGATCCGGTCCTGAGAGGCACCATCTTACTCAATGGGTTGTGTCCGGAGGAGGATGGAAGGAGGCAGATGTCCTGGGGACTTGTGAGTAATGATCTTAATTAGATCCCTTAAACTGTGTGCTGGACGCTGCACTGGGTACCAATAGCTGTGCACTGGAGCAGGGTAACCAGATGCCCAAGGACTTGCCCCATTGTCTTCAGCTGTGGAGCCTTGGACTGTTCACTATTAGCCACTACTGCTACTGTTAGAAAGACTGTCCTCTGTTCACTATCTACTGCTGTGCGTTTTTGGGTATCCCATGCCCCCAACTCCTCTCCGGTTACAAGTTACTTCAGCAATAAATCTTAAAAAGACAACCTCCACACTACTTATTGGAACCAGAGTGAATAGACTGTTGCTTGGGTGGCTGATAGCCTCTGTGCTGTCTGGGAAAGAACTGGAGATCAATCCAAGCGATTGTTTAGCAGCCATAAAACAAGTAACAAGGCGCAATATGCAGATACCTTACAATATAGTACCTAATAGTCCAGGAATGTGGGTGTACAGATGTTTACACTGGTAATATAAAACCGCAGTCTCAGTCAGGGCAGCCACCAAGAAACCAAAAGCGAGTTCCAATAGCTAAAAAAAGACAAGGAATAGGGGCGCCTCTGAGAAATTATCATAAACACTTTATTTTAAATAAAATATCCACTCACATGAAAGTAGGAGAAGGCATGTACAAGAGCGTGGTGAAGGCTGGAAGGCTGAAAACCACAGGGCTGCAGGTAATCCCTGACCATATATCTATTTTTATTATTTACATATTTATTTATATTATTTACAATATTCATATATTTATATCTACTTTTAGCTTGTCATTCTTTCATCATCATTTTTTATTTATTTATTTTTCAAAAAATATTTTCTCCATTATTCTTTACCATTTTTAAATTATACACACAGTTTTCTGTCCCATTTTCTGCCCCATTTCCTGTTTTCTGCCCCATTTCCTGTTTTCACAGTTTTCTGTCCCATTTTCTGCCCCATTTCCTGTTTTCTGCCCCATTTCCTGTTTTCTGCCCCATTTTCTGTTTTCACAGTTTTCTGCCCCATTTCCTGTTTTCTGCCCCATTTCCTGTCTTCCTTAGTTCCTCCCCTTCCCCTCTTCATTAGCCTGTGTCTCCATTCATGTTTTTGGTTCTGCCCCTCGGTCCGCCTATATTAAACCCCTCCATGTATTGTGTATCCATGCTTGAAAAAGGAATGCGGCTATTCCATTCATCTATAGCTAGCAATTTCAGAAACGCGTTGCATGTTGATGACGTCACGGCTCGGCACCGGCCTGTGTCTGCTTTCCAAGCCTCGTTTCCATCTCACATACACGGCCGTGTCTCTTCCCTCACCACACAGGGACAGTACGATCGCTGGAGATACAGCGCAGCCCTGCCATCCAGCCAGACGTCTCTCTCCTCCTTTCCACAGATATTCATGCTATTATTGGACTGATTCCTTCCTTTTCCACTGGACTACTGATACCATCCTCCAGGGACATTGCATTTCACCTGTGTGTATGTGCTCAGTCATCTGCACCCCTGCTTGCCTGGATTGGATTGTGCTCCAGCTACAATGATACAGCTTCTACCTGCAGCCCTGTGGTTTTCAGCCTTCCAGCCTTCACCACGCTCTTGTACATGCCTTCTCCTACTTTCATGTGAGTGGATATTTTATTTAAAATAAAGTGTTTATGATAATTTCTCAGAGGCGCCCCTATTCCTTGTCTTTGTTTAGCAGCCATAGAAGGTGCACTATTTATATCTGTTGTGAATCCAATATTATACCTGGAAATTAAAGCTTGTTTATGTCTACGGGATGAAAAAACAGTTTTACTTACCTGAGCCTCCACTCCCCGGCAGACAATGCTCCTGCAGTGGAGTGTTCCCCAACGTCGTCATGTCAAATGCAGAACAATGGGCCCTGAATTGGTCTTCATGATGTAAGAGGACCTTGGACCTCCGTAGCATAGGGCAGAAGAGGCTGCATGGACTACTCTAGCAGTACAGAGGAGCCTGCAGGAGCTGAGGACCAGGTAAGAAAAAGTGCTTTACTAAGTCCCCTAGCCACTTCAGCTCCGGAAGGTTTACCCCCTTCATGTCCTGACGAAGCACACGAGCACGTGTGCGAAACGCGTTGACGTAGGCAACGTTAGCCGGTCCAGAGCTCCACCGAGCCTTCCAACAAGCTAGCGGCTCAACATCAACCGCCCCTTCCGCATTGACTGACTGGATGAGTCCGCCCCAGGCTTCCTCACGAGCCCTCTGAGCTGACGCAGCTGCATCCGACCGGACTTCACATGCCTAGCCGTTCTTTGCTAGACTGTCGACTAACAACACGAGGATACGTCAACACGCAGACTGCAGTAATTTTGAAGGTAGTCTCTCATGTTTCATCACAACAGCAATCAACACTATGGAGCAGGGGGAGTCTTCGGGCAACCTCCTCAGACTAATCCTAAGCTGGGAGTTTAGTGCTGTGTTATACCCTTTCAATACAGGACTACCAAGTTCATAAGGGGGAACCTGCATGCCATATTGACAGATAGCCAATTATTGTGACAACGTTGTAATTTTGTGTGTTTTTTAATCTGGGTATACTGGGGTTTTTTTTCTACTTAATTGGCGCAATTGTCACCATAATATATAGTTATTTACACTGCCTTTTCAATAAAGTTTTTCTATTTTTTGATATACCATGGTTGATTCTCCTTTTTGCTATTCTCTCGGAGACATCTCTTTGTTCTCCCACTGTTTTACTTCCTGATCAGGCTATTTTGTTCGATACAGCACTGCGTTACTTTAACTGTCAATTGCATGGTCGTGCGATGCTGTACCCAAATAAAATGTATGTTCTTTTTTTTCCCCACATATAGAGCTTTCTTTTGGTGGTATTTGATTACCTCTGCGAGTTTTTATTTTTTGCACTATAAACAAAAAGAGACCGACAATTTTGAAAAAAAAAACCCCAATATTTTTTACTTTCTGCTATAAAACATACCCAGTAAAAAAAAAAATGTAAAAAAAAATCAAATTTCTTTATCAATTTAGGCCAATATGTATTCTGCTACATGTTTTTGGTAAAGAAAAATCCCAATAAGCGTATATTGATTGGTTTGTGCAAAAGTTAGACCATCTACAAACTATGGGATATATTTTTGGAGTTTTTTTTTTTACTAGTAATGGCAGCGATCAGTGACTCATAGCAGGACTGCGATATTGAGGCAGACAAATCAGACACCTAACTGACACTTTTGACACTTTTTGGGGACTAGTGACACTAATACAGTGCTTAGTGCTAAAAAATATGCACTGTCACTGTACTAATGACACTGGCAGGGAAGGGGTTAACATCAGGGGCGATCAAAGGGTTAAATGTGTTCCTAGGGAGTGCTTGCTAACTGTGTGGGGGAGGTGCTTTTACTGAGGGAAAGCAGAGATCCATGTTCCTGCTTAGCTTAGAATCACAGCCTTCCCTTGTCACAGAATGGCGACCTGCCTTGTTTACATAGGCAGATCGCCGTTCTATCTGTCTCCCGAATGATCTGCAGGTCCCCGCGGACGCGTTTGCATGCCCCAGACCCAGAAGTGCACAATCACATACAGGTACGTGATTCTACCCTGCCACAGTAAATGTACGTAGGGCGGTCGGCATCTGACTAGACATAAATGCACAGCTAACCCTTGCAGTGCAGGAGCAGTCCTGCGGCAATGGAGGATTTTTAGGTTTCTTAGAGTTCAACTTTAAAGTAATGTACACTCAATCATTACAATCTCATATACGTTATTATAAACGTGTTTTCCATCTGCTCTGGCCCTGAGAAGAGTAATGCCCTGTACACACGACCGGTTTTCCCGTCGGAATAAACTCTGAAGGTTTTTCCGATGGAGTTCCGACGGAATTCCACTGACACTGTCTTGCGTACACACCATCACACCAAAGTCCAACCGTCCAGAACGCGATGACGTATAACATGTACGATGGGACTAGAAAAAGGAAGTTCAATAGCCAGTAGCCAATAGCTTCCGTCTCGTACTTGCTTCAGAGCATGCGTCTTTTTAGGTACATCTTAACAGCATACAGACGAGCGGTTTGCACAATTGGAATATACAATGAAAAGCTCCCGTCGGACCTTTTCTGTCGGACATTCCGCTTGTGTGTACGGGGCATAAGAGGTTTTCTTTACCCTCAGTCTCAATAGTAAAAACCAAACAAGGGCACAGAGCAATGCTGATATTGAACACCTCCACCAATGATATTTTAGGGAGGTGGTGTTGAGGTTGGTGTTGGTGGGTCCTTTGCTCCTTAGTTTTCAGTCCATCATCACCTAAAGAGGAGCCCACCATGCCTAAACCAAAATTATATGACTTAACATTTTCAAGTAAATATAACATAATGTGTGGGTAACCTAAGTCCTTTAGGTGTAAAGTGGTGTGATGATTTGTAGTAATTTTGGTGTGCGTGATGAATAAGCTGATGTCTTCAGTGGTTAGTAAATGGCTAATTGCAGACAACAGCTTGGCTGGATGGGGGAATGTGTATGTTTTTTTTTTTTATCAGCTTACTGGCTGATCAAAAATAGAACAACCCATCTATGGACAGCTTAAGGAAGTGACAATGAATAGCTGGATCACAAGCTTGAGATAATCCCCCTCCCCACCGTAGTTCAAGCATCATCACTCCAAGCAACATAATTTAAATACCATTCGTCCATTCCCCACCACAAAAATCCTTTTTCCTTTCAGGTAATTTTAACTCACTCTATTGCTGTAAGCACCTCATTAGTTGTTATTAATGATGATAAACCTGTACAAAGTGTGGGGTTGAGGAAATTGACTTGACATAGGGGGATGTAACAGAGAGTGCTAAACTAGGCTCCACCAAGGTCGTTGCTCCACTGGGAAGGTTATGCTATCTTACAGCACAGGTACCGCCGGCGCCATCCTAAAATAGGCCAGTTCAGATGATACATCAGCACTTTAGAAAATTGCAGAGCTTTTTGTTCAACTTGCATTGGTTTCTGAACTAAGGTATTTGTGACCAGTGACCCAGAATATTCTATGGATATGATCAGCCTAACAGGTCATGGGTCAAACCATCAGGGGTCACCAGCAGCTAAAGCCTAATGCCTATCCAGCAGGCTCTACATTTTTTTCAAAGCTTTTACTTAGGAAAACCTGACTTACCTAACACTTACAAAAAAACGCAACTTTATAGTATAGTTACCATTTCAGCATTTTCCCACATGTTAATGAATTGTCATTCCATGAGACCAGCCATATTAGCTATTCTATTTCACTATATGTACACATTTTTCAACGCGTGCTGTCCAATGGATTCACTGAGCGATGTTGGGTTGCAGCTGCAGGTATATATAGTGGTATATGTTTGCATGAACACAACGTTACGTGTGTCTGTTCATGACAATGATCAAAAGTGAAGCTTTTTATAATATGGAAATTTGAATACTACAAAAAGTGTGTAGGGATGTAATATTTTTGTAAGTCTTTTTTGTATATTTGTAAAATCTGTAACCAAAAGTGGGCTTCGGCCTAGCTGTATCTCAATGGAAGTGATATCTAAACTTAGAGTATATTTTCTCTGCCATATGTTGTTTGACCTTGCTCCAGCAGCGTGTTCTAGAGATACCATATTGTGTTATGGATAATTCATAGCCAGTCAGTGGGCCTGGGGAACCTACTAAGGCATGCTGGGAGAACTATTACATTTCTGAGCCACTTCCTGTTCTTCTTCTTCCCTCCTGAGCTTTTCTCACGTGAGGATGCCAGTGTTTCCTAGGCCTTGGGCTTAACACATAGAAGGATTCAGAAGCGCCCTCTCCCCTGGGAGGAACTTCTGAAGGCGTTGGCTGCTACAGGAAAGAATATATGGCCTGGAGAAAATTATCTGCAACTGTCCTCACATATGGAAATGTGTTGATTGACTGGTTGAGTGGAAAGTTAAAGATTGGTCTACAACTAGAATCTCAATTGTCAAAGAATCTGAATTCTGAAGGGGTCTAGCCAGCCCAGTCTCTGATTTAGAAGACAACCATGAGATACTTTAGAGAATCTCAAGAAGACAGCCTAGTCCAATATCTGAGTTCCAGTGTATAAGGGGATATCCTTATCTGTACATCACCCTCCTTCTCACATGGGCAATAAACTTGTTTTTTTATTTAAAATCAACTAAAGTGACTGGTGCCCATTTCTGATCATTCTGAGCAAACAATGACACCTGAGAGTTAATGCTTAATATTATCATTGTAGTGCACAGACTCTCAAACTGGTCCCCCTATTTGTCCCGTGTTTTATTCCTTGGATAGTAGGTGCAAACTAAGGATGAGCCGAACACCCCCCCCACGTTTCGGTTCGCATCAGAACTTGCGAACAGGCAAAAAATTCGGACGAACACACGTACACCGTTAAAGTCTATGGGACACAAACATGAAAAATCAAAAGCGCTAATTTTAAAGGATTATAAGCAAGTTATTGTCATAAAAAGTGTTTGGGGACCCGGGTTCTGCCCCAGGGGACATGTATCAATGCAAAAAAGTTTTCAGTAGCAGTGATTTTAATAGTGCTTAAAGTAACATAGTAACAGAGTAGGTGAGGTCGAAAAAAGACACAAGTCCATCAAGTCCAACCTATGTGTGTGATTATATGTCAGTATTACATTGTATATCCCTGTATGTTGCGGTTGTTCAGGTGCTTATCTAATAGTTTCTTGAAACTATTGATGCTCCCCGCTGATAACACTGCCTGTGGAAGAGAATTCCACATCCTTGTTCCTCCTTGAGGAACAAGATCCTAGCGACCTCATCGATACAATTGATATTGAAAACCTTTTAGAGGAACATATCACAAAGGAAGCTCCATCACGGCCAGATAAGCAGGCAAAATTTAAGAAAAAATCAGACAAATTTCCGCCCTTCACAACTAATCCCAATTTAGCAGCATTCATACCATCCACCACATCAGAGATTAAAAAATTAAAAAATACCAAATCAAAAATTTCTCAAAGTAATCTCACTAAAGATGAACATTTAGCTTTAGAATCTCTAAAAAGAGAACACTCCCTCACGATCAAGCCATCAGACAAAGGTGGGAACATCGTCATCATGACTAATGAGCAGTATAGAGACATGTGCCTGAAGGTGGTAACCAATCTATCATGGTACAAACCTATCTCAAAGAGCACCATAGACAAATTTCATGGCGCCTTCTATGATTTGGTTGATAAAGCGTTTTGTAGCGGGGCTATCGATAAAGACGTTTGGGAATACATAAGGACACCATATCCGCGTACCCCCACTCTGTATTGCCTCCCCCCCGGTCGCTCCATCATCTCCGGAAACAGTTCTATAACCGAAAATCTAAGCAAATTCGTAGACAGCCATCTTAGACCCTATGTTGCGGGTCTATTCTCATATATCAAGGACACCATCCATTTGTTGCAAAATCTGGAGGAATTACACACATTACCACATTCGCTTCTAGTAGCCATCGACGTAGAAGCACTATACAGTTCTATCCCACATGATTTAGGCCTTGCAGTCATTAGACACATCTTATCACAATCTCAGAAAGATGACCGTAAACTCAACTCATTTCTTTTGGAAGCATTAGATTTCATTCTAACGCACAACATTTTTTCGTTTGACGGCTCCCACTACCTCCAGGTGCAGGGAGTTGCGATGGGGACTTGCTGTGCCCCATCGTATTCCAACCTGTACCTGGGGGAGTGGGAGCGGTCTCTTCTGTCAGACGATAGCCTTTCGTCATATACCACCCATGTAGTAGCATGGTTCAGGTATATAGACGATATATTCATGATATGGAATGGGACATCAGAGGCTCTACATACTTTTATACAAATCATGAATCAAAACAACTCTAATCTATACTTTACAATGACCTTCAGTGACACCTCTATCACCTTCCTTGATTTAAGTATAACGAAATCCATAGACGGTTCTTTATCCAGCGGCCTCTATCGAAAAGAGACCGCTGGAAACACCATTCTACATGCGTCAAGTTCACACCCCAAATCATTAGTCTTATCTGTCCCATATGGGCAATATTTAAGACTTAGACGCAACTGCTCAACTGACACTGACTTTGTTCGGGAGGCAAACAAATTAAGAGAAAGACTCCGAGAGCGAGGATACTCGCCCACATGTCTGAAAAAAGCTTTTAAACGAGCTCAGGGACAATTAAGGCATAACATTCTGTTCTCTAAAAAAACATCTTCTAATTCTCAACCAGCCATTAGATTAATCACCACTTATAATAAACAGCATGGAACTATCAAAAGCATCCTACAGAAACATTGGCATCTATTACAAATAGATCCCAACCTAAAATCACATGTATCCGCAACACCCACCATTACCTTTAGAAAAGCACGCTCATTAAGAGACCATCTCGTAAAAAGCGAAAATATACGGGCACCTTCCGATCAGATACATGTAAGAGACTTGGAACTTTTACGTGTGCCGTTATATGAACACACAAACTAAATTCAAATTACCAAATGGCAGAATGTATAGGCCGAGACATTTTGCTAATTGCAAGACCTCTGAGGTTATTTATCTGCTAACGTGCCAATGCAAATGCTTTTATGTCGGAAAAACTAAGTTGGAGTTTCACAAAAGGGCGGCACGACATATCGCCAGCATGAGGCAGGCGGACCCGGACCTTCCTCTGGGGCGACATGTAAATTGCTTTCATTTGTTTTTTCAGAATGTGTCTTCCATACATACAATATTTCTCTCTGCAATACACCTCTGAAGAAGGGACATCGTCCTAAAACATGTTAGGCTCACAGAGAAACATGTATCTATAGATCGAAGTATATAATAATCATATGAGAGAAAATTCACTGCATAAGCATTTTTGTAGAAATTCATGTTTAGTATGTCATGTTTTTATGCTTTTTCTAAATAAATAATAATTTTACTTAAACGTATTGTTCTGTTCGCCTATAAAGACCCACTGTACTGAGGGGTACATATGGTCCCTACCCCTGGGCCCTTTTTGTGCATCGATTTTTTGGGATGTTGGCAACATATTGAAGGCAATATAGTTGACCTTCGGTGGTTCATCATATTATATATTGCCGCTTTTACAGTAAAGAACCCTCTACGTAGTTTAAGGTTAAACCTCTTTTCTTCTAATTTTAATTAGTGGCCACGTGTCTTGTTAAACTACCTTCCGCAAAAAGGTTTTATCCCTATTGTGTGGTCACCAGTACTGTATTTGTAAATTGAAATCATATCCCCTCTCAAGCGTCTCTTCTCCAGAGAGAATAAGTTCAGTGCTCGCAACCTTTCCTCATAACTAATATCCTCCAGACCCTTTATTAGCTTTGTTGCCCTTCTTTGTACTCGCTCCATTTCCAGTACATCCTTCCTGAGGACTGGTGCCCAGAACTGGACACCATACTCTAGGTGCGGCTGGACCAGAGTCTTGTATAGTGGGAGAATTATCGTTTTATCTCTGGAATTAATCCCCTTTTTAATGCATTCCAATATTCTGTTTGCTTTGTTAGCAGCAGCTTGGCCTTGCATGCCATTGCTGAGCCTATCATCTACTAGGACCCCCAGGTCCTTTTCCATCCTAGATTAGTGAAACAATAAAAATGAAATATTCCTTTAAATATCATGCCTGGGGGGTGTCTATAGTATGCCTGTAAAGTGGCGCAGTTTTCCCGTGTTTAGAATAGTACCACAGCAAAATGACATTTCTAAAGCAAAAAAAGTCATTTAAAACTGATTGCTGCTCTAATGAATTGTCGGGTCTCGGCAATATAGATAAAACTCATTGAAAAAAAACCAGCATGGGTACCCCGCCCAGTCCATTACCAGGCCCTTTGGTTCTGGTATGAATAATAAGGGAAACACCAAACAAAAAATGTAAAAAAAATTGCGTGGGGGTCCCCCCCCAAAATCCATACCAGGCCCTTCAGGTCTGGTATGGATATTAAGGGGAACCCTGCACCAACTTTAAAAAAAAATGGCATAGGGGTCCCCCAAAATCCATACCAGACCCTTATCTAAACATACAAGAGTAAATAGTGAATAGAATTCAAAGTGCATATAGACGTAATGTCCCAAGTGAAAAAGGGGGAATGTATAGTCCAAATAGGACAACAGTCCGCAGTGAGATCAAAAAATCTGTGTATCAATCCTGTCTGCTTCCCAATCTTCAGCTTGTATATCATCAACTTTAGCGAATAGATGGAATACGCTTACCAGAAAGGTTGGATTCTACTGCCGTGAGCGTAGAATCAATGGAGCTTGGTGCCACCCTGGGCAAAATGGTGAAGTGTTGGAGGCAAGGGTAGAGCCTCTACAAGGCCGGGACGTCCCCTCTATGTCCACCAAAGCAGGGCTAAAATGGATTCCAAAAGGCAAAGTGGTTCCGCGGTTCTCCAGGATATGTAAAAAAGGGAAGGAATGCTTCCATATAGTGTAATTCTGGGTGTTTTTATTCATAAAAGAACACAATACATGTAAAAAGTGATCACAGGATAAAAGCAGTGTATAGGGTCTATAAAAGCCGCGGCTTTTATAGACCCTATACACTGCTTTTATCCTGTGATCACTTTTTACATGTATTGTGTTCTTTTATGAATAAAAACACCCAGAATTACACTATATAGGGCGGCTTTTATAGACCCTATACACTGCTTTTATCCTGTGATCACTTTTTACATGTATTGTGTTCTTTTATGAATAAAAACACCCAGAATTACACTATATGGGGCGGCTTTTATAGACCCTATACACTGCTTTTATCCTGTGATCACTTTTTACATGTATTGTGTTCTTTTATGAATAAAAACACCCAGATATACACTATATGGAAGCATTCCTTCCCTTTTTTACATATCCTGGAGAACCGCGGAACCACTTTGCCTTTTGGAATCCATTTTGGCCCTGCTTTGGTGGACATAGAGGGGTCGTCCCGGCCCTGTAGAGGCTCTACCCTTGCTTTCAACACTTCACCATTTTGCCCAGGGTGGCACCAAGCTCCATTGATTCTATGCTCACGGCAGTAGAATCCAACCTTTCTGGTAAGCGTATTCCATCTATTCGCTAAAGTTGATGATATACAAGCTGAAGATTGGGAAGCAGACAGGATTGATACACAGATTTTTTGATCTCACTGCGGACTGTTGTCCTATTTGGACTATACATTCCCCCTTTTTCACTTGGGACATTACGTCTATATGCACTTTGAATTCTATTCACTATTTACTCTTGTGTGTTTTAGCGCTACAATTTATTGTCATATTTGTTACCTTTTTGTCTTATGGTTTGTAGCAGCTGTTTTTTTGTTCTTTTTTTGGGTAGCGCATTAATCATTTCCCCCTTTTATCCCTTATCTAAACATGCAACCTGGCAGGCTGCAGGAAAAGAGGGCGGGACGAGAGAGCGCACCCCCTCCTAAACCGTACCAGACCTCATGCCCTCAACATGGGGAGGGTGCTTTGGAGTAGCCCCCCAAAGCAACTTGTCCCCATGTTGCCCGGTGGTTGTGGGGGTCTGCGGGTGGGGGGCTTATTGGAATCCTAGAAGCCCCCTTTAAGGGTACCCCATGATCCCGGCCTCCCCCTATGTGAATTGGTAATGGGTACATTGTATGCCACGTGATGTCAGAGGAAGGCGGGGTTGCCTGTTTATGTCACCGAGTGGCCCCATCCTCAGCTATATAACGGCTGTCATTGAAAAGAAGCGTCACTCGGCGGGAGCCTCCCATGGAGGCGGAGCTGTTGCTGCTTTTTTTTTGGCTCGTCGGGCGGCGTGAGATGGATCTACATCACAGGACATTTTTTATTTGTGATTTTTTAATAAAGGACTTGTCCCAAAGTGTCTCCTGTCTTTTTTACTATTTTTGACGCTTTTTTGTGAAATGGTAGGGGTACAATGTACCCGTTACCAATTCAAATGAGGGGGTGGTATCTGGGGGT
The DNA here is from genome assembly GCF_042186555.1 of Aquarana catesbeiana. Classification (NCBI taxonomy): domain Eukaryota; kingdom Metazoa; phylum Chordata; class Amphibia; order Anura; family Ranidae; genus Aquarana; species Aquarana catesbeiana. The sequence goes on from NC_133327.1 coordinate 61,258,971, forward strand.
CCCCTTGTTAAAGGGGGCTTCCAGATTCCAATAAGCCCACCACCCGCAAACCCCCTCAACATGGGGCAAGGTGCTTTGGGGGGCTACTCCAAAGCATCCTCCCCATGTTGAGGGCATGTGGCCTGGTACAGTTCAGGAGGGGGGAGGGAACTCTCTCTTTCCCCCCTCTTTTCCTGCGGCCTGTCAAGTTGCCTGCTTGGATAAGGGTCTGGTATAGATTTTGGGGGGACCCCTACGCCATTTTTCTTTAAATTTGGCACAGGGTTCCCCTTAATATCCATACCAGACCTGAAGGGCCTGGTATGGATTTTGGAGGGACCCCCATGCAATTTTAAAAAATTTTTTTTGTTCGGGGCAACCCTTAATTTTATTCATACCAGACCCAAAGGGCCTGGTAATGGACTGGGGGGAACCCATGCCATTTTTTCAATGAGTTTCATCTATGTTGCCGAGACCCGACAATTCATTATGGCTGCAATCAGTTTTCAATGACTTTTTTTCCTTTAGAAATGTCATTTTGCTGTGGTACTGTTCTAAACACGGGAAAACTGCGCCACTTTACAGGCATACTATAGACACCCCCTCCCCCGGCACAATATTTAAAGGAATATTTCATTTTTATTGTTTCACTTTAAGCATTATTAAAATCACTGCTCCTGAAAAAAATGCCAATTTTTAAAACTTTTTTTTGCATTGATGCATGTCCCCTGGGGCAGGACCCAGGTCCCCAAACACTTTTTATGACAATATCTTGCATATAAGCCTTTAAAGTGAGCACTTTTGGTTTTTCATGTTAGTGTCTTTAGCGGGGTTTAACGGGGTTCCACGGCTTTTGAATTTGTCACGAACAACGCATAATGTTTGTTGTTCACCGAACGTCCGAACAACCATAGTTCGGCCCGAACTTATGCTCAGGCCGAACCGTTCGCCCATCCCTAGTGCAAACAGCCAGGCACATAGTAGCTCCCCAGACTTGCCTCACAAGAACCAGGCAGATAATATCTTTTGTAGATTTATTGCTCATTAAACTTGGATAGGGTGTAGGGTGAGCCTTAGGATACTCTAACTGTAACTGTAGTGCAGGACACTCAAACTGTGCTGTCTCTTCAGGGTGCAAACACCCTCTTGAAGTTAGTAAATGGTGAATTACAGCTCAGGGGGACTCTATTACAAATAGGTATAGCTTGAGCATAGGTGTGCGCAGCCTAATGCATTAGGGTGTGCACCCTTAAGCTCAAACATACATGCATGTGTATGTATCTACATATATATGACTCCGGCACATTGATCTCCCTGCTGGCACAGTGAAAGAGAAAAGGATAAACACTTCTCTTATGGCAGGGCTGGTAAGAGGGAGATCTTTCCAATGTTCCTGTTGCTACACAGAACGATAACACTAATGCGCATGGGGGGATTAGGGTGTGCCTGGGCACACCCGGCACACCCTGTGCGCACGCCTATGAGCTTGAGCCAGTATTTTAATGAGCTTGCCCAAAGGTTGACATGGACAGTCTCTAAGGCAGTGGCAGCTGATGCTCAAAATTTTTCGGGGGGCGCAAGCAAACTAAAAAAATTTTGAAAAAAAACATCAATTGCAGCCTCACTGTGCCCATCATATGCAGTCACTGTGCCCCATAAAATGCAGCCACTGTGCCATCAATTGCAGTCTCTGTGACCGTCATATGCAGTTTCTTCCCATCATATGCAGCCTGTGCCCATCTTATGCAGCTTCTGTGCCCATCTTATGCAGCTTCTGTGCCCATCATATGCAGCATGTGCACCTCATATGCAGCTTCTGCCCATCATATGCAGCCTGTGCCCGTCATATGCAGCTTCTGCCCATCATATGCAGCCTGTGCCCGTCATATGCAGGTTCTGCCCATCATATGCAGCCTGTGCCCGTCATATGCAGATTCTGCCCATCATATGCAGCATGTGACCGTCATATGCAGCTTCTGCCCATCATATGCAGCCTGTGCCTGTCATATGCAGCCTGTGCCCATCTTATGCAGCCAGCCACTGTGACCCCCCCCCACTCGCCCGCCATCAGACCGGCACTTACCCCATCCAGGTGACGGTAGCAAACTGGGGCATGGACAGATGACGGCTCCTGCATCCCGTGCGTCTCGTCCTTCATTCCGGGCTGTTGGGTACTCATCCTCTCCTCCTGTGTCAGCGGCAGCGGCGGCGGAGGAGTCTGATCCTCCAGCTTCCTCCCCTGTGAGTGTGTCTCTTCTGCCAAAGTGCTGGGCATCCAATAGGATGCCCAGCGCTTTGGCCAATCGGGAAACAGGTTTCACTGAACTGCCTCCTGATTGGCGGGGAGGCACTGTGGTGTAAAAATAGTGAAAATGAATTTGCTTTGGTAACACAACAGGACGCCCGAGCCCACCCTTTTTTGAATCCTGTTAGAGCCACAGGCTCTAATCAGGCGCTTCAAAAAAAAAACAAAATACCCATGCTGCCTTAGAAGTCCATGCGTCCGGCGTCCTGAAAGGGGCCGGGCGAATGGACCGGGATGTGGCGGCAGGGATTTGGGTGGTGCCGCCCGTGCGCCCGCAATGCACGGGCCACCCCTGTTAAGGTCTTTTTTGGCTTGTAGTCAATGTGCCCTGGGTACCGGAATGCTTTTTTGCAGTACTAGCCAGCTTTTATACAGGGTGCCTCTAAGCCAGATCCTCTGAGGACTTCCAGCAAATGCATTCAACAGCACCGGACATGAGTCCCCTAACTCTAATTGGAGCTTGAACCCAGATAGCCTTGTTCTCAACTGCAGCTATGTGCCCCAGGGAGCAAGAACCATGTGGCTGGGTCATCTGCCCCAGGACAAGGGCCCTGCTGTTTCAGGCCCCAGCCTATTTATACCCACCCCAGCCCCCTACTGGCCATGGGGGCAAAATGAAGGTAGACATTATAGTTACAATACAATACAAGAGGAATCAGGAGTCCTGCTTATGGCCTTTACTCTAAGTACCTGTGTATTGTATTGTTGAGTACATGTGTATTGTTGAGTATTAGTGTCAGGAAGCTAGTTGTTAGTTAATTTGGACAGGATATAATCCCCAATCCTCATTAAATTAGTAGGTACGATGCCCGGCGGGTGTGGAGATGCGACTCGGTGTACATCTTGCAGCATGTATGCTTTCCTTGATCATCCGATCGAGGGCGAATACTGCTGTGCAAAATGTAAGCACATTGTTTGCCTGGAAGCCCAAGTTCTGAATCTGGGGAAGCAACTGTCAGCACTGAGAAGACCCTCCATACTAAAGGAGAGCCGGGAACGTACCCAGCAGATGCCAGCACAGAGGTGGGTGGAGACAAAGAGGTGCAGGCACCAGAAAAGAGTAGATGGGTGACAGTCAGGAAGGGTAGAGGGGAAAGTGCCAGGGAGGCCGATCCTGGGCTGGAAATGGAACATCCCAATAAGTACTCCTCGTTGAGTGACATTGATGAATCCAGTCAGGGACCAGCACTGCTGGAGCTGAGGAACTCCCCTAGCTGCCAGGGGAAGAACTCCTCCAGTGAGAGTGGAGGGGGGGAGCGAAGGGAAAGGAAAGACAGATTCTGGTGCTAGGGGACTCAATTCTTAGGACAGAGAGGGCAATCTATGATAAAGACCTGAGGCGCCAGGACTGTATATAAGATTTTAGTAATGAAAACTGTATCATAGCAGTAATCAGCATGGATTCATGAAGAATCGTTCTTGCCAAACCAATCTGTGAACCTTCTATGAGGAGGTGAGCTGCCATCTAGATAAAGGGAGGCCCGCAGATGTGGTGTATCTGGATTTTGCAAAAGCATTTGATACAGTTCCCCATAAACGTTTACTGTACAAAGTAAGGTCCGTTGGCATGGACCATAGGGCAAGTACATGGATTGAAAACTGGCTACAAGGGCGAGTTCAGAGGGTGGTGATAAATGGGGAGTACTCGGAATGGTCAGGGGTGGGTAGTGGGGTCCCCCAGGGTTCTGTCCTGGAACCAATCCTATTTAATTTGTTCATAAACCACCTGGAGGATGGGATAAATAGTTCAATCCCTGTATTTGCATACGATACTAAGCTAAGCAGAGCAATAACTTCTCCGCAGGATGTGGAAACCTTGCAAGTAGATCTGAACAAATTAATGGGGTGGGTAACTACATGGCAAATGAAGTTTAATGTGGAAATATGTAAAATAATGCGTTTGGGTGGCAAAAATATGAATGCAATCTATACACTAGGGGGAGAACCTCTGGGGGAATCTAGGATGGAAAAGGACCTGGGGGTCCTAGTAGATAATAGGCTCAGCAATGGCTGCTGCAAACAAATTTAACAGAATATTGGCATGCATTAAAAAAGGGGTTTAAGAGATAAAACAATAATTCTCCCACTCTACGTGACTCTGGTCCGGCCGCACCTGGAGTATGCTGTTCAGTTCTGGTGCCCAGTCCTCAGGAAGCATGTGTTGGAAATGGAGCGAGTACAAAGAAGGGCAACAAAACTAATAAAGGGTCTGGAGGACATTAGTTAGGAAGAAAGGTTGCAAGCACTGAACTTATTCTCCCTGGAGAAGAGACGCTTGAGAGGGGATATGATTTCAATTTATAAATACCATACTGGTGACCCCACAATAGAGTTTTTTTAAGACACATAGCACTCATTAAAATGAGAAGAAATGAGGTTTAACCTTAAACTGCATAGTGGGATCTTTACTGTAAGAGCGGCAAGGATGTGGAATTCCCTTCCGCAGGCGGTGGTCTCAGCGGGGAGCATTGATAGTTTCAAAAAACTATTAGATAAGCACATGAATGACCATAACATACAGGGATATACAATGTAATACAGATACATAATCACACACATAGGTTGGACTTGATGAACTTGTGTCTTTTTTCAACCTCACCTACTATGTAACTATGTTACTATGTAAGTGCACCAAGGACATTGTTAATGTTTCTGCTTGGCAGCTGAAGATCAATATTCATGTGTAATTTTTGAAGATCAGTACAAATAGTTCTACAGTTGTGTTTAAACTGACTTGGGGACAAAGTTTACTTGCTGATTCATTCAAATTTTAATCCTGATATCTTCTGTACCTGGTTTTCCTGCTAGCCAAGTTGCTACACTTATGAAATCTTCACAAACTGATAAAAATATATGCTACCAAAAATTTTAAATCATTCTTTAAAGCGGGGTTCCCCCCAAATTTTGAACATTATCTCTATGCATTCTCTTCCTTGCCTAGATGCTGACATGCTGTGTAAAAAAATTTAAATCGCCGTAATTACCTTTTTTTTTTCTAATCTTCTTAGCACTTCCTGGTTTTCCTCCCATGAGAGTAGGCGTGTTTCTAGCCTCTCCCAGACCTCCCACAGTCCCCTGGGAGCTAGTCTCAGGCTTCCCAGCATGCATTGTGCAACAGCGTCATCACAACATCTCGGTGAATGCTGGGAGCACAGCATTCACTGCATCCAGGAAATACATGCTTGTGGGCTTCAAATGCCCACAATGAAGATGGAAACCGCCTTCAGTGAATTTTATAAGTTATTCTTTACAACGAAATCGGACACAGGCGGACTTATTACACAGAACATGTGAGTAGATAATCATGAGAAAAGAAGTTTGTAAATGAACTCCAAAAAAAAAAAAACGATAGATAGGTGGACCCCCGCTTTAAAGAATAGTTTTATTTTTAGTAAAGAAAAATGTCATATTGCATATAAAGATGCTGTATTTACATAGGTAGCCAGCAGATGGGGCTGTGAACAAATTTTCAAATTTTAAGGCTATCCGGCCTATTGCAAAAAAAAAAAAAAAAAAACAAACAAAGAAGCAGTTCTGCTTTAACTTTTCCTCTTCAGCATTATTTTCTTTCTTTCCTGTACTGCCCCATTCAGCCACCAAGAGGGACTATGGAGCTATAGATTACGCTGAGCTATGGACCCTCCTTTTCACGGTGATGATTGACCCAGCATTGTCACATGAAGTAAGTTGCATGCTCTTTCATACTCCAAAGTACTGGGTATTATTTTGGCCCCCAGCGCTGAGCAGACTGATGTGAAAATGATAGAAAGGTATATGCTGTTGAGGGGATGGGGGGATTGCAGCAAATCCATTGGTTTGCCCTGATTGGGCAATGTACAAGCTTTATAACTTTGATATACAGTATATATATATATATATATATATAAATAAAGTCAATTATCGATAAATAATAAAAAAAAATTTTCAAACCTCTATTTTGACAGAAAACTTTCAGATGGCTGATGTGACTGAACTCCATCAAGCAGCAGCTCTTGGGGATTATGACTTGGTGTCTGAGATCCTGAAGAAAGATCTGTATGATCCGAATTATAAGGACATTGACTGGAATGACCGGACTGCGTTGCACTGGGCGGCAGCTAAAGGTACTGGACATTATCTTAACGTTGCTTGCCCCATCTATTGACCCTGCCAGAATGTCAATACATATTTTGTATTCCCATACTTTTACTGTATCAATATCAGGGCTTTTTTTTCTCAAATAATAGGTGCTGGAACTCAACCACGATGCCCCAAAACCCCTACCCCAACCACACCCTCCAAATCACATTAAATAGTGGGTGTGGTCAGTCAAATTTCACGAACAGTAGGAGGGTCTTAAAGGTCATTAAATATCAGGATTGCATTACATACAGAGTGCAGAGTTCAGGGGGGTTTACACACAGAGTGCAGAGCTGTCACTTGTAAACACAAAAACCGGACTTCTGTGTTTACAAGTGATTGTGGTGAGCAGGCACCAAAGGGTCTGAGCCAGAGGTGGTGGAACTGAGTTCCACCAAGTTCCACCTGGCAAAAAGCCCTGGTCCTAATAAGGTTGAGTACAGTATAGGGGGGACTGGGTATGAATATAAATTATTAGGTTGTCAGGTCCTGGGCTGCCTATTAATCACTATTAGTGTTTTTTAATACCCTCTAAACAATATTGTGTGTCTCAGGGTAGACAGGAGATCTATTATCACTGTTTGCTTATGTCAGAAAACATTATTTTTGCATCCACCAGGCCAGTCTGATACGGTGAAGCTATTGATAGATTATGGTGCCCGGGCTTGTCTCAGGACAGACATTGGTTGGACTCCAGCACACTTTGCAGCAGAATCGGGAAAGCTGATCGTTCTCCGTACCCTTCATTCGCTGCACGCTCCCATTGACACTACAGACATACATGGTGACACCCCTCGCAGAATTGCAGAGATATACGGTCATAGAGACTGTGTGAAGTTCCTGGAGACGTAAGTTTGATGTACTATATCCATGCTTATTATATGTATGTGAATTATGGGAATGTAATGGATAATAAAATAAGGTTGGATCTTTAAAGCGGTAGTAAACCACTTGCTTTTTTTCTTTAAACCCTGCGAGGCAATATCATAATGTGCTAGTATGCATCACATACTAGCACATTATGTGAAAATTACCTTAGAACGAAGCCCTCCAGTGGTGTGCTGTCACCACTGAAGGTGCTTCCATCTTCACCCGGTCTTCCTTCAGTTCACGGACTCCGGCTGTGTGATTGGCCGGAGCCAAGATGACGTCACTCCCGCTCATGAGTGCGCATTCTGTTCCTTCAGAGCATATGTGCTGGTGACATCACCAGCTGCAAGTACAGTAAATATTTCTTAAATTTTGGGAGATATTTACAATAAGTATAGACAAGACTTATTATAGGCTTACCTATAGGTAAAAATCATGCATGGGAGTTTACTCCCAAAGGCAAAACTTTTTTTTTTTTAGTTTTGGAAAAAGTGGAAAGGATTTAGAACATCTGTCAGTTTTTTATGCACTTTTTATGCAGTTTGTGCCGCTGTTAGGGAGATTTGCCCTCTCTATTTGTCCTGTTTACTATTATCATTAAAACCGAAAATAAAATAAAATCCCAAATTTTGGATTGACATCAGAACATAATAGAGCAGAACTCTTCCAGTGAGGGCACTAGTTCTGGTGACCACGTTACGCCAGGACCAAGTCACACCATGTCACGCCAGGATTCTCTCACTTTGTTTATTTTTTTGGAGATCACTATGGTTTGTGTTTGTTTTCTCTGAGTCCTCCATCTTTTGATCTCTGCATATAAAAGTCTATGCATTAAGGTGAGAGTTTGTCCATGGGAGATGGTGGAGGTCATACTGAATGTTCTCACGAATTGCACCAGGTGAGATTTGAAGAGAATATTTGCACACCTCCCAACATTTTGAGATGGGAATGAGGGACACCTACTAGCAAATGTATGTAGGCATAAGACACGCCCCCTGCCACAGCCCCTTAAAGGAGAATTAACCAAAAAAAATGTTAAATAAATCCACAAGGGCTTTTTTTTACCACTACTATTCCTTTATATTGGCTTTTAAAATTTACAAATGCAGCAATTTAGAAATTGGATGAAAGGTTTAGCACTGGGAAACACTTTTTGAAAGATAAAAAGTGCATATTATATACAACTATATAGATCAGATCAAAATGAGGGACAAATGAGGGGGAAAGAGGGACAGAGGGACATTGCTCCAAATCATTGACAGTCCCTCGAAATCAGGGACAGTTGGGAGCTATGTATTTTGATTTATCTTCATATATATTTTTGGCATTGACACTGATTCACAGACACAATATTAGTTTTATGGACATTGGGCTCCATTCACAAAAGCAGATCACATGTGGTATTTTGGTGTTTTCCCCAAATACTGCATGCGAACCTGAAAATGTTAATTTACTATTGCTTTATGCGGTATTTACTGCATAAAGCAAAAACACTTGGTAAATACCGCATAAAACAGGAGTGAAAATCAATATACAGAAAGAAGAAAAAATGCTTGCGGTAAATAAGTAGTTGTCCCGGCATGCGATAATTAATATTTTACAATTTTTTTTCACACAAATATATATGAGTTTGAACCTGCCTGAGCTATCCATCTGGGAAGCTGTCAAAGTGGACACCCATCTTCGTGGGGGGCATTTCCTACACCACAGCCACACATATACATGCCTCTTGCATACTTGTGGCTGTGAGTCAGGGAATGCCTCTGCCACCTATGATTGACTGTCTGCTTTGACAGCTTCTCAGAGGGGTTCAGACTGAGCTCATCTTAAGGCACCTTTCAAATGGGCGCCTCCTCAGCTTGCTCTGCTGAGCAGGTTGATGACCTGACCATCTCCGCTTACTGTGCTAAGACGGACCTGTCAAAGTCCCGCTCTCCTCTATGGGCAAATCAGGTGAAAACAGACCAATTGTCCATTTTCATCCAATCATATCCGATCCGCCAGACGGATGAAAAATAGGACCACCATCCGTCTGTATTTTCTCAGTCAGGATCGGATAGCGGCGGATCTCAGCGAAGATGTCACCACTGATATCCATCACTCCATGGAGGAGACTGACAGGCAGACCTGATCGGACAGCCATGTGAAAGCGCCCTTAATACACACCACTGCAGTGCAGGGGTGGGAACTGAACTTATAGGATTCAAAGCAAATTGTCTTGTCTATGTGTTGGGGCTGCAAGGCTGTCTAGCACAGCCTAATGCACATGGTGTGAATGGGCCCTAGGGTGTATTGTGTGGTTACAAGGACTGCTGGGTAGTATCCTGTTATGATAAAAGAAGAGACAATTTGGGTCCTAACAAGCTAAATCTTTGGGAATGTCTACTAAAAAAACATCAATTTTGAGGCTCATTACTGACCTCATTGGTTTGCCCCACTACACTGTAAAAAATATTGTGCTTGGTCTACTCAAAAAAATTGAGGCCGATATTTGCATCAGCTTTTTAAAGACTGTCAACTGAACTTATTTTTGTCTGACTCATTAGACTTTTCATATTTTCAACTTTGTTGTTTTAAGTAAAGCCAACTCAATTTTTTTTAGTTTATAGACCATAATGTTTTAAGTTAGGAATACAAACCTTAGCTTGTCTGGAATTATATTTTTAAGTAAAGCTAACTCAATTTTTCCAGTTTATAGACCATAGGTTTAAATAAAGCCAACTCAGTTTTCCAGTTTATAGACCATAGGTTCGAGTAAAGCCAACTCAATTTTTCCAGTTTATAGAAAAGTTTAAGTTAGGAACACATACATTAATCAAGAACTTATACAGCACCGTCAATTTATGGAGTGCTTTACATATACATTATACATTCACATCAGTACCTGCCCTCAAGTAGCTTTCAATCTAAGATTCCTAAGCTCACATTCACACATACACATACTAGGGCCAATTTCCTTACCAGCATGTCTTTGGAGTGTGGGAGGAAACCTATGCAGGCACATGCAAACTGCAGGCAGGTAGTGTCATGGTCAAGATTTGAACCAGTGACCCTTTTACTGCTAGATGAAAGTGCTAACCACGACACCACTGTGCTGCCCTATTACTTAGAGACTTAGTTTTAAGTGATATTAACTTTTAACTTTTTAAGTTGGTAAAACTTATTTTCCAAATTGATATATGTTTGAAGGTTTTTATGTAAAAATAATACAATCATATGGTTTTTAAAAAAAGGAATAGTCTCATGAAACAGGCTTTCAAAACAAATTAACATTTATTATTTATAAAGTGTACAAATGTAATATTATAAAGCAGCATCAAATACAAATGTAAACATTTAAAAAAAGAAAAAAAATGCATCTTTTTTTAACTTTCTGCTATAATACATATCCCCAAAAAAATATTAAAAAAAAACAAATTTATTCATCAGTTTAGGCCGATATATATTCTTCCACATTATTTTGGTTAAAAAATTGCAATAGGCATATATTGATTGGTTTGCGCAAAAGTTATCGCGTCTACAAACTGAGATAGATTTAGGGACTTTTATTTTTTTAATTGTTTTTACTGGTAATGGCGGCGATCTGCGATTTTTAGCGGGACTGCGACATTGCAGTGGACAAATCTGACCCCAAATTACACTTTTCGGGGACCAGTGACATTATTACATTGATCCGTGCTATAAAAATGCACTGGTTAATGTATAAATGACACCGGCAGGGAAGGGGTTAACACTAGGGGGCGATCAAGGCGTTAAGTGTGTTCCCTGGGTGTGTACTCACTGTAGGTGGGATGGGCTACCAGGGACATGACAGAGATCGCTGTTCCCGATCACTGGGAACAGAAGATCTCTGACACGTCATCTGGCAAAACGAGGGAATCGCCTTGTTTACATAGCCCCGTTCTGTATACCGTGATCATGGGTCGCCGACAGACATCGAGTCCGCCAGACTCTGGGCACGCTATCTCCTGTGCAAACACCAAGGTACACCTACGGCGGTTTGCGCAGGAGAGCCGACCTGCAGCAGTATAATGACGGTGGCTGGTCAGCAAGCGGTTAAAGTGTGAACTTTTGAAGATAGATTCCCCACATCTAGCTCTAAAAAGATCTTCTGAAAAACTTTAAAGGTATATTTTAGGTTTTCAGGATAGCTCAGGCTAAAAAGCATAAATGAGTCCCATCATCATTCTTTCTGATACAAAATGAGAGCGCTATATGAAAAAAATACACTATACCAATATGCTTGTTTTTCCTGCCAGTGCAGCATAAATATGAAATGTAATAACATAGTACAAAGTAGGCGGGGCTTTAGGTTACATAATCTAACATTGAATGTCCAATATCTCAAAAACCGAACAAACAGAACGTTGGTTTTTGTGATACAAATCAGCACAAATGCAGCACAAACAAATTGTATAATTGTTTTTAAAATGTAATAACATGTGGTGCAAAGTGTGAGAGGTTTCATCAACTAAAATGCGCAATTTCTCATCCATTTTTGCAGCACAAATCGGCACAGATGCAGTGCAAATGAATGCTATCTTTGTTTTAAAATTTTAAAAACATTGGGTGCAAAGTGGGCGGGGCTTGATGTTACATAATCTGTATTTGAATTCCAATATCTCAAAAACCGAAACGGCTGAAACATTCATTTTTGAGGCACAAAATAGTTTTTAAGCTTAACAGCTGGTGGTCCCTCACCCTGCGTCTTGGTTGCGTTCTGCAGAATGCAGTAAGCGCAAATTTTGCGAGCGCACAAGTAAGTTGTCTAAATAGGTGCTTACAACGGATGTATGTCCATTTATATATATATTTATAAACAGGGCTTTTTTTCTCAAACAATAGGTGCTGGAACTTAACCACGACCCCACAAAACCCCTCCCCCTACACACACCCTCCAAATCACATCAAATAGTGAGTGTGGTCATTAAAATTTCACAAACAGTAGGAAGGTCTTAAAGGGGCATTAAATACCAGGATTGCATTACATACAAAGTGCAGAGCTGTCACTTGTAAACACAGAAACCAGACTTCTGTGTTTACAAGTGATTGTGGTGAGCAGGCACCAAAGGGTCTGAGCCAGAGGTGGTAGAACTGAGTTCTACCAAGTTCCCCCTGATAAAAAGCTCTGTTTATAAATATATTTATATTTATACATATATTAATCTGAAAATAAAATAAACATTTTGGATGGTATGTTAAGCAACATTTAAAACATGTAAACGATAATTTGTTCAATGTTCATTCTTACCTTTCAATGGCCTTGCATGGCTTTGTAGTGATATGGAAATATTCTTGTCACTGGTGGCGCTCTTTTGTCCTGATGGGCCTCAAAACGTATGGGAACTGCCTTGTGCAGGCTTTCAAAGTTCCAAAAGATGTCAAACTCTTTAAAGTATACAGCGTCAAAACTCGTGCGGTTGCATGTTTGGCAAACATATGCATCCCGCAATTTCAGTCAAATGAAAAGATTTTTTTTTTAAAGTAAATGTAACTCAATTAGAATATGGAAATGCACATACCTTAAACGTTTTGTCTAGATTACTCAATATTATACATTATTTTTGTAAATGTAAAAGATATGTTTTAAGAACTAATGAAAATTAAGTAAGGTACTTAAAGTGGTGTTCCAGCCGAAATTATACTTTTTAAATAAAAATACCCCTATAATACACAAGCTTAATATATTCTAGTAAAGTTAGTCTGTAAACTAAGGTCTGTTTTGTTAGTTTATAGCAGTAGTTTTTTATTTTATAAACTTACAGCAGGCCGTGGCCATCTTAAGTGTGGGCATCTGAAGCCAGACTGTATTTCTTCCTGGATCTCATCATTGCATATCTCCCACATGCTCAGTGCAGCACAAGCAGTGTAATAGGTTTCAGGTCAGGTTTCCATAGCAACGGCAGTGTCAGAGGAAGTTGCCGCCCCTTCCCAGAAGGCATTGCAAACAGGAAATGATGCGATGGGCCAGGGAGGAGGAAGTGAAAAATGAATACAGCAGATATACAGTTGGTGCTGAGAAAAAAAAAAAAAACAATTTGTTTACAGTGCACAGTTTAGTGAGGGATGCTAAAGAGTTGTAAAAGTGGGTGGAACTCCACTTTAAAATATCAAAAGTAAATAAATTAACATTTATTTTTATGTTAAAATTACAAGCCAACAAAATCATTTTTATCAGTGCAGTATCTGTTTATTAAAGCAGTATTAAACTCACACTTGCTTTTTTTTTTTTAAATGGGCCCCAGGTGCTTTATTGGCTGGGCTGCGACAATGTCACTCCCCTGTATGCGCAAAGGAGTCACAATTTTGGCATGCCACTTTCTTCAGTCATGGCACAAACAGTGTGCCATGAATGCAGAGTTAACTGCGCATGCATGAGTAATGTCACCGACCAGAGCCAACAAGAATATCTCATTAAGGGTACAAAGCAGCAATATGTATTAAACTCTTAAAACAAAGAGAAACTAAAAATGTTGGATTTAATGCCACTTTAATAATACATTCATGTAATATTTTTACTTTCAGAGCAGAGGTGGAATGCAGAGATTACCGCTTGGCTGCAGAGCTGGAAGGAAATCCCTTGGACGAAGTGGATGAGGACTGGGAGGCGAAGAAACCTGAACTTTTCACTTCACTCAGCAAAAAGATGAAGAATCGCACAACCAAGCCAGACAAATATTCCAACCGACCTATCTTTGTTCAAAAGTCCTGCCAAGCACAGATCAGAAAAACAATAACTTATACACACACACGTGATCAAAGAAATACTAAATAACATGACCTTGCTATTAGACAGGGTACACAGAATGTACCCATGTGACAAAGATGTGTCACTCTGCTCTTCTCCACAAGGTGGAGCTGTGATGCTTTCTGATTCTTTCCTTAGTATAGTGTTAGTTTTTAAAGGCCCATACAAACAATGCGAAAATCGGATGGACAAATTCATACAACGAGCTGTCTGCCAATTTTCGGATCGTTAGTACGGTGCCTTCGACAGCCGATTTTGCTTTTTCGTCAGACAAAAGCTGGATATGCAGACTATAACATTTTTGTCGGCTGTGAACTCAACATCTGATTTTCGTTTCATTAGTACGGTTTTCGTATGAAAAAAATCCTAAGATCAAGACTACGCATTGCTCAGAAACGAAAGAATACATATAAAACTATTCAACACATTACGTCACTTCTGACATTGTATTCTGTCGTAAGAAAATTTTCGTATTGTGAGTAACCTCTTCACTTTCCACATGAGACTAGCATGCCACAAAAAACGGTCGTCCGAAAAGCTAAGCGTGTGTACGAGGCTTTACTCTTCACTCCACGAAGATGAATGTGACAGTGATATTTGTAATGTTTACATACAGATTTAGTGGGCATATACACATCCATACCAACTGGTGGCTTCATGTGTTTAAAACTTTTATAATTCTTTTTTTTCTTTTTTTTTTTTTTTCAAATATAACTTTTATTAACACCCACAACGGGCAAAGTCAGGTCGGTACAACAGAAAAAATAAACAATATAACATATGGATTACAACTACAATATAAACCCGTCTGTTTATGTCTACAATAGAGTTCAGTATAGTTGTTTTAGGGCCAGTCCCCAACCGGCACCGCCCTTTGTTGTCTACTGAGAGACATATATAGAAGGGATTCAGGTTAAAAAAAAAAAAAAAACCCAACTACGCTCGTTTCTTTTTTTTTCCTGTTTCTAATCAATTAACAAAGAAAACAAGACCAGACAAACAGACAAACAAACAAAACAAGACCGAACAAAACAAAACACAAAAAAAAAAAAAAATCAAGCCGAGAGGGATGGCCAAGGTGTGTAAAGAATACTTTTATAATTCTTATGGCTTAATGACTGTAAGCTCCCACAAGCCAGGCCCTTTTAAAGGGGTTGTAAAGGTTTGTGTTTTTTCACCTTAATGCATCCTATGCATTAAGGTAAAAAAACACCTGTCAGTCACCAGCCCCCCAGCCCCCCCATTTTACTATCCTGACCCCTCGAACTTGACCCACAGGGACGCGCTGTCTCTCTGCCCGGAGTTCTCGGGTCCCTTGATTGGATAGATTGATAGCAGCGCAGCCATTGGCTCCCGCTGCTGTCAATCAACTCCAATGACGCGAGTACCGGGGGGGGGGCGGGGCCGAGTCCTGCATTCGGCCTCTATGGACCCCGAATGCTGGACTCGGGAGCACGCCCGCAAGATAACCCCCTTGGGGAAGCGCTTCTCCGAGGGAGTTTTCAGATGTGGGGAGGAGCCGAGAGAGCCGCCGAGGGACCCCAGAGGAGCAGGATCGGGGCCACTCTGTGCAAAACGAGCTGCACAGTGGAGGTAAGTATGACATGTTTGTTATTTTAAAAAAAAAAACATTTTTTACCTTTACAATCATTTTAACCCTTCTGTATTGATATGTATTGTAACTGTCTTGTATCCCTTTATTTAGTAAAGTGTTGCTTAAATTGTTGGCACCATATAAATCCTGTAAAATAATAACCTGAAGTAAAATGTTGGTCAGTGAAAATTTTTGTAATGATAGATTGTAAATGTTTTAGCATTTTGAATGTGAATCTAGAATTATTGCTGGGATAAGTGACTGATTTTGTTGTTCAGGGTTGAGTATGCTGGTTGGCTTAAAATGTTACTAAACCCAGAACCCTGCATTCACTATATCTGGTCTCCCACAGTACACAGAACATGGAAATGCAATTATTTTAGTAAATATAAATGGCTAAATACCTTTTCTCATCAGCAGTATACAGCAGTGACTTCTATAAGGCTGGATTCACACTGGGTAACGGAATGGCACACAGCAGTGGTCCGGTGCGTCTCTATTCACTGTTTCAGGTCTGATTCCAGCAAGAATTTTTGGCTGAATTCGGACCTGAAATGAACCAGAAGACGCACAGGACTCCTGTGCAATTCGCACCGGAGCCACTCTCTCTCCGTAGAGAGCCGGTCACAATCTCCTGCTGTGCATATTTGGATGCGGGGAAACCCTCATCCAATTCACACTGGTGTGAACCTAGCCTCAGTGTCCGGCTGAGCACTGGTTAAAGCTTGTAAGAGGAGTTTTCATTCACCTCTGACTGTCCTATGAAACTGCAGGACCCCTGACCCTCTGTCTGGACAGTGCTGATTGGTGCTGTGCTGATCACATGCACTCTCCTAAGAAAGAAAAAACCTCACTAGCAATACACACCAAACTGAGCATGTGCAGCCTGACTCCATAGGTTCTGTGTTATCAGGAAATTATCAGGGGACAGTGGAAGGAGAGGAGGATCAGAGAAGACAGGATCAAACAGCATTTTTACACAATGTGGAGGATAAGCCCCTTAGGTTCCACAGTGAGTATAACAAGCATGCTTTACTGCAGTCGTTCTCAACCTCAGTCCTCAAGTACTCCCAACGGGCCATGTTTTCGTGCCGGTTCACACATGGGGCGGCACGACTTGCAGGTCGCCTCACAGAGGCGACCTGCAAGTATTTATAATACTTGCAGGTCGCCTATAAAATAATATTGCAAATTGACCCTTTTTGCTTTTTTCCTGTTTTTCTTTTCACTGTACTGGGGTCCGGTGTGTTTTTTTATGCATTTTTGATGCGTTCCAATGTATTCCAGTGCATTTTTGATGCGTTTTACTTTGTTCCAGTACAGTCTAGTGCAGGAAAAATGCAGCATGTTCTACTTTTTTTATGGGACTGGAAAGCCCTGGAACTGACTGCACTGGTGTGAACTATGCCATTGGAAACCATATAACCTATTTTCCATGCGTTTTGCTGCAGAAAAAAAACGCACTGAACTAGATGTGTTGTGAACTGGCCCTTAGGGTGAAACATGTTCCCAGTTCTGCAGGCTCTGCCCGGTCCCCTCCCTGTGGCAGCAGATCGTGTTATAGGCAGTATAATCAATTAAAGAACTTTTCTCAATGGAGGAGAGGGTCGGAGGGGGATGCCCCCGTTGGATCATCTTTAGTGCAGCTGAGCCTGGAAACCCAAAGCTTTTAACCCTTATAGCACTGGAAGTTCAGCAACAGGAAGACGACAGGACAGCCATGCAGTCAGGATTTCTACAGGATTCAGCAACCTGCATATTGTGGGACATCCTTCATTACAGGTGAGTAATGTAACTGAAGCTAAAGAGCTAAACTACAGCTTTAAGGTTTAGAAGAAAGCCAACATATCTTTAGAGGTGCAGGTTCTAGATCAGGGCCAAAAAAACTAGGGGGGGAAAGCAGGGGGGCGCCTGCATCGGGTGACGCATCTAAGGGGGCGCCGTCCCCACCCGCACTAGGAACTGCTGCTTTAAGGGTGTCACTGCAGCCCGGTCAAGTGTAATCGATAGGCAGTGCCCACTGCTTAGTTTGCCAAATACCAGAGAATCAAAAGGAAGACTGCACAGATGCATTAGCACTGAATCACTCTGCTCCGCAGTGACACCCTGGAGCAATGGCTGTCCTGGGCTAAGGGGGGGGGGGAGTGCAGAGAAGAACCTGGACTGGGGGGGGGGGGGGTCAGAGAAGGCCCTGGACTAGAGGGTGCAATGGAGGCCCTGGGCTGATTGTGGGGGGGGGGGGGTTGATGTGGTAAAGGACCTGGATTCGGAGAGCAGGGTGCAGAGCAGGCTCTGAATGTGAGGTAGGCTGTAGAGGAGGCCTCGGACTAGGAGCGGAGTACAGAGGAGGCCCCGGACTAGGGGGGTGGGTGCAAAACCACTAAAGGGAGCAGGTAAGGCCCCTTTCACACTACCGTGACTTCAAAGTTGCACGATTTTGTGGCTGAGATTTCACAGCGATTTTGACGCAATTTCAGGGAATGCCTGTGTAAACTTGAGGTCTATAGACCTCATCTTGCATCAAAGTCAGACCAAAGTAGTACAGGGACTACTTTAACCGCTTCAGCCCCTGGAAGATTTTACCCCCTTACCCCCGATTCAGCACTGCGTCGCTTTAACTGACAATTGCGCGGTCGTGCAATGTTGCACCCAAACAAAAGTGACGTCCTTTTTTTCCCACAAATAAAGCTTTCTTTTGGTGGTATTTGATCACCTCTGCGGTTTTTACTTTTTGCGATATAAACAAAAAAAGAGCGACAATTTTGAAAAAACAATATTTTTTTACTTTTTGCTATAATAAATATCCCCCAAAAATATAACAATTTTTTTCCTCAGTTTAGGACGATATGTATTCTTCTACATATTTTTGATAAGAAAAAAAAATCGCAATAAGCGTATATTGATTGGTTTGCGCAAAAGTTATAGCGTCTACAAAATAGGGGATAGATTTATAGCATTTTTATTATGAATTTTTTTTTTTTACTAGTAATGGCGGTGATCTGTGATTTTTATCATGACTGCGACATTATGGCGGACACGTCGGACAATTTTGACACATTTTTGGGACCATTGGCATTGATACAGTGATCAGTGCGATTAAAAAAGGGGTTAAGTGTGTCCTATTGTGTGTTCTAACTAAAGAGGGAGGGGACTGTGTAGGGGAGATGACAGATCACTGATCATACTCTGTATGAACAGACAATCTGTCACTTCTCCCCTCAGAGAACCGGAAACTGTGTGTTTACACACACAGTTCCGGGTTCTCCGTGTCTCAGCGGCGATCGTGGGAGCCCGGCGGTGATCGAGACCACCGGGCACTCGCATCGGCTCGGGGAGCGAGCGGGGGTGGGGCGCACGGCCACAGGGCGAAGCGACGTTACAGTTTTGGAGTGGCGCCACTATATTGCCACATACTATTTTTCTTGAGGGGGGGGGGGGTGCAAAAAAATAACCAGCCCCGGGTGCCAGATGTGCTAGCTACGCTACTGTTCTAGATCATCCACATCCTGGCTTTACAACTTAAGACTTGTTCATTTCTAGTGCTTTGAGCTTCCTTAATCTGAGTTGCTCAACCCAGGCTTAATGCAAGGACACAGCAATAACTATTCAAATTCGGGAAATAGATGGCGGATGCTGACAAGCCTATGAAGTACTAACAGATCTAGTAGAGTTTTCCAAAACAGGAAAGGGAACAACCTCATCCTTCAGAATGTAAGCTCAGTTCATGACTTCTCTAATCTACCTGGCAATTGTGGAACAAGAGGCAGAATGTCCCTTGCAGGAATGCCCAGGTGTGCCAAAGAGAGAATCCAGTTGTCTCAAAGAGTTCATAGACTCACACAGCATGGACCTCATCCAGACAATGGAGAGAATTCTCCTTGTAACACTTCAGTGTAGAAAAAAAGGAAGGAAGCACAATGTCCTAGTTCATTCCCTGTCATCTCTCTCCTCAACTACTGCAACTCCCTCCTCAATAGATTACCTTTACATAGGCTATTCCCCCTTCAGTCCCTCGTGAATGCTGCTGCCAGACTCATCCACCTTACTAACCGTTCAATGCCTGCTACCCCTATCTGTCAATAACTCCACTGGCTTCTGCTCACCCAACAAATTAAATTCAAAATAATAACAACAACTTACAAAGCCACCCACAAATTGGCACCCAGCTACATCACTAACCTAGTCTGAAAATACCAACCAAATCATTCTCTTTGTTCATCCCAAGACCTTCTGCTCTCTAACTCCCTTGTCACCTCCTCCAATGCTCGCATACATGACTTCTCCCGAGCCTCTCCTATTCTATGGAACTCCCTACCCCAATCTGTCTGACTATCTCCTACTCTGCTTTTAGACAATCCATGAAAACCCTTCTCTTCAGAGAAGCCTTTTCTGCCCCACCTAACAACTGTACCTTTATTTTCTATATCAGCTCACCTCCCACAGCTATTACCTTTTTTATCACTTGACCATCCCTCCTAGATTGTAAGCTCTAATGAGCAGGGCCCTCTGATTCCTCCTTCATTGAATTGTATTGTAAATGTACTGTCTGCCCTCATATTGTAAAACGCTGCACAAACTGTTGGCACTATATAAATCCTGTATGAAAATAATAATGTCCTGCTTAAGATAGAAGGAGGAAATCACCTTGTGAAGGAAAGAGGCCATAGGCTCTAAGACAACCTTATCCTTCTGTAGGAAGGGTTCCCTACAGAATAAGCCGCTTATTCAGAGAAATGTCATGAAGAGACGACATCCATGAAGGAAGGTAACCTTATGAGTGAGGGAGAACAGGGAAATACCCCTACTGGGCTCGAAGGGAGATTTCTGAAGAACCAATAAAACCAAGTGGCGGTCCCACTGAGTCACAATATTTTTAATGGTAATCTCACACCACGCAAAGTGGGCCTTTCAGGTATGATGATGGACTTAGTGAGAAGTTGATTTCCCAGCTTTCAGGAGCATAGGGAAGACTGACTCAGATAGGCCCCTGTCTCTCAGGATTTGGGGCCTAACAGTCGTGCCATTAATCCAGAGAACAAAAATCAGTACCAGTTGACCTGCCTCTGGGACAGATGATCTGACTGATTTGATAGGGTTCATGATACGTCTGCAAGGAATATGATGAGGTACACGCACCACATTCTTCCTTGCCAGTCTGGTGCAATGAGGATTTTTAGAACACCCTCCCTTTCGATCCTGCAATGCAGATGAGAAAGAATATTGTCCAGCTTGTTGTTGAACCTGGATGCCAGAAAATCCACATCTGGAGTCACTCATCTTCGACAGAGGTCTTGAGACACCTCTTGGTGAAGAGACTGTTCCTCTGGAAACAGACATTGATGACTGAGAAAGTCTACCTGCCAATTTTCCACAACTGGAATTTGTGCTGCAGACAGTGCTGGAATATTGAGTTCCACCCAAGCTATAATGAGGTTTGCTTCTCTTTGAGTTGTGTGACTTTTTGTACCCTTTATGATGGTTGATGTGATCCACTGCTGTGGCCTACGTCCAACTGAATCCTCATACGGTTTCCTCATGGGCAAGATAAGCAGAGCTTCAGGAACAACTGTGTAGCACCCTGGAGTTTAGGCAGGGTTTCTCCTAAATTTACCTGCCAGGAATAGCTATCTTGGCTCATTGTTAAGGGTCATTTGATTTCTCCCTTATGCCCTGTACACACGGTCGGACATTGATCGGACATTCCGACAACAAAATCCATGGATTTTTTCCGACGGATGTTGGCTCAAACTTGTCTTGCATACACACGGTCACACAAAGTTGTCGGAAAATCCGATCAATCTGAACGTGGTGACGTAAAACACGTACGTCGGGACTATAAACGGGGCAGTAGCCAATAGATTTCATCTCTTAATTTATTCTGAGCATGCGTGGCACTTTGTGTGTCGGATTTGTGTACACACAATCGGAATTTCCGACAACGGATTTTGTTGTCGGAAAATTTTATAGCAAGCTCTCAAACTTTGTGTGTCGGAAATTCCTATGGAAAATGTGTGATGGAGCCTACACACGGTCGGAATTTCCGACAACAAGGTCCTATCACACATTTTCCATCGGAAAGTCCTATCGTGTGTACAGGGCATAAGTCTGGCACTACTTCATATTTCCCTCCTGCCGCTAGGTGGCTGGGTACTTGGTGGAATTAGATACGTGAAGGGCAATACAAGGTCAGATTATGGGTATATGGGGTATCTCAGCCAATGGGCAGGGGTTTTCTTAAATCCCTTGGCCTGCTGGGAGAACCTATATATCTGGGTGGAGTCAGGTGATCGGTATTCTGTGCCACCTGGAAGGCTGTCTGGGTGGATGCGTGTTGTACTGCCCAGGCTGCTAGGCTGGAGATTGCACCTATCCTGGGCACATCTGACCCAGCAGAGAGGCGGGGGTGACGCTTGAGGAAGATACTACCGGGAAGATTGGAGGAGCTTAAGGGATTCAGTGGCAGTGAATCATCAAGTCTAGTGAGAGACAGGTAGCTCAGTGGGCTGAAGAACCACAAGTAGTGATTGTAGTGGAAGTGAAGGAACTGTTACAACTTGTGTTAAGAATTGTTAAAGACTGTTGCCATAGGAGACAGCGATTACAACACGTGCAGATGTGGTGTCTTGCTGGATGCCTTTCTCTGCATGGCTGTCCTCCTTTTGAAGTTTTAAAGTCTGCCAATTAATATTGCAACTATCTAAGAATGTCCTGGCCCTAACCCTCTCTCCCAAAGTTCTGTTAAGAAAAATAAAATCTCTTTTGCATTCAAGAAGTGTCTATTGCCCAATGACTCTAACTACTTTGCACCCACTATGCCTCACAACCCACCATATACAGAAGGATGTCAGCTATCTCTGGCCCTGGAGGTTCTCATTAGACAGAAGGAGGCCTGGGACCTTGCTACAACTGAATTACCCTGAGGTCCAGGATGTTGATCAAGAGTCGGGCTTCTGCCAGAAGAGAGGGCACCCAGGACTCCGCTTTAGCCCAAGAGGTTGGCGTTCAATGTAAGCACCTTCCAAGACTTCAGGGGAAATTCTAGCACCAGTGTCTGACATTGTCTGATGAAACCAGAATGTTCAGCTACAAAGTACAGGAGTAAAACTGAGCATATGATACTACCTTGAAGGACCCGCTGTTTCTTCAGGGCTGCTGCGTCAGGGTAGAGAAAGTGCACATGAGGGGTTTAAATCTGAGAAAGAGCTCGCTCCTGTGATTGTGAAGGTGAACAGTAAGAGCTGTGAGTCTCTGAGCAATGTCCTCCTGCATCAGGCTTCAGGAGCTATGTAAATGACCTACACCTATAGCGTAGGGCATTTTTCGATTTTGGTCAAAGCTGCATAGTTTTTTTACAGGTACTTTACCTGCCAATGCATTTTTTTGTCCAAGGTAAACTATGTCTTTAAGCAATACCCATCTATCACGCAAGCCAGTTATGAGGTGCATTTACACAAGTTTTTTACGACATACAGAATATTTGTATATGACCTGCATGCAGTTTATCTCTAAGTAATTCTTTTTATTTTTTTACTTCAAGTTATTACCACAGTCCTGCTGATTTTCAAATATAGGACCAGCTATAAAGTGACTGTTTTCCTATAGTTTAGGTATACCCATTTTCCTTCCCCTACTCTGCATTCCTTTCTTCAAATCCTGTAATATATTACAACTATGTGAACTCATGCATACAGATCATAGTACAAACAGGTACAATAAAGTATGCATATCATTTACAAATAAACATGTACAGATTTCTCAGAGCATCGACTTCAATTTAAAAGTAAACTTGGGGAAAGCAATAAAATACAGAGTTGAGAACTTTGGTCTACTGTTTGAGTTAAAATGAGTTTATCTTTGACCCTCATATGTTAGCACACTTTGAAAGTCAGGATGTGACCACTTATTTTCAACTGAAAACATCAGAGGTCTATATCTGTGTATCCTTTTTGGTGTTAAAGTATCATACTTAATGTTTTTATTGAAAAGATTGGTAAAATACTGCGCCAACCTATGAAGTGGGAGCAACCGACACAACAATCAGACTAATTGTGAACAAAATGTAAGTGAAAAGTGTAGCGCTAGGAATAAATGGACGAAAACAGGTGTTGCCAAAGAGGCTATCTCATCTGAAATGTATCAAAAAGTTAGTCTCTCATGTTAGAAAATGTAAGGACATATATCTATACATAATGTGTAACTCACAACAAAAAAAAGTGGAAAAAGTGTCATGCGACTATGAGTCGCAAAAAAAGAAAACACAGGTGGTGTAGGTGAAAAATGCATGCACCTTGATGCTCAAAACAGTGTATATAAATACAGTTAAATGGAGAGCCTCAACATATGATAATAGTGACTAATAAAGTGAACACACAGTATTGTGCATACAAAAAAAGGACCCGTGAGGGATCATACATATGTCAAAGACACAGTGCTGTAACAACTGAAAACAAAAAATAGAAAATAAATGATGGATAAATATGAGTCCCAAAGGTGACAAAGATAAACAGTGATGTTGTAAAAATGCAACTGCTGCGAATATAGGAAAGTCTCTGGGGCAAATATATTCAATGGTGGATGTACACCCGGGAGTGCCTTCACCATCCAGGGAGAGAGGAGAGAAAAAGGTACTCTTACCAAGAGTGGTGGATCCAACTTACCGTACGGTGGTGGATCTATCAGGCATGGAAATGGAGACATGAAGTCAAGCTCCCAGAGTGAGCTGCACGATAACCTCCTCTATAGGCAAATGGAAATCCAAAGTGCCAACCTTTATGGAAATAGGTGGAACCCTCCAATACAAAGCAGGTATCAGCTCACTAAAAACTTCTCCTCCGGATAGGGTGTGTGGTATTCAGGACATATGAGAGAGAAAAGAATCTCCACATGTTCGTTCCACGCTGATGCGTCACATTATATGGTGCCATGACGTTTGAAACGCAAGCGGGACACCGGAAGACGGAATCCGGGCCAGCCACACAGGCTTGTAATTGTAATAATTAAAACCTGTATATAAGCGCAGGAGGTGGATGGCTGGCGTAGACCCCAGTTCAAGTCTTTTGATGAAACACGTAGGATCAATACGCTGGCCCCAGCCACCTCATACTGCGCTGCTTTTACTTGTTCAATTGAACTGTTTTTATTGATACCTTTTTGCTTGGATATCCATTTTTTATTGCAAATAAATTCCATCATACGGATTCATACCATGTGGAGATTCTTTTCTCTCTCATATGTCCTGAATACCACACACCCTATCCGGAGGAGAAGTTTTTAGTGAGCTGATACCTGCTTTGTATAGGAGGGTTCCACCTATCTCCATAAAGATTGGCGCTTTGGACCATGGAAACCCACAAGGATAATGGGGGGGGGGGGTTGGGGTAACACCTGTCTTCCAAAATAGTGGAATGAGTTGTCGTGCCGCTGAAAGGAGGAAACACAGCAGGCACCGCTTCTGGGAAGCCACCGAGCCCGGTGGCATAGAAAGGAGTGCAATCTCTGGGGTAGGGGTCAAGGACTCATCATATACTCTATTGTAAGCATTGCATGGAGAATACTAGAAAAAATAATGGACTTTAGAGGCACGTGTAATAAAAGATTTTTACAGTTTATTAGTTAGCCTCTTCACAGTCCCTGGCTTATGGAAGAGTAACTTCTGGTACTTCGTGTCAGAACTCCATCCCTCTCCTCATGTCTCCAGGCAACCACAGGCTATATCTGGTAGAAAATCCCTCAAGGGGAAGGGAGGAACCACAGTTAAACCAGGCTTAGGAGAAAACCCAAATGATCACAAAGACTACAAAAGCCAGGTTGACTACAACCCAGCAAAGCTAAATTTACTGGTAGCTGCGGTTTAGGACAACTGTAACTCCTTTGCTGATATGTAAATAATGAAGGAAACCTCCCATACAAAATATCAGCTTACCACTCCTACTTGCAATGATATATTGAACCACAATACATGAAAAGTAAATAAACAATAAATAAAAATAAATTCCTACACCATACACCTTGCTATTGTGTTTTTTTAATACTGAAAAATAACATGCAATACCCGAATATCAACATCGTAACTCAAATATTTCAACAACATATAGTGCATATAGTGAATAGTGGTGGAAACCTCCTGATTATGAGCAACTCTTTAACTGATATGTCAATAATAGTGAAAATCTGTACAAAATAGCAGCTTACCACTCCTATTTTCAGTGATGTTTTGAACCACACTAAATGTAAAGCAAATAAAAATAAAATACATTCCTATACCATACACCTTGCTATTGGCCACCTGGGGATTAACTCCACTGGTCTGGGATATTATTCAGGTGCACCTCGGATCCAACAGCTCCTTTTTCTCCACTGTGTAAGGTTCTTAGGCATAATAGAAATGTATTTTATTTTATTTTTTTTAATTAACTTTCCATGTATTGTGGTTCAATATGTCATTGGAAGTAATGCCGCGTACACACGGGCGGACTTTCTGACCGGACTGGTCCGACGGACCAAATCCGGCGGACAATCCGACCGTGTGTGGGCTTCATTGGACCTTCAGCTGACTTTTTCTGTCGAAAGTCTGACGGACTTTAGATTTGAAACATGTTTCAAATCTTTACGTCGTAACTCTATCGGACCCAGTTCCTATTGAGAAATCTGTAGTCTGTATGCTAGTCCGACGGACAAAAACCGACGCCAGGGCAGCTATTGGTTATCAACTTCCTTATTTTATTCCGGTGTACGTCATCACGTACGAATCCCTCTGACTTTGTTGTGACCGTGTGTAAACAAGTCTGTTTGTTGGGAAAGTCCGTTGGAAGTCCGTCGGATAGTCCGTCGGACCAGTCTGGTCGAAAAGTCCGCCCGTGTGTACGTGGCACAAGAGTGGTAAGCTAATATTTTGTATAGGAGGTTTCCACCATTATTCACGTATCAGTAAAGGAGTTACTCACAATCAGGAGGTTTCCACCACTATTCACACATATTGGAAACATTTAGGTAGCGCTACACTTTTTAGTATTATTTAGTTAAGTCAACCTGTTGTTTTGCCCTGTGTGAACAAAGCATGGGTTCCTTTTAATGAACAATCTTCATGTTTGACTGTAATTCTATTGCATAATTCTAAGTTAATATGTAGAGATATGTGTTATATTGTCAGTCATGACAGAAATAAAAGTTAATCCCACAGCAGGTAAAGAAGTGTCAGTGATCAGTTTATGACTACTGTAATTAACTGGTTTAAGATAAAGGTATTATCCCCTGCTCTTAGCAGCTATTATAATTCCTCAGATAACAGTAAAGACTAGTTGACATGAACTTGATAAGTTGTGCAAAGTCCATATTTCCAATATAAGTTTGGGGAGACCAGGAGGGCACTGTCAGTGAGTTTCCACCGCTAAGCAACATGGTGGCCCGGGCACTCCTCGTCCTCTGCTGCCTCACACTTTTCTTTGTGAACGTGGCACCTTTTGCGGTAAGTAAGGCTTCAACAGATGATTTACTAAAAATAATGAATTAATTTAGTGAAGGAGTTTGGTTAAATCAGTTTAAATCACAATTATTTTTTTTTTACTAAATCTATTTTAATGCAAGAGGTTTAAAATCACACCTTGTTTTTCATATGTGAAGCAATTTTCTCTAACCAAAAATTATCATATGGAATAAAGTTTATGACAAATGATCATTTGTGATGAGAACAGCCAGTAGGAATCATAGCAGTTTTTGACCTAAATTTCTTCAATGGGCATTTGTTAAGAATCTGTATAGATTTGTGCTTAGCCAGGATTCTTTGTTCACATGGCTTCAACTTGCATGGTAGCACAGCATACCTATAGCTTTCACAAAGCATTTGCACTTTGTTGGAGCCTTCATTTGAGCTTTTATTGAGCATTTAAAGCATCCTTTGGCTTCAAGTTGGAAATGGTCTACAGATCTAGCCCATCTCTGGGCAACTAAAAATTGATTCATTGCAGTATGGCTATGGAACCTGATTTGGTCTGACTTAAAGACCTTAGACTGCTAGAGTGAGGGAGAAGAAGCCACGAGGACCGCATACCTCCCAACTTTTTGAGATGGGAATGAGGGACACCTATCAGCAAAACTATGCAGGCATAGGACACACCCCTTGCCACGCCCCCTTGAAGCAGAATTGTACAAAAAACAAGATTGGTTAAACTCACAAGTGCTTTTTTACCACTACTATTCCTTTATATTGGCTTTTGGAATTTACAAATGCAGCAATTTAGAAATCAGATGAAAGTTTTAGTGCTGGAAAACACTTTTTGCTAGATAAAAAGTGAATTTTATATACATCTATATAGATCAGACCAAAATGAGGGACAAATGAGGAGGAATGAGGGACAGAGGGACATTGCTCCAAATCAGGGACAGTCCCTCGAAATCAGGGAAAGTTGGGAGCTATGGGACCGGTCTTAGCAAGCTTTAAGAGCCTGTTCAATTCAGCCTGTTGGTTCGTTTTAATGGGCTGCCCAAAACACCATGACAAACCAAAAATCTTTTATGCAGCGTTATCTGCAGTGCGCACAATGCATGTTGAAGCGCTGAGAAGGTGCATTGGGATGCTACTCAGAACAAATTGGGCAGTCTGTGGTTTACAAACTAAGCTTATAATATGCCCTTATGAATGTCTGCTGATGCTTTTTGAATCTGAAGTCTGTAAGGCTTCTTTCAGACTTGTGGTACTGCTTACCACCCTCTGAAAAGCAATCCATGGTGGACCAGCCCATGTGTACAGCCCTGTCCAGCTGTATTGTTACAATTCAGGTGGTCAGCCAGAGGGTTTTGCAAGCCAAGATTAAAAAATGCCCTTGTGTATAGTTAGTCAAGGCTACCCATAGTAAGGCCAATTCCACATTAAAGTGGAACATTAGCCAGAAAATTAAGTCCTGCTAGATTACTTCAGGCTGGCCTCTTTTGCAGGTATAGCTATGTAAAACATTAAAATGTAGGTGCTGTGCTGAATTTATATAGAGGCCGAGCTGCTGACAGCCTAAAGATTTACTGCTGCTCAGGTGCTCTGGGCTTCAGCAAAATGGCAGCTTTCGGCAAGAAGAAATAGGAGCAATGCTGGAGGCAATTTACAGCACACACTAATTTTGGTAGCATAATTAATAATGCGTAATGTATGTTTATTGCTAAAGAACATTATTTTTTTAAGTTGTTATAAGTTCTACTTTAACAATTGTATAGAATCTTTGAGGCATACTCAAGATTGTTCTACACTCTATAACTTTTTTTTTAAAGATTTGGTCACTCTGAGGTGTTACAAAGGTGCGTTTGAGATCATTCATGGCATGAAGTTTCCTGTGGTTGAAAGACATAGTTAGACGCTGAACATGTTCCCCAACTTCAGATAATGTTATGCTCTGGCTCACATGAAGAATGCAGTTCAATATTTCAATACAAATGATCTTCAATTTAATAAGCATTCAGAAGTAGTGAATGGCAGAGTGCAGCATCCTTTACCAACCAGCATCAGATCGCAGTATACTGTAATCTGATTGGTTACTGTTTAGCGCTCTTTGTAAATCACCAGTCCACCTTGCACTATTTATTGAATAAGGCTCACATTTGATGCTTGCTGTCTATCAGTTGTTAACCCTTGTACTGCATGATTATGCTTGATTGTTACATGGCTTGTGGCTATTAGACTACAGGGGTGACCTCAGATCTCCTCAGCAGACTATCAGTTAGGTAAACGTTGTTCTACAAGTGGTTTCCATTGCATTTAATAATCAATTTTAACGCCATTTTGTTTTTCAGATAAATCACCAAACAAACCTAGGTAAGAGCAAAAATCTGGAAAAATTAGAATTGCTTGGTAATTTCTGTTGTTCCCTTTATACATGGATATTCTACTTACATAGAGGGGTGGATTGTCTGTACTGTCCCTATTGATTTAGTGGTATTCGTGTAGGTTTCTTGTAACAATATAAGATCTGTGGCATTCAGATCCCTTTTACACTTACCTGATGCGTTGTGAGTACCGTAAGCATGTTATTGTGCACTACGGTAAGGTAGCCCATTTGTTTTGAAAGGGCTGCCAATGTACTATAATGCACCAAAAATAGGATCCTTGTTTGCCAATTGAACACAACTCGAAGTACAGATGATGTCCAATTTTGTCGTGTGGTTGGTTGAAAAACATGTTTGTTGATTTGCACTGTCAAAATGAATGGCTTTGCAATGCGACACACTGTGGATTGTGTGGTAAAGTTCACTGCTTCACACCTTTGTCTTGTGGTGAAGCATTTGTTTAGAATGGCACCACGACACACACGTACAGTAGAAAGCAATGCACCCACATTGCAACATGCTATGTATTGGGGTGAGCTGCTTTACAAAAAAGATTCAGGTGTTTTTTTTTTTGGGGGGGGGGTACATTGAATCACAACAGACCTTCTTAAGAGGGTCCTAAATTGGAAAACATAAGTTCTGCTAGAATCTATGTAAAGGCAATTTAGTTGGATAGTGTAGTAGAAGGTCGAAAATATCAGGGTATTTTTATTGCTCTCCTGCTGGGGAAATTTCCCTTCACCCGATGTCTTACAGAGAGGAAATCTCCCCAAAGATAGATTTCCCCTCATCTCCTGTACTCATGACAACTCCCCTCACGTTCTATGCCAGTGTCATCAGGACAAAAAGGAGATGACTCTCCCCGGCTGAGACAAGACTGCAATAAACAGTTGACAAAGGTTATAACCCTTCTCCATCCAAAACGAAAAAGTTTTGACTCTAAATATGATTTTACCATACTTTATTGCAAATTCTTTCCTGTTGCTGTTCTGAAGAAATCAATGAAGGTCTTACCAAACCTATTGTTGGAGAGTCTACCTCCATTATCGTGATAAGAAAATAAGGGTACCTTGAATTTGTCTTTATAAACTGTTTATTTTGTCTTGCATATTTAAATAAAGATTATAGAAAAAAAAACACAGATTGACTCGTGTAGCACTTTTTTTTCAGTGTATTTTCCCTTTTAAAATTACATTTGTTATAAATTACCTTTTTTACAGGAAACGAAGAAGCAGAAGAATTCAAAGACATCCCTGAATTAAATGTGGGTAAGTAATCATTCTGGTATTGCAAATATAAAGATAAATCTGAACTCCAGGAAAAAGAATGCTAAATACACAAATGCAATATATACAGAGCTGTTTATCTATTCAGGCTGGGTTCACACTCATCCAATTAGCATGACAGGAGAGTGTGACCGGCTCTCAATGGAACCGGTTCACACATCTCCAGGGCGGCTACGGAGCACATTGCACGGGAGTTCTGTGCATCTTTGGCTCCGTTTCAGGTCTGAATTCAGGCAAACATTTGGGCCTGAGTTGTCCCTGAAACGGAGAACAGGGACGTACTCCTGCTGTGAGCCGCGTCCACAAACAGTGAGAACCCAGCCTAAAAGATTTGTATTTCTGTCCATCCAGTCCTAAGATTTACATAGCACTGCCCCACAGTACAGCCCTGTCTGGCAGAAACTGTGCCCATCAAATGCAGCTACTGTGCCCATCAAATGTAGCCACTGTGACTGACAGTCACCAGGGATCACAATTCAGGGTCAGTATCCACAAGTCCCAGGACAGCTGCACACCTTCCAACTTCCACCAGATATATCTCAATGAGGGTGAAGTCCCACAGCCAGCTCCTCAGATAGATTGCTTCAGGTTCTCAGCGCTGCCACCGCTAAGACCTCAAATTATAGCTTCACAGTCTACAGGCTGCCTCAAGGGTCAGCAGACCCAGAGGTTTTGGAATTCTCCCTGATGAGGAAATAACCCCATATGCAGGGCTTCACATATTTATCACCTTTCCAGTCACATTCTGGACACTTCTCTCCAGAGATTGGCTAGTGCATGATACATTTTCAGGTTGGTCATTTGACTCCCCAAGCCCTATATTGTGGAAACTTCTTCCAGGGGCAGGGAGAAGCAGTCAAACTGCCAGCCTGTGAAACTTTGAACAGGCCAAATGAAACAATATCTGCTCCCTTGACTACAAAAGAAGCCAAAAACAAAATGTGCCTAGCATCCTATGCTAGGAGGGTGCTACATTTTATTCTATATCATAACACATTACATACAGTAATCTAATGCTATTATTACAACACATATTTATAGCCCAATATTATTATGTTAGATTCTGAAGCCCATTGCAATCTTAGTGACTGTGCTTTGTATTTTATTTTGATTTCCAGGTCAGAGACTCTTCCAAGGTGATATCATGCTTTCGGTGAGTATTGACTTTATGGATGGTAGAACCTGGAGTCATTGTTAATGGTTGTAAATGGTGGTTCCAAGGCTGGACTGCTAACAGGAAATGATTACACAAGGAAAACCTTCACAATTTGGGAGGTGGAGGCAGACATTCAGGTCATGTGACCACTGTGATTGGCTGATCTGAAAGCTCCTGATCGGAAAGTATGCATCAGGAGCTTACTAATCCCTGACGGCTACCATGCTGGGATCGTGCAGGGTGCATACTCTCAGCGCGGTAAGCTGTTTTAACAGGCTGCATATATGTGGCCACTCGGCGTAAAGGCCTGCCATATGCATGCGGCCAGCGTCAGTAGGGTTAAAGAGTATGTAAGCCCAACATTTTATATTCCTGATATGTGGCTGCTGTACCATGTACTTGTATGAGAAAGTCTCCTGTTCTCATTGTATTGCTTCCTTTGTGTGAAATCCCTGGTGTTCTTGCCAGTCCCTGTACTTTCCTATTACCACTTCCCGGCCGGCCTATAGCAGAATGACGGTCGTGTGGTTGTTCAGTTATCCTGACTGGGTGTCATATGACGCCCTGCAGGATAACAGCCGCCGCGCTCCTGTGGGGGCGCGCATTTCGGCGATCGGTGGCGTGGTGTGTCAGTCTGAGGCTCTGGCAGAGGCTCTTTACCATGTGATCAGCCGTGTCCAATCACGGCTGATCACGATGTTGACAGGAAGAGACGTTGATCGGCTTTTCCTCACTCGCGTCTGACAGACGTGAGTAGAGGAGAGCCGATCGGTGGCTCTCTTGATGGGGGGGGGCCTGCGCTTATTGTTTATCAGCGCAGCCCCCCCTCAGATGCCCACACTAGACCACCAGGGTAGCCCCCAGGACCACCAGGGAAGCCTCCAGCATGTGGATGACCAAGTACACCCCCCATGGCCATCCACATGTAAAAAATATGCCCAAAATATGCCAATCAGTGTCCACAAATAGGCACTGACTGGCACCTCTGTGGCAATTTACAAAACAGGGATGCCCAGAGATACCACCCATCAATGTCATCAGTGCCACCCATCAGTGTCCATCAGTGCCACCTATCAGTGCCCATCCGTGCCCATCAGTGCCCACCTGTCAGTGCCCATCTGTGCCACCTATCATTGCCTCCCATAAGTACCAATCAGTGCCACCCATAAGTACCCATCAGTGCCGCCTACGAGTGCCAATCAGTGCCGCCTACAAGTGCCCATCAGTGCCGCCTACAAGTGCCCATCATACCAGTGCCACCTATCAGTGCCCATTAGTGCCACCTATCAGTGCCCATCATCAGTGCCCATCCGTGCCACCTTATTAGTGCCACCTCATCAGTGCCCATCAGTGCAGCCATATCAGTGCCCATCATTGAAGAAGAAAATGTACTTATTTACAAAAAAATGTAACAGAAACAAAGAAAAACTTGTTTTTTTTCAAAATGTTCTTTTTTTATTTGTTGCACAAAAAATAAAAATTGCAGAAGTGACCAAATACACCAAAAGAAATCTCTATTTGTGGGAACAAAATGATAAAAAATTTGTTTGGGTACAGTGTTGGATGACCGCGCAATTGTCATTCAAATTGCGACAGCGCTAAAAGCTGAAAATTGGCTTGGGCAGGAAGGTGTCTAAGGGGGTTATTTACTAAAGGCAAATCCACTTTGCACTACAAGTACAGACTACAAGTGGAAATGCACTTGAAATTGCACTGAAAGTGCACTTGGAAGTGCAGTCGCTGTAAATCTGAGGGGTAGATCTGAAATGAGGGGAAGCTCTGCTGATTTTATCATCCAATCATGTGCAAGCTAAAATGCTGTCTTTTATTTTCCTTGCATGTCCCCCTCGGATCTACAGTGCAATTTAAAGTGCACTTTGCACTTGTAGTTTGCACTTGTAGTGCAAAGTGGATTTGCCTTTCATAAATAACCCCCCAAGTGCCTGGTATTGAAGTGGTTAAATACTGACAACACTAAGTGGGAGATCACACCATGGTCAGTTCACTAGCTATGCTGGGAACTCAGCCTGCTTCCCTCCAATGATCAGACTTGTCACACCCCCAACCCCATCCCTGCACACCATTCACTGGGAAGATCAGTGTGCTGTTGCCTCTCCTCCCCCCCAGCTCTTATGCAGCTGAGAACTTTATAGTGATTATGTTGCTTTGCACTGCATGGTGAGTACATAGGTTCACTTTAAGATGCAGCACCCTTAGATACAGATGCAAATAACTCCCTCCAAAAGAAGAGGACATCTTCTGAATGTTATGATCTGCATTGTGTTAATTCAGCAGTGAAAATCCTCCATCCACATACTGTAATATCACGAGAAGAAAATTCTAGTCATCTGCCAAAAAAATCAGCTATAAGTTTTAGGGCACCTTCAGTCTGTTGTGTTTTTTTGTGCACGTTAATGTGGAATATACCATGATATAATGTGCATTATGTTAAAGTGGAACTTTAGTCAGAAAATAAAGTCTTGCTAGATGACTTCAGGCTGGCCCCTTTTGCAGGTATAGCTATGAACATCATTAAAAATGAGTGTCTATACTGTTTAAAATCCAGTATGACACATAGGGGTTATTTAAGAAAGGCAAATCCACTTTGCACTACAAGTGCAAACTACAAGCGCAAAGTGCACTTGAAATTGCAGTGAAAGTGCACTTTATTTATTTATTTCAGGTACTTATATAGCGCCGTCAATTTACGCAGCACTTTACATATACATTGTACATTCACATCAGTCCCTACCCTCAAGGGGCTTACAATCTAAGGTCCCTAACTCACATTCATACATACTAGGGACAATTTAGACAGGATCCAATTAACCTACCAGCATGTCTTTGGAGTGTGGGAGGAAACCGGAGTACCCGGAGGAAACCCACGCAGGCACAGGGAGAACATGCAAACTCCAAGCAGGTAGTGTCGAAGTGGTTGGGATTCCAACCAGTGACCCTTCTTACTGCTAGGCGAGAGTGCTACCACTGCACCACTGTGCCGCCTTGGAAGTGCATTCGCTGTAAATCTGAGCGGTAGATCTGAAATGAGGGGAAGCTCTGCTGATTTCATTTTCCAATCACGTGCAAGCTAAAATGCTGTTTTTTATCTTCCTCACCCTACTCTGCACATGCTCAGTTGCTCTCCATTTTCAGGCACTGCTGAGTTTGTAGAGGCCGATGTGTTGACAGCCTTAAAGTGGAATCAAACCCTCCTATCCTTTACAGCCAAGGAAGCTGCTTCAGTAACTGCCACGGTGATCAATTATGACACTAACCATTTGATGGCTTGACATGTAACTGTGTTTTTAAACTGTTAAATCAATGTGTTTTGTTCTGCCTTTTATGATTTACTTCTGTTAAAGTGGCTCTGGGCTTCAACAAAATGGCAGCCTCCATGTTTCATGCATTAAGGTGCACTGTGTTACAGAAGAAGTCTCACTTTTATTAATGTGTTCTCTTACTCAGGGGACACATAGTACCTTGGCCCATCTTCCTATGTTCTGTCTAAGGCTAGCTGTGAGGCTGGACAGGGCACCGCTCCTCCCTCCTTTGCCGACTGACAACTAAGCTAACAGGAGGACACAGGAACAATAAAAACCTGACAATTATTTTAACCCCTCACACCTCTATCTAAATATAAAAAAATCATTTGCATTAGTACATGAAAAATCTCTAGCTTGGTTAATGTAGACTAGTACCATGGACTGGTTGTAATGTAGACTAGTACCTTTGTCTGGTTGTAAAAACCAGACAAAATGTAAACATAATGGCCAGAAAAGTGGTGTGAATCCCACCATGGCACTATCTGCTTGGAGTTCTCCCTGTGGCTGACTGGGTTTCCTCCGGGTACTCCAGTTTCTTCCCACACTCCAAAGACATGCTGTAGGTCAGGGGTAGGCAACCTTTTGAGCAGTGTGCCGAAAAATGTTTTAAAAGAAATTGAACGTGACAATCTTATAACAAAAAAATGTCAACTTCACACTCTCATTTAGGAAAAGGATTTTTTATAAAGTAAATGCTGTAAACTACTTTAGTAGTGAGAAATTAACATCCTGTACTCTCATGCCTTAGATCAGCCCCAATTACTGCAACTCAACACCTCAAATCAGCCCCAATTCATGCACATTCACCCCTCGGATCATTGTTCCCCATGCAATGTTTTTTCACCACTGTACCCCCTGCTCATCTGCCCCACCACTGTACCACCTTGCTCATCTCCCCCACCAATGTACCCCTTTTCTCATCTGCCCCACCACTGTAAACCCCTGCACATCTGCCCCACCACTGTACCACCCTGCTCATCTGCTCCAACACTGTCCCACCAATGTACCCCCCTTTCTCATCTGCCCCACCACTGTAACCCCCTGCACATCTTTCCCACCACTGTAACCCCCTGTACATCTGCCCAACCACTGTACCACCCTGCTCATCTGCCCCACCACTGTACCACCCTGCTCATCTGCCCCACTACTGTAACCCCCTGCTCATATGCCCCACCACTGTAACCCCCTTTCTCATTTGCCCCACGACTGTACCTCTTACACATCTGTCCCACCCCTGTTCCCCCTGCTCTTCTGCCCCACCACTGTAACCCTCTGCTCATGTATTCCACTGATGTACCTCCATTCTCCTCTGCACCCCTCTGCACGCCTGCCCCACCTCTGTACCCCCTGCTCCTCTCCCCCACCGCTGTAACCCCCTGCTCATCTGGCCAAACACTGAACCCCCCCTGCTCATCCGTCCCACCACTGTAACCCCCTGCTCATCTGCCCCATCACTGTACCCCCCTG
Source organism: Aquarana catesbeiana (assembly GCF_042186555.1). Taxonomy (NCBI): domain Eukaryota; kingdom Metazoa; phylum Chordata; class Amphibia; order Anura; family Ranidae; genus Aquarana; species Aquarana catesbeiana. The sequence continues at coordinate 61,295,624 of NC_133327.1, forward strand.
CTTTTCTGTCCCACTGTTGAACCTCCTTCTTATCCCTCTCACCACTGTACCTCCTGCATATCTGCCTCCCCACTGTACCCCCCTGCTCTTCTGTCCCACCACTGTAACCTCCCTGCTCATCTGCCCCATCAATGTACCCCTTTGCTCATTTGCCCCAGCACTGTACCTCCCTGAACATCTTCTTCACTGCCGTATCCCCATGTTATTCTGTCTCACTACTGAATCACCACTGTAACCCGCTTTCTGCTCTTCTGCCTCACCTCTGTTCCCCCTGCTCTTCGGTCTCACCTCTGTTCCCCCTGCTCTTCTGCCCCACCACTGTTCCCCCTGCTCTTCTGCTCACCACTGTAACCCCCTGCTCATCTGCCCCACCAATACATCTCCTTTCACATCTGCCCCACTGCTCTACCCCCTGCTTTTCTGCCCCAACACTGAACCCCCCCTGCGCATCGGGCCCAACATTGAACCCCCCAGCTCATCTGGCCCATCACTGTACCCCCCTGCTCTTCTGTCCCACTGCTGAATCCCCTTCTCATCTCTTCCAACACTGTACCCCTGCACATCTGCCCCTCCGCTGTACCCTCCTGCTCTTCTGTTCCACCTCTGAACCCCTCCTGCTAATTTTCCCCACCGCTGTACTTTCCTGCTCATCTGCTCCACCGCTGTACCCTCTTCTCATCAATGATATGCATGATATGCAGAGTAGTGAAAGGAAGCAGAGATGAAACATATCTACCTGTCCTGGCACACTCATCCTGCTGATCCACCTCTCGCATCCAGTCCACGTGCTTGTATGTGATATATGTGATGTCACATATGTAGCGCCACCCCCGAAGGAGCCGTATGGTGAATTTGGATTCTCTGATCTCCGCCTCAACTCCAAGAATGACCTCAGCCCCTCTGACACACCTTGTTAAATAAAATTACTGCAAACACATTTAAGGACACATGTGGTAAATACCGTTATCCTGGCTGTGGATTATCACCAACAATAGACACACACCTGGTAGTGATAAACAAGTTGAATATAATAGCACGGTTTAAAGCATATGGAAACTTACAACACTGTTAAACCTTGCTACAAATAACTAATACATTAGAAAAGACAACCTTCAATATTTAGCAACTACAGGTATAGAAAGGGCAGTAATCTATATGCCCTTAACACAGGCGCTTAGAGGGAGGAGAGAAGACTTGCCAACTTCTCAGCTCCGTCTGGGCCACAAACACCTTTGAGAGGCAAACACACAATGAAAAGAAAAGAGTTACACAAGTACAGTAAGCACAGTTCTGTAATGTTGCAGGTCCCGAGGTGAAGAATACTAGTGTCTTCTGCTAGCAAACGGCGGGGCCCTTCTTTTAAGAGAAGGTTTAAAGAAGCTTGCATGGAACAGTAATCCTCTAGAATGTTCCATTAGGTAGGGATTTAAAAGGGCAAACTACCAGAGATGGCAGCTCCAAACAAGCATCCTGTGACACTAAAAAGGGAAATTGGTGTTTGCATGCAGTGTTAGTATGGTGTCAAGGAGGATGTGGGGTTTACACCCGCTCACCAGCCTCAGTGTGATGACACAACAATAGTCCCAGGTGCTGGTTCAGGCTCCTGATGCTCCTAGCCATGTTGTAAGGCACTGGATCTCTTGCTGATGGCCGATCGAGTTGACTGGTAGTGAAACTCGCAATGTGAACAGGCAGTGGCCGACCCGATACCCGGATGGGTATCTCAATCCCTGATGAGCTGAGTGGTGCTGGGCTGCTGAATAGGGTCCCTGGACTAAATAGTAGTGGACCACATGGCTGTCTCTTCTCCTGGCTCCCCTCAGGCATCCTCACTCCTCTGTCTCCAGGCAACACTCTCCTGGCAGTCTCTGGAAAAACTTGGCTTTCTCCCCCTCTGATGCTGCCAGAGTCTCTCTCTCAGTCTCCTCAGTCTCAGTGGTTTTCCTCACACCTGTCACCTCACCACACTCTCTCTCTCTCTCTCACTCTCCCTCTCCTCAGACCGCTCTCCTTATTCTCCTCACAGACTCTTTTATCCGGGCTTCAGGATATCCCTCCTCCTCTGTTGGGGCACACAGTCCCTGGTGTTAGCGTGTCTCTCTCCTCACTCTGGCACCTCAGTTCCTTCCCCTCACACACTCCTCCTCTCCTCATTGTTAAGTGTCACTGTGTCCCAGCAAAGGACTTTTTTAGCCTTGGTATCTCCCTCTCTTTTAAGAAATCTCCTCTCCTCTGTCTCCTGTCAGCACTCTCTTTCTTTTTTCTGGAAGGACCAGTCAGTATCTCTCTGTCTCCATCTTGTGGCCAAAAGGAGAAATTGCATTACAACATGCCTGATACATATGGAATGGATGCGCAATGATGAGCTCGGGTCAGGGGCATTTTCTGAAAGCAGTGGGCCTGTGTGCAGGATCACAAGTTGGGCCCTGCAGCTGAGAAAAAGTGGTTGGGTGTGATGTTCATTGCGCTGAAAACTGACTGTGGCATAAAGGGACACAGAGTTCTGGGGTTTAGTAGTAAGTGACGCAAAGGTTCAGGAATCATTTCAACAAAGTTCTCAGACGCTCAACAGTAATTCCACAAACTGTCACCTGATTGCGGTTTTCTCAATCACAGTAAAATCCCTTCTTTCTGAGATTGGTAGTGGCAACCAAGCGAGTCATCTTCCTCCAGAAGGTGGATGGTGCTATCAGGACTGTGACTGGCTTTAGCAGTGGCCAAGACAGTCCTCCTCCTCATGGAAACAGGGACCGCGCCCCCTCCCTTAGCAGAACTGCACCCAATCTCTTCCCCATCACAAAAGCTGATGATCGCAGCTACAGCAAGGTTAAAGAACCAAACAATGTTTCCCATCTTTTACAATGTGTGGGGGCACAGTGCCTCCCCCTCAGTGTAGGTGTGCCGTGGGGCATTCTTTTTTAACTCTTTATTTAGGAAGATTATCATACAGATAAGAATGCATAACATGCGTATAGTAACTTTAACATAAGCCAGCACCTGAGCCTTGCGACATAAGATACTTCACAAAAAAAAAAAAAAGGAGCATCCAGTCTATTGAAAGGAGACTCATCAAGGCCAAGGCTCGAGTGGCAAAATACAAAGCGCAAGCATCTCATCTGTGATTTGTAACAGCAAGAAAAACAAAAATTGAAAACATACAACAGAACATCATAGAGAAGTGATCAGAAATTAAAGAATAGAAAAGAAAGGGGAAAAAAGCAAAGGGGGGGGGGGGGTGATGAGGGGGCAACCTCAGTCTCCCCTTAGAATAGCTAAGGCATATTCACTTGAGCAAGTAAACTAAGTCCAGAAGAACCACGTACGTTTGAATTTTTCCTCTTTTCACTGAAGCGAGGCTGTGATATTTTCCATGGAGTAAATTTCATTAATTTTAGTAAACCACATGGAGAGCGATGGGGACATATCCTGTTTCCAGAGAAGCGGTATGCATGCCCAGGCAGCATTCACCAAGTGGATCACCAGAGAATTTTTATATAGTTTCCTAGAAAAGTCAGAGTGGTGCAGAAGATACCTGGCTGAGTCACCCCCAAATTAACATCCGTCAACTGTTTTGCCGAAAACTCCCTGCCCAAATCTCGTTCCCACTTTAGTAGATACGGAGGTACAAAAGAATCAACCGGTCGGCTTAGAAGTTTATAGGTATCAGACACCACATGGGATATGGGGTCTGGGATCAAACAGAGATCCTCAAAGGAAGTATTGGGGCGGTTGTTGATTCTACGACAAGATAGAGTATTGAGATAGTGAACAAGCTGCTGTAGCCACCAATCGTCTAAAGACGGCGAGAACATATTCCAAATACCTGACGGAGCCTTTGCGTGGGGCATTCTGAAATTGGCATGGATTAGTTTCTCATTGAAACTTCCCTGCGCTGCTCTGCAGATGGGGAGGGAGTCCTATTGGCTCCGGTCTTAATTGGCCCTAGTATGTGTATGTATAAATGTGAGTTGGGGACTTTAGATTGCAAGCTCCTTGAGGGCAGGGACTGATGTAAATGTACAATACATGTGTAGAGTGCAGCATAAATTGACAGCGCTATATAAGTACCTGTTAAATTAAAAAAATAACACATGGACCTATCCATTGTCAGTAGAAGCACTTGTTGGGCAGAAGTGAGATGTGGTTCGCCCAACGTACTAAATGGCTGTGGAATCAATTGGAAGTGGCCTAGGCAATAGTGAATGAATCATATTAAACTACGTTTTTTTCTTCCAGAATGAGAGGAATGCGCTGCGGAATGAATCCTATCGGTGGAAGTTCCCCATTCCATACATATTGGCTGATAATCTGGGTAATCTGTTAGTTTATCTCTCTTTCTTATCTATATTGCTAATCTCTTTTTAGGCCTCCTTCACACAGGTATACTAATATTTACACCCATACAAAGGCCACATTTGCCCACACGGGATGCATCCCTGTGCTAGCAGTCCCATTTATGTCTATTGGGACATAGCGATTGCACAGACACAGCCGCTGCTCTCAATATGACATCTATGCTGGTGCATGGCCTCTAACACACACTGCATTCGGGGATACTCACACCTACAGAGATGTCAAAGTAGGAGCAGCTGCTGTGTCCATGTAGCTACTGCGTCCCAAAAGGCATGAATGGGGCTGCCTGCACGCAGATGCACAGAACACTCTTACATCCCCTTTGGGCAAATACAGCCCTTGCACAAGTGAACATTTTGGAATGCCAGTGTGAATGATGGCAGAATGAATCTGCCTTTCCAATCTCTATATTTATTCTCTTAAGAAATATTTAGATCTCAAAGGCAGAATTGCTAAACTATAACAATTGTTAATAAACACAGCAACCTTATTTTCAGCAATGAAAATAAACTAATAGCAAACTGTAACGAGCCCCTTGCTCACTCGGTTCCACTCTCCTGACACTCCTCTGCAGCTATAGAATCAGATTGCAGATCGCAACATCTGATGGTTCGGTCATCCGATGCTCCGGGACTAGAACTACAGCTATGTGCCGTTCTAATCCAGTTGTGTAGCTCAGAACAAACACCAAGCAGGCTGTATGTAAGTTCAACCAGGAATCTCTCTTTATTGAAAAATACAGGCTCTTTTATACAATAAAAGAGGAGGTGCATACCTCCGGCTCATATTACTCTGAACATACACCTGTGACCAGAAACCTAATTAACATGGGCTAATTAACTAATCCCTTTAGACAGCCTAGATGACTCAGACATGACCTTTAGGCCAGACTGGCCGTCTTGTAGCTCAGAAAACCCAATCAACATTATCACAATAGCAGAGTTAATTAACACAAACAACAATGGGGATCTTATGACTCTTAGATCCCATACTAGAGACTTATTTACAATACACATTCTAGCAGGCAACAGACAGACAGGCAGCTGGAATTGACATCAGCATCTCCTAACAGTATTTGTCCCAGCGTTATGAATCAGCCACTATTTCTAATATGGCAAATCCAGGGTCCCCAGAGTCTGTGTGTCCTGGGAGACCAGGACCCGAATCCACAGTAATACCACTTTAAGGGTCCCCAGGCATACAGCTCACAAAGAGCACCGTTCCCCCAAATGCCAGGGCCCACGATCGATCGGCAGGAGGCTAGCATTCAGTCCCCTCCAAAAGTCTCTCCCCCGGCTAGGTCTGTCATACAAACTATATGAAAAAATGAGTCATATGCGTTATATGTTAAAGTGGACCTGAACTCAAAAAGTGAAGGATTTTTAAAAATAATAATTGTACTTAATCAGTACCCTAAAAATGATCACTAAAGGCATACCTCCCAACTGTGCCGGATTCGCTGGGACTGTCCTGCAATTTGATCTACGTCCCAGCGTCCTGGCGAATCAAGGCTTTGTGCCAGAGTGAAGCCAAGTGCTGGAACGAATTCCAGCACTTGGCTCCAGTGGCTTGCCCGCCTGCACACACTAGCGTGGGCACCAGTAACTCCCACCCTGGTTAAGAGGAAGAATGTGGGGGGGGATATTGACCTCCTGTACCCTTCCCTACTGACTCCTGACCTACGTCCTGCTGACCCCTGTACCTTTCATTACTGACTCCTGTCCTCCGTCCTGCTGACTCCTGTACCCTTCCCTACTGACCCCCTGTCCTCCATCCTCCATCCTGCTGATCACTGTCCTCCGCCCTTGTGACCCTTCTTCTCTGCCATACTGACCCCTAGGCCCTGTCCTGCTGACCCCTGTATAGGTACAAGGATGCCCAGGTTTTGTTTAACCACACTCCTTTAACCCCTCCCACTGTTAAGAGTTTGGCCACACCCACTTTTTGCAGTGGCACAAGTCTCTTCTTCCGCTGGGTGTCCCTCATTCTGAAGTTCAAAAGTTGGGAGATATGCTAAAGGTGGATCATTCACCTTTTCAAAGCTACACAATTTTTCATTGCACATATAATGATTTAAAATTTTCAGAGGGCGCCATTATTTGTTTTAATATCACCCCAAAAATGATACCTTTTGTCTGGAACTCCTCCAGAAAAAAATTGCATTATCTGCTAAGGAATGAGCAAATCTACCCAGGGTTGATTCGTCAAGGGTTCGGCAAGTCGTGTTTGAAATTTTGCAAACTCAAATTCCGTTGAAGTCTTAAGGGAAAATTCTGGCAATTTGTAATGTTGATAGGCTAACTACTGTCACAAAAATTCCCAAGAGGCTGGGTATTGCCATGGGGAACATGTACCAATGGGCTTTTTAAAAAATTATTTTTAGTGATGTTAATGGAACAGCACAATTTTCATGTACAGTCTCAACAACAGTGTACACTGGAAGCACATATTTGGCCATGGAATTACTTTTTTTCTTTACAATTAGCTTGATTTAGATACAGCAGCAGTACTCCAATTTGATTCATTTCAGTTTGCAAAAAAAAGTTTTTCAGGTAGTAGTAGCAGTTTTTTCACCAATAGGCCAGTTTTGATCAGCAGATGGAAATGGGAAAGGAGTTTGTCCATGTTCTTGCTGATGCAAAACTGTCCTGAAGTTGGTAAGTTTTTTCAGACCTGCAAGATAAAGGCATGATGTGCTAGTATGCATCGCATACTAGCACATTATGTGAAACTTACCTGAAAATTAAGCATTCCACGATGTAATCTTATCACTGGAGGCCACTACCATCTTCACCCGTCTTCCTTCCAGGCCTGTAGTCTATGGCTATGTGACTGGCTGGAGCCACGGTGACATCACTCCTGTGCATGCGCGGGGGAGCCGTCATTTACGGCACAGGATTCTGAAGGAACGCCTGGGTGGCTGTTCTTTCAGAGTGCATGCGCCGATGACGTCATTGGCTGCATATATAGTAAATATCTCCTAAACGGTGCATGTTTAGGAGATATTTACAGTACCTATAGGTAAGCCTTATTATAGGCTTACCTAGAGGTACAAGTACAAGCTTGAGGTTTACAACCACTTTAATCACTTGCCATCTGGGCCAATTCTGACATTTCTCTCATATATGTAAAAATCTGTGTTTTTTTGCTAGAAAATTACTAGGGAATAAAATGGCAGTTGTAATTCTTTATGTCACACGGTATTTGCACAGCAATTTTTCAAACATGATTAAAAAAAAAAAAAAAACATTTTCATGAATTAAAAAAAAACAAAACACTATAGTTAGCCCAATTTTTTTGTATAACTTGAAAGATTATGTTATGCCGAGTAAATAAACACCTAACATATCACAATTTAAAATGGAGGAATTGTGGAATGGAGCCAAACTACCGTACCTAAAAATCTCCATAGGCTACTCTTTAAAAATTTTTACAGGTTACCAGTTTAGAGTTACAGAGGAGGTCTTCTGCGAGAATTATTGCTCTCATTTTAACATTTGCGGCGATACCTTACACGCGTTTACATATGTGGGCGCGACCTACGTTTGTGTTCGCTTCTGTGTGCAAGCACGAGGAGATGAGGAAGCTTTAAATGTTTTATTTTTTTATTGTTTATTTTACTTTTTTTTATCACTTTTATTCCTATCACAAGGAATGTAAACATCCCTTGTAATAGGAATAGGGCATGACAGGTCCTCTTTACAGAGAGATCTGGGGTCTATAAGTCCCCACATCTCTCCTCTAGGCTGAAAAGACTGAGATAATTTAAAAAAATCTCAATCTTCCCAGCAAAAAAAAAAAACGGCAGTGTTTATGACATCATGGCGTCGCTTCCGGCCTCCGAGGGTCATAGAGATGGCTGGGGACCATTTGGTCCACGGTCAGCTCTATGGTAACCGATAGGGGGTTCAGTGAATGTGATTTATAAAATGTGAGGTAGTTTTGGTGCACCCTGTTCTTGCACTTTGTTTTTTTTTTTCTTTCCAGTTTGCTATGTATGGGACAGCAGTTATAAATAACCACTGACAATCATAAATAGGCAAAAAAAATAAATAAATAAAGAACATCAATAAGAACAAAAAAAAAACACAGCAAAGAGGGTTTTCCCAAAGGGGTTGATTTTCCAAAGAGCTAGCTATTAGAATTAAAGTACAGTTTCATCACCGACCATAAGCTCTCACTATACAGTTTGTCACATTTTACCTATCCTTTTCCTACAGCAGCTTCTTGTACACTGACAGTATAGCTGCTCTGTACCCCACACACACCTTTTATAATAAGGAGATTGACTTATTCAAAAGCCCCCCCTATTTGCCCCTGTAAGTCTACCTGTCATAGTTCAAAATTCCTAAATATTTTAAACGTAAATCAGTAAATTCATCGGGACCACAAATCTCAAATCATCAGGATTCGCTTCAAACTCATTGTAGCGGTAAACCTGAGCTTTCTACAGCCTCATAACTGTCTATGTACAGTTTGAGATCTAAGGTTCTGCTGCCTCTGCTGCTGTAATAAAATCACATTAATAAAACGTTATTAGATGTGTAGAGAGCGGATGGGGAAAATTACACCTCATAAGGAAAATATTTTTAAGATACATATCATGTTTGATGTCTATCTATTTGTGATTTTATTCTGTACAATAATATGTTAGTTGTCAGAATGAAAAAACTTATATAGTTCGAAAATTGGGATTGAGGGTGTGTCTGCTGGAGCATCATATAACATGGAAACAGGGAAGAGTGATGACAGAAAGATCAAGTGGCCCGTCGATTCTGCCCCGATTTTTTTCAGTTATATTTTTTTGTGGGTTATCTCTTACTTTTTGTCTGATTTTAAATCTACGTTTGTCCCAAGCATATTTGCATCCACTTACTGTTCACTGATTCATATCTCTGCTAGAAGTCTATTCTAAGCAATAACTACTCTTTTAGTAAAATAATACTTAATACCCCTCCGTACACTCCTCAAAACCTTTGATTTATTATGCCATTTCGGTGAAGGCCCTAGGGGCCAGAAAAGCTGCTATCATTGGCTGGGAGCTCTTTTTCACCATAACAATGTCTGCATGCTAAGACTGGATTCTGAAGTGAATTGGACGCATGAACCAAAGACCAGGAAGAGTTTGCTAACTACCTTTCATTTTAAACCCTATTTATTTTAATGTTGCTATTGTCTGATTTGTAATATCTTTTTCGTACATATTTTTCTTGCACTTTTTTTTTCATTAAAGGGTATTTAAGAAATGCTAAGCTGAATCTCTGAACTCTCTAAATAAAAAATGAAGAAACCCTTGCTTCTTTGAAGAAAGCTACTATATTTAACCTCTGTTTCATTCCTGTTTGTGTGTGGCAGTGAGTGTCACAGATATTTCATACAGGTCAGAACTGCTACAGCAAATGCTATGATCGTTGCATGTTTCTGTGAAAACATATGGTGGTGGTTACTATGTGGGTGTGCAAGAGTTAACTGTGGGGTTACCCACCCCCAGTGACCATCACTCTCAGTTTGCTGGAGCTTAGATTGTTTTCGCAAGACCTAGAAAATCTCTCAGATCTGGTAGCAGTGGCAGGATCTGAGACTACTGCCACACTGGTGACTAGCCCCTCACTCCCTTCACTCTCTGCCTACCTTTTTTTTAAACACAGCTTTCAGAGTTCAGACTCTCTTTCATGAACTGAATTTCATGTATGCTTTATTTTTCATTTCAGACCTAAATGCTAAGGGAGCTATTTTGAAGGCTTTTGAGATGTTTCGTCTGAAGTCTTGTGTAGATTTTAAACCCTATGAAGGAGAACACACATTTCTTCATTTCCAGAAATTTGGAGGGTAAGTCTCCAATTATACTTTTGTAATTCACTTTCTTTTTTATTTTTAATACCAACTTCCTCGTTCACTGTACAAATCCCTAAGTAATGCTGAACTTATTTATCTCTTGCTCTTGTCATTTACTGCATACCCCAAGACAGCCTGTCTCAATGTTCGGGAAATAAATTGAACAGACATGTGCAGGTTTACAAGAGTATGGCAGTGTATATACATATAATGTATATTATACTGTGTGTGTGTGTGTGTGTATATATATACACATAGTGCCTTGAAAAGTATTCATACCCCTTCAAATTTTCCACGTTTTGTCATTTACAACCAAAAACATAATTGTACTTATAGGGATTTTATGTGATGGGCCAACACAAAGTTTCACATGATTGTGAAGTAGAAGGAAAATGATAAATGGTTTTACAAAAAAATATCTGAAAAGTGTGGCGTGCATTTGTATTCAGCCCCCTTTACTCTGATACCCCTAACTAAAATCTAGTGGAACCAATTGCCTTCAGAAGTCACCTAATTGGTAAATAGAGTCCACCTGTGTGTAATTTATTCTCAGTATAAATACAGCTGTTCTGTGAAGCCCCCAGTGGTTTGTTAGAGAACCTTAGTGAACAAACAGCATCATGGAGGCCAAGAAACACACCAGACAGGTCAGGGATAAAGTTGTGGAGAAGTTTAAAGCAGGGTTAGGTTATAAAAAAATATCTCAAGCTTTGAACACCTTACGGACCACTGAAAATGATTCGAAAATGGAAAGAGTATGGCACAACTGCAAACCTACCAAGGCATGGCCGTCCACCTAAACTGACAGGCCAGGCAAGGAGAGCATTAATCATAGAAGCAGCCCATAGGCCCATGGTAACTCTGGAGGAGCTGCAGAGATCCACAGTTCAGGTGGGAGAATCTGTCCACAGGACAACTATCAGTTGTGCACTCCACAAATCTGGCCTTTATGGAAGAGTGGCAAGAAGAAAGCCATTGTTGAAAGCAAGCCATAAGAAGTTCAGTTTGCAGTTTGCGAGAAGCCATGTGGGGAACACAGCAGACATGTGGAAGAAGGTGCTTTGGTCAGATGAGACCAAAATGTTACTTTTTGGCCTAAAAGCAAAATGGTATGTGTGGTGGAAAACTAAGACTGCAGATCACCACGAACACACCATCCCCACCATGCATCCCCACTACCATCCCCACCAGCATCATGTTGTGGGGATGCTTTTCTTCAGCACGGGCAGGGAAGCTGGTCAGAGTTGATGGGAAGATGGGTGGAGCCAAATACAGGGCAATCTTAGAAGAAAACCTGTTAGAGTCTGCAAAAGACTTGAGACTGGGGCGGAGGTTCACCTTCCACCAGGACAATGACCCTAAACATACAGCCAGAGCTACAATGGAATGGTTTAGATCAAAGCATATTCATGTGTTAGAATGGCCCGATCAAAGTCCATAAATCCTAAATCCAATTGAGAATCTGTGGCAAGAAATTGCTGTTCACAGATGCTCTCCATCCAATCTGACAGAGCTTGAGCTATTTTGCTAAGAAAAATGGGCAAAAATGTCACTCTCTAGTGGGGCTGAATACAAATGCACCCCAACACTTTTCACATATTTATTTGTAAGAAATTTTGAAAACCATTTATCATTTTCCTTCCACTTCTGTGCCTGGGCACACCCTAATCACCCTGTGCGACACAGATCCCCCCCCCCCCCCCCGCTACTGACACCATCCACTGCTCTACTGATACCAACCTATGCCCTACTGACACATCTACTGCTCTACTGACTGACACCGTCCACTGCTCTACTGACACCATCCATGTTTAAATATATTTTAAAATGTTTGCTTACATTAATTGATAAGTGTGTGCCTGTGTGTATGTATAGATATATCTTTACATACATACACACACACACACACACACACACACACACACACACACACACACACACACACACACACACGCGTGTGTGCACACGCATATGTGTTTGAGCTTTGGGATGCACACCCTAATGCAATAGGCTGCACACACCTATGGCAAGCATGTAAATGATATTCCCCCCTAGATGCTGGTCCTACGTCGGTGACTTCGGAGTTGGTCAGAACCTTTCTATTGGAAGTGGATGTGACCATAAGGCTATTATAGAACACGAGATCCTACATGCACTGGGATTCTACCATGAGCAGTCCAGAACCGATCGAGATGATTACGTAGAGATCTGGTGGGATGAAATCACTGAGGGTAAGTTTAAATATACTATGATATTAACAAAAAAGGAAAACTTTATCCTTCTCTCTAACTCTACAAAAAAAAAATAAATCAAGTAGAATATGTGGAAAAGGGCTTTATAATACAACTACATTTCTCCCTCACAAGTCCTAAACTTTTTTTTGTGTAGGTTAGGGAACAGTTAGAAACCCTGGTAGCTTTTTTGCTTTTGTGATTTTTGCTTTTTTTGCTGTTAGACAGGAATTGCAAATATGGGGCAAATCTCCCAACAGGATAACAATGGTAATGCACTTTGGGGTCCATTTATAAAAAAAAAATGCTTCAGCATTCACAGATCAGTTGCAAATAATTACCATAATGTGTCTGTTATATGTGTTTCCTAAGATCATCAACTCAATTTAGTGGCCATGATGTGGGATTTTTCTGGTTGAGGTATTTCAGGAAAATACCACATTATAGCCACGAGATAAAGGTGAAGATCATGGGAAATACACATTTTAGACACATTACAGAGATTATTCACAAAGGCTGTGTGAATGCTGAGGCATTCACGCAGCAAATACTTTCATAAATGGACACCTTTTTATTGGTAGGGTAGGAAAATGTTACAACCTTTGTTAGGTTTCTGTTGCTATCTGTGTCCCCATTTGCAATATTTTCTCTTACTTCCTACCACAGAGACCATGTTGATACCAGCACAGCAAGTGAAATCTCCCCAATGAGGATAATGGCTTCCTATTTTGCAATGCTGCAAAATGTTTGTTCCTTCTCACAATGTCTATTGTATAAAACAATGCTCTCCCTGTGTGGCTGCTATCTTAAGTTGTTAAGCAGTTGACTTGCGTAAAGCCGGGTACACACTATTGATTTTTTTTGCGTTCAACCCCATGGGTTGAACGCAAAAAAACTGTCACCTCCGGCCAGAGCAGCTGTACTAACCATGCGATCTCCCCCGTTGAGCTGTTGTGTTCTGACAGGGGGGCAACCTAAAAAACAGACGGGGTAGATTGATATCACCACGAACTAAGATTTGTGTGAGAGCCACTCAGACTGTATGAAAATTAAGTCCTGTGCCCGCTGCTGTGAGTGTTGGCCAAGAAGGAAGCCCCTCTATGCACGGCTCTTGGGACACCTATCACTCTCTAGATTGATATCGCCACCCATGCTTCTGGCTCATCCCCTTTGTGCAATTTAATTGGCTCATACCAATAAACATTTGCAAAATGTTGTCTCTTCTTTCATTCATAAATTTTTCTGTTAATTCCAATGTTGGCTTTTTTAGGAATGGGACACAACTTCAACACATACGATGACACGTACATCACTGATCTGAACACTCCATATGACTATGAGTCCGTTATGCACTACGGTCCCTTCTCTTTCAACAAAAATGCCAGTGTTCCGACCATTACTGCCAAAATCCCAGCCTTCAATAACATTATAGGACAACGCCTGGACTTCTCACTGATAGACCTGGAACGCCTCAACCGCATGTACCACTGCGGTACGTAGCAATAATATAAAATAAAAATCTGTATGAATATATTATTTCAGATTGTGTTCTGGGACATATTACCATGAAGAACTTGGGGGCCTGTGACTAGGGGTTGGAAGGGATTGACATCAAGCTAAATTACCACTAGCCAGTTACCTTTTTCTTAATTTTTCCCTTATCTGGATATTTGTGAAGGTATTAATTAAAAACAAAACAGTAGGTGAAAGTGTCTGCTAAGAGGAGTCAAAGATTCTCTTCTCATTCTCCACTTTTTTTTAAATGGATTATGAGGCTAAATGATACTTGTTCACATATAGCAAAGAACATGCAGTAATGCCTTCTCACTTTACCTTTTTCAAAAATAGTCATGTACATCAAATAGGTGGTCCTTGAGCATCAAGATGTCTAAATACAGGCTTTAAGTGGAGTTCCACTTGTTTTTTTTTTTAACTTGGGATCAATCCAATGTCCATCCTCCTCTATATTTAAAATTGCAAATATATATATATATATATATATATATATATATATATATATATATATATATATATATATATAAAATTGTCTTTTTTTTCCTTGTAGTATGAGCACTTTCGTCTCTGTCTGCCTAGGCGATGGCGTAACTAGGCGATTCCCATGGACTCCTGGGATATCTGCGTCATCTATCCCAGAAGTCCATGGGAATCTTATAATGAAATCTCACACGAATTCCAGACCGGGATTTTCTTTAATTGACAGGTTGCTATAGCAAAGCGGGAACTTCCACTGACGGCTCTCAATTGCTATGGCAACGTGTCAGGACAAAAGAACGCCATGCAGCGGCATTACTGCGCAGGTGACAGATCGGGAGGTGCATGCTGGATAGCCAGCTGCACCAAATCCGGGAAATGAATACAAGAGGGCTTCAGATGCCCACAGCAGATATGGACCCTGCCTGCTTCCGAGATAAGGTTATTTTTTAACCATTTAAACATTAACTACAAGGGCAGCATTAATATAATTATCGAAATGTTGCATTTAAAATAGACCCAATTGCGTTGGAGTATTTAAAAAAAAAAAAAAAGAATTGGGGGACTGGAACTCCACCATAACAAATAACAAGCTTGGGGTATGCCTTAAAGTTGTATGTGGTATTACACTGGCGGCACATATTTGGCTGTGGAATTGATTTCCCTTACAATTAACACCTCAATCTGCTTTATTTCAGTTTTAAAAGAAAATCTTTTATTCGGGTAACTTTAGCAGTGACACGTGCTTTTTCATCCGGAATGTAAAATTGTCCAATAGCAGGCAATTTAGCCAAAATGTACATCGTATTGGAGAGAAGAGTACAGGCAGATTTTTACTTAATGAATTATCAGACAGCAAATGATACAGCAGTGTAAAATTGGCCAGTAGAAAGACAATTTTAAATAGCAAGGCTAGGCCTAAATGTACTAGGGACAAGACATTTTTGCGGTTATAAAGCTATTTATTGGAAACATTTATTGCATACATTAGTGATATTTGTTTTTGTGAACTGACCATATTCAGCAGAAAATGATCATGTTATAAAATAGCAGCAAAGATGAAATAAGTTCTACGTCCTAGTGGGTGAATCCTGATACTGATAATTACACTGTTGAAGATCCTGGAAAAATGTATAACAAGCACAGAATCAATTCCCATTAATGTATATTGTTCCCTTACAGCTGCCCCACTCATTCTCCTGGATCAGTGCTCCTTTGAATTTATCAACATCTGTGGAATGGTCCAGGGTACCACGGACGATGCAGACTGGGTCCATGAGCTCAGTGTTCCTGGGGTTTCTGGGGATCATACCTTGGCAGGACGCTGTAGAGGTAATAAATTCCAGTAGAAAACTGCTGACACTACCTTGTGTGCCCCACAACAGCATGGTCCTTGTGCAAAGGCCACGTGTTATGATTTAACAGCAGGCATAAACACAGATTCTGCATTGATTGCTGTTGACAAGGGTCAATTACCTTGTTTATTCCGGTTATATAATCAGGAGAAAGAATGTACTATGATTGTTTACACTCCTGTCACTTGAAAGTGAACTATGAACTTGCCTGTAATACTGAACACAAGATAATTGACTAGAAGGAGATAAGTGTTTAAGTGTACTTTGGTGAAATATGAACTCAAGCAAGCTATAGAATAGACATATTAATGCAGTTCTGTTCACTGACACGTCATTACATAGTTACATAGTTACATAGTTAGACAGGTTAAAAAAAGACACAAGTCCATCTAGTATAACCAATAAAATGAAAAAAAAAAAAAAATCATACAATCACATATACACAAACCTATACCCACAGTTGATCCAAAGGAAGGCAAAAAGCCCCAGGAAAGCATGATCCAATTTGCTACAACAGGTAAAGAAATTCCTTCCTGATCCCCCAAGAGGCAATCGGATTTTCCCTGGATCAACTTTACCTATAAATGGTAGTATCCAGTTATATTATGTACATTTCGGAAAGAATCCAGATCTTTTTAAAACAATCTACTGAGCTGGCCAGAACCACCTCTGGAGGGAGTCTATTCCACATTTTCACAGCTCCTACTGTGAAGAAACCTTTTGGTATTTGGAGATGAAATCTCTTTTTCTCTAGACATAAAGAGTGCCCCCTTGTCCTCTGCGATGACCTTAAAATTAATAACTCACCACCAAGTTCACTATATAAACCCCTTATGTATTTGTACATGTTGATCATATCCCCCCCTTAATCTCCTCTTCTCATGAGAGAATAAATTCAGTTCCTCTAATCTTTCCTCCATGCCTCTTATCAGTTTGGATGCCCTTCTCTGCACTTTCTCCAGTTCCCTATTATCCTTTTGAGAACTGGTGCCCAAAACTGATATACCAAATGTCCAGCGCTAAAAATAAATGAAATGAAATAAAATATAAAATTAGATAACTATTAAACTAATAACTAAATGCATACAGTATATCCTATGATGTAAAGGTAATAAAGTCAAACATAAAATATAAATAAAGTGCACTTTCTCCGTGTGATGCACACAAATCCTCAATAATATAAAAAGTCCATTATAAAAACATAGACATAGAACGTGATGGTAATATCTTCAGGCAGTGTCCAAAAATATATATAAGAAAAGCGTGCGTGCTCCGTGTATTGCACAAAAATCCTTAATATTTTAAAAGTCCAAACATAAAACGTGATGATGGTATCTCTATGTGATGTGCACACCCCCCCCCCACCAGGTGTACACTCACCTTAAAGGATTTTTAAAAAAAGCCTGTGATAAATAATATTATCAGCTTGGGAAGATCCTCCTATGGTTCCTCTTTCCTGCGGTGGCTAGTTGTGGCTTAAATGCTGATACAAAGATCACTCCTTCCTCCTTATCACAAGCCACTGTTTCCTCAATGGCTATCAGCAATCTCCTCATATATAACACATGTGAAAGACAATAGAAGCTTGCAACGGTGTGATAACGGTTTAAAACAGGTTTATTGCAACTTAAAATCCCACATAGATGTACACTCACATTTAACGCAAGAAAAACATGCCTTGATATGCTTATGGACAAAAAGGGGGTGATAGTGTCACCTGGAGACCGAATCTGCAACCACGGTTCCAGGCATTCACCCCATCCTAAGCCTGTAGTACAAAAGACTCCTTGTCTACTTTCTCGTCAGCCGATCAAACTCCTCCTACCGCTTTTGTCACAATCTCATGACTTCCACTGGGAATTGTGATAGGCTGACATTTTTCCCATACTTTTTATAGCGGTGATCGCCGCCATTTTCTTGTTGCACGCAATCACAATTGGGTTGCGGCGATTTGTTTAATAAATATCATATGCTGACATATGTTATATATGCACCGTCTGTTTCTTAAAACCACATACTTATATTTAAATGATGGCGATTTTCTATTAAGTTTCTTCTGCTATTTTAATATGTATGCAGACATACCATATATGTCAAGCGACCCCTAGTGGTGAATAATATTCAGTGCACTCAAAATCAAATTTTTCCTGTACACATAGAAGAACTAATCTATGGCTGTTATCTTATAGGTGTGTGTTATCTCACAGTGGCTATATTATTATGTTAAATGTCTTCTGTGTGCCATGATAAACATATAAATATGTTTTTTATTAGCAAGCAGTGTAAGTACCTGAATTTGACTTGGTGTCAGCTTCTTGCAGCCCTTGTATGGCATGAGCTCATGAAAAAGTCCTTTTTTTCCTTGCTTCTACTTCCTATAAAGATCACTTCCTGTTCCACTCTCTTCCATGAACTAGTTTAACGTGTTAGCATATGAATGGAGGAAGCCCAGCTTCATGGTAACTAAAATGTATTATTCTATATATTTATGCTATAAAAATCACTAAAATAGCCATAGCAACACAATTGGATGGACAGAAATTTTAATCCGTTGGCAGGTAAAACAGACCCTTTATATATGTATTTTTTCAGGGTATTAAGCTGTTTGCCCGGAGTTCATCTTTAAAAGTCTAAAAGCATATCATTGTCTGGGAAGGTCAGAGTGGATCATAAACAATAGAAAATTAATTTGTTGAGGATTAGCGCCTTGTTATAAATGGAAAAACTGAGAATCCTGCTTTTGCCCTTCAGTCTTACCTAGTGTGACTCCAATCAGCCGTGAGCTTACAAAGGGACCAGTAAACAGATATGCTAAATTTATATACTAAATTTATAATAGATATACTAAATTTGATTTATTAAAGGCAAATAGGCTGCAGGGTATGTTAAGACAAAACAGAATGGCGCACGAGAGGGTACCGAAACACACTTAAAACAACTAAAAGTCTACAAAGTCCAGGAAGTATACGTATGCAGCATTAGTGGCAGCTCCCTTGAGAGTGAAGCAGTCTCTAGAACAGGGATATGCAATTAGTGGACCTCCAGCTGTTGCAAAACTGCAAGTCCCATCATGCCTCTGCCTCTGGGTGTCATACTTGTGGCTGTCAGAGTCTTGCAATGCCTAATGGGATTTGTAGTTCTGCAACAGCTGGAGGTCCGCTAATTGCATATCCCTGCTCTAGAAGAACAAATCGGAGAAAAACAAGGTGCTCCACAGACTAAGTGCAGCAGAGGATCCAACGAATGGTATATTTAATTAAAATCAGCCAAATGGCTACTCATACTTTTATAAAGATCAATAGGCATATAACAGTATAATACCGTGGTCACATAGCGGGTCCCTGGTGTATGGTGGTATGTAGATGTTAACATGAGAGAAGAGGAACAACCAGCCGGACACACATCTCGTCTTCTCGGAACCAGCATGGAAGGCACTCGGAGTCACATCGGAAGTGACATCAGAACATGGAGATAACATTTCAAAGCAGCCATTTCTTCATCAGATCTAAATGGCTATTGATCTAAAAAGTCTATATAGAGATTCACACAGGGCGTGGACCAGAGGCAATATAAGTAAGGCTCTGTTTCCACTAGTGCGACTTTTCATGCGACTTGGGACTGAAAAGTCGCATGACAAATTGTTTCCCATGATTTCCAATGAGTACCGTTCATATCTGTGCGACTTCAAGTCGCAGCGACTTCAAAGTAGTCCCTGCACTACTTTGGTCCCACTTTGATGCGACTTGAGGTCTATAGATACAGGCATTGCTTCAAATCGCGGTAAAAAGTCGCGGTAAAATCGCGGTAAAAAATCGCGGCAAAATCGCGCGACTTTGGGGACGCACTAGTGGAAACCTAGCCTAAGGGTTCTTTCACATGGACGTGTCCATGTATGGAGCCCGCTCTGCTCAGCGGGGGATCGCTCCGTCGATTATTAACCCCCTAATTTAAAAAGTCTTTTAGAACTGTTTTTAGAATGACAATCAAACACTACTAGAATATTGTTTTAGAACAAAAAAGTTTTTCTTATTTTAATCTAATTTCTATTAGCAGCTGTTATACTTGAGTACTCAATAATGGGTAATCATACAATCTTCTTCCTGCAGAGGCTGGTTATTTCATGTCCTTTGACACTCATGGAGGAAGTGTTGGAAAAACTGCGGTGCTGGAGTCCAGGATCCTCTATCCTAAGAGGACAGAGCAGTGTCTGCAGTTCTTCTACAAGATGGATGGCAGCCCGAAGGACAAACTCACCATCTGGGTTCGCCTTGATGATGGCACTGGGAATGTGAGAAGGATGAGGAAAATTAACACAATTAATGGTATATATTTTAGTTAGCGTTATTTTCAGCCAAGAGGGGCAAAGGAGGATCTAGGAAGGGTACACAAAGCCGCATTTAGGGTGAGGTGTTATTGGTTTGGCCATCACTACCTAATGTATAAGGATATTCCAGAGTTCTTGGTATAAATAACCCTTTCATATTCTGATGGAGAAACCATCCTTTTTCTACATGCAACTTATGTCTAAGCAACGAAAAATAAGAAATATCCCTACCTGGAACACAGACAGCAGTAAAAAACATTTTAAGAAGAGTTAAGAAACACTAGAATCACTTTCAGGTTCCACAATGTTTAATAATGTGAAACACCTGATAGCCAGTTCATATGTGAAGCTTTCCTGGGTAGGCGACGAGGATCAGATGCACAAATATTTTTTTTTTTGGTTAATGGGAAGATGAAAGTATTTATTTATTTAAAAAATAATGTTAATAATATGTTAACTTTAAAGTTGGCATTGCAATCAGGCTAGTTCAGTTTAGCCAAAAACAATAATGGTTTGCAAGTGAATTTCAGTTTTCATATTAGAGAAAATTGAGTACTGTCCGTGATACTTTTTTTATTTGCACTAACATACAATTTTTCAGGACAAGCTTTCGGGGTATGTCCCCTTCTTCAAGGTCCAAGCAGTACTGATCAGTACTGCTTGGACCTTGAAGAAGGGGACATACCCCGAAAGCTTGTCCTGAAAAATTGTATGTTAGTGCAAATAAAAAAAGTATCACGGACAGTACTCAATTTTCTCTGTCACAATTGCACTAATACGGCTACAATCAAATCAAGTTTTCATATTAAAATGTCAGTGAACAGTAAAATGCTTATGGTGGGTTGCTCTAAGACTAAGTTAATAGGCCTTGCTCTTTTAAAATCAACCCCCAAGGTCAACAAAATGAAGAGTTATGATTATGGAAAGTATAAAATCTGTTTTTTTTATTTAAATAAAATCTAATATTATAATTTTGTCAGCTATGTCCCCATGGTACATGTAGTACTTTGTCCCATGATGTTAAGTGCTTTCTTACCCTAGTTACTAGGCCCCCCTCCCCTCCTACTGTGAACTATCTGACAACAGATTTAGAGGGTGGACTTTTTGAGCGTAGCTTTGTTTATTTAATATAGTCATTTAGTTTATTTCATTGAGTATTCTTTGTCTTTTTTGTGGGATTGTTGTTTAAGGCTAGGTTTCCACTAGTGCGACTTTTCATGCGATTTGGGACTGAAAAGTCGCATGACAAGTCCTACCCCATGATTTCCAATGAGTACCGTCCATATCTGTGTGACTTTAAAGTAGTCCCTGCACTACTTTGGTCCCACTTTGATGCGATTTGAGGTCTATAGACCTGAAGAATACACAGGCATTTCTTCAAGTCGCGGCAAAATCGCGCGACTTTGGGGACGCAATAGTGGAAACCTAGCCACATTCATATTTGTGTACTGTCATTTTTTTTTCACTGTGTTTATTTTACTTTCTCAGGGAAAAAAAAATAAAAATAATAATGCTAATTAGGGGCCATTTTTTGGTACAACTGCAGGTCCTGGATAGTTGGAAGGAACTTATGTAATGCTCAGGAGCCTTTCATAGCACTTTGCATCCTTTAAAAAACACCTACATTTCATATTTCCTATTTAGGCCAATGCATTTTGCCAAAATAATGATTTTCACTACAATATCTCCATTTTCACTGACATTTTTGGGGAAATGAAATCTCTCGATTTATCCGTACTAATGAGCAGAAGTCTTGCAGGCTCTCGCATTCTCTCTGAGACTCCACATACAGTATAGCCACCTCATATAGCTTTTTCTCTCTGAGACTCCACATACAGTATAGCCACCTCATATAGCTTTTTCTCTCTGAGACTCCACATACAGTATAGCCACCTCATATAGCTTTTTCTCTCTGAGACTCCACATGTAGCCATATAAAATATAGACATGGAGTGCAATGCTGTCCTCCTGATCAGCAGATGATCACATTACACCCTTTTTACAGCAAAGTTGTAAAGCACTGCAAAAGACTTGCAGTCAGCAGGGTCTTCTGCTCCATCTGCTAGTTGGATACTGTTATATAGTATAGCCAGTCATAAGCAATATGTTATATTAGCCTGATTAAAAAGAACTTATCCTTTAACAAAATAAAAATTATGTAAACAAAGACACTATTCTTTTTCTTTAACCTAATCCAAAGCCTCTTTGTATTACTTTACACAGCTGACAATGACCACAACTGGAAACTGACCCATGTGACACTGAACGCTGATAGAAAGTTCCGTTACGTTTTCCAAGGTATTCAGGGAGATAACACAACAAACAGCGGTGGCATTGTCCTTGATGACATCACTTTGTCGGAACTGCCCTGCCCCAATGGAGTCTGGACCATCCGCAACTTTAGCCAGATCCTTGCTAGTACTGTTAAAGGAGAACGTATTGTCAGCCCTTGTTTCTATTCCCCTGAAGGCTATGGTTATGGTGTGGGTTTATACCCTCATGGGCAAAGTGGATCCACTTACACTGGTTACACTGGTATATCTTTCCACCTGTGCAGTGGGGAGGATGATGCTGTATTGGACTGGCCTGTATTGAACCATCAGTTTATTATAACAGTGTTTGACCAGGATCCGGACATTCGTCTAAGGATGTCTTCTAGCAGAAGCTATACCACATCCACTGATCAGATTATTGCACGTAAGTACTGTAACTGGCACAAACACAGCTAAACTATAGCACTTTCCAGATATTTGTATTTAAAAGGAGAGTCCTCTTGTAAAGTTTAAATACTGTCAGTCAAATGAGAAGGGAGAAAACAGGACAGGACTTATGGAAATATAGGAGAATGATCACACAATAAGGGGGAGGTGTGGAAAGCCTTTGACATTTGAGCTCTTCAGGCAGCAGAGCTGAAACTAAAGTCATAGAGAATCCTATAAGTAATTTTTACAACTTTAAATATGCCCTATGCATGCATCATTTTTAACTTGCTATTTCAAAGTGTTTGCATAAAAAAAATACTAACTTTAGTTCTGATTTGGGCCCCTACCACACGGGGTGGGCTCTGCAATGGGTCCACTTGCTCAGCGGGGGATCTGTTTTCTGATCCCCGATGAGCAACCAGATGGCTGGTCAATGTCTGCTCTGCTTATGCAGACACAACCTGCTCTCTTTTATGGGCGGTCGGATGTAAACAGACCGCCTGTTCATTTACACCCGACTGTCATGTGATCCTCTAGACCAGGGATATGCAATTAGCGGACCTCCAGCTGTTGCAGAACTACAAGTCCCATAAGGCATAGCAAGACTCTGACAGCCACAAGCATGACACCCAGAGGCAGAGGCATGATGGGACTTGTAGTTTTGCAACAGCTGGAGGTCCGCTAATTGCATATCCCTGCTCTAGACTGAAGGGAAATGGATCCCCAGCTGTTTGTTTTTAGCGGATCAGATTGGATGTCGGCGGGTGTAAATGGACATATGACTGTTTACACCCTCAGCTCCATAGAGGAGAATGGAGGGTCCGATTGGGTCCGCCTGAAAAACTGACAGGCGGACCTTATTCTTCCATTTGTGTGAAAAGGGGCCCTAGGTTTTTAAATTGTCCACAACCAGTGCAGTTGCATTTTCAGCATAAAAAAAAAAAAAAAAAAAAAAAAAAAAAATAAAAAAAATAAAAAAACCCTACCTACTTTGGCACTTACTACACAGTTCAAGCCCATTCCTAACTGGGAAACCATTGGGGAGATTTACTAATACTGGTCCACACATGTGCACTCTGTGTGCTCCAGTTTTAGTAAATCTCCCCCTTGTATCTAGCTCCAGAAAGCAATGGATTTGCCCTTTCAGGGGTGGTATCACATATTATTTCTCTGTAGGCAAGCATGTCCTGTTTTTCTCTCAAGAAACAAACCGACAGTCTTATAAAGGCAGTCACTTCCTCTATAAAGAATAACCATGCATTCAGCATAATTAGGCAAAGCTATAGCTGTACCAACTTTTCAGAAAATACAATAGTGCAAATAACACCTTTTCACAGCTGAATTGCCTTTTTCTGGAGTTTCAACACACATATGAGAGTAATCTGGAAAAATATAAAACCCTCCTATGTTTATCCTAGTGCTTTGTTTACACCATATATATATATATATATATATATATATATATATATATATATATATATATATATATACACAGTGGGGACGGAAAGTATTCAGACCCCCTTTCATTTTTCACTCTTTGTTATACTGCAGCCATTTGTTAAAATCATTTAAGTTCATTTTTTGTCCTCATTAATGTACACACAGCACCCCATATTGACAGAAAAACACAGAATTGTTGACATTTTTGCAGATGTATTAAAAAGAAAAAAACTGAAATATCACATGGTCCTAAGTATTCAGACCCTTTGCTGTGACACTCATATATTTAACTCAGGTGCTGTCCATTTCTTCTGATCATCTTTGAGCTGGTTCTACACCTTCATTTGAGTCCAGCTGTGTTTGATTATACTGATTGGACTTGATTAGGAAAGCCACACACCTGTCTATATAAGACCTTACAGCTCACAGTGCATGTCAGAGCAAATGAGAATCATGAGGTCAAAGGAACTGCTTGAAGATCTCAGAGATAGAATTGTGGCAAGGCACAGATCTGGCCAGGGTTACAAAAAAATTTCTGCTGCACTTAAGGTTCCTAAGAGCACAGTGGCCTCCATAATCCTTAAATGGAAGATGTTTGGGATGAGAGGTAAAGGAGAACCCAAAGATCACTGTGGCTGAGCTCCAGAGATGCAGTCGGGAGATGGGAGAAAGTTGTAGAAAGTCAACCATTACTGCAGCCCTCCACCAGTCGGGGCTTTATGGCAGAGTGGCCCGATGGAAGCCTCTCCTCAGTGCAAGACACATGAAAGCCCGCATGGAGTTTGCTAAAAAAACACCTGAAGGACTCCAAGATGGTGAGAAATAAGATTCTCTGGTCTGATGATGAGACCAAGATAGAACTTTTTGGCCTTAATTCTAAGCGGTATGTGTGGAGAAAACAAGGCACTGCTCATCACCTGTCCAATACAGTTCCAACAGTGAAGCATGGTGGTGCAGCATCATGCTGTGGGGATGCTTTTCAGCTGCAGGGACAGGACAACTTGTTGCAATGGAGAGAAAGATGAATGTGGCCAAGTACAGGGATGTCCTGGACGAAAACCTTCTCCAGAATGCTCAGGACCTCAGACTGGGCCGAAGGTTCACCTTCCAACAAGACAATGACCCTAAGCACACAGCTAAAATAACGAAGGAGTGGCTTCACAACAACTCCGTGACTGTTCTTGAATGGCCCAGCCAGAGCCCTGACTTAAACCCAATTGGGCATCTCTGGAGAGACCTAAAAATGGCTGTCCACCAACGTTTACCATCCAACCTGACAGAACTGGAGAGGATCTGCAAGGAGGAATGGCAGAGGATCCCCAAATCCAGGTGTGAAAAACTTGTTGCATCTTTCCCAAAAAGACTCATGGCTGTATTAGATCAAAAGGGGGCTTCTACTAAATACTGAGCAAAGGGTCTGAATACTTAGGACCATGTGATATTTCAGTTTTTCTTTTATAATAAATCTGCAAAAATGTCAACAATTCTGTGTTTTTCTGTCAATATGGGGTGCTGTGTGTACATTAATGAGGAAAAAAAATGAACTTAAATGATTTTAGCAAATGGCTGCAATATAACAAAGAGTGAAAAATGTAAGGGGGTCTGAATACTTTCCGTCCCCACTGTATATATATATATGTATATGGCTTCATGCATAGCATGCATCTATCCAAGGCCGCAGCGGTAACCCCCTATTCATGCGTCTGGCCCCTTTCAGGGCACCCGGCACATGAATTACAGTGGGCAGGGTTTTTTTTTTAAGCACCTGATTAGAGCCGGAGGCTCTAATAGGCATCAAATTGCTGTCGCCTCCCCCCAAAAAAATTCCACCAGCCGCCACTGACTAGGTCCTATTTATTAGTTTTCGTTTGGAACAGATCTGATTAGGTATGCTTATTTCCCAAACTCTTAATAGGTAGAGACAGGAACTGTATAAAACATTTGCTGTATCTTCACAGTCAGAATTAAAATTTGATGTATATTCTCTAATAGCTATTGCTCCTATATCATCAGTGCCGCTAGTGATCATAATGCGTTTCTATTTCCTGGCTGAGTTAAAACTGAAATATGGCCACTACATGACACTGATGATATAGGCACTACACCTTTCAAAGTAAATACAACAAATGTTTGTTCTGATTGTGTGGATGTTTGTCACATTCGTACCCAAAGGAAAACACACAAATTCTGTACAGATTATGTCCCTAGTGAAAGCTGAACCCAGGATCCCATTGCAGGAATGCAGCAGGGCTAACTACATTTATATAACTTGTGTTGTATTTTAACAGCTCAGAATATATCTCGCTGGGAAAGACCCTCTAAGATTGGTACCTTCGACTCCTCTTGTAACTGCTATCGGACTACTGATTTTGGCTGGTACACCTTCATAACTCACTCCAATCTACAGCGCAGGAGCTTCCTGAAAAATGATGATCTTATCCTGTTTGTGGACTTTGTAGGTAAGTTAGATGCTTTCAAGTCTCATAGTTTAATGGCTATAAGATATACACCGATCAGCCATAACTTTATGAACACCTACCTAATACTGAGTAGGCCCCCCTTTTGCTACCAAAACTGCCCTGGCCCATCAAGGCATGGACTCCACTAGACCTCTGAAGGTATGCTGTGGTATCTGGCCCCAAGCCATCAGTAGCAGATCCTTTAAGTCCTGTAAGTTGCAAGGTGGGGGCTTCATGGACCTCATTGGTTTTTCCAGCACATCCCACAGATGCTTGATTGCACTGAGATCCGGCGACTATGGAGGCCAAGTCAACACCTCAAACTCATTGTTACATGCCTTAAACCAGTGTTTCTCAACCTTTTTTCAGTCAAGGCACCTTTTAAAATTCCACACAATCTCAAGACACCCTATTCTAAAATTTAAAAAACTAAACTAATAGTTTTGCATAATGTAGCAACATCCACATGCGTAGGAAACCCAACATTAGCGGTGATTTTTTCTTCCAAAGCAAATACACCTTTGCACACTGGTACTGATTAGTATTCCAATGTTTCTCTTTACCCCTGATTTCTCTCCCTCACTAAACTAATATGACCCTGGTGCTGAAGTAGAGGGACAAGTGAAAGACGTCCTCCTTATCAACCAATGACATCATTGATTATTAGGATGCTGGCAGCTGGAAGGCTGTAATGGTGCGCAATGAAAACCTGTGGCTTTGTGTAACTAATAGGCAGGCTTGATCCACTTGCTGATTTGTATACAGGTTTTGGGCAATTTCTGGGTATTTTGCCAAGGCACCCCTGAAGACACTTATAGGGCACCCCTGGTTGAAAAGGGCTGCCTTAAACCATTCTTGAACCATGTTTGCAGTGTGGCAGGGCACATTATCCTGCTGCAAGAGGCCACTGCCATCAGGGAATACTGTTCTCATGAAGGGATGTACTTGATCAGCAACAGTGTTTATGTATGTGGTACATGTCAAATAACCTCCAAATGAATATCAGGATCCAAGGTTTCCCAGCAGAACATTACCCAAAGCATCACACTGCCTCTGCCGGCTTGCCTTTCTAATTATATTTCCTGGAGCTCCCCATTAACCTCAAGATACAGTAAACCTTAATTATGAAGCCAGCCTTATTCACTGTATTCCTCCTGCTTTTTAGATTTGACTCATCTAATAAAGACTGAAGTTCCCATTAAGCCAGCTGTTCAGGTATATGAAGAAGAGGAAGTGCATGATAGGAAGAAGCGATCCCTGGAAAGCCCAGCAGATTCCATAGATTATAATGCCCAACCAATGGCAATGTGTGATGACAACCCTTGCCTAAATGGTGGAGTGTGCGTGAATGAGAATGGCAGAGCAAGCTGCAGGTACAGTACACGTGTATCTTGTTGTTAGCCAAGAAGGTTTTGCCATGGTACCTTTGGGATCAACCTATGCTGGTGAAATTCACACTTGTTTAATTTATGGGGGACTATACTTATGTATAGGAACGTAGTGGGGGAAAAGAGGAGATGATTTTAAAGGATTATGTTTTTAGAGGCTATGCTCGGGTTAAAGTTGGTCGTATAGTTTACATTGTAATATTGCAATTAACTTTAGATTTGTCAAAATTATATAGTGTGATTTCCTAAACTAGGGGTCTCCAAACTTTCTAATCAAAGATTTTAGGGGGGCTGGACTATGGCCAGTGGGAGTAGAAAATGTCACAGCATCAGTGGAAGTAAACGATGCCGCATCTTTGGTATTAGAAATTATTAGTGCCCATTTCTTGTTAAAAAAAGAAAAGAAATTATTAGTCCCCCATAGTTGTAAGTGGGAGGAATAGTGCCCCATCATTGGTATCAGTGGGGCAAAACGTGCCCCATCATTGGTGTGAGTGGAAGGAATAGTGCCCCATCATTGGTATCAGTGGGAGGAAACGTGCCTCATCATTGGTGTCAGTTGGAGGAATAGTTCCCCATCATTGATGTCAGTGGGAGGAATGGTGCCCCATCATTGGGATCATTGAGAAGAATAGTGCCCCATTGTTGATGTCAGTGCAGGAATTATTGCTGTATTGTTGGTTTCAGTGGGAGGAATAGTGCCTCATATCAGTGGGAGGGATAGTGCCCCAAGAGCCTGATAAAGGCAAGCAAAAGGCTGCAGTTTGGAGACCTCTGGTCAAAACAATCATTCAATTTGTATGAAATCATATAGGCAGTGGCACTACTCAGTGTTGGTAGATCTTAAAGCGATTGTACAGTCAGATTGTAACTTGCACAGTTAGCCTAAAACCTAGGCTTAGGGATGAGGTTAATGGTTTGGTAGTGTTTACTGTCTAAATATTTTAACCTAGTGTCAGGCAAGGACTTGGATTAACAAATGAAGCATTGGGGTATAATCAGTGAATTATGCCGCGCACACACACGACCGGACTTTACGGCAGACTTTGCTCGGCGGACTTTCAGACGGACTTTATGACGGACTTTCCGAATGAATGGACTTGCCTACGCACAATCCACCATAGTCCGTTGAATTCGTACGTGATGACGTACGACCGGACTAAAACAAGGAAGTTCATAGCCAGGAGCCAATAGCTGCCCTAGTGTGGCTTTTTGTCCGTCAAACTAGCATACAGACGGCGGACTTTTCAACCGGACTCGATTTCGACGGATTGATTTAAAACATGTTTCAAATCTAAGTCCGTCCAACTTTTGAGAAAACAAAGTCCGCTGGAGCCCGCACACGATCGAATTGTCCGACCAAATCCCGTCCGCCGGGCAAAGTCTGCCGTAAAGTCCGCTCGTGTGTACGCGGCATAACACATGCAACCAACAAAGCTGTTCAAACTGATACAGTGGGTTAAAATCTTTGGTGCCAAAAGCAAATCTTTTTTCAGCAGAGCTCTCTAAGCTAAGGGTCTGCATATATGCCCCAGCCTTCACAAGGGTCCTACTTTTTCTTTTTAATGTTATCGGGAAGTAATACTGAGCCATGTCACATGGGCGATCTGACGCTGGTGACAACTTGCCAGCAACAGGATTGCAAACAGACCATTTACCTGTTCCTGAAGGAGCCTCTCCCTTGCTAGTGAGGGATAATTAGCTACATTCAAGGCTAGTGAGGCAGCAATTCAAAAGGTAAGTTTAAGGCTCTCCTGGGTTATTTTGCTGCTGGCAACGTGTCTAGGAAGTGAGACAAGAACTATGATATGCTGTTTCACTGGGATCCCCAAGAGATGTAGACGGTCGTTACATACATCTAATATATCACTTATCGAAAAAGTGGCATATTGACATTTTGTTTGTCTTTATTAACCCGTATTTGTGTAGACTTTGCTTTTTTGGTAGAAGAGCTATGATTATCTAGTTGAGTTTTTAGGTTTGCCCCATCACTGGTATCAGTGAGAGGAACAATGCCCCAAGGCCCCTAAAGGCAAGCAAAGGGCCATAGTTTGGAGACCACTGGTATAGACCATCGATGGATAAATACAGTCTTCCATTTAACCCCTTAGTTTGGGTATCATTTTTGTTGATGAAATCCATGTAGGCCTCTATCAGGAACTGTCGTTATATATGTGAAACCCTTTCATGATGTTCAAATATATACTTTTTTTGACCTATCTTTGTAGATGTGCATCAAGCCAGGCATTTATGTACACAGGTCAATTCTGTGAGACGGCGCAGCTTCACGGGAATGTCCTCGGAATGATGATTGGAGGAGTGGCTGGAATCATTGCAATGACTATTGTCATTCTCTCTGTGATGGGCAGAAAATAAATACACTGTATACAATCACATGGAAATCTGTACTATCTGCCTACAGAAACATCACTCACATTATTAAAATATATGAATAACACAAATGGTTGTCTAATGTTCCACTGGTGTTTAAAACAGATACAGTACAGTGTATGCTAAACCTAAACATTAACCCAGACATGACCAGTAGAGCAATGTAGGTGTTCAAGGGGTAAACTGTTCCAATAATGATACACTCCAGCTTAATTGAAACCTCTGTATTTAATATTGTAACACAGTCAGACTGCATATACAGTGATACATCTTCTCATCATTTTGTGTTTTCTTTCATACTATGTGCTACAGCAAGAGTTAAAATACATGCTGTCAACATGCTGGAGAGCCAGACTGCTGCTCTCACACCTAACGTAATGGTCTGGGTCTCCGACAGTCCGCCAGCACTTCCTGTGCACAGTGCTGTATTGCCCTGGGAATGTAAACACTATTGATTGGAGAACCATGCATGGGGAGTATTGGACCGTTGGAGACCCGGCCCACTTTGCTGTGTGTAAGAGCAGTGGTCTGGCTCTCCAGCATGCTGTTAGCACAAGACATTTTAATCCTTGCTGCATCACCCAGTATGTCAGAAAACACAGAAAAAAGCACATTTATTATTGTATAGGCAGCCTGACTGCAATACAGAAATAAATACAAAGTCTTCAACTAAACTTTAAAATAAAAAATAAGTAGGCAAGTACTAGCTAAAATAACAACAACAAAAAAACTGCTTTTGGTGCAATGCTCGCTTTCTCTTTAGTGCTGTCCCCAACAGGCAATCTGCTTTGCGGTCCAGTGCTAGTCCTTTTCCATGTTGAAAGACACATGCAAATGTAGGGTTCAATATCAAGTTGGCCCACCCTTTGAAGCTATAACAGCTTCAACTCTTCTGGGAAGGCTGTCCACAAGGTTTAGGAGTGTGTCTATGGGAATGTTTGACCATTCTTCCAGAAGTGCATTTGTGGGGTCAGGCACTGATGTGGACGAGAAGGCCTGGCTCGCATTCTCCACTCTAATTCATCCCATACGTGTTCTATCGGGTTGAGGTCAGGACTCCACCCCAAACTTGCTCATTCATGTCTTTATGGACCTTGCTTTGTGCACTGGTGCGCAGTCATGTTGGAACAGGAAGAGGCCATCTTCAAACTGTTCCCATAAAGTTGGGAGCATGAAATTATCCAAAATGTCTTGGTATGCTGACGCTTTAAGAGTTCCCTTCACTGGAACTAAGGGGCCAAACCCAACCCCCTGAAAAACAACCCCACACCATAATCCCCCCTCCACCAAATGATTTGGACCAGTGCACAAAGCAAGGTCTAGAAAGACATGGATGAGTTTGGGGTGGAGGAACTTGACTGGCCTGCACAGAGTCCTGACCTCAACCCGATAGAACACCTTTGGGATAATTTAGAGCGGAGACTGCAAGCCAGGCCTTCTCGTCCAACATCAGTGCCTGACCTCACAAATGCACTTCTGGAAGAATGGTCAAACATTCCCATAGACACACTCCTAAACCTTGTGGACAGCCTTCCCAGAAGAGTTGAAGCTGTTATATCTGCAAAGGGTGGGCCAACTCAATATTGAACCCTACGGACTAAGACTGAGATGCCATTAAAATTCATGTGCGTGTAAAGGCAGGCGTCCCAATACTTTTGGTAATATAGTGTACTTTAGGGATCCTTGTTTTGCTTTAGTGGAACAACATTGCTAATGAAAACCAGCACAAGGCCAAGTGTTACGTGACAGGCACCTATCAGTATGCAAAAATATTTAAAGTGAATCAAATAAATGTTTGCAGGGCTCCCTGGGATGGAATGTCATTTTTCATAGACTAATATAAGGCAGAATGACAGTCAGCTAGAATAAAATTAGGTATATTTACACAAGCTGAAGACAAACAGTATGTATCCTGCATTGAAATAAGATGTGAAGTACACAGTTTTTTTTTCTAGAGAGAGCAGCAAGTAGCATATGTTGTTAGGGAATGCAACTTCAAGATCCCAGCTTCTTCTATTTGATGCACCCCTCACAAGGTCCTCTTACTTGGCCCCCCTCTTAATGAAATCAATTTAGAATATAATATGCTAAAATAAAAGGTTCACACCATGTGCTGACCACGCTATTGCAATGAAACAGAAGTAATCACCAAAACAACTTCTTTAAACTAGTTGGCACCATATTGGATTGTTCCTCATTATAATAATAAACTGATAAATGATCTCCTTCCTTCTTAGAGGTGCCAGCCAATTGATGGTGAAATTAGCAACTACCTTCCAGTATCTTTTGACTTTTGCCAATTAAAATATTTGCATTCAAGATCTGCACTTACAGCAGACAGCACTGACAATTTATGTGTATTTGGAATTGGAAGGACTATCATTTTATTGTTGATTTTGGTTCATTGGATTTGGGTTTTGATATGCGTAATATTGTTTGCACAGCATACTGAATGTACTATATTTGCTCATTACTTATGCAGTTCATGCTTTGCAGAGATACACAACAGTTTAATTTCTATTGCTCCTCCATACAACAACAAGCCTGTGACGATGCACTACCTATACTGTACCTGCACATGTACTATGTGGTTTATAGCACTTTATTGTTAAAAACTATTGGAGATTTGAGTCACAATGTACACATTTTCATATAGTGCTGCACCAGATTTATGTGTAATTAGTAACACTATTTCTCAGCAGATATATAGGTGGTGTGTAGCAGCCTAAAGTGATATTAAAAGCAAGTTTTTTTTTTTTTTTTTTTTAATAACAAACATGTTATACTTAGACATCAAAGGAATTCTGGACAGCCGCACTCCAAAAATATTTGCCTTTATTCAATAAAGTGTCATCCAAAATACAGGTCACAGCAAAGTGGAACAAAGCTTACGCATTTCACACTACAAGGAGTAGCTATGACTAAGCACTCCTTGTAGTGCGAAACGCGTAATCTTTGTTCCACTTTGCTGTGACCTGTGTTTTGGATGACACCTTATTGAATAAAGGCAAATATTTTTGGAGTGCAGCTGTCTAGAATTTCTTTGACGTCTAACTGCCATAGCATTGCCAGCACCTGGACTTCTAGACTGAAGGAGATGCCTTTTACCTTGATCTGACCCACCTGGAATGGTGATACTCTCTCTAATCATGTTATACTTACCTGCTCTGTGCAGTGATTTTGCACAGAGCAGCTCTGATCCTCCTCTTATTGGGTCCCCCGCCAGTGCTCCTTGCCCCCCCCCTCCTGCACCCAAGCAGGCTCGCTCTAGAGCCACTGCTCTGCTTTTCCATTCACACATACAGAGAGGGCATTGCCCCTTCTCTCTCCTCGTTGGCTCACTGGCTGTGATTGACAGCAGTGGGAGCCAATGTCTCAGCCAATGAGGAGGGAGAGTCCTCGGAGTGCCGAGGCTCTCGTGCACATTACTGGATCGCGATGGGGCTCAGGTAGGTATTAGAGGGAGCTGCACACAGAAGGTTTTTCACTTTTTAATGCACATTACTGGATCGCGGTGGGGCTCAGGTAAGTATTAGAGGGAGCTGCACACAGAAGGTTTTTCACTTTCATGCACATTACTGGATCGCGGTGGGGCTCAGGTAAGTATTAGAGGGAGCTGCACACAGAAGGTTTTTCACTTTCATGCACATTACTGGATCGCGGTGGGGCTCAGGTAAGTATTAGAGGGAGTTGCACACAGAAGGTTTTTCACTTTCATGCACATTACTGGATCGCGGTGGGGCTCAGGTAAGTATTAGAGGGAGCTGCACACAGAAGGTTTTTCACTTTCATGCACATTACTGGATCGCGGTGGGGCTCAGGTAAGTATTAGAGGGAGTTGCACACAGAAGGTTTTTCACTTTCATGCACATTACTGGATCGCGGTGGGGCTCAGGTAAGTATTAGAGGGAGCTGCACACAGAAGGTTTTTCACTTTCATGCACATTACTGGATCGCGGTGGGGCTCAGGTAAGTATTAGAGGGAGCTGCACACAGAAGGTTTTTCACTTTTATGCATGAAGGCAAAAAACTTTGAGCCTTTACAACCACTTTAAGGAAGGGAGCTTAAGTAATATTACCTGATTTCGGAAACCTAATATTTATTATTAAGCAAATATGCTTGCTGCCAAGTACATCCAGATATACACGTTAAATATAGGAATTTGTTTTGTTTTTTTAGACATTAACACACATTGATCAAATTAATTCCATCAAGCTGATCAATTTTGCATATACATTATGAATCAAAAGACATTTAATTCCCTTTAAGTTTACAAGTACATACTGTATATGATCACACAAACATATATACACCAGATATTTAATTTTTTTAACATACAGGGTAAAGATAACCTAATCAACTTGTACAGGCGATGCATAAACTTCACTTTAGTCTTGGTGAATGTAGCAAAATACATTAAATGAGATCATAGTACTCTGGGCCCTCACTTCTTCTTTATGTGGTCACTGGAAGCCTCAGAAGTGGACATTGTTGTGGCTGTGGAGGTTTTCTGGGAAATAAAAAAAATGCTTTCTATTAGTTATTCTACTGTTTTATATTAGCATGATATAAGTATCAACCAGATATTAGTTTTATGTATCATTGACATTTATCATATGTATTTTGTTATATCTGATATATTCTGGGTCAGGAGGAAGTGGTGAGTGATATGTTGGCCACAGGGTGAAGAAGAGAAATCTAACAGACTCCTCATAAAGCATTGATGGAAGAATCCCCTCTGCCAGCTGTTGTATTCAGCTATTATATTATATACTATTATAGTGACCATTCAGTGCCTGAGTGTGCCATGTATTTCACATTCCTCCAAGTAGGAACAGTCACCACACTGCAAAAATAGCATGGAATTAAGAGGTGACACTTATTTGGTTCTGCTGTTCACCTTTCTGAATTCCAGCAGTTTTTCACTCAGAGCAGTGAGATGCTATGGGCAGCTCTGTTATGGCAATCAGATCAGTACTCAGAGAAAGTACTCCTGGAAACCCCAGGGGAATATGATGGCGTAAGAGTGCAAAGACAATCTAAGCACCGGTGTCTAGTCTTTGAACCTTCAATGTGTTAGCCCCCATCATCAGTGCTGCAACACTACTTTCGAAAAACATATTCTTATTCCATGTAGAACTTTAGCAGCAGAATGTTGTACGGTGTTAGCCATCAACAATAGCTTTGATTTAGAGTAATTATATATTGGCTAACAAAACAGATTGCAGTACAAGTCTTTAAGGCGCAGTGGCCCATTCTTCAGGCTTCTTCTGACCTGAAGAAGATTCCAGCATGCCTTGAAAGCTTTCACTACTTTCTCTTTAGTTAGCCAATACATTAAATTACCCCAAATCGAATATTCTCTAATTAAACTTCACAAATTAAACTTACAGCCGGGGACCCCTTGTTGAAGAGCGCTTCCCGCACCTAAATGTAGATAGAACAACAGTTACATTGCAGTAATAATACTAACTGTGACTCACTGATGTTTAATGAGAAGAAGACAACCAATATGCCAAAGCATGCAAAGCAAACAAGATATGGACAAAAGAACATTGCAGGATTTTGTTCAATTATTGTTTTAAAATTAACCACAAGAGAATTAAAGAATTTACACTTTTCTATCAGGTTGAGTCCCTTAAACCTGTTTAGTCATTTCAGGGGTGTTTTAGAGAAGACAGCCAAAGGAATAGATGCTGATTGGATTTTAGGTGAGATGCACCTCTGACCTTGGAAAGCTTTAAATTATGAGTTTCTGTAGTCAGATATGCATTGTGTACCCTCTAGTCCTTCATTCGAATAGTACCAACATCAGAGATCTGAGTTATGCCGTGTACACGCGGTCAGACTTTTCGACCAGACTGGTCCGACAGAACTAATCTGTCGGACAATCCGACCGTGTGTGGGCTTCATCGGACTTCTGACGGACCTTTTCGGTCGAAAATCAGACGGACTTTAGATTTGAAACATGTTTTAAATCTTTCCGACGGATTAGAGTCCGGTCGAAAAATCAGCTCGTCTGTATGCTAGTCCGACGGATGAAAACCGACTCTAGGGCAGCTATTGGCTACTGGCTATCAACTTCCTTATTTTAGTCCGGTCGTACTTCATCACGTACGAATCCGACTTTGGTGTGATCGTGTGTAGCCAAGACCGTTCGTTCGAAAATCCATCGGAAGTCCGTCAAAAGTCCGTCGAAAGTCCGTCGGAAAGACCGTCGGACCTTTGATGCCAAAAAGTCCGCCCGTGTGTACACGGCGTTAGCCTGTTTCTGTAGACTCACATCCCCAACCTGCAATCCTATAAACAAATTGTTTTTCAACCTGTTGTATCTTCAACCTAACCTTCAAATTCTGTACAAACAACCCTACCCCAAACTCATATTTACTACTTTCATTTTGTAAGTGAGATTACTTTTTTTTTTTTGATAGAGTTCTCCAAACATTATTCCACTTTACCCAGATAAAAGGGACCTATTATATATATATCTATCTAGATATATAGATATATATCTAGATAGATATATATCTATATATATATAGATATAGATACACAGTAATTCACCTGATTCATGGGGAAAGTTACAGTGGGACAACAGTAAAATGGAAAATCAGCATTTCCAAAAATCTGGATATATGTACACATAAATATCGTTAGTTTTGTAACCAGTGTATAGGTGAAGCTTACCTTTTTTTCTGTGATGCAAGTCAGCAAAATGAAGAAGCCCTGTGAAAAGGTTTAAATGAAAAAAGCATCAACAAAATGTTAGTGAATTAAAAGGTTAGTGTACTCAAAACAGATAATTCAAGTTTTGCTAGAGAATGGAGAATTAAAACATCTGAGAGTTACTAAATTATCTTAGCAAAACTCTGTTGTTACGATCTCTGCTCTAGCTTGCCAGGACTGTGCACAGTATAAGAAGCTTTCAATCTCCCTGTTGGGTGTTAAATGTAGTTTATATTATGATGAATGTAACAGGAAGAGCTTGTACACCAAGATCGATGGGAACGGCCAAAACTCCCAGAGGACAGGGACATAATCGGGAATTATGGCAAGGTGATCTCACTTTTGGCTTATGACAGCAGATAAGGAGCCAGGGACTGACTCATCCCGGCAGACTCCTATAATTACATAAAATCTTAAGGTGGACTGACCCTTCAGAAAATAAATGGACTTTAGTAAACTTTTTCGGGGTAGAAATGGTATTTCCTTTATTTTTCCTTATCTGTACATGCTGGCACATCTGAGCTTATAAGGGAAATTTCATCTTACTTCTTGACCACCTGACCATTTTTTGGAAACAGAAAGGCCAACTAAACCTAAAGAAGGTTTTAATCATTCCCTGATCTCCCCACTGAAAAGTCTTACCCTTACATTCTGTGCTGCTGATCACTTGACACAAAGGGGTTGATTTACTAAAGGCAAATAGACTGTGCACTTTGTAAAGTGCAGTTGCACTCTGCAAGTGCAGTTGCTCAAGGACTTAGTAAGTGAGGGAAGCTTCACTTTGAAATAAATACCCAATCAGGTGCGTCAAAGAATTAAAAAAACAGCTTTTTTGCTTTCACATCATTGGATGATGGAAGTCGGCAGGGCTTCTGCTCATTTACTAAGCTCTGGATCAACTGCTCTTGCAAAATGCACAGTTCATTTGCCTTCATTAAATCAACCCCACAGGCAGAAGTGAGGGGGAATTTGCAAACCTTTCCTGTTTTGGCTCAACCTATGTATTTCCGTTACCTTATGGTTCGAATTCACTCAGTATGGTCGGTAACAACATATTATCACCTCCCGATAATATACGAATAATTCATATCCCACATGAATTGCCTTTGGTAAATTATATAAAATATAATTTATAAATAACATGCTATGATCTAAGAATGGGGTGTTTATAAAGTCAAACCACTGTATTTAAGCATCCACCATATCAGCAAGCTTTGCTTACACTGTATAAAAAAAAAAATTACTTTCAGACATTTATTTGCTAAGAACTGGGGAAACTGGAACATTTAATATTGGTGTAGCTTGCTGTCTCATAGGCAGAACCTAATCTTAACTAAGAATGTATCCAGGTGTGTCTGTCCATTACACTCTGTCAATATGCAGCTTAAAAAAAAAATCCATGGATTATGCAGAACAATACACCACCTACAACAGTTTATAAAGACACAGAGACCAGATTTCTGCATAGACAATATAAACTGACTGGCATAGGAGGAATTCAGAAAATGACAGTTGGCCTAGGAGGGGAAGGAAGGGAATAAAGGAAAGGAAACATACATCTGGCCTTATAAATGCCCACTTGTAGCTTTGTGGCCTGTAAAAAAGGAGCCATTCTGGTGTCCCTTGTTCTGAGAGAGTTATGGGTTTCCTAACAAACTTCTAATATCATCATGGACTACAATGGTGGTGTCATAATAATCTGTATAGAAATTAACAGTGAATATCCAATATACAAAGGTCTATGTAGAAGAGAATTCATAACATCTGCTGAGACAAGTGTTATAGCTTTATATTGGAATGTAAGATATTTAAAATAAAGATGATCTAGACGTGAGTGGTATTGATTTACAAACAGATTTCTTAATTATTTATCTCATAGAAGAATACCACGTACTGTTACTTCTGCCTACCTTTACACACACATGAACTTTAATGGCATCCCAGTCTTAGTCCGTAGGGTTCAGTATTGAGTTGGCCCACCCTTTGCAGCTATAACAGCTTCAACTCTTCTGGGAAGGCTGTCCACAAGGTTTAGGAGTGTGACTATGGCAATACTTGACCCCAAACTCACTCATCCACACAATATTGCCAAAAGTGTTGGGCCACCCCTAAAAATCATTTGGTGGAGGGGGGGGGGATTATGGAGTGGAGTTGTTTTTCAGGGGTTGGCTCAGCCCCTTAGTTCCAGTGAAGGGAACTCTTAAGGAGTCAGCATACCAAGACATTTTGGACAATTTCATGCTCCCAACTTTGTGGGATCAGTTTGAGGATGGCACCTTCCTGTGCCCACATGACTGTACACCAGTGCACAAAGCAAGGTCCATAAAGACATGTTTGAGCAAGTTTGGTATAAAGGAACTTGAACTGGCCTGCACAGAGTCCTGACCTCAACCCGATAGAACACCTTTGGGGAGAGTTAGAGCGGAGACTGCGAGCCAGGCTTTCTTGTCCAACATCAGTGCCTGACCTCACAAATGCGCTTCTAGAAGAATGGTCAAGCATTTCCATAGACACACTCCTAAACCTTGGGGACAGCCTTCCCAGAAGAGTTGAAGCTGTTATAGCTGCAAAGGGTGGGCCAACTCGATATTGAACCCTACGGACTAAGACTGGGATGCCATTAAAGTTCATGTGCATGTAAAGGCAGGCGTACCAATACCTTTGGTAATTTAGTGCATCTTCAGACTGTAATTGTAGTTAATATAGAACAATAGGCTTTATCGCAGATTTATATAATATAAAAGCTATTAAAAAAACTTAAGAATAAAAATTTGTTCATAATGGCCAATCAATTCTCTTTTCAATGTCCCCAGCAATGAAAGATGAAACATGACTGTCGCTATGAACAGGTTCTCTACTTTTAGTCATGTTCATTGACCTATGCCATCTTCAGGAACAAAAACTTTTATGTGAATGGTTTTCATATCTCTTTTACATAACATAACATTTTTGTTTTATGATTATGACACTAAACACGGTCACTAAAACCTCAAATAAGATTTAATATATTACTGTGACTTTTAAATCTGCAGCTTTAAAATTCACAGTATTGTGTTCACACTTTGTCACATGCAACCCTGGTACTAACTACAAGCGACTATGCTGACACATTGTGTAGGCATGGTCCAATGTTGTCACTATCAGGGAGCAAGACCAAAGCAAAGATAGAGAGTTAATGCTAGAGCAAGTGTATAAACAACAGGAAGTGGCTGAAAGAGGATGAGCAAAATCAGCAGCATTGAGATACAGAAAAGGATAAGATAAAAACGGTATTTTGTCTCTGAATTTTTTTTAAATTTAACAGCGTTTTAGCAAATGTCAATCGGTTAGGGTTTACATTTGCTTTAAGATCTAATATGCAATAAACAATAATTCCATTAGCTATTTTTCTTAGGCTGTGTGTTACCTGAAAAGCATTCATCCCAGCAAATCCATAGGTAAAGACTTGTCTTGTTAGATCATCAAGATTCGTTAACAAGGCAAAGCCAAAAGACCAAGTTAACCCAAACACAGGCGTTAAAACCACAACGGCCTTTAGGATGCTCTTAGCAGTCTCCTTATCTGCTTGGTTGGCTTCAGAAACTGATGGTCGGGACAACTTGGCTATCACAACCAGCAGGGTAAGGAAGTTAAACACAATAATGGATCCAGCTGGAACTGCAAACGCATAGATAGCTCCGCTTTCTGGGTTCAACCAACAGACTTTTTCATGGCGGTATTTGCCTTTTGGGTAATAATACAACAAAGTGCCAGCAGCAATAATGGCTGGGAAAAAATATCCAGCAGTAAAAGAAAGGGAGACAAATATCCTTTTTCGTAGATGGTGGAACACAAAAAGGAGTTGGTGGAGGAGCATTACACTTTGAGCAAAGGTCCAGAAAAAAAGGGCCAGGTAGAAAAAGTGGTTTAGGAAGGTTATTGACAGGCAGATCAATTGCTTTGCTATTATTGAAGGAAAGGCAGATGACAAGAAGAACACGTCTGCACATAGCAAGGACACTGTAATGTTGATCAGAGAGATGTGTCGGAAATAGGAGATATTGGTCCTCGTAACTGTCTTCCACACAAAGCCTTCTATGAAGACACAGATGCAAAGAGACAATATGGAAACCCCAAGACCAGCATAAGTAATTTCTTCAATTAGTGCCAAAGAACCTACATTGATTGACATAAGTACAGCAAAGGAGGTTAAGTGGCTACAACTGCAGAATGTTGTATTAGTCCCCAACATTGATGTACATCCAGCATCTGACCAAGACCCACCAAAGCCTGGCAGAGAGAAGTCCCAGAACACACAGTGCTGAGAATACATTTTATTCGATGTATTCACCACGAATGACATTTCAATATTGGTTGAAGCATAGCTTGAATCTGACAGCTTTATGGAGGTAGACTGCACAATGCTGTTTAGCTGTGAATCATTTCTTTTCTCAAACGTATTTGGTAAGAGGTTTCCTATGGTGCTGAACACCACGCTAGTGATCTTGAGGTTGTTTTGTTTAAGGAGTGATGATATTGTCTGCTTATCAATTGATAGGCTGACTGTGGCAAAGTTCTTTTGATAATCTTCTCCCACACTTCCTTGCTCATAAGAGTTGCCCTTTATTTGAATATTTTCAAGGTCAATCTCAAAACTTTGATTTCCTGTCTGCAGGAGCTGGCAGAAGCATTCTACAGACTGTAGCATTTTTGAAGCTGGTGGACTTGTGGAGCTTCTCCACAATGGGGAAAAGTCAGGATCGATGAGGTTGCTGGCAAGAGTGAGGAATTTCTGCAAAGAAACACACAATTTTAAAGCTGAACTCCAGACAAACCGATAAATACACAGATAAATATACTATATAAGGGAGCAGTTTTAGCTGTCAAAAGAGTTACATTTCTCCCCATCAAAAGATTTAAACAACCCTACCACACAGCACAGCCCTGTCTGGCAGGGCAGAAGACCTAATATTTTCTGCTGCAGTCAAGTAACACTTAAGATAGGTACGCACTGTCATTTTTTTTTTTCGTTCAATCCAGGAGTCTGAAGGAAAAAAACTAAGGAGCACCAGAGGAGCTCTCTGTACTAACTATCCAAAGTTAGCACAGTGCTCTCCCCACAGAGCTATTGTGTTCTGACCAGGTGACTTCCCCCCCACCAGAACACATCGGTCAGCGATCAAAGCCATTGGCTGAGAGCGCTGATTGGATGCCGATCGGCAGATTTTTTTCGGTTATGCCCCTTTCGACAGAAGCCAGACGTTTGGCCGGTTTCTGATGGACAGGCTGCCGTACACATGAGCCAAATGTCGGCTGGTTTCAGTTGAACCAGTCGATATTCTGCCTGTGTGTATGGGGCTTTACAGATCTTGTCCCTCCCCAGCCTGTGACTGGACAATCAAAGCAGAACAATGATAAACTGATCTCTTTCACTTTTCTCTTCCCTTCTAGCAGCATGTTTCTTGTTAGTAGTATGTTAGCGATCTGCGCTTAGGAGGATAGAGGTTGCAGCCTCCCTTAATTAGTCCCCAATGGAGACTATATAGGTATATAAACAGAGAATAAGGGGAATGGCGCTACACTAGTATGGCACTTTGATGGGTAAAATAAAAAAATAATATATAAACCCCCGTGTGCTAATACCTAAAAAGTGTGTGTAAGTCTATACAAATTGTGCAGGTCTGTTGAGAGATATTTTGTGGATATGTACAATATATCAAAGGGTGCAATAAAGCTTTGTCAGAAGCTGAAAGGTGCATCCACCCTAATCATGAACTCCCATTAACATGTGAACCAATTGAAATATCAAAAAACTGGCCTTACCATAATGAAACAATAAGTAAAGAAAATATCCTCACATTTGAAGCATATGAGCTTTCCCATGCAACGTAAATAATATCACATCTAAACCATATAAACATAAACAGTGGCTATCAGACCATATGTACAAAAGCCACAGTGAAATATTAGTGTATGAGTGTTCAATTTAATAGTCCAAATCCCTAAGCGGGCAAACTAAGCTTATAGTAAAAAAGTGCTTATCTAAAGCAAAAAAAGTGCTTATCTAAAGCAAAAAATGTGCGTGTATATAAAGTTGTTTAGATCATATAGGGTGTATTTTCATATTCCAGACCGGGACTTCCAAAAACCTTCTATGATCAGATGTGTTCCACAGCAGAAAAATCCAGTGACATCTGTGCACATTAGATCTGGTGACTCAGGTGCTCCCCCAATGTGTCCCCACTCACCAAAAGTAGTCACCCCTACAGGGGTAATGTGCATAGAGCGGGTAGCTGTAGATGGATTTTCTCCTTAGATAGCCTTATTGATCCTCTGCACCTCCGTCAGACCGTGTCTGCGATCCAGAGACTCCCAGCATAAGTTATAAGTCCGGACACCTCCGATTATTTCACCTCACCAAAGGATCCTTTCCTCCCAGGGAGACATAAGGATCTTCACAAGGATCGTGTAGTATACTCGGTTTATTTAAAAATAAATGTGTTCATGTGTTATAGTGTTTTTATATGTAAACATTTTTAAGTGGAAGCGGGTATCTGTCAGAACTAGGTACCCACTCTGCCCCAAAAAAATGACATGCCCCCCAAAAAATGATGCTTTTGGGTGAAGTTCT
The DNA here is from genome assembly GCF_042186555.1 of Aquarana catesbeiana. Lineage (NCBI taxonomy): Eukaryota > Metazoa > Chordata > Amphibia > Anura > Ranidae > Aquarana > Aquarana catesbeiana. Next base: position 61,339,431 of record NC_133327.1, read on the forward strand.
GCTTTAAGCTTTAAAGTGGACCTGAACACAAAAAGTAAAGTTTTACTATGTTATAAGGGGCATTTAGAAATGTTAAATTTGCCTAAGCGGTGCACTGAAAATTTCTTCAGCTTCTTTTGAAAAACAGTGCATTCCCTGGTATGTAAGTGTGCCTAGGCACACCCTGTACCTCCAGCCACATAGCTGTATATTGGCAGTGTGAGATCTAAGGTACTGAGATTTTGAGTGAGATTTGGTGATGTCACTACTGTGTTGCTTACTAGTCTCCTTACTAAAACCTCAGATATAAGAAAGTAAAGCCTTGCCGATGTAGCACCCTGGTCTTAGGCAGGGTTGCTGACAAATTTAGTTTGCTAGGTGGTAACCAGCCTGGCTAATTGTTAGGGAGATCCACTGACCTTTTCCTAAATCTGGATTTGGTGCATCTCTCTCGTCTGTCAATAGGTGGCACTGCTCCCTTTGGCATTTGAATGACAAGATCACAGTGAGTTTAGGTTATGAATAGACATAATTACTCAGCCAATCAGAGCAGTTACTTTTCATGCTGGGATAGTCTATTTAAGGGGAAGAAGTCAGGTGATCAGTGTTCTTTTAGCCCCAGGCTGAGGCCTGGAGGCTGTATGTGAAGCAGCATCTGAAGGTTAGGCCTGAGGCATAGCCACGTATGTAGAGGCTCATTCCCAGGGGAGCCTGAGGTTCAGCCGGACGTGAAACCGAGCGTTGCCAGACCACTCCTGATACCAGAGGCAAGTGAGAACCAGAAGTCAGAGATAAAGGGGACTCAGTCGCCAGTAAGGGACAACTACTCCTGTTATCAAAGGCCAGGTTTGTGAAGTCTGAAGAAGTGCCAGAGCAGGCTTTTTCACTAGCTGGGGATGGTGAACAAGTTGGGAACAAGTTGGGAAAGCTGCAGCATTCAAGTCAGGGACTGCGGGTGAGCGTGGGTGACACTTGAAGAGGATTCAGCGGGTTAGCTGAGAGCCAAGCCAGGGACCCAGCAGGTAGTGTGGGTGACACTTGTAGTGTACAGTGGGTTAGCTGTGGAAGAGCTCAGGGGATCCAGCGGGTGTCTGAAGGTCTGGCGAGAAGACTGGGAGCTCAGTGAGAAATTCTACAGTAATAGTCTGTGAAATGTGAGTGAAGATCTGCAACCGGGGACACTGTGAGTTAAGTGTGCAGATCTATATTGAAGTTGGAGAGTTCAGTTGCCATAGGAGACAGCAGCTCTACAAATACAGTGCTGCAACCAGCTTAAAGGTCCTCAACCTGTATAGCTGTCTGCCTATTTTGTCTCGGAATCTGCCAATTGCTATTGCATCTGCCCAAGGGTATCCTGGCCCTCTCTACACCAGTTCTGTTTAAGAGACTATAAATCTCTTTTTCTTGTGTCCAAAAAGTGATTGGCGCCCATGTTTCTAACTTGCACTACACCCACCATGCCTAGTAACCCATACTGTGATGAAGGATGTCGGCGCACATGCATGACTGCCCAATGGGCTAAGCAAGAAGATGGCAGACCTGAAAGAAGAGGGGAAGGACATGACAATGGTGGGGAGGAAGTGGATGCAGGTAGCTTGGGCCTCTGGTGGAGAGCACTAGAGGAGGTAAATGTGTAATAATGTACAAATATGTTGTGCATACTTGCACATTATGTTTGTCCTCACCACAATTTAATTCCACTTTAAGTGCCTCCAAAATGGTGTGGACATTATTTCAGACATGTATTTTTAGCAAAGTGGTTGTCAACTTATGAGCTAAAGGGGGCCTCAAATATGACCCCCGACATCAACAAAGGGTTGCACATAATGTTCATTTTATGTAATGCTTGAGAGGACTGTCAGAAACTGCAGACCTAATAGAGGAAATGAGGGTCAGAGAGTGTGGCCATAATACATATTTGACTGGGGATATGCTGCAGAAGAAAATACCAAACTGGAACAACACACATAAAGAATAGGCGCATATGCACGGAGCCCGGTGTGAGACAGCAGGACCCAATGAAAACAATATATTCAAGTCAGCAATGTGATGTAATAGAAATTGCATTAAAGTAGTCAATAATGTCCAATACATAAATAAACCTTGGAAGGCAGCTCAGTGGAAGCAAGAAGTAGCTCTGGAACAACTGAGATGGAAACACAAGTGCCAATCTAAGTGTAGTATGTATGGTGATTTAATACAGGTAAGAATACTGGTACTCACAAGGATAAAAACATCAAAGGCATTGAGCACTGTAGTATAATAGCATCAGTGGAGCTGAACATCAGGATGACTTCTGCGGTATGGCACTTGGGAGGACCGCGCCAGTGAGTTCCGATGCTTCCTGGAGTCCTGGGACGCACTGGGAGCTGGTGATGACGTCACTTCCGGGACGCGATGAAAGGATGGTGCGTTTGCGGCGCATGCACTCCTTCTTCAGGCCTACAAGGCAAACGTGTCGCCTTTTCTTCTGCATCGCGTCCTGGAAGTGATGTCGCTCCCTGTGCATTCCAGGACTCCAGGAAGTGTTGGAACCCACCATCGCCATCCTCCCGAGTGCCATAACACAGAAGCCATCCTGATGTTCAGCTCCACTGATGCCATTGCACTACAGTGCTCAATGCCTTTGATGTTTTTATCCTTGTGAGTACCAGTATCCTTACCTGCACTGAATCACCATACATACTACATTTAGATTGGCGCTTGTGTTTCCTCCTCAATACCAAACTGGAAACATGTTGCATGAGACTAGTAGAGGTTAATGCTATCATTCTAATCAATGGTCCCACTACAGCCTGCTGAGGTCCGACAACCACACATCATATACCAAAGGGCTGCAGGTTGAGCACCAGGGGTTTAGTGAAAAATATTAGAAATCTCTTGATAAGGGTAATGGCTGCCAGAGACAAACTAATTGATTTGTGGATTGCTAAAAAACTAGCCACATTGTAATAGACTGGGAGACTCTACACCATATAAGAGCATTGGATTTCCCAACCTTCATGAATATCCAAATGCTAATCCATGCAATCCACTGCAATCTCTCAAAAAGTATGTGAACTGGGAATTGTCCACGTTATTGAGCTGGAGTAAATATTCTGCTATTATTATAGTTTAGGTCCACATATTGGTGCTATACATTGTGCTTGGAGGCAATATTTGATAGCAAGGTAGGCACAGCAGTATTATATTGGGGTGGATTTACTAAAACTGGAGAGTACAAAATCTGGTGAAGCTCTAGTAACCAATATGCTTCCAGTTTTTTTTTTTGTCAAAGCTAATTGAACAACCTGAAGTTATGCCGCGTACACACGGCCGGACTTCCCGACAGAAAAAGTCAGATGGGAGCTTTCGGTTGGACATTCCGACTGTGTGTATGCCCCATCGGCTATTTTCTGTCAGCATTTCCGAGGGACTCAGATATAGAACATGTTCTAAATCTTTTAATCGGAAATGCTGACGAAGTTTAGCCCGTTGGCAAGTCCGGCCGTGTGCATGCGGCATTAGAAGCTGATTGGCTACCATGCACGGCTGCACCAGATTTTGCACTTTCCAGTTTAGTAAATCAACCCCATTGAGTTTATAATCCTTAAAAAAATGCATTAAGACCATCAAGGAAGAAAAACGCACTGATTCCTCCTACTGCAGTCATGTCTGCTAATGTGACACATTGCATGATAGTAAAATGGACCAATTACCGTGACAACACTTGGGTCAAACGTGCAGTTCTGGGTAGCTGCCATACTGGATATGGATCCCAAGATGTTCACTGCTGTTGACACCTCTGCTACATTGTTAACAATAGTCCCACTGCTATTGGACATCTGCTGGATAATATCTGGAACATTAACCTGAGCAATTCCTAGACCTTGTTCCAGGGCCTGTAAAGCGCAAGAAAAAAAAGTTATTTATGCTGTTTACCGCTTTTTCTTACTGAAATATGCTTTTTTTTTACATTAAAACACACTTAAACCCCCAAAACATTGTATATTTTCTGAAAACAGAAGCCCTGTAGAATAAAATGATGCCAGTTGCAATTTTTATGTTACTATTTGTACATTACATATTTGCACTACTGTTTATCTGTTACCGGCATATTAAAGCCACCCAAATCACTTCTTTGTGAAAGGCCAAGGCCGGCTGACAAAATGCAAACAAACCCTCAGCTGCTATTGTGGCCATGAGTTTGTTTATATGCCAGTAATGCCCAGTAATAGTCATGGGCGGATAGAAGTAGAGTGAAGGCCAAAATCCAGACAAAACTTTTTTTTTTTTTTTTTTTACGTTTTGAAACGACAGGTGAAGGGAAAATTCTTTAAATCTTTAAATGCCGTTCTTTCTCTCTGCTAAAGACTTTCCCCTCACTTCCTGTTCTGTCTGACATCTGGACAGGAAGTGTGAGGAGATCTCTCCAGTCGGTTCATAGACAAGCAAGCATTTCGATTTCAGGTCCTAACCTTTCCCAAGACTATTCGCAAATAATTGGAGCTGGAGTTGGGTTTTAAAATAAACATTTAGTATTTATTCATTTCTTTAACTATGCTTGGGATTATGGAAAAGTGGTGTTTATGTTTTTAGTTTTTCATAGGAATTAAATAAATAAATAAAAAATAATAAATCTGAAATTTGCTATTTTCAGACATTTGGAAAAATATGAAGCTAAATGTACAGTATTCTGAATCACAGTTAAGATCAGTATTTTATTTTAATTATTCCACCAGTGATTTGCCATTGTAAGATTTACTACTGTTTGTCTTGGGCTCTGAAAAAAATATTAATACTGATTTACACTTTTTGTTTTTTTAATTGGCTTTAAATGGCTCTTGATAGTTACAGAAGCTCCTTTCAACTATTCTGGACCTGTTCTTGTGCCAAAAACATTCCCTTGTTATCTTCATTTTATGTTCTTCATAACAGAAAGGGAAAAAAAAGACAGTTTAAATTTTTTTAAGTAAAACCATTAACGTGACCGTACACAAATAAAGTTCTCATTACAGCAAAAGCAAAAAACAAAAAAACTAAAATAAAAGGTATTTAAAATATACCATTCTATGGACACACCCTTTAAATAAAAAAGTAGAGTAACAAAATTAGGAGCTTCTGCTTCCATGACCAAATCAAATTTGCCAAAATATTTCTGCTTATTCCTACTGGGTATGTCATATATTTCTTAATCCCATTTCATGTACGGAGCTGTAGGCCAGCCCGCTAGGTCGTGTTACCTGAACACTGCTTAGCGCAGTCTGTAGTTGTTGGCTAATACAGTTATCCTGCACACTGAGCCACACTCCAACTGCCGAGCAGTCTCTGGTCATATATCCTGATTTTCCTAGAGGACAGAGAGCAGAGGCGGACATTCCTGCTTTTGTCACGTTCCAAGTAATACCATTGCTTACATTGACACTGCAATATATATCTGTTGCTAGGGTAGAAAAAAAACATATGCATCAGTGCATCACTGCTTAACTGCTATACAATTAAAGTGTTACTCTGTATTATCATGTATCAGCATGTTGGCTAAGTGTTTTTTACACCTATGTTGTGGTTCCCACCAGGTAGAATATCTGCATGCAGTTAATTGTTTTCCCTATATTTGAGTGAGTTTCCACCCAAAACCCAAATAGAATTTGTTGTGTGCTTTAACAGGGACACTACTGACATTAGACCTTAGAGGCAGAGACTGTTGGGCTGATTTATTAAAGCTGAAGAGTACAAAATCAGGTGCAGATCTGTATAGGAACCAATCAGCTTCCAGGTTTCTTTGTCAAAGCTTAATTGAACATGTTAAAGTTAGAAGCTGATTGGCTACCATGCACAGCTGCAACCAGATTTTGCACTCTGCAGTTTTAGTAAATCGACCCCTGTGAGTGGTTCAATGTAGTCTGTAAAGTGCTGACTAATGTGTTGATGATACATGAGTATAGAAAATAAGTACATTTTGTTTTTTTATTTTGGATAGGTAGTGTTAGAATCTTTGTCAACCCTTTATTTCTAACTGTGTCCATTTAAAGGATTTCTTTTTACTCCCCGTCTATTTGATGTATGTCAGATTGAACAGGAATTAATGGCAACTCTCCCCACTTCCTGTCTATTTCACAAGCTTCAATCAGAACAGGAAGTAAAAAAAAAAAACCCAATGGGAAAACAAGGAGCAAAAAAAAATAGATTGTAAATAACAGCGAGGAAGATTTTGAATCTCTGCCAGTAAAGCATTCCTGTCCTTGTTCCCATTAGGCCGATTTCCTCTCATTTTTTTATAAGGGCTGCAGAACAGAAAGAGAACAAAAATGTCCTCTTTGGAGATACATTATCTATGAAAATCTGACAAATATTTGGAAAGAGGGCTATTCTAAATACTTTCATATTTGGAAACCTTGGGTACAATATATTCACCCAATTATAGATATCAACAACTTAACCACATCCCACCCAGCCTATAGCAAATTAACGGCCGGGCAGTGGCTCTCCCATTCTGACTGGACGTCATATGACGTCCCTCAGATCAAACTGCTCATGCGCACCCCCCAGGGCGCGCAGCGATCAGTAGTGCGGTGTGCCGCTCGGACACACTGCATCTCCGATCATGGTAAAGAGCCTATATCCAATCACAGTTGATCACAGCATAACTAGGAAGTACCAGTTATTGGTATTCCTCTATTCACACTGACAGGGAATGAGTAGAGGAGACCCAATAAGTGGCTCTCCTGGCAGGGGGGATCTGCACTGATAATCAGTGCAGTGATTATCAGTGCAGCCCCATCAGCAATGCCTTTCAGTGCCCATCAGTAATGCCTGTCAGTGCCTCCTCATCAGTGCTGCCCATCATTGCCCATCAGTGCCACCTATCACTGCCCATCAGTACCACCTATCAGTGCCACCTCATCGGTGCCTGTCAGTGCAGCCTCATCGGTGCACATCAGTGAAGGAGAAAACGTACGTATTTACAAAATTTTATAACAGAAACAAAGGAAAACTTTTTTTTTTCAAAATTTTCAGTCTTTTTTCATTTGTTTAGCAAAAAATAAAAAACACAGTGGTCACTTTTTATACTATCACATCTATGGGCTAGGCAGGCCATAGGGAAGTACTATTTCCGCTATGTTAAAGAAAAAGTTCTAATGTAAGTTACTCCACTTTATTATAGTTTATTTTACAGTTTCATGCATTAAAGTATCTATGTCTTGGTCTTTTATATAATTGCTTGTTGGGCATCCCAGCGTGATGCACTGATCACTATCTTCACAACCGTAATCATTTTTATGACCCCCTATACTGTGCAACGCTGGGCCTGTTGTTCTCTAACTCTGCTTTTGAGACCCTATCTGTATTTGACTGTGGTATTGTAAACCTTGCTTTCTTTGGCTGTTGTATGTAACTTTCTTTGGAAAATAAAGGAATTACAAAAAAAAAAAAAAAATCCCAGTGTTGATTAAAAACCACCAAAAGAAAGCTCTATCTGTCTCAAAAAAATGGTAATAATGGGAACAGCATTGCATAACTGCACAATTGTTATTCAAAGTGCGACAGCACTAAAAGCTGAAAATTGACCTAGGAAGGAAGGGGGTGAAAGTGCCCGATATTGAAGTGGTTAAGGACTTATAAACATCTCAAGCTGAAGCCCAATTATAACCCAGAAAACATTCTTCCGTAGACATCAATGCAGCATCTGGATTTCCCGTTTTACTGATACATAGCCTGCTTTATTTTTACTTTGAAAACTCCATTAAAACATTAAAACAGAAAAAAAAAATTGTATTTTGTATATTTGCCTGTCGATACCGGATTTATTTGATCTCCCTTGCCCTGTCTTGGTAATATTTGGGCAGATCAGGCTTTTTTTTTTTTTTTTATACTGATCTGTCAATATGGTGCATTGTGTTGCTCCATGTACATTTAGTGTACATACCTTGTATCACAGTTACAGGAATCACATTTGATTTTTGCTGGCCAGCTTTGTTCATGAATGTACAGGTGTAGTTAGTGTCATTAGTAGGACGAGGAGGAACCAATGTGTAACAGTTCAAGTCTGTCCTTCCAGCTGTCAAAACATAAAAAGTTTCAAATGACCTCAGAAAATGTATAATAGGTCAAATCACGGTTGGAATATTTGAAATCAATATGCTCAACAAATCAATTATCAAGCAATAATCAATGTTTCTAATAGTTGCGTATAGGAAATTTATCAAGCCTCTCTGTACTCCAAAAGGACCCAAAATCTCAGCAATATGGGAACCAAACTGTATAGCATGTAGTTTATTGTATTATTCATTCAATACATTTTCCTGTACTAAAAATAATTTTTCTCCATCATAACACCAATAAATGTGTATTAATTTGGAATTGACGGCATTCTTTTGACTCACATTAACTAGAAAAAAATTCACACCAACCTGCATTACAAGGCCTCGGGTGCACATAAAGAATAATGCCACTTACACCTAAAATGACTGTATCACGTGACCCCATTTAAATTCTGAGGAATCACATCTCACAATACTTCCTGTTTGAGGAATACTTCCTTACACGGTAAAGGCATAAATAAAATCGAGATCTTTATGTGCCCACCACTCCTCCTTAGCACAGACACTTAACCAGATTGGCCGGTTAAAGACAAACCTGCCTATGGGCAATCCTCCAAGCTTCAAAAACAAAGAAAATAGTTATAATAAATTATAATTAAAATAATAATTAAAAAAATGAAGTCATTAGAAAGCATAGAAAGGTTTTTCTCTAAATTTACACATAGCTGAATCAGTAACTAAGGATCAGCAATACAGCAATGATGGGGGATTCAATTCTTTCACTTAGGGTCCTTCTGGCCAAAAGGCAGCAGATGAGCTTTATCAAATAAAGAACTACTCAACCAGTAAAATAGGATGACCAGAACAGCTTGTTGCTTTGACTTTAATATTACTGTTCATTAAAGACTAATGTACATCAGATCCCTGCTGTCTCTAGTCAATATAGTATTTCTCCTGGTGTTTATTGTGACTGATCAAAGTTGATCGCTTCCGCTCATGACCTGTCATTGCCAATCAGATACAATGTTGGCACATTGCTATATTCTCCTGGACTTTTTAAGTGTCTCTAGATTTGTTGACCCAAACAGAAGTCAGGTAGGCTATCTTAATCAGGTATTTCACTTCCTCTAGGCTTCAGGCTAGAGCGTACTTTCCAGAAATGGATACAGAGCTGATTAATCATGGGTGCAGAGTGATGATGTTGTCATTCTCCACCCATAGTGCACTATGCACTGGGAGTCTTTGCACACATTCCTATATGGGGTGAAGTTTTGGGTGAAAGTGAATATTAAATAGATCACTAACCAGGTAGTGCAGCCACTATTAAGTTGTCATACGTCCAGGTGACATTATAATTCTCTTCATCATAGGGCACACAACACTCTAATTGTAGCTGGGAGGTGTCCTTGGAGGTTAGACTCTTTTGTAGTGGGTTGATGGTGATCTCCAATGGGAGGAGGGTGATGTTGACTACTGCCTTTGCTTTGAGTTCCAGGCCATCAATGGAGATTTGGCAGGAATATTTCCCTGGAACAAACAAAACCATTAGCTTCTGCTGATGACTTATCATTCATTATCTAAAAGGAAGAATTAAGTTGGCACCTTGGTGTTTATATATATATAAAAAAAGTTGTGGAACTTTTGTTTCATATCTTGTGATGAAAATGAAACTATCATGAGAAATAGGCTTTTCCTAAAAGGATTATGTTTTGTAACCCAATATGAAAGCTGAATTTTCCACATGATTTATTGTCTAACTGAGCGTGCATTGACATCTATCTGTTCCTGCACAACACATACAGCTGGAGGAGACCCAATGTATCACTGTTCTGTTGTTTACTATGTGCAAGTAGCAGCATGCATGCACAACATTTACAGCACTACAGAAACCATAATATTCAATCAGTGGTAAATATATTAAGCAGAGAAGGTGAGCAAAAACTAGCTTTTATAAATTAGGTCTGTATACTATATAAGACTAAATTTAAATACATGTCAAGTACTTTCTGAAACTGCAAGATTCCTTATCCTGGCACCTTGAGATATTCTGGTGAAGTGACTATTACTTGTAAGTCTTAGCAAGTACTGTTAATATACCTTTGTAAGGTATCAAGTTAAAATGAGAGTAAATATGTTTTTGAGTTTCTGAATTTTAAAAGTGGATAATGTATCTGGTGTATTCTGACTAGTATTTAATTTGCTGTCAATTCACAAAGCAGGTACACATTTATCAAACATTTCACTTTAATGGCATGTAAGCAGGGGTTAGGACTCCTCCCTTGGATGGATACTGTGGCCAGGGCTGGATTCATCCTTTATATTCTAGAGCCAAAGAGCTTGTAGCAGAGGTTGATGGGAAGAAACTACTTCAGAAAGTGAACCTTTTGGGGTAGGCTCACTTTAAACTTTGTTTGAGTATCCACCTAAGGTGACCTACAGTGAGGAACTGGAAGTGCTAGTCAGCAACCCTATGTTGAAGCTAAGCTTGAACTATACAGTACTACTGATGCTAGGGGTAAAGAGGCAGAGGCAAAGTTGTGGTTCACCAAAGAATTGTACATTCCATTTCTGCTGCAGTGAAAAGTTAAAAAGGCTCAACGTGTGGACATTCCTTTTTTACTGAAGGTGGGCCTCGGGCAAGGGGAGTGTAAATGTGAGAAACCAAGACTGCAGACTTCTCCCATGTTGCTGGTGTGTGGTGCCCTATCTCGATCCTGTTGCAGGAGGATGGTGGGAGGAGCCCTTGGCCAGCATAACCGTTGCTGGCGGAAAATCAGTGACTTACTTACAGACACATACCTCATAAGACCAAAGTCAGGCATAGCTTCTAGTGACTGCTACTTTAGTGTTTTTGTAAATTATGAAACTAAATGACAAGGCCTGTTTATCAATATTATATCAAGCGGTCAGCATAAACTACTACTATCTTCTATCAGCATTCCATCTAGCCCCCAACTCTTGGTCTGCTCAAAAAACAAAACAATAAAAACATAACATATTCTTGTGGTAAATAAAGTTGTATATTGTAATTTAGCTTTCTCCTTAGAGCCAGACTTCACTATGAAGGGGTAAAAAATCGGACAATTGTCCAGGGGTACATGGTACTGCCACAATGTGGTTGGAGGTCTACACCACCTCCCCCCACAGTAATTCTGGTAGACTGTACTAGAACTGGAAAACCCTGTGCTTATGCACCAGGCAGACATTTAGCAGTATGAAGGCAATTACAGTGCAATAGGAGGGAGAAATTATGGAGGTAGTCAGAAGCCCAGAAAAATTTTAAGCTGCTGGCAGAACTGCAGATACTGTATGCATGTTGTCTAACGTAAGACAGCTTTTTGATCCACTAATGACAGCTCTAAGGGGAGTATGACATGTGAAGCATGTATGGGCTGTGAATCTGGGTGCATGATGGGCTGTGCACATCAAAAATAAACAAAAAGTCCCAGCCTACTTACCATCTAGCCTGCAACAAATCCACATTGACCCTGTCTAATAGTTCATGTTAAAAACAAGGGGTTTATTTGCACACATTTTTATAAACATGTGTAAGCCGCAGTGGCCACGTCAAGGCACCCCAGTATACTGCGGTCCTAACTCTATAATTCTGAGAGTCTCCCAAATTGGAGCACATATATAGCAGTGGATAGATTAAGGGAAGGTTTGCCTTGAGGGAGCCCAACCCTCCTTAAAATTACAAGGGACACATGGGACACCCAGCAAGGGCACACTGGCAGCTGAAGGTGTCCAGTACATCCCCTCACCAATTCACCAACTGTACAAACAATTGGCATCCACCCTAACCTATAACTAGCCTTTGCAACAAGAAGCATATGGAAGGGTAACGCGCATCAAAAACAAACAAAAATTCCCAGATCACTTACAAGCCAGCCTTCAACAAAACCAAATTGACAATCACATGCTTTTCATGTGAACTGTTAGACAGTATCAATTTGGTTTTGTTGCAGGCTAGCTGGTAAATGAGCTGATACATTTTGTTTGACAGTTTTTCACAGTTTTACTTTTTTCAGGCTATTAACCTTAGCAGCAAGTACAGAGAATACAAATTAATCTTGCCAAACATGCAGTGGCCTTGTAACTTCTTAGGATCTTAAAAGAAACAACAAAGAGCCTTATCTTCATCGATCATATGTAAACTAATAGTCTCATCAATTCACCATGTTGTGGATATGAACAAAGGCAGACATGTTTGTCCAACTTTTTGGACAACCATGGTTCTTCATAGATATAATGGAGAAAAAAAATCTAGACATGATGATATAGCAAGTGTGTAAATTGCAGGGTTGAAGGACAAAAGCTAAGGCAGCCACTACATCTAAGGACTGGTAAGAATATACAGTATTACCATATTTGTTTTTAAGGTTAAGATACCCTTTATTTACATATGGCTGTACACTCCACAGCCTCTTGTCCCAAAACCCTGCCTTAGATCCTTTGTGTGCTTGAACTTTAGGATTCGATAACACTGACCTTCCCAGTACTGACTGGCATGAGCAATTGTAAGGACAGAGATAGTTGAACTGGACATTTGCTGAGTTGACACATTCACATTTTCTCCACCAGGAAACAAAGTATTGGTGACATTATTAACAGTGAGTGTCCAGTTCACCGATGGCATCGTTTCATTTATCTGGCAGACCAGCTGGATGGGGTCACCGAAGTTTACTTCCAATTGCGCGGGCTCGATAGTCACCATTCCTGCAAATTGTAAAAGCACGCCAATGTGTTAGGTTTATTTTTATGTTTTCTGTTTATGTTTTTATGATTTTATATTAAAGCCCAGAGTTGGGCTTTAATATAGTTATTAATCAGATACAGTTATCAGGATGTAATATTTTATTTGACTGTAGCCTCCTAAATAGGGATGGGGATTAAAGAGAAGCTGACCTGGCCTTAAATATTTCTAAAGCTAAAAAAAAAAGTTCTGAAGCGCAGACACCACAAGGTACATGTGTTCCCTGCAAGTACCTATGTTAGGCTTTAAACTGATTCATGTGTCTCCATGCAACCCAGTGAGTCCTATAACTTGGCTGTAGGTGTGGCCTTGACTTCTGCCCAAATTCAGATTACTCTCATCCTCACTATATGCTAAACTCTGGCCCTTGCTGTTCAACTGTCAAATACTAGAAGATGAGTGAGCAGATGGATCAGTTTAAAAACTAACACGGGTATTTGCAGGGAACATAATTTGGTTCATTTACTAAAACTGGAGAGTGCAAAATCTGGTGCAGCTCTGCATAGAAACCAATCAGTTTCCAGGTTTTATTGTACTTGATTTGATTGTAGCCGTATTAGTGCAATTGTGACAGAGAAAATTGAGTACTGTCCGTGATACTTTTTTTATTTGCACTAACATACAATTTTTCAGGACAAGCTTTCAGGGTATGTCCCCTTCTTCAAGGTCCAAGCAGTACTCAGGTTTTATTGTCAAAGCTTGATTCAGGGGTAGGCAACCTTTTAGAGATAGAGATCTACCTGGACCACATGGGAGAGATCAAAGATCACCAGGGTGCGGTGCCATTTTTTTAAAGGAGTTAACTAGCAAGTCCCCAATAAAAAGTAAGGATAAGGAAAGCACAGAGAAAACTTAGAAAAATATAATAAAACTAATGTCACTGTATAATTATAAACTTAGCCTACCTTAAAAGTTAGCTTTAACGACCCCTACAAGCCTGAATAGTTATAGGCCTTGCTGGCTGCTCTGAGTTCTGGACGGTGTAAGTAGTATGTAGGGCAGTGTACAGAGGTCAGCAAAATGTATGCCAGTGTACAGGGGTCAGCAGAATGTACGCCAGTGTACAGGGGTCAGTAGTAGGCAGGGCACTGTACAAGAAAAAGTAGGGCAGTGGACAGGGGTGAGCAGGACAGGGGGTCAGCAGGGCACTGCACATGGGGGTTAGCAGGGCATGGTACTAGGGGCTCAGGAGGGCACGGTATGGAGTGTCAGGGTGACACAGTACAGGGGATTTGGAAGGCACACCACGGCACGGTATGGGGTGTCAGGAGGGCACAGTACAGGGGAGTCAGGGGGACATGGTACAGGGGGGCAGGTGGGAACACCACTGAGGGGGGGGTCAGAAGGGCAGGGTACAGGGGGTCAGGGAGACATGGTACAGGGGGTTCAATAGGGCACACCACTGGGGTGGTCAGGAGGGTACACAACTGGGAGGGGGTCCGGAAGGTACACCACTGGAGGGGCAGAAAAGCACAACACTGGGGTCACGGTATTGTTCTGTGTTCTCCGTTCTGTGCTGATCCCAACCGACCCTCCTCTCTTGTCCATTCTACATGATGTCACCCACAAGTGTCTGGATGAACTGAAGAGGAGGGCCAGTTGGGATAAGCATAGGCCACTCATGGAAGGAGCTCAGGCACGCTCGCACGAGAGCCTGAACCCGCCAAACTAACCTGCAGCTGTCATAAGCGGCAGACACAGTCCCCGTCCCACAGCCACACGTAAGCTAAGGGTGTGTTGCAGGGCAGAAAATGCCTTTGGCTAGGATTAGCTATGGCACATCTCTGCTTTACTGCACAGCTCTGCCAGTTGGGGTCGGCAAGACAGGGACAAGACTGATCTATCTGTCAGCTGCCTGCGGTGGACCAGTAGATCGTGATCAATGGGTTGCCAACCCCGGCTTAATTGAACAAGCTGAAATTAAGACTGTTGTTACCTTAAAAACCTTGATATTGTCATGTTAACATTTGCTTTAAAGGTCTCAAAAATACAGTAAAAACATAATTTAATAGACAAAAGCAGTTTGAACTGACTAGCCAACAAGATTTTTATTAGGAAGCATTAAACTGCAAACAATTACAGTAAAATAGGAGCAAAAGCAAAGCTTTACATGGAAAAAATGAAATAAATTAATAAATAAATGTGTATATACATATATATATATATATATATATATATATATATATATATATATACACACACACACACAGTATATTATATATATATATATATATATATATATATATATATATATATATATTCTTTAAACAATAGTCAGTGTGAAGTGATTACCTAATGTTGATAGCTGTGAGGATGTGACACTGGAGAGAGACTGAGACACCAGAGCATTGCTGGATGAAAGTTGCGTGGAGGAAACTGGACCCGCCAGAAGCATCCTGTAACTGGCTATCACACTTCCTGGACTTGATATAAGCACAGATGTCTTTAGCATACAGATGTATTTTTACTCATTTTTTTGCATTAGAATAGTTTTTAATACATGGTTTGTTACCTGAATCCAAGAACTGCCACAGACAATGGATTGCAATTCTTTGTGTAAGCATTTAGAAGCTGATAAAAAGAGCACATGTAACAATTAATATTTATAAAGGCAACTCCCTTCAAAAACCTAGCTGTGTTTTCCTTTTCAGACAATTTTTTTGTCCCATGTTTTATTTTCTTCTATTAATAATGGACCACTATTTTGAAAAAGAATAATTTTACAATGCTCTCGAGTAAGAGAAAGCGACTTGGTTGGGCTGTTAGAAGGGGATTAATGGTTGGCTCAGGTATGTTAGGAGCAGGAATGTTGCAGCAATGTAATTACATATATACATACATATGTATGGCAGTAATCTGGGATCCCTGCTCTTTCTTAAGAGTTGCAAATACAGTATCTTACAAAAGTGAGTACACCCCTCACATTTTTGTAAATATTTTATTCTAGCTTTTCATGTGACAACACTGAAGAAATTACACTTTGCTACAATGTAAAGTAGTGAGTAGACAGCTTGTATATGACAATGTAAATTTGCTGTCCTCTCAAAGTAACTAAACACACAGCCATTATTGTCAAAACCGCTGGCAATAAAAGTGAGTACACCCCTAAGTGAAAATGTCCAAATTGGGCCCAAAGTGTCAATATTTTGTGTGGCCACCATTATTTTCCAGCACTGCCTTAACCCTCTTGGGCATGGAGTTCACCATAGCTTCACAGGTTGCCACTGAAGTCCTCCTCCACTCCTCCATGACGACATCATGGAGCTGGTGGATGTTAGAGACCTTGCGCTCCTCCACCTTCCCTCTGAGGATGCCCCACGGATGCTCAATAGGATTCAGGTCTGAAGACATGCTTGGACAGTCCATCACCTTTACCCTCAGCTTCTTTAGCAAGGCAGTGGTCGTCTTGGAGGTGTGCTTGGGGTCGTTATGTTGGAATACTGCCCTGTGGCCCAGTCTCCGAGGAGAGCGGATCATGCTCTGCTTCAGTATGTCACAGTACATGTTGGCATTCATGGTTCCCTCAATGAACTGTAGCTCCCCAGTCCTGGCAGCACTAATGCAGGCTTAGACCATGACACTCCCACCACCATGCTTGATTGTAGGCAAGACACACTTGTCTTTGTACTCCTCACCTGATTGCTGCCACACACACTTGACACCATCTGAACCAAATAAGTTTATCTTGATCTCATGAGACCACAGGACATGGTTCCAGTAATCCATGTCCTTAGTCTGCTTGTCTTCAGCAAACTGTTTGTGGGCTTTCTTGCGTATTATCTTTAGAAGAGGCTTCCTTCTGGGACGACAGCCATGCAGACCAAATTGATGAAGTGTACAGCGTATGGTCTGAGCACTAACAGGCTGACCCCCCACCCCTTCAACCTCTGCAGCAATGCTGGCAGCACTCATACATCTATTTCCCAAAGACAACCTCTGGATATGATGCTGAGCACGTGCACTCAACTTCTTTGGTCGACCATGGTGAGGCCTGTCCAGAATGGAAGCTGTCCTGTTAAACCGCTGTATGGTCTTGGCCACTGTTCTGTAGCTCAGTTTCAGGGTCTTGGCAATCTTCTTATAGCCTAGGCCATCTTTATGTAGAGCAACAATTCTTTTTTTCAGATCCTCAGACAGTTCTTTGCCATGAGGTGCCATGTTGAACTTCCAGTGACCAGTATGAGAGAGTGAGAGTGATAACACCAAATTTAACACACCTGCTCCCAATTCACACCTGAGACCTTGTAACACTAACGAGTCACATGACACCGGGGAGGGAAAATGGCTAATTGGGCCCAATTGGGACATTTTCATTTAGGGGTATACTCACTTTTGTTGCCAGCGGTTTAGACATTAATGGCTGTGTTGAGTTATTTTGAGGGGACAGGAAATTTACACTGTTATACAAGCTTTACACCCACTACTTTACATTGTAGCAAGGTGTCATGTTTTTAGTGTTGTCACATGAAAAGATATAATAAAATATTTACAATACCATGAGGGGTGTACTCACTTTTGTAAGATACTGCATCTAGAGCAGCCTTTCTCAACCTTTTCAACACAAAGGAACCCTTAAAATAATGTTCCAGTTTCAGTAAACCCCTACTAAAAGTTACTATATCTACAACTCATAATACATTAGTGTGATGGTCAGTGGGAAGAATGCTCCTGACATTTGTGGTCATTGGAAAGAAATACCCCCTTACAGATAGCTAAAAGGAGCAGTGATGTCAATGGGAACTTATCTGAGAGGCAGAAATTATGAATGATTGATTGTGTTATATAGTTGTGGGAACACTATTAGGCGCTTGCAGCGGCTATCACACGGTAACTGATTGTTTGTATACACACTAGACATATATTAGTTTTAGCTTGGGATTATATTTCATTTCATTTATTTGTAAAAAATTACTAATTGCTCAAGGAACCCCTAACAACCTCTGGAGAAACCCTAGGGTTCCATGGAACCATGGTTAAGAAACCCTGATCTAGAGCTAAGACATTGGGCAGGAGCTTTATTTTGGAGACAACGGTTAAAATGAAAATTGCTGAAATTTTGGGGTATCCTAAATGGGCTTTTCCCTTCTTCCCTCGAAGTCCTAACCACAATTGATTTTTTTTAGTGCTATGCTAGCTATGAAAGGGGTTGTAAACCCTCGTGTTTTTTCACCTTAATGCATCCTATGCATTAAGGTGAATAAACTTCTGTCACTGACCAGTTCCTAGCCCCCCAACCCCAATCAAACCCAATGACGTGGGCGCCGGAGGGCGGGGCCGAGTCTGGCATTCTGTGTTTATGGACGAAAATGCTGGACTCGGAAGTGCACCTGCATGGTAACCCCCAGGGAGAACGCTTCACCTAGGTGGTTTACTGATGCTGGGAGGAGCCGCGAGCGCCGTTGAGGGACCCCAGAAGACAAGGATAGGGGCCACTCTGTGCAAAACGAACTGCACAGCGGAGGTAAGTATGATGTGTTTGTTATTAAAAAAAACAAGGGTTTACAACCCCTTTAATTATTGCCACAAAAATTAAGTTTAATGTATGTAAGGTTTCTTTTTTAGGAAAAGTTAAGAATTTAAAAAGAAACCTTAGTTAGCATGCTCGGATTTTTCGTTGAAAAGTCCTATCCCTTTATGCTAGTTTTATGTATAAACAGGTAATGTATGATCAATCTTCTGGTTAAACTGCTCCTCCTTCCTGGCAGGAATGGCCGTTCAGACATTTTGCCTTCGTTTGGATGGATTCACATTACCCATAGAATATTTGTATCATTCCATTAAAGTTTAGGAAAAAGAAAACGGGTGAAACAGTGCATTGCTTCAAAAATGCAAAGACCACTCTCCAACTGCGATCACTACCCGCAGAGAAAAATTAAAGATTGTTCTCTGCGGGTAGTGTGAACTCGCCTTTATGCAGTGACGGTGCAGTTTTTCTAGGTCTATGAATGGTCACACAATCCCTGCATGAAATGAACGTTCCCCATGCATTAAACACACCAGTGTTTCTCATGCACTGCTAACATTTGTTGTGTACCACTAAAAGTAGCTTGCACTTGATGATTTCCTGTCTTCTACTCTCTTATCATCTTTCTGCCTTGTTGTAATGCTCATGTTGGAGAGCCTTCCCCAGATAGCAAGCAATTATGCTGCAAGTTTGAAAATGACCTGCTAAACTATTGCTAGACATGCCAGGCTTTACAAGTTTGTTGCACAATTGCAGCAAGTCCACGTTACATGACTCCAAATCAACTTTCTGTGCAAACATTCTGCAAGTCTGCTGCAAGTTCTGGTTCACTTATGTTCTGCAATAGTCATCCCACCACAGGGGTCACTGTGGCTGAATTTTCATGCTGTAGACTTGCAGAGCTCTTGCTGTAGACTCACCGCTGAAACTTTGCTCTTACTAGAGTCTTGCCACGCAAATTTACTACAAATTGGAAAAGTATCAACTAGAACTTGTGCTCTGCGAGTGTACAACTTGCCAGTGAAAATGCACAGCTAGTTAGCAGACTCACAATTCAACACTGTCACAAATTTATGGCAAGTTACCCTTGCTATGTGGGTCAGCTGAATAAAGACAGTATCTAATATAATGTTCTAGCATGATCTATACTGAGAACCCAACACTTTATGGTGATGATAGTGAAGGCTTATTGCCCTTTGGGAAAGGGAGCCCTGGCTGTTGGAAACATGGTCCATGGCAGGCATTGTTTAAATGCCTTTCCCTCCCCTGGACTACCCAGGTCCCTAAAAAAAATGTGAATTATTAGACAATACAAGAAAGGGGTGGGAAAAGATAAGAGTTGCTTAAAATGTGCAAGGGGTGGAATCACTGAACTCTTGGAGCCAACCATCAAGTAAGTTCCCGTCCACCCTCCTGATTATGAGTTTGTTAAACCTTTGTTGGGAGTTTTTACCTCACCTCAAATGATTCTGGCTTTAGGTCCTATGAGAGCCTTAGTAATAATTCTATTAGGAATAATAGCAGCAAAAACTGTTAGGAACTAGATCACCTGCTGGAGGCATTGTGGACCGCAGTGACGAAAGGTGCAGTTTTGGTGTTTGTCAGACAGTGGGTATACAGCCACCCAATCACTTTCACACCTCCCCTCCCACTGCCACCCAGGCTCCCCCCATTCCACCAGGGGGCCTGAGACTGCTGTAAGTGGTGGATTTTGCTATGCACAGACAGAGGAACTAGAGGAAAACCTGTTCCCCACATTTGTCTGTGACTAATGGAGCCACTAGGATTTTGTCACTTCTGGTTTTAGAGCAGTGTTTCCCTTACTGGTACAACCAGGGAAACATCTGTTCAAACTGGTTTGTGTTTGATCAGATGCTTTAAAAGGCAGGGGAGATATCAGGGGTCTAAAAGTGGATGGACAGCCCAGCTCGATGTTGTATCCAGTCATCAGGTGTCCCAGAAGCTGGTTATCAATTATTCTATCATCTGGGCATCATCTTGTGGTCTTTATTGATAACACAATTTCTGGTCCTATTGTACCTCCTGTGGTCACAAAGGAATTCTGTGCTTGACACCAAAATGAGGTGTAAATTTCCTTTTTAACAGATGCATGATAAACTTTGGGTCTTAAGGTATCAAACAGTTGTCTTCCCCTGAAGAAGCACCTCTGGGCAAAACATGTTGGGACTGTTATCTTATGTACCGCTGCCATAAAATTAGGACAACAAGACCATGGGGGTTATTTACGAAAGGCAAATCCACTTTGCACTACAAGTGCACTGCAAGTGCACTTGAAAGTAAAGTCACTGTAAAGCCGAGGGGGGCAGGCAAGGAAAATAAAAAACAGCATTTTAGCTTGCACATGATTAGATGATAAAATCAGCAGAGCTTCCCCTCATTTCAGATCTACCCCTTAGATTTAGAGTGACTGCATTTTCAAGTGCACTTTCAAGTGCACTTGCAGTGCACGTGTAGTGCAAAGTGGATTTGCCTTTCGTAAACAACCCCCCATGTTAACACAATGCTGTTTCTTATTATGGAATATTTTAAACTTTTTGAATCATTTTAACAGTATATGAAATCATAAGTCTATTCATTAGCACCTTAAAAATCCCATATCCATTTTTCGTGAAAAAGTTTCAGTTATTGGGGATGTGGTGCTGATTAAATGATGTCAATTACCCAAACTACTAATGAAAAACATATAATGTTTGGGGGTTCTAAGTAACTGTCTAGCAAAGACAGTAGCTTTTAACATGTATGTAAAAATTTTGAAAATTACTCTGGTAGGCATGTGGTTATAGCTAAACTACAGGAAGATACTTAAAACACCAATTAATATAATATATAAAACATCATTAACTCTTTCACTGCAAGAGCTGTTTTTGCATTTTGTGCACACATGTTTGAAAAATCATGTTAGGCCTGGAGATTACATCAAACCACCAAACATATATTTTCTGAAAGCAGAGACTCTAGAAAATAAAAGTAGTTCCAATTTTTTATGTCAAATGATATTAGCGCATTAGGAAACATTACATTATAATAAAAAATACACTCCTGTTCATTTTATAGCACACAAACTATGTTACCCAATTTTTTTAGTAAAATATAAAAGATGAGGTTGCACTGAGCAAACAGATATCCAACATGTCAAACCCGAAAATTGTGCACGCCTATGAAACTGTGAGAAACTTTAGTACCCTATATTTTCCATAGGCGATGGTTTTAAAGTCCCTTATCAGTTTAGTGGTCACTGGGCCTAGAATTACTGCTCTCCCTCTGGTGTGTACAGCGATATGTAACATGTGTAGCACAATCAATGTTTTTGTGAGTAAGCACCCCTGATGCGTGCATTTACATTCATATGTGCATGTATGTAGGGGTGGGAACTCAAGTTTGCTTTTGGGGGTGATTGTAAGTGCTTGAGTGAAACTTTTTTTTTTTTTTTTTTTATCACATAGGGGACAGTTCCCCAGATAGGGGACAGTTCCCCCAGACAGAGGTCTGATGTCTCACATGTCCTCCAATGAAGCTGATGCAGTAAAGATCACGTTCCATCAGCTTCTTCTTCAGCCATATTGGCTGGCTAATGTGACATGGAAGTGACGTAAGAGGAAAGGGAGGACCGCAAACAGATGTTCATTGAGTTCCCTCCCCTAGGGATATGTGGAAGCAATCCAACGGCTGCACAGTAACTGGATTGCTTTTGCCTGCAGTCGGCTTTTCAGCTGTGAACATACTCCTGAAGGCTGCAGCGTCTGCACATGTGTTTACAAGGAACATGCTGACAGGAGGAGTGAGCAATGACCTCATCAATCAGTTGCTGCTCCGTCACAGTCCAAGCTGGGGGTAGAGGTGAAATAGCTGTTTTGCTTAGCTACAGCTGACAAAAGTCAGGTCACCAGTACTGTGTAAATTCAAGGACTGGATGGACAGAAATGGAAGTCTGGCAAGGAAGACTACACCTATATATGTATTTCAAATGCATTTAGCTGTTTGTCTACAGTACAATATTCTTTTGCTATATTAAAATGTTTGTCTCATCTACCACCTCAAAATGTAGGTTGATACTTACAGCCAGTGTTAAATTGGACTCCTTGGCTTTGTAGTTTGTTGAGCTTGGATCCAGAAGATCTGGTGTAAATGTTTCATTTGTGGTAAGGTATCCTTTAAGGCTAACTGGAAAGAGTGGGAAAAAATATTTTTTAATGTAAATGAGAATAGTAATATTACAAATCTTCTCCCATACCCTAAGCCCATCCTTTGATTCAGAAGAAACCCTGCAGCCTATTGTTAACCCATCACTCTTTTGTAAGTAGGTTGTATTAGAATTTGTGTAACATGCAGAGATGTAATGAGAAGCCTTTCGCTGTTCCATTTTGCACACTCAGGTGGCCAGACCATTTTTGCAATTTTTCCTTTGTTTTTTATTTTTCACTTATAGCTTTCAGAATTTGTAAAAGACCCCCCAAACCACATATTTTCTGAAAGCACATGATAAGTAGAAAAAAAAGGAGGTGCTACTGATTTTTTAGACTCTGGTATTTGCACAAATGTTTATCAAACCAATATATTTGCAAAAAATACACTAAAACCATTATTAGTAGATAAAAACAGCAAATTTTAGAAAATCCCTACTAAATATAAAAGCTCAACCTGTATTGAGTGAATAAATAACAAATATTTGTAACTTTTAAATTGCTCCTTTTTGCGAAATGGTGAAAACTGAACAGACACAAAAGTGTAAATATCCAAATTTCTCAAAAAATCTGAAGGTTTTCATTTTTTCTTTATAGCTTTCAGAATTTGTGAAAGAAACTCAAAACCATATATTTTATGAAAGCATATGAACTCTAGAATAAAAAGAAGGTGCTACTGATTTTTTAGACCCTGTCGGAATTTGTGCAAATGTTTATCGAACCAATATATTGGCAAAAAATACACTAAAACCATTATAAGCAGATACAAACACAGCCAATTTTACAAAATTCCTGCTAAATCCCTACTAAATATAAAAGCTTAATCTGTATGGAGTTAATAAATAACAAAACGTTTTAATTTTTACAGTGCTCCTTTTTGCATAATGGTGTAAAATGAATGTACGCAGAAATGTAAATATCCAAATTTCTCTAAAAATCTGAAGGTTTTCATTTCTCCCTTACAGCTTTCAGAGTTTGTGAAAGACCCCCAAAACCATATATTTTCTGAAAGCATATGATCTCTACAATAAAAAGAAGGTGCTACTGATTTTTTAGACCCCGCAGTATTTGCGCAAATGTTTATTGAACCAATATATTTGCAAAAAATACACTAAAACCATTATTAGCAGATAAAAACACAGCTAATTTTACAAAAATTCCTGCTAAATCCCTACTAAATATAAAAGCTTAACCTGTATGGAGTTAATAAATAACAATATTTGTAAATTTTAAATTGCGCCTTTTTGCAAGATGGTGAAAATCGAACGTTCCCCAAAAATCTGGAGGTTTTCAGTTTTTTTTCTCAAACAATAAGTATTTATTGAGCATAGAAAGAAATTGTACATACATGGTCCAGAGCAAAACAAGTACACAAGATCTTTAGATTTCAACATATAAAAATTTAGTACATTATACAAAACATTCTGTAGAATGACAACCCACCCTCTCATACAATCAAATAAAACCTTATCCATCAACATAAAGTACAACCGTACAATCAATCGTCCAGATACTCAGATAGTGTTAACAAGCGCTAGAACACCAGGTCATACACCAGATCTACTGGAGCTAGGCCAGGAATATCCAACCATGGGGCCCACAATTTATCAAATTTGCCACTTTTACCCCTGTGTTGATAAATGAGCTTCTCTAGTCGAATAGTGTCACCCTTTGGGTAATCCATTCCTGCAACTTGGGGGGCTCCATGGATTTCCAGTGTCTCAGAATCATTTTCCGGGCCTGGAAGAGGGCTCGGAGGTTTTCATTTTTCACTTACAGCTTTCAGAATTTGAAAAGACCCCTCAAACTAGACATTTTCTAAAAGCACATGGTCAGTAGAATAAAAAAAAAAGTGCTACTGATTTTTTGGGCCCCGCAATAATTGCATTCATCATATCGCTATTTTCACTAAAAATACACTAAAATCATTAACCGCTTCAGCCCCGGAAGAATTTACCCCCTTCCTGACCAGAGCACTTTTTGCGATTCGGCACTGCGTCGCTTTAACTGACAATTGCGCGGTTGTGCGACGTTGCACCCAAACAAAATTGACATCCTTTTTTTCCCACAAATAGAGTTTTCTTTTGGTAGTATTTGATCATCTCTGCGTTTTTTTTTCGCTATAAACAAAAAAAGAGCAACAATTTTGAAAAAAACCCAATATTTTTTACTTTTTGCTATAATAAATATCTCCCAAAAATCTATAACAAAAAAATTTTTCCTCAGTTTAGGCCGATATGTATTCTTCTACATATTTTTGGTAAAAAAATTGCAATAAGCGTATATTGATTGGTTTGCGCAAAAGTATCTACAAAATAGGGAATAGCTTTATGGCATTTTTATTATTCATTTTTTTTATTAGTAATGACGGCGATCTGCGATTTTTATCATAACTGCAACATTATGGCGGACACATCGGACACTTTTGACACTATTTTGGGACCATTGTCATTTATACAGCGATCAGTGCTATAAAAATGCACTGATTACTGTGTAAATGACACTGGCAGTGAAGGGGTTAACCACTAGGGGCGGTGAAGGGGTTAAGTGTGTCCTAGGGATTGAATCTAACTGTAGGGGGGATGGGCTTCAACTCAAATGACAGCGATCACTGCTCTCGATGACAGAGAGCAGTGATCTCTGTCATGACACAAGGCACAATGGGGAAATGCCTTGTTTACATAGGCACTTCTCCGTTCTGCAGCTCCGTGACACAATCGCCGGGAGACCAGTGGACATCGAGTCCGCCGGTCACACGGGCACGGTCACAGTGTATGCGGAGGGCGCGCGTACCTGCTAGCCCCGGCTCCTAAAGGGGACGTACAGGTATGCCCATTTGCCCACCGCTGCCATTGTCCCGACGTACATCGTCATGCGGCGGTCGGCAAGTGGTTAATATTGCACATAAACACAATGTGACTTACAAAATTCCTGCTAAATTAGTACTAAAGCATCACATGTGGCATACTAAAGTGTATGCCCACAGGAGGGCCATGTTTACCTGCACAGGGATGCACAGGTGTTCCATGCATCCCCGTACAGGCAGTCCCATTTATGTCAATTGGGATGCAACGGCTGCACAGGCATAGCTGCTGTTCTCAATCTGACATCCGTGTGGGTACATGACCCTGAACGCAGACAGTGTGAGCTCAGGGACATGCGGACCTACATGGATGTAAAATTGGGAGCAATGGCTATGTTTGTCCAGTTGCTACATCCCAAATGACATCAATGGGACTGCCTGCACAGAGATGCATGGAACACCTGTGCATCCCTGTAAAAGTACAATGTGTATGCCCTGAGTGAACAAGGCTTTAGGCCCCTTTCACACAAGCACACCGATCGGGTCTGCCTGTCCATTTTTTAGGCAGGCCCAATAAGACCACCTATTGTTCTCTATGCAGAGATTGATGTAAATGGACATGTGTCCGTTTACACCCGCCTGCATCTGATCCAGTCCGCTAAAAACAGACGGATGGGGATTCCATTCCCTATCCATCTAGCAGGATTGGATGGCATCGGATTGAAATTGGTGGTCCGTTTCCATCCAACCTTCCCATAGAGAATAGCGAGCTGTGTCCGTGTCCGCTCTGCATCAGCGGAGCGTACATGGACCTGTCATCCGCCTGCTCAGCAGGGATCAGCAGACAGATCACCCGCTGAGTAGGTGGATTAGGTGGATCTGCTTTTTCAGAGTCCGCTCCATGTGAAAGGGGTCTTACCAGGAGCAGCCGGTCCATTAGGGATGCTGGGGCGCCACTCCCCTGCAGGGCGCCGGACTCATATATTTGTATGAGTTTTTTTTTTTCAAGCCACATGATTAGAGCCTGAGGCTCTAATTGGCTTGAAAAAGGTTGGGCTCGGGCGCATAGCATTGCACCCCGAACCCACCCACTTCTCAGTTGTGACAATAGTAAATTAATATTCGCTATCGTCTTCCGGCTTCTCCTCCTGGCCAATCAGGATGGATCGGGTTGGCACAGATCTCTGCCTTCCCACAGGAAACAAGCTCCCTCCACACACAGTTAGCATGCACTCCCTAGGATCACATTTAACTCTTTGATCGCCCCTGATGTTAACCCCTTCCTTGCCAGTGCCATTAGTACAGTGACAGTGCATATTTTTTTAGCACTGATCACTGTATTAGTGTCACTAGTCCCCAAAAAGTGTCAAAAGTGTCAGTTAGGTGTCTAACTTGGCTGCTGCAATATCGCAGTCCCTCTATAAGTCATAAGTCACTAGTAAAAAAAGGAATTAAATTAATAATAATTCCAAAAATATATCCCATAGTTGATAGACGCTATAACTTTTGCGCAAACGTATCAATATATGCTTATTGGGATTTTTTTGTAACAAAAATGTGCAGCAGAATACATTTTGGCCTAAATTGATGAAGACATTTGATTTTTTCAATTTTTTTTATTGGGTATGTGTTAGAGCAGAAAGTAAAAAAAATTAATTGAAAACAAATTTTTTTTTTCAAAATTGTTTTTTTTTTTTTATTTATAGCGCAAAAAATAAAAATTGCAGAGGTGATCAAATACAACCAAAAGAAAGCTCTATTTGTGGGGAAAAAAGGACATATGTCTTATTTGTGTACAGTGTCGCACAACCGTGCAATTGTCAGTTAAAATAACGCAGTGCCGTATAGCAAAAAAAAAATGGCTTGGTCATGAAGGGGGGTAAACCTTCCAGAGCTGAAGTGATTAAAAAACACCCACTTCTGGCCGCGGCCATCTTAAGTAAGGGCAGATGAATCTGCCCTTAGCTGAGGCAGGAGGGTGGGCTTAGTTGGGAAAGTCCCTCCTTCCCTCCTAAAGACTCCTGGGATGTATGACATAATTTGCCTAGGCATGGAAACCAGGACGTAACTGAAGAAATGTGAAAAAAAAACAAAGAAAGAGTTTAAAACAAGTGAATGTAATATACTTTCCTATCTGTTTACTACTATTAGCAGCATAAGGCTTAATAATAGTCAATGTTGATTGAGATTGTGAAGTTTTAAATAAGCTTTATTTAAAGCGGGGTTCCACCCAAATTTTGAACAATATCTGTATGTATTCTCTTCCTTGCCTAGATGCTGACATGCCGTTTAAAAAAATTTAAATCGCCGTAATTACCTTTTATTTTTCTATTCTTCTTTGCACTTCCTGGTTCTCCTCCCGTGGGAGTAGGCGTGTTTCTAGCCTCTCCCAGACTCCTGGGAGCTAGTCTCAGGCTTCCCAGGATGCCACTGAGCATGTGCGGGAACGAGCGGTGAATGCTGGGAGCACAGCATTCACCACATCCAGGAAATAAATGCTTGTGGGCTTCAAATGCCCACAATGAAGATGGAAACCGCCTGCAGTGAATAATATAAGTTATTCTTTCCGACAAAATCTGACACAGGCGGACATATTACACACAATATGTGAGTATGTAATGCTGAGAAGAAAAGTTTGTGAATGACCTCAAAAAAATAAAAACGATAGATAGGTGGACCCCCGCTTTAAGCTTTAAATAATATATGTGTTGGCAACACCTTTTTTTTCAAGTCTGATATCACCTATTTTTTAAAAACAATTTTTAATAGTTGCCATGGTCTGTAGTATCTACTAGATAGGAACAAGTCATTTCACTGCATTGAGCAAGTGCAGGTTGTATTGGCTAACTGGAAGATCCGTAATATGGAAGAAGTGTCGCAAAGGTTCCAAGCCAGGTGCAGAGCCCTCTCAATTCTAAATATATACAGTATCTTTATAAAGCAGTTTGTAAAATGGAAGTTTTTAATCTTACCCCTCTGGTCTGAGATGTTTTTTGGGGCCTCGCAAACTGGAATATTATCATCTTGAATGAACAGGCAGGAGCAGAAGTTGGAGGAGTTACTACAAGGAGGATAGGTGTAACACATAGTGATGTTCCAGCTGTATCCGGGGTTGCAAGTACACATCTTCTCTGTACCATTCCCAGTAACGTTACATTCTACAACAGGACACAATTAAAATACTGCTTTAAATGTGGTCTATATCAGTCACACACTTTCACACTCTGCTTTTCAAAATATGGAAGATTCTGTGAGATCAGTTATAAATGTAAGCACCCCTCCAGAACTACATCTCACAAGAGCCATTCCCTACACATGGTGTGTGGCCGGGCTCCTCCACTCAAAGGGCCATTTGGCCTTTTTCTGTTATCACTCTTCCATCGACCTGACTGGTTCCGACGAACTATCCAACAAACTTTCGGTGGACTTCCAACGGACTTTCCCAACGAACGGACTTGGCTACACACGATCACACCAAAGTCCGACGGATTCGTACGTGATGATGTACAACCGGACTAAAATAAGGAAGTTGATAGCCAGTAGCCAATAGCTGCCCTAGCGTCGGTTTTCGTCCGTTTTCGTCCGTCGGACTAGCATACAGACGAGCGGACTTTTCAATAGGAACTGGGTCCAGCGGAGTTCCAACTAAAAGATCTGAAACATGTTCCAAATCTAAAGTCCGTCAGATTTTCGACCGAAAAAGTCAGCTGCAGGTCCAATGAAGCCCACACACGGTCGAATTGTCCGTCGGACTCGGTCCGTCGGACCAGTCCGGTCGAAAACTCCGCTCGTGTGTACGTGCCATTAGGCTCAACATACACGTTAGAATCTGACGATACAATCTTTACAGAATCCACTTGAGATTTACCAAAGATTTACCAAAACTAGGTCATATAAAGACTTACCTAAACTATACAATTAATTTATAACCAATAAAGCAGGTCTTTGCACTACAAACTTGTTGTTCAATCTAAAGCAGATTATGCAATCAGATTGTAACCTGCGTGGTGAGTTTAAGGCAGTAGAATTGTATACCGGGAAAGAACTCAGTGCATGTATGTAAAGGGGGACAAAGAGGGACAGAGATAAGCAGAGTTCTGTAGTATTGTGTGGTCTCATAGGAGAACACAAGCAGGGCTGGTAAGGCTACTTGGTATTACATTGCAGCAGGTTCAGCATTGTCGGCCAATGGGAAATAGTATAGGCTCTCACGCAGTGCTGGTACAGGTTTATCCAGTGCCCGGAGCATTGATGCAGAGCTGCTCCCCCTCCCCTGCTGCTAATGCATACCATGGAATGGGTGCACCACCCTGCACCCATTCTCTGCCCACTTGCTCCAGTTGCCTTTGGTTTAAATTAAGTTTTCACTGCACATGTGTGGTCATTTGCTTGCTTTCTAGCCGCTAGAAGGAATTGGGCATGAACGGTATGTTTTTGGGTGAATGGGGTTGAAAGTGAGCACGTTGGAGTACAGTGTGAGTGCAGTAGCTGTCAGAGCAAACACGAAACCACGGCCCACTGGTTGCCAGCCTCTGATCTGGAGCATGTGTGCTGTGAGATGGTGCCCTCCCTACCACTGCACCCAGGGCAGCTTCCCCTCCTGCCCACCCCTTGTCCTAGCCCTCGGTTCACAGAATTTCTGGCAGGATCACTATTTTTTTTCTATGTATTTAAAGGAATAAAACCTGGGAAAATACACATGTATTGCATGAACGTACTGAAAATATATATTTTTAATTTCCCAGAAATACACTTTAAATATACAGAAGTAATATATTTGAACCACAGGATTCTGTTCATGTTCGCCTGTTTCCATAACATTTGCATTATGTTTGCTTGTAATTGTGGTGTTTCCATTCTCAAAGCATTTTCCATTCTTGGCACAACCTATAAATCATAAATCCATTAATAAAGGAAAAGTTTAACCACACTGGGTTGTGTATGACCCTACCGGTCAGAAGAAAGCGTTAGGAAGGTTGGGGACATGCAGGTGGGTATAAAGCATCCTTTTCTAGCTCTTGCTCATGGGTCTTACCTGTAGTAATTTCTATCAGCACCACGCTGACATAGGCTGAGGCGTTCATGAGCAGTGTGTATGGTAATAATGATGTGTTTGTTAAATATATCTCAGTAAGACTGCTTCCATAGCCTTCGATAAGGATGTCCATGTAGTACGTGTACTGAAACGCACTCCAGCTAACTGTGAAGAAATAATTATTTATTTTTATTCAGTAATGTTATTCCTGCACATGTATTTTCCTTTGACATACTTCCTTTAACATTAAATTGATCCCGACCAATAAAATTATCTTCAAAATCAAACAAACAGTGGTAAGGAGTACCTTTTAACTTTATATGTTTGTGTAGCACCCTGGTGTTTAGGCAGGGCTGCTAACCAATTTAGTTTGCCAGGTAGTAATTGTCCTGGCTAATTGTTAGGCGATGCACTGATTTCCCCCTAATTCTGGAATTGCTGCACTTTTCTCTTCTGTCACTAGGTGGCATTGTAGCTGGTGACATTAGATAGACAAGGGCACAGCTAAGACAGATTATGAATGGATGGGGTGTCTCAGCCAATGGGCATGGGTTTCTTTGAGACCCTTGGCCTGCTGGGAGAGCCTATTTATGTGGGTGGAGTCAGGTGATCTGGGTTTTTCTGTGCCACCTGGATGGCTGTCTGGGTGGACGTGTGTTATGTCGCCCCGGGCTGCAAGGCCGGAAGCCTGAGGCCTATCCCGGGAAGACCTGGCTGCTAGGCTGCCTGAGGCCTATCCAGGAGCAGGGGAAGCAGCGTAGGGTTGGGACTGCAGGATTGGAGTCCAACCGAGTGGAGAAGGTTCAGCCGGATGGGGAACCAGTTGTGGTCACAGGTAGAGGGGAAGCAGTCGCCACTAAGGAACCAACCACCTTGTTACCAGAGACTACTGTGAGTAAGCTGAAGCAAGTACCAGAGCAGTCTTCTCGCCAGCCAGGCACGGTGAAGAAGTGGGAAAGCATCAGCCAGTGCCAAGCCAGGGACCCAGCAGGATAGCAGGGGTAAAGCTTGAGGAGTATACAGCGGGATGGCTGTGGAAGAGCTCAGGGGATCCAGTGACGACTGGGATCTGGAAGTCTAGTGGGAGCCTGGGAGCTCAGTGAGTGAAGATCTACAGTGGGATACTGTGAGATAAGTAAAAGAACTGTTCTGTGTTACCAAGAGTTATGTACAACTACCGTTAGTGACTGTTACAAGATTAGTTGCCATAGGAGACAGTGGTCCTACCTATATAGAAGTGTTATCCGGCTGGAGGCCTTCACCTGTATATCTGTTTACCTATATAAGTCTTGGAGTCTGCCAATTATCATTGCATCTACTCAAGGGTGTCCTGGCCCTAACCTGCTCTCCCCCAGTTTTGTTAAGAGACAATAAATCTCTTGTTTGCATCCAAAAAGTGACTGGTGCCTATTTGGCCTATTGGACCCCGGGACCTTGCTATATTTGCATGAATAAATATCTGGCCCCGGCTCTCACACAATGTATTAACAATGTGGTTTGAAAAGAAAAAAAGGTGTAGAACAAAGCGGTCCTGACGGTCCAGTCAAGTGACTTTGCCTAGACTGAGATATTATGATCAGTCTGCTGTAGGCATGAGGAAGCATTTCCTCAGTCTCCTCTGTACAGTACCAGAGATTAAACTGTAGTATTGTTACTTTGTAGAGACCGAATTGTGTGTGAAATTTGTGAATGCCAAGCACAGTCACCAGGATTTGTGATGGGCCATACCTATGCAATATGTGTTGGCCTGGTCGCTTGTAGTCTCCATGAGGGGTACATGTAACAGAGTGACAACACAAAAGTACTATTGGGAGACATCTCATTACAGGAATTGCCCCAACAAGGATGATCAGGCATGATCACCAAGTGTTATTTTAATGAAAGCTGCAGATTTAAAAAGGTTATAATGATTTTTACATGTTGAAGGTTATACAATGTGATTGAGTTTCCATCTACTTTGATAAGAGCCTGTGCAGAGTAAAAATACTAGTGGTTGTAAAGGTTTTTTTTTACCCAAATACATTCTCTGCATTAAGGTAAAAAAATCTTCCGTGCCATAGGATCTCCTCCAACCATTGGCTCCTGCTGCTGTCAATCAAATCCTGTGATGAGGGAGCAGGGGGCAGGGCTGAGCCCCACTGCCTGTGTTTATGGACAGAGCGGCTTGAGTTTGTGCCCGCAGGAACATTCTCCTGAGAAGGGGTTTTCAATGGGGGCACTTGTCAAAAAGGATGAGCCAGGAATGCCGGCGGGGAACTCCATTGCATACAGCAGGTGAGTATAACATGTTTATTATTTGAAAAAAAAAATAAGGTTTAGAATCACATTAAAGTTTACAACCCCATACTAGTTATAGCTGAGCTCATAAATACTTACTTGGTAGATGCCTTCTGACTCTCGGATCATGTAATTCACTTTCCTGGTATGAAAAGAAATGCATAAAAATACAGATTTAAAACTCACTACATTAGCTCCAGATGTACTGCAAAATGTAAATTTATCCATATTGATAGTAAATATTCTATATGGTTTTATGACTAAAATTATGTGTTAATAGTATAATAAAATATACTATAATATTCTTTCCCTTAGGCCCAATACAGATATGGATCACCTTACTTGATTAACTGATGAGTGACCCTTCCAAGGGTAGAAAAAGTGTTGTGAACATAATTCAGTACTCACATGGGCCTAAAAAGTGACTGCTTTGCACACTATGCTGTGCAATAAAAACACAAATGCCTTGTTGTGTGTTGAGGTATGCTGCATTACCGCAGCCCATTTCTTTTGAATGGTTCCCAACCTAAATTCTCACTAACTAAAGAACCTGTCTAGATGTATTATATGTGTTATAAAAAAATCATGATGGATGCTGTTAATGACCTGCCTATCTCTGGGGCCCCCGGGGGCCCCATTAGCAATAAAAGCAAAAGAGGCAGCTTTCTTGGGTCCACCAGTTCAGTGGCCCACCAGAGCATCCTTAAGTTGGCTGCTTGCTATCTAAGCACTTCCGCCAGAAAAACTCTCCCTTTGTCATGTGTTATGGTCCTGTGATCATATGATGTGTCACATAACTGGGAGGGTAGGTTTTTCTGTTTACTCCATGGCAGGTGCCCAGTATGAGGATACGAGTGCTCTTCTTATAACAAAAATGGGGTCCTGCAGTGTTTCTGGCTTGGTATCAAAGCTGCATTGCTTAGATAGCAAGATACATGCCAACATGGGTAGTAAGGGCTCGGTCACACAGGCGGCCAAGGCAGTAAAAGCAGGCGGTCGAGCCACAATTTTGCTGGCCCCCAAACAGCCACCAAAACACAGAAATACAAGCATTCAGGGTTGTACCCAAGCCACAAAGCATGATGCATTTGGCAGTTGGTACTACCTCCTAATGTAACCCATTCAAGTGAATGGGACCTCTTTGAAACTGCCTGGTGTGCAGTGAGTTGGCATTTTGAGGGCTTAAATATGAAGTCTGGGCTATAACAAACTAAGATTGAATCTGCTCCTACCCCCCTTTTTAACACATATACTAACAACCCTGTAGAAGGAAGATGCTTATACTTACCTATTCTCAGGGCACTCTGGTCCAGTCACATGATTAGCTCCCAGCGGCCAACTTCAGGGGACAGGAGGGACAGCTGACAAGGGGTGGTCCATAATAAGCTTATGGGTGGGGTCACCACCCAGGCATTCTAACTGTTGTGGGGCACTGTCTCCACTCCCAGATCACATGACCGGACTGGAGAGCTCTGAGAATAGATAAGTATATACATCTTCCTTTTACAGGGTAGTTAGTATAGGAGTTAGAAGGTGGGTGGAAGCTGTTTTAGGGTTAATTAGTACTAGCATGGGCTTCTACTTTAAGCAGACAGTGAGGGGGTAGCATATCACTTCCTCACTACCTGACAAATGTGTCTGAAAAGCAATCCACTGAGGATTGCTTTTCAGAGAAGTAGCAAGCACTGCCACATATGTGAACGAGCCCTAACTCAAATAAGATAATTGTGGAGAGCAGGGCTGTGATTGGGCAGTCTCCACTTATTTAGAGACAGGGTCCTGGACAGGACCAGCTGCAAAGTGGGCATGATGGAAGGATATTTAGAATCATGGTCTGGTGGGACTCACACATAAAGTGGCATTATTTGGTTGTGCAAAACTGAGTTGACGAAATGCAGACCGTGGGCAGGGTTAACAATGTGAGACCATATGGTTGGTAAGTATGCAAACACTTTATAATGCTAATATTGCAAGATGGTGAAATCATCATAAAATTTTAAGTTTCTGAATATTCCATGTCCTTTAAAATAATAATCAGACATGTATTGTGTGAATGGATCTCAGTGACACATTTGTGAAACATAGTGCATAATACATATAGCACATTGTTTTTAATGCAGGGCTTTCAGCACAAAGAACAAGTAAAAAACCTGCAGCTCCTGTAACAGCAATAACAAGGTATCCCCTATAATAGTGGTTCTCAACCTCTCAACCATTTTAAGACCTAGGCCCAGTAAGTTCTTCCAAAATCTTCCAACAGTGGAAAAAAAAAAAAAATTATACTCACACAATAAAAATATGGAATACAAAATATGTAATGAAATACTGGAAGGTTCTGGATGGTGTTGCGTATGGAGGGGGCTGCAGTGGGCTATGGCCTCGTGGTTGAGAATCACTGCCCTATACTAAAGCTCTTCCCCAAACACTTAACCCCTAGCTACTTGACCTAATCGTGGTACTGTATGTATTTAATATATTTATCAAGTCTACTATGTCTCCCTTACCTGGCCATTGGTTACAGAAGAATGCAGATAGCAGGATAAAGACATCACCAAATACAGGAATATCACATCAACATTAGCTCCCATCCTAAAGTACAGGTGAAAGTTATAATTGTAAAAACCTCAAATTAACCAACCAATTAAAAGTAAAAATTACTTTATAAAATATTTATAAACAATATAGGATCTGGGATTAAAAGTACCATTTCAGTCTATGCAGATGACACAAAGCTATGCAGTGGAATAACATTTTTACAGGATGTCTCCAACGTACAAACCAACCTCAATGCACTGTTTAATTGGGCAACTGTGTGACAAATGAGGTTTAATGTTGATAAATGTAAAATGATGCACTTGGGGGCTAAGACTATGAATACATCATACCTACTAGGGGAAGTACAACTGGGGAATCAATGGTGGAGAAGGATCTGGGTGTTCTGGTAGATCATAAGCTTAATAATCGCATGCAATGCCAAGCTGTGGTTTCCAAAGCGAGCAAAATTCCAGAGGTATGGACTCCAGAGAGAGAGATATGTTGCCAAGCAATGTACAAATCATTAGTAGGACCTCATCTGTAATATGCAGTTCAGTTTTGGGCACCAGTTCACAAAAAGGATATTGGGGAACTGGTGAAAGTGCAGAGAAGGGCTATCAAACTGATAAGGAGCATGGAAGAGCTCAGCTATGAGGAAAGATTAGAGGAACTGAATTTATTCTCTCTTGAGAAGAGGAGATTAAGGGCGGATAGGATCAACATGTACAAATACATAAGGGGTCCATATAGTGAACTTGGTGTTGAGTTATTCACTTTAAGCTTATCACAGAAGACAAGGGGGCACTCTTTAGGTCTGGAGGAAAAGAGGTTTCATCTCCAAATACGGAAAGGTTTCTTCACAGTAAGAGCTGGGAAAATGTGGAATTGACTCCCTCAAGAGCAAGTTCTGGCCAGCTCAGTAGATTGCTTTAAAAAAGGCCTGGATTCTTTCCTAAATGTACATAATATAAATGGTCTAGTGCGCCCTAACCCTCCTGGGCATATATCGCCACACACTCCTCTGTGGTTTAACCCTGAGCTGTCGGGGTTTATGTTAATACCCGATCCCAATGTGTGGGCAACCAAGGGTATTAAATACCTGGATCAGATATGTACTGGGGGCCAGTTGAAAAATTTGATGGGTTAAAACAGCAATATGGTTTGCCTAACTCGTATCTGTTTAGATTTTTACAGCTTAGATATGCTTTCAAGTCTCAATTTGAGCATCAAAAAGTGGCTTTTTATACGTCAGCTCTTGAGCATCTGCTCAGAGACGAATCTATGGTCAAACCTTTGTCCAATATTTATAAAGGTCTACTACCCAATCTGCAAATGGGGCTTGAATCCCTTAGGGCCAAGTGATTGGAAGACTTCCCTGGACTAGATAAAAAGGATTGCAAGGAGACATGGGAATGCTCTTTTTCGGAACTGGCTTCCACTAACGATAGACTGGTTCAGTTTAAAATTCTTCAGAGTCTATTTCACCCCAGAACTTTTGCACAAGATATATCCTCCTGCTGGAGGTGTTCTTCACCCTCAGCTGACTTCATCCACATATTTTGGCACTGCTCTCAGATCCACAATTTCTTTGTTTGTCTATTGTATTAGGTATGAACCTTGGTATGACTGATAGGCAGGGCAGCTGTTAGAAATCATGGAGCCTACCTGATGGGGCCCCCCTCGACCCTGCCCACAACCCCACCCCTGGCTCCGCCCCTGACTGATGTAAAATAATCCCTGTGAGATGCACGTCCACGTGGTCCAAGCGTACTTTTTTTTTAATGTTGTTTTAGTCAAGTGTTATTGTTTGTCTATTGTATTAGGTATAAACCTGGGTATGCCCAATAGGCAGGGCTGCTGTTAGAAATCATGGGGCCCCATACAGCCTACCTGATGAGGCCCCCCTCAACCCTGCCTACAACCCCACCCCTGGCTCTGCCCCTAACCCCACGCTGTCACGAGGATCTGGAGGACTGGTGGCAGGAGCTGGAACATGTAACATGTTCCAAAAGGTGAACATTTAATAACCATTATTATTCTAAACTTTTTACACTATTATAAAACAGCAGAGATGTCTTATTTTAGAACTTTTTTGACAACAACTAATAAGCAGGGATGACCTCAGGTGTGTTTGGATCGTAGTCTGAACCCACCTTAGCTATACCACCAGGAAGCTTTACATCCGTGCCTGTTCAGTTTGTGTCTACATACACCACGGAATCATGTCTGTTTACATCAGGTTACCTCTGATCTGTCACATTTAGGTCTGGAAAAATGGAAAAGGATGTTCTTCTCCATTTTTTTTTTTAACCTGAATGGGCACGGAGGTAGGCGGATCTAAATGCACACAAGTCAATTCATATCTGGACTCCTGTAGACCTTGATGGAGCTTTCAATCAGGTCCGCATGAAAAACTGACAGGCAGACCTAATTGCAAAGCTTGGGTGAAAGGTTCTCAAAGGGGAGTGGTTTCGGGGGGGGGGGGGGGGTTTAAAAATGCAGCTTGGCTGTGTGTTTTTACTGCCCCCCCCCCCAATCACACATGCAAAGTAGAATCTCACTATGTGCTCATGGTCATCATCATTATTATGATCACAGCAGGTGCTCTGTGGCTCTGTCAGTGTAACATGGCTGTTGGGTGCTGACTTTGTTATGGCTGTGCTGTGTTATAGTCTGTAACACACATTACAGCCATTAATTAAGAAAGTCGGCAACCAACAGCCATGTTACACTGACAGAGCCATAGAGCACCTGCTGTGCTGTGTTCATCATAATGATGATGACCATGAGCACACTGTGGGGAGTTAAAAAGTCTCTCTTCTGCTCTCACCTTCTGAGCCCCTCTGTTAACCTGATGGGGCCCAGGAAATGACTATATACCTTGGTAATCAAGTGGGTGCAGGTTTATAAAGTTATTTAGCTAGTTAGTTTTTTTAGCTAGAAATTAACTACAAAGCTGCTCGGGCCCCCCTGCTGACCGGGCCTGGTACAACAGGGCTGGTTGTAGTGATCTAGTGGGTGGAGTAAGATCGCATATAAATGTCAGGAGGGGAGGGGCCTAGAGAGTTGAGACATGGGAGCCAAACACCCCATAGCCATTGTGTTGGCAAGTATGCAAATGCTATTGCGAAAGGCCCTTAACAGGGCCAGGTAGTTCAACATCCAGAAGGACCAGCTTTAGGCACCCAATCTTAAGAGGATTGTGAGTGGGATGCAAAGAGCCTTTGACGTGAGTACTCGTACACCTGGGAACACATGCAACATCTGGGCGTGTACCCGGCTGGGGACAGCTATAGAATGGGACAGAGAGAGTAACTAATATACTAAAAAAAATGCACCTTGTGAACCTCTGCGACATAAGCTGTGGACTTAGTATACAGGCAGATTAGTCCCAACACTATGGTGCTCCCAAAGAGAGAAGAGATTGAAAAGGAAGATTTCTTATAAGATTTGTGCTCGTGTTCGGTACCCAAATGTGTGCTACAGGACATAAGCTCCTGTATATGGCATTCCACACCAAAGAGTTCTATCAGTATGTCAATGTGATGTTAGATGTCACGGTCATCTTTGAGAAGTTCCAGTACAGTGTGGAAAATGCATTACTTGTGTGGACATTCCTTTATTCTTTAATATTAAGGCCTAAGGAGAGGAATGTCATTAATGGACCATTAGCCAGGAGTTGGGCACAATATAGTGAAGGCTTTCATCTACAAGCAGGTGGGTTGTTGTTCATCCAAACAGAAGCGGGGTCGGGATTTGTACAATCTAGTGCCAATAACCAGGTAATCACAAGCCCCCTTACAAAACCTGTGACCCAGGATGATGCATTAGAGCACACTGAGGCTAAGAGTCTATGATGTAATCCTATCATTTGGAACCAGACATACATAAAGAAAAATAGCTGTTAGGTCACCTTTTTTCAGTGTTTTGGGAATACCAACTGCTGGAGCAATGCAGATGTTTGAAATGGATACTTCTGACTGCACTTTTTATAGGATCTTAGTGGTCTTTCAAAGGTAGGAAAAGCAGATTCTCAGCAAAGAATCATGTAAAAAAGATGTTGCAGTCGAATCTAGATACACATATAAGAACTTTGTAAAACCCTGAGTGCAATAAGCGTCATATTAAAGTATATCCAAACCCAAGAACACAAATGTATATCTGTATACTGCAGTTTACCAGTCCTTACATGTGGTGGCTGCATGAGTTTTCTTTTTTCAGGCTAAGAACATTTTCAGCAAATACAGAAAATACCTGTTGATCTTGTAAAAATGCTGTGTCTTTGTTGCTCCATGTGAGCAAAACTTAAGTCACAAGTAATGTTTCCTTACTTTTTTTAACCGCTCCCAGTTCTGGGAGGGCATCTATTGCCCCCCACGCATTGTGATTGCTGTGTCATCCAAAAACAGCTGATCACAGATCGAGGTAAAGGGCCAATCACAGCTGCCCTTTACCATGTGATCAGCTGTGTCCAACCAAAGCTGATCCCATGTAAACAAATGCTGGTTATCAGTATTTCCTTTCCTCAACGCTGTCACTGAGTGAGGAAAGTAAAGCCGATAACCGGCAATCCTGTGATGGCACACATTTACACTGATAATCAAGGCACTGATCATCAGTGCCCTAATTATCAGTGCTCCCCAATCAGTGCCCATCAGTGCAGCTTATTAGTGTCCATCAGTACAGCATATCAGTGCCCATCAATGCCTCCTCATCATTGCCCATCAGTGCAGCTTATCAGTGTCCATTAGTGCTGCTTCATCAGTTACCATCAGTGAAAAAGAAAAATTACTTATTTGCAAAATTTTATAACAAAATTGAATAAAAAGGTTTTTTGTTTTTTAAAAATTTGGGTTTGTTTAAAAAACAATAAACAACCCAGTGGTGATTTAATACCAAAAGAAAGATCTATATGTCTTTAAAAAAATATAAAAATGTAATTTGAGTACAGTGCTGCATGACCGCGCAATTGTCATTAAAAGTGCGACAGCACTGAAAACTGAAAATTAACCTGGTCAGGAAGGGGTTGAAAGTGCCCAGTAAGCAAGTGGTTAAACTACTAATCCATGTACTAATACCTTCCATGTAATGAAGATGAAGAATGGAAGACATGTGCTAAACCCATTAGATAGTTTGTTGGTAACTAGGGAGCACCCCAAGATGAGAAGTTTTATCGCTTCAGTGGGAAAGGAGAGCCCCTTCTGGGAAAATGTGAAGGAAATACCAAACAGCTTCCCCTTCAGGGAAAGACAAGGATTTTTCCAGGATTTATCCTGGAACCAGGATAGCTGGAGAACCAGAGTAGTAATAGACTAACATGAAGCTGTCCGTCATGTGGTCAGCGGATCCAAATCAGGCCAGCCAAAGAGCACAAGATCATATGTGGTATTGACGTTGTTATGCAGAAAGAACTACTGTGAGTAGTTGCAAATCAGCAGGTCTTTCATCAATCCTTCCCATTTGCACAGGCTTGGGATTAGTGTGCAAAATGTGATAACACACAAGCATAGCCAATTTGTACACATATGTTAGGGGCAATTTAACTACCAGTATGTCTTTGGAGTGTGAGAGGAAACCAGTACAAGCACAGATAGTATCCTAGCTGACATTCAAACTAAGGAGCCCAGTGCTACAAAGCATAAGTACTAACAATGCTGCCCCATCACATCTAGGACGCATTATGTTACCTTTTTGTTCTTGGGTTTAGATAAACTCAAAGCCTTTGGATCACCAATATCACTTAGGCATCTAGTATTTTCTAAAGAAAAGTTCAGCAATGATGTCCTATTTTCTCAGTACAGGTTTCTTTTAAATATGTATATATCTTATAGGCATCTACATCATCATGATAAAGCCAAGATGGGACCCCTTTCTAGCTCTTACCTTCTAGTAAGGTCCGTGTTCCATGTATGAGGATTTGGATGTCTTAGTATGGATTGACACGATTATCTCAATACATCTCTACAGAGTGGAGAGTACAGAAGGCATCACAGTGACACCACACTTATTTTATTATTTATTGGATGCAAATCAGTGCTAATTCTATGTCAAACACAGTAAGGCTCTGAGTGTGCCGGCGATGGGTTATATCGTGCTTTCTTTATTCCTGCTTTCTTTACATTTAGGCTTAAAATACAACTGTATACAAACATTTCCATGTGGATTTGAATGTCAAAACCATCTCCACTGGAAGAGAGTCAAAGTTCTCATTGGTCGCCCTGTGGTCTACTTTGAAGCATGATTATTCACCAAAATTTATGGATTTGTTTTATACTAATGGTTCCTAGATGATTAAAGTGACAATGTCCCAAAATAATAAATCAAAGGAAGACTACAAGACACAGTAGTGACGTAGGGGTCAGCAGGAGAAACCACAGTGCTCAGCATTAGAGACAGAAGATTGACACTCTGAGAAGTGTCAGATACTGTAGAGACCTCGGGGGAAGAATCTATGCATCAGAGCAGCGTTCAATGATGCAAGCAGCAGTAAAGGTAAGTATTGTGTTACTTCTTTCCATAGAAAAGCTTTCTCGTGATTTAATTTTAGCAACAGGGTCCCTTTAAAGAGAAAAAGTCGAGTAGTTTAAATGCTTACTTGCAGCATTTTTGTATTCCATGAATGCTTTTTTAGTGACTTGCAATATGCCTTTAAATTTGCAAGCAATTCAGAAAGTGTCAAAACCCTAATGCCCCGTACACACGGTCGGATTTTCCGATGGAAAATGTCCGATCGGAGTGTGTTGTCGGAAATTCCGACCGTGTGTGGGCTCCATCGGACATTTTCCATCGGATTTTCCGACACACAAAGTTGGAGAGCAGGAGATAAAATTTTACGACAACAAAATCCGTTGTCGGAAATTCCGATCGTGTGTACACAAATCCGACAGACAAAGTGCCACGCATGCTCAGAATAAATAAAGAGATGAAAGCTATTGGCCACTGCCCCGTTTATAGTCCCGACGTACGTGTTTTACGTCACCGCGTTTAGAACGATCAGATTTTCCGACAACTTTGTGTGACCGTGTGTATGCAAGACAAGTTTGAGCCAACATCTGGCGGAAAAAATCCTAGGATTTTGTTGTCGGAATGTCCGAACAAAGTCCGACCGTGTGTACGCCCTATAACACTTCCTCCTTGCAATCACAGCTTCTCCTCCCCTGAGAGTGTCTAATTATTCCTCCCCTTAGCTCTCTACAACTGTGGCCAAAAGTTTTGAGAATTCCACAAATATTAATTTTCACAAAGTCTTCTGCCTCAGTTTTTTTTTAAAGACAATTTGCATACACTCCAGGATGCTATGAAGCGTGATCAGATGAACTGCAAGAACTTGCAAAATCCCTCTTTACCATGAAAATGAATTTAATCCCATAAAAACCATTTCCACTGCAGTTGTAAAGAAGGTTTCAGGGCCCCCAAGTCCAGCAAGCTCCAGGACCGTCTCCTACAGTTGATTCAGCTGTGTGATCAGGGCACCACTAATGCAGAACTTATTCAGGGATGGCAGCAGGCAGGTGTGAGTGCAGGTGTGAGATGGCCTGGTGTCAAGAAGGGCAGCAAAATTAGTCACTTCTCTCCAGGAAAAATATCAGGGACAGACTGATATTCTGCAAAAGGTACAGAGATTGGACTGCTGAGGACTGGGGCAAAGTAATTTTCTCCGATGAATCCCCTTTCCGATTGTTTGGGGCATCTGGAAAAAACCTTGTCCGGAGAAGAAAAGGTGAGTGCTACCATCAGTCCTGTGTCATGCAAACAGTAAAGCATCCTGAGACCATTTACAGTATCTGGTCTCAGAACACAGCCATGAAAAATGAATGGTACAAAAACATCTTCCGAGAGCAACTTCTCCCAACCATCCAAGAACAGTTTGGTGAGGAACATTGCCTTTTCCAGCATGATGGAGCACCTTCCCTTAAGGCAAAAGTGATAACCAAGTGGCTTTGACAACAAAACATCAAAATTTCGGCTCCATGGCCGGGAAACTCCCCAGACCCTAATTCCATTGAAAACGTGCGGTCAATCCTCAAGAGGCGGGTGAAAAAAACCCCCCACAAACTCCAAGCATTGTTTATGCGAGAATGGGCTTCCATCAGTCAGGATGTGTCTCAGAAGTTGATTGACAGCATGTCCGGGCGAATTACAGAGGTCTTGAAAAAGAAGGGTCAGCAGTGGAAATATTGACTCTTTGCATAAACTTAATGTCATTGTCAATAAAAGCCTTTGACACTTATGAAATGCTTGTAAATATACTTTAGTATACCATAGTAACATCAGACAAAAAGATCTAAAAACACTGAAGCAGCAGACTTTGAAAATTAATATTGGTGTTTTTCTCTAAAAATTTGGCCACGGCTGTATATAAACGTTTATGTAGCAGGCTGGGAGGAAGTGACAGGGAAAACTACTGAGTGTTACTTGAGTGACATTTCTGAGTCTGACTGCTGACGTCACATCCTAGATGGTGACACCCAGCACTTTTGATGTCCATACAAGGATGTCCATATAGATAAATAACATTAATAAAATGTATTAAATGCACATATAATCTTAAAAAAAATGTTGAAATTAATGGTCTGATGAC
This sequence comes from Aquarana catesbeiana, assembly GCF_042186555.1. Classification (NCBI taxonomy): domain Eukaryota; kingdom Metazoa; phylum Chordata; class Amphibia; order Anura; family Ranidae; genus Aquarana; species Aquarana catesbeiana. The sequence continues at coordinate 61,383,084 of NC_133327.1, forward strand.
AGGGTACAAACTTTATTGTTGCTACCAGCAACCATCGGGGAAGTCAGTGATCATCTGCTTCTGGTTGCTTGGACACAGTCTGTTCCCAGCGACATGCCTAGGCAACCTTCAGTTTATCCAACAAGGGGTTACAACATCGTGCTCAGGGAGGGGCCTGCCAATCAGTTTTACAGACGTCGAAGTGAGGGGGTGGTGCCACGCTCTAGAGGAGACCCAACATTCCCTGCTTGCAGCAGACACCACGAGGCAGAGGAGCAAGATGGCGGAGAGTGGTCGCATGCTACCAGCACTGACTTGGTTGCCTGAAATGCAAGAGTGGATGCTGGTTGACACTGGTGTCTGGTTGGAGCATCGCGGGGGATTCGCCCTGGGGTTGATTGAGGGGATGGAGCAGCTGGGCCTGCTGTGTCCAGAGTCCCGGATACCGACTGCGGTGGTCAGTTCCTGGATCCAATGTGGTCATTGTGGCAAACCGCTCACCCAGCTTGCATCCAGCCAGCAGAAGCCACAATACTACCCTGTGGACCTGGATTCAGGACTTTGTACACTGCAGCCTTGGACAACCGTGATGGTTGCAAGATGGGATGGCCTACGAAGAGTCACTCTGTCTCCATCAGGTAGGAAGGGGGTGGCAGGAAGAGGTTGCCTGACCCGCACTTTTATGCTTGAGGAGGACTGTTGGAGGTACAGCCGTCATAAAAGTGCCCACATGGACTGCTGAGGAGTTGCAGTGAAAATGTGTCCTTTCCTGACTTTGCAGGATCAGACCGGCCTGCTGCCCTGTTGTGCCCAATGGATGGACCCTTTCCTGTTGCAAGGAAACTAGGGTTAGATCTGTTTCCTAAACCAACTTTTTTAGGAGCCTGTTTGTTCGGGGAGGGGCCCCTCCCATCAGGAACTCAAAGAGGATGGTTGCTTCCTTATGCTGCGTCTTTTCCATTTAATGTTCTGTCAGCAGGCTATAACCCCCTTCTGACAGAAAGTTTGTAAAGTGTACAGGTAGCTGGTAGAATAGGATGCTTGTTGTGTTGTTTCCACAGGACTTCCTTGGATGGGGTGGCTGTCTATCTATCTCCGGCTGGAGCTACGGATCCCGCAGACAGAAGATTTCCCTTAAGGGGGAGATGCTCTGGTTCATTGTGTATTGAATAATTGTTTAGTGGTAGGAAAGTTTAGTGGTAGGGCCTGAAGAGGGTTTACTGGGATCAGTAGCCGTGTTGATGACAGTTAGCACTGGAACCATTTCTACACCATAGGGGGTGGGATGCCTCTGCCTGCAAAAGGCAGTTCACTGAGGCCTGACTGAGTTACTGTCAGGCCTAACCATGTAGCATACCTCCCAACTTTTTGAGATGGGAACGAGGGACACCTATTAGCAAAAGTATGTAGGCATAGGACACCCCCCCGACACACCCCCTTAATGGAGAATTATACAAAAAAATGATTAGTTAAACCCACAAGTGCTTTTTTTTACCACTACTATTCCTTTATATTGGCTTTTGAAATGTACAAATCCAGCAATTTAGAAATTAGATGAAAGGTTTAGCACTGGGAAACACTTTTTGAAAGATAAAAAGTGCATTTTATATACAACTTTATAGATCAGACCGAAATGAGGGACAAATGAGAACTAAAGAGGGACAGAGGGACTTTGTTCCAAATCAGGGACAGTCCCTCAAAATCAGGGATAGTTGGAAGCTATGATGTGGTGCTAGCTTGTCTGGGAATCTGAAGCAAGTGAATTGCTGAAGGAGTAACGGTCTGCAGCAAGTGAAGTGCTAGAGGAGTGTAAGGAAAGAGGTCTTAAGCAAGAGAGAGGACTGGAGTGTATATACCGGAGTGTATATAGTAGTCCCAAACAAGTTACACTGAATCTTTGTGGGCATCCCATAATTTCCCATTCCCATTCAAGTTCAATCCCCTCAATAAAAAAACAAAGCTTATGGACTGTTCTATGTCTCTGAATGCCTGGGAGATGGATGCCGGGCTGGGCAGGGTGACAGGTGAACTACAGTATTCAGCGAACCCTACGGGGGCAGGGCTACAGGGCTATGATAGCTTTATTGACAATTGCTCATGCTATGGTGTACCCATATATATTTTCATTAATAACTGATGTAGCAACCTCCTAGTTAGGTGCTAGCTAGGTTAGGTAATCTTAGTTCTTTAGCTCCTCTGTAATCAGTGGAGCAGCATGTGATTGCTTTGGTCTGCTCTAAGTTACACTGGTTACAGGTTTGCCTGCTCTACCCTGTTTTCTGGAGAGTTCTGGAAAGTAGTAGGCTGGGAGAGTCAAATCTACAGTTGGAATATTTATATGGTCCCAGCCAATCCCTGCGAGAGGGTGCCCAGTAGGTGTCTGAGAGAGTGCATAAATGGTTTGAGGCCTAGAGCAGAGGGGTTCTTGTCGAGGAGGAAAAGTTCCCAGCCCGAAGGGCTGCTACCCTTCTGGGCAGTCCAGCTGTGCTTCTCCATTTGCTCATCGAGATCCGAGCTGTTACAGGGCTGGGGGACCTAATTTACTGAATTTGGCTGGAGCTGACTGAGGGATTTACCTGGGGATCTGGTCTGAAGAGCCCACAGGAGACAGGTCTGGCCAATATTGGAAGGAGGCATTCAAATATGAAAGGTGGGCATTCCTTACGATGTCCCTGTGTAGTTCAGCTTATTATTTGCTTCTGCAAGGACTGTGCTAGGAATCTGTGAGAAGGAGACAAGTGTCCTCAAGTTACTACTTTGACCTACAGGAGTATCCCACAGTTACCCTGCACCATTCCAAGTTCAGGTTTAATAAAGCATCATAAAAAGGATACCCCTAGACTAATCATTGAGCCAGAAGAATGACTGAGACTGTGAGCCTGGCTGAGAATACACTAGTTTGGGAAAGAGCCTTGGGACCACGCTGCAGGCCCTTTCCAGGTGAGCGCTACACTACTATATTTTTTAATTTTTTATTATACAAGGGAAAAGAGACCGAATAAAAATGACAGGACAGTGCAATCACCCCGAAATTACCCCATTTTGGAAAGTGGATATCCTAAGGTCATCTAATTTTTTGCATGCTGGTATTGAGGTGGTTAAATAAGGTTTTGATGGTCAATAAAAATCTGAAATAAGCACAGATAAAGTGGGAGATATAAGTGGGAAATTGTTCAGTCCTGAAAAGGGGTGTAAGCTTACTAGCTCTGCCTTGGTCATTTACCATAGGGGGTTAAACAAAGGCCATTCTCTGGACACAGGAACAGTATAACCGCTTACCGACCGGCTCACGCCGATATACGTCAGCAGAAGGGCATGTACAGGCAGATTAACGTACCTGTACGTTGCCCATTAAGAAGACCCCCACAGTTAGAATCACTCCCTAGGACACACTTAACCCCTACAGCGCCACCTAGTGGTTAACCCCTTCACTGCCAGTCACATTTACACAGTAATCAATGCATTTTTAATTGCACTGATCGCTGTATAAATGTGAATGGTCCCAAAATCGTGCCAAAAGTGTCCGATCTGTCCGCCAAAATGTCGCAGTCATGATAAAAATCGCTGATCGCCGCCATTACTAGTAAAAAAAAATGATTAATAAAAATGCCATAAAATTATCCCCTATTTTATAGACGCTATAACTTTTGCGCAAACCAATCAATAAACGCTTATTGCGATTTTGTTTACCAAAAATATGAAGAATATAGAACAATACATATCGGCCTAAACTGAGGAAAAAAAATGTTTTTTTCTATATATTTTTTGAGGATATTTATTATAGCAAAAAGTAAAACATAATGCGTTTTTTTCAAAATTGACGCTATTTTTTTGTTTATAGCGCAAAAAATAAAAACCGCAGAGGTGATCAAATACCACCAAAAAAAAGCTCTATTTGTGGGGAAAAAAGGATGTCAATTTTGTTTGGGAGCCATGTCGCACGACCGCGCAATTGTCAGTTAAAGCGACACAGTGCCGAATCAGAAAAAGTGCTGTGGTCTTTGGGCAGCCAAATGGTCCGGGGCTTAAGTGGATAATGCCCCTTTCACATGATCAGCTTGCTCAGATTCACCTGTCCGTTTTTCAGGCGGATCTATGGTAGACTTTCAACTTTCTGTCTCGCCAATTACATTACTACTTCAAAAGGTAAGTTTGAATTTGATTGGTGACAGTGAGATGGATTTTGTATTGGGAGACAAGAAGCCTACAGTGGGCATTCTTGGAAATTCATTTATTTTTGCCCAAGAAACAGGTTCTCAGATCATCATCAGTTTTGATGGATTTATCACTTAACTTGACTATAGTTAGTCAGGTTGAAAAAAAGTCCATCTAGTTCAACCAATAAAAGGGGAAAAAAAAACACTAATATACCTTGATGAAATTACAATGGAGAAGAGAAGAGGTACAGCCAGGGGCGGACTGACAACTCATGGGGCGCCCCGGGCAATAGGAGATTATGGGGCCCCCGGGCAATAGGAGAAGATTATGGGGCCCCCGGGCAATAGGAGATTATGGGGCCCCCGGGCAATAGGAGATTATGGGGCCCCCCAGGCAATAGGAGATTATGGGGCCCCCCAGGCAATAGGAGATTATGGGGCCCCCAGGCAATAGATTATGGAGCCACACTGTATACACACACACACACACACACACATACAGTATACACACACAGACACACAATATACACACACACAGTATACACACACAGAATACACACACACACACTGAAAAGGTACTGGAGAGGCGGGGCAGCTATAATCTTGGGATTTAAAAAAAAAACACAGATTTTTTTTTTTTTTTGTAATCTTTATTTTTATTTTATATAATAAGAAAAAGAACATACATACATATAATCTATGGTCATTCTTACCACAGAACATTGCATTTTCCAGTGTAGACCAATATGTTGGTACAAAAACAAGATGTATAACAAATTGTAATACGTAGGGGTAAGGGCGGGAGGGGAAAGGGGGGAGAGGGATTAAATCATCTCCGAACTTTATTACACTGCTAAACAGTCATATTGAGTCCTAAGAGGGGGCCCCGCCGTATCAGCTTGGCCGGACCTATCCCCCTCAGCCCTCCATTTTAGTACAGGAGGGAGGGGCCTCTTTTTTATTCAGTGCCCTAGGATGCCCACCGGGCGGATTCCCCGGAAGGGGGGCCATAGGCCTCCAACTAACCTTCGCCTAAGGGGAGCGCCCCCTGGGCATCCACTGGGTCAGTGCGGACATAGAGGTGCCTACGTTGCCAGGCAGAGCCCCTGACCAATACATCTAAACAAGTAACAACTCTATTATTTAATAAAGGAGATACAAAACTTGTCTGTAGTCGCTAGCGACGCATAACGTCTCATATGAGCCTTCAGCTATATACCTTGTGAACCATGCATTAGGAAAGAAAAGGCCAACACCCTGTGCAATCAATGGGGCATTGAAACATTCCACTCAGGTACGCACGTCACCACCAACAGGCCTCCTTAGCTTCAAGGAGGGCTCCGCTAACTCCAACAGCGCGACATCCAGGCTAGAGGATACCGGATTAGTGTCGATGATGAATCTCCGCCACTGAGCCCAAACACCATCAAAGCGCTCACTCCTATCTTTGCACCTCGCCACCCACTCCTCCGCCTCTCTGATATCATCCACCTTCTGTAGCCATTCTTTTAAGGTAGGGACCTGTGGGCGCTTCCAATAGAGAGGTACAAGCCTTTTAGCGGCATTTAGTAGATGAGGAAGGGCGCTTTTTTTGTAATGGCTTAGAGGAAGGGTGGGGAGGTGCAAGAGGAAATGCTCGGGGGAGAACGGGATCTCAATCTGCAGGGCATTTTTAATGGTAGTCTGTACTTCCATCCAGAAAGACCTAATCATTGGGCATTCCCACCATACATGAAGAAGGGTGCCTTTCTGACTGCAACCTCGCCAGCATCGGTCCGAAACCGAGGGGTAGATACGTGCTATGACAGCCGGTACTCGGTACCAGCGAGTTAGAAGCTTGTAGTTAGTTTCCTGCGTTCTAGACTCTATGGAGCTAGAGTGTGCTAGTTTTTACATGTGTAGACGTTGTTCTGGCGTGAACTCCACCCCTAGGTCTCGTTCCCACTCCCTTATGAAAGCTGGCTTACCAGCGGTGGGAACCGAGCCCAGTAGCTTGTATAGCTCAGAAATCAAATGGGGAGTTGGCTCTTCTTCTGTGAAAAGGCTTTCTAGTGTGGTGATGGTGTCTAGCCCTCTCATTGGGGTCCCTTCTGTTGCAATAAAGTGTTGGAGTTGCTGGTGCCTCCACCAGTCCATAGGGAATCTGCCGTGGCTATTCCGCAAGGCGTCTAGGGGTATCAGCTTGCCCTTATCCACAAATTTACCATAACTATAATTGCCATCTGACACCCACGTACCGAAAAAGGTTTTCTGCTCCCCAGGAGGGAACCACTTATATCCCCCCAAAGGTGCCAATGGGGAGCCCGGGGGCACCAAAGCACACAGGGCGTTTGTGCGGTCCCAGACCCGTAGGATATGAATGGTTAGCGGTGAGGTCGTCTGTGAGAGTCCTCTGTGTTCACGGGGCAGCCAGGGTGCGTATGACAGGTCCCGGCCTGCTAAGCTCTTCTCCAAGGAGACCCACATTTTTGAACCCCCGTGATGACGCCAGTTAAGGATATGTTGGATCGCAATGGCTCTATAGTATCGTCGTACATCCGGGAGGCCCAAGCCACCCATTTCTTTAGCCTTCTGTAGTAAAGACACCGCCAGTCTTGGTTTTTTACCATGCCAAATAAAATTAATCATTAGGCTTTGAAGCTGAACAAAGAAGCTCCTGGGGAGGGTGACTGGCAGCATCTGTAAATAAAAGAGCACCCTAGGAAGGATGTTCATCTTGAGTATGCTGAGTTTGCCTAGCCATGTGAAGGAGGTCTTGGTCCAGTTCTGTAAGTCTCTACGCACCATGCTCAAAAGGGTGGGAAAATTAGCCGAGTAAATAGTGTCAAATCGATTTGTAAGTTGGATACCCAGGTACTTAATAGACGTTTTAGCCCAGCTAAATGGGAAAGCTTGTTGCAAGTCAGTAGCCATTTTTATAGGGATGGTGATGGGCAGAATTTCGGATTTCGAAAAGTTTATTTTAAGGTTTGACACATGACCGAAAATTTTTAGTTCCCTCATAAGGTTTGGCAGTGACACTAAGGGCTGGGTCAAATGAAAGAGCACGTCGTCGGCATAGGCCGATAGTTTGTGTTCCGTAGACCCTACTGTTACCCCTCTAATATCAGTGTTTGCCCGTATTGTTCGAAGCAGAGGCTCCAAAGCCAGAGCGAACAGTAGGGGGGAGAGGGGACACCCCTGCCTCGTGCCATTCCGTATGGGGAATCCCAAGGATAGATGGCCGTTCACTTTGACCTTCGCACTGGGGGTCGAGTAAAGCGCCATGATCCATCTCAGCATATGAGGGCCCAGTCCCCAAGCCTCCAGGACTGCCTTAAGGTATGACCAATCGATCCTGTCAAAAGCCTTTTCGGCATCTGTGGACAGAATAAGGTAGGGGGTGGAATTCTTATGGGAACATGCCCATTGTATGAGCTGTATGGCCCGGATGGAATTGTCCCTAGCTTCTCTACCTGAAATAAATCCCGTTTGATCGGGGTGAATAAAGGAGGGCAGGACGTGTTTAAGTCGATTTGCCATGATCTTAGCAAAAATTTTTATATCGACGTTAAGTAGCGATATTGGTCGATAGCTTTGTGGGAGAGTGGGGTCCTTGCCCTCTTTCGGCAGCACTGTGATGTGGGCCAGTAGAGCCTCAGGGGGAATCTGGTGGTTTGTGGCCAAAGAGTTAAAATACCTGCACATATGATTTTGTAGCAGGGGGAGAAACTTTGCATAATACGCTTTGGAGTATCCATCCGGGCCAGGGCTCTTCCCATTAGGTAGGGCCTTCACTGTTGAAATAATTTCCTGAGGGGAAATGGGAGAATCAAGGTCTAGCTGCTGCTCTGGTGTCAGGGGGGGGAGTCCAGCTGCGGCGAGGTATTCGCCAATCGCTTTTAGTTTTGCTGACCGTCCTGTGTGTGAGATATCCTTATCTAGGTGATATAGTTCTGCATAATAATCTCTAAAGATTGAGGCAATCCCAGAGGAGTGTAATGTAGCTGTACCGTCAGGGGACCGGAGCGAGTGTATGTGGACTTTCATTCTTCTCTTCCGAAGCGCTCTAGCCAGCATTCTGCCGCATTTGTTTCCCTGTTCGTAGTATTTATGTGAAAGGTGGCGTAGTTGTCTGCGCACGCGACGGTCGAGGAGGCGAGAAAACAGCTCCCTCAGTTCAGTCAGCCGTTCGCGGGCGTTAGCATCCCCCTGACGTTTGTGTTTAAGTTCCTCTTCCTGCAAGGCTGTCAGCACCCTCTTGAAGTCTATCTGTCTTTCCCTTTTGAATTTGGAACCCAGGGAGATCAGTTCACCCCTGAGTACCGCCTTATGGCTTTCCCATACCACTCCGTCTGCCATTTCCTCGGACACATTCTCCGCAAAAAAGTGTGTGATGGTCTCAGAGACCTTAGCTACCACTGAGGCGTCGTCCAGGAGGTTTTCGTTGAGCCTCCAGGACCAGGCCCTCCGTGTTTCGTCTGGGACCCGCAACACGGCCCACACTGGAGCATGATCTGAAATAGTGATGTTGCCTATTTCAGCTGACTGCAGCAATTCAAGGGTGTCATGGTCCACACACATAAGGTCTATGCGTGTATAAACGTCATGTACCCCCGAGTAGTAGCTGTAGTCCCTCTCAGATGCATGAAGAGCTCTCCACGTGTCTATAAGAAGGCTATTCTGCAGTGACTTGCGAAAATGCTTGAGGAAGGCTTGGGAGTGAGTGGGGCGGCCATGGGATGTGTCAACGAGCGGGTCCGGGCTCACGTTAAAATCCCCTCCAAGAATTAGGTGACCCTCCCTGAATTCGTTCAATTTATCTAGCACAGAATCAATAAAGGAGAGTTGTTGGGCATTGGGTGCGTAGAGAGTCGCAAATGTAAATTTTTTGTTGGCCAAGACCCCCTTCACGAAGACGTATCTGCCCTGTGAGTCGACCTGAGTCTCTGAAAGTTGGAATGGGCATGACTTATGGAATGCGATGGCTGTACCTCGTGATTTGGCTACCGGGGAGTTGCTAAAAAACCATTGGGTGTATAGGTGTGTGGGTATCTTTGGAAGGGACTGTTCCCTGAAGTGAGTCTCCTGCAGGAAAACCACCTGGGCCCCCAGTCTCTTAAGTTCCAGCCATAGCCTGTTGCGCTTATGTGGAGAGCAGAGCCCCCTGACATTGTAGGACAGTACCTTTAGTGACGGTGCACCTGACGTGGATGATAGCTGATCGTTCACCCCTCCTCTGGTTCCCCCATGCATGGCTCAGTCGGCCAAAAGGCAACCTGCAGATCAAAGCAATAAATGGTTAGCTTTAGAGAATGATCTAAAACACAAAATAATATCAAGGGGGAAGTGGGGAGGAGGGGAGGGAGAGGCTAGGGAAAGGTGGGAGGTGGGAGGAAGGGGGGCTTGGAGAGGGTTAGGTGGGAAAGTGGAAGGGATCGGGAGGGAAAAGGTGGGACGGGGATAGGGGTAGGGAAAAAACAAAAAAAACAAAAAACAAAAACAAAACAACAATAATCTACAGAGCTCGCCCGGGAGGGGGGTATCAACCCAAAAACCGCCCGGGTGAAAACTCGGAGTCCCACAAGGGACTGTCACCTAGTAAGGTGAGGCCTAGGTGGGGTACGTGGGAGACCACCAAGGAGACGATTAGCCCATCCTTCCGTCCAGTCCATTCCGACACATAAACAGGGTGGGGAAAAAAAAAAAAAAAAAAAAAAAGATAGATATATATATATATATATATATATATAAAAATATGAAAATATGTGCAAAACTAAAAAAGGGGGGGGGGTAAACAGTACATCTCAACAAAGGGAGAAAGGAGATTGTGGAACCCGGACTCCCCAAAAGTGCAAAAACAAAAAAGAAGAGGGGAGGACAAGGTGGCCGGGCTAGGAGCTGGACCACGGACCCCCTAGTCCATCATGATGCCTAATGGTTCTTGTAGTAGAAAGGTAGTGCAAAGGGCCTACTGTGAGATGCCTCGCAGGAGGAGGTAGAATGTAACAGCAGTGCGTCCGTTAGGCCCAGAGCCCTGACTGAAATGTCAATGATGGAGAGGGGATTCCGTCCAAAAAATTAGGAAAAACGATAAGGGTAGCGGTGGCTCGTTTAGTCACTGGTTGTGGAAGTGCCCTGACGTGGGCCCTCCGTTTGCCTGTTGTGGCCCCGGGACCGCCTGTTTCCTGCCGCCTGGATCCAAGGTTGAGGTAGCTGGGGTATTGGGATGTCCGGGGTAGTGCGCCAATCCGGGAAATCTACAGGGTTAAGCTCCAAGGTATGTAGGAAGCGGGGGAGGTCATCCTTTGTGCGTAGTATAGCCCAACGGCCATTTTTTGAAGCCTGGAGGCTGAATGGGAAGCCCCAGCGGTATGTGAGGCCTGCCGCCTGGATTTCCGTTAGAAGTGGGCGAAGGGCCCGTCGCTGCATTAGGGTACGCCGTGAGAGGTCCTGGTAAAAGGACAGTTGAGCTCCATCGAAGTCAAAGACTGGTCTGTTGCGCATCTTTTGCATTATGCGATCCTTCAATGTAAATTTGTGTAGCTTACAGATCACATCTCTGGGGTTGTCAGGGTCCTCTGATGGGGGCCGAAGTGCCCTGTGAGCTCTGTCTATCTCAATCGGCACCGACGGAGGCAAACTCAGGATTTCACGGAACACTCCCTGTAAGGTGGGGACAATGTCCTTAGGTGCAGTGGCTTCTGGGAGGCCTCGTATGCGAATATTCGCTCGCCTGCTGCGGTTCTCCATGTCGTCTAACTGGCACAAAAGAGCCTCAATTTGATGACTGTGTGTGACGGTCTGCTCTCTGAGCTGGGAGATGGCGGGTATAGAATCATCGAGTTTCTGCTCCAAAGTCTCTACCCTGTGACCCAGCTCAGTGGTATCAGATTGCAGTTGTTCAATATCTTGCCTGAAGGCCCTCTCAATCCTGCTTGTAAAGCGCTCTAGGTCTTCTTTAGTGGGGAGAGACCATAAATGCTGCCTGATGTCTCTGTCCTCAGTCAAAGCTGCCAAGTGTGTGTCCCTGTCCTGTGATGATGTGGAGCGAGGGGATGCAGGGGGGATGGAGTCGCTTACCAGCCTGGGAGAAGAGATAGGAGATAGAGCTGGAGGCGCTGGCTGAATCTCCTGTTGCTGCAGCGTGGCCGTTCGTTCCGGCGCCATCTTGGATTTCCCCCTCTGCTGACGGGGGGTGTCTAGAAGAAAGGAATCCAGCGATCCCTGACCGTTTGGGTGGGCTTTTTTCGGCTGGGAAGAAGCCCGCCGCCGCTGTGACATACCCTGTGCGGAAATCGGGGGGTAATCACCCCTGTAGCTGCTAATTATGCTGCGGACTGGACGGAGCTCGGGCTCAGCACGTCCTCACTCCTCCATAGCCAGGCCACGCCCCCCCAAAACACAGATTTTTACATACTGTCCCTGGTTTTATTGAGGCTGACGACCCTGATGGGCCCCTTAGTGGCATGGGGCCCTCTGGCAATGCCCGAGAGCCCGAATGGTCAGTCCGTCCCTGGGTACAGCATACAGCCAATATGTTTTCTTACTCCAGCAAATTAAAATTGTACAGTAATGCCTCGTACACACAATCGGACATTCCGACAACAAAATCCATGTTTTTTTTTCCAACGGATGTTGGCTCAAACTTGTATTGCATACACACGGTCACACAAATTCCGAACGTCAAGAACGCGTTGACATACAACACGTACGACAAGCTGAGAAAAATTAAATTCAATAGTCAGTGCGGCTCTTCTGCTTGATTCCGAGCATGCGTGGCACTTTGTGCGTCGGAATTGTGTACACACGATCAGAATTTACGTGAACGGATTTTGTTGTCGGAAAATTTGAGAACCAGGTCTCAAATTTTGCGTGACAGAAATTCCGATGGAAACTGTCTGATGGACCCTACACATGGTCGGAATTTCCGACAAAAGGCTCCCATTGAAAATTTTCTGACGGAAAATCCGACCGTGTGTACGAGGCAGAATTGTTTTTAAGGTAGCCACACATACTTCAATGTCATTATCCAATGGATGTGTGATCTAATCAAAATGATAGAATTTGCAAACAATCGAAGAGCCATAAACTCTGATCAATTTAGGCTTGAGTTACAGTTGATCAGATTCAATCAAGCTGAATTGATTGCCTAGGGCAGAATATTATCGATCAGTTTGCATTGATCAGCAACACTGAGATACTTTGTTCACAAAATACAATTTTATTTTGATAAGATTATGAGAAGCAGAGATATATTCAATAACTTATAATCGTATCTTATGGTGACCATATACATATGGTGATAAATGATTGATTTATTTTCCAGTCATTGTCTTCCGAAAGAAATAATTGATCCATAGTCATTAACCCATTCGAGATACTATCATAACCTACGACACATCTCTATTTAGATGTGTCGTAGGTTATGATAGTATCTCGAATGGGTTAATGGGTTAATGCAATACTTTGTGAATTTATTTGTTTTGATCGAACTGCACATCGATTGGGTAAAAAAAATTGAAGAGTGTATGGCCGCCATTAACTATCGATTGAAATCCACTTCCCTCATGTATGGCATATTGATCAAATAGGTAGTTCACTATAGATTGATTATTCCTGTTGTAGGAGATCAATCAGAAAATAAATCGATAATTTTTCAAAGCGTGCATGGCCGCTATTAGTTGTATACAGATAAACAATACAAATAGTATATGTTACCTACATTCTATTGTTTGTAATCCTCATATATGTATCCTTTGGGAGAACAGAACTATCATTGCTCAGTCATTACATAAGAAAACACTATATTCTACAATATATACCAAATAAAAAATATTCCTTCTGTTCACTATAACCATGATCACCAAAATCATCAGGAATTAAAGGGTGAAATCCAAAATTTTGAGTTGCCCCTAGAACAGGAATAGAGTAGAAATCTTCCAATGGGGACACTCGTTCCCATGATAACTGTCTAAGAGGGGCTTTCCTTCACATTGGAAAGATATTCTCTCACTTCCTGTTCAGGAGTCTAGAGGACAGGAAATGAAGGGAAATCTCCCTAATGGGACATGGATGAAAAAAGTGGTTTAACTCTTTATTACTCTATCCAAAATAAAATTCTAAGTTCACCTTTTCTAAAAAAAACAAAAAAAAAAAAACAATAATAATAATAAATGCATATCTTTTTGCAGGTAAAAAAAAATGAACAAACTACAAGCACCCTGCAGCACCCTCACAGTTCATTGAGAACTATGAGCCATCAGCTGAGAACAACAGTAAATGTAGTTCATTCATTCACAGAACTCTGTGAATAAATGGTGCGCCTGTGGGGGCGGAGCCCCGCATGCCACGCTGAATTTTAATTCTGACAGCTCGTGTGGGTAGGGATCCCCTGACCTCTGTCACAGGGAGGGGGGGAGAGGAAGCGGGAGCTGATACACTCCATAAAAAGGAGTGGAACATGTAACATGTTCCAAAGGTGAACTTATCCTTTAAAGACAAAAAGGTTGGGCTGTAGCTATACTTCAAATGTTATTTCCAGCAAAGTAGGTAATGGGCATGCAAACTATTTGACAGGTGATTAGAACAGAATAAACATGAAACAGACCCTTGGGAAGGTACAACAGACGCTGTATATCAATACATATAAGGATTTTCCTGTGTCAATAGGATGCTGAGCAATGTTAATGTGAATTCCCAGACTCCAACCAGCGCACATGCTATATGAGCAAACTCAGGGGGTGGGGGAGACTGTAATGGCATACAGTTTTTAAATTTAGAAATGGGGGCTGGTGGGGTTGGAGGATATAGAGGAAGTAAAAGAGAGGAAGGACATGAATGTAATCAAGAGAACAAAACAAAGGGGGGGGGGGTGGATTAAAGGGGGGGGGGGGGGGTTGGTGCTGAGATGTTGACATGCAGTATCTCACAAAAGTTGCTACAATGTAAAGTAGTGAGTGTACAGCTTGTATAACAGTGTAAATTTGCTGTCCCCTCTAATTAACTCAACACAGCCATTAATGTCTAAACCGCTGGTAACAAAAGTGAACTAAATGAAAATGTCCAAATTGGGCCCAATTTGCCATTTTCTCTCCCTGTGTCATGTGACTCATTAGGTGTTACAAGGTCTCAGGTGTGAATGGGGAGCAAGTGTGTTAAATTTGGTGTTATCGCTCTCACTCTCTCATACTGGTCACTGGAAGTTCAACATGGCACCTCATGGCAAAAAAGGGTCTGAAAAAAGAATTGTTGCTCTACATGAAGATGCAAATCCAATATTCAGTCCTATATATCTACACCTCACATATTTCCTCCTAAAGATATATGAGACCAAATAAGAGGCGCTCAAAACATACACAATTTAAAGGTGTCTTTAACACAATATTAATGTGAGCCCCTTAATGTGCTATGTGCACCAAAATGTGGTCTGATATCACAACAAACCACATAAACCATCTGACATGGATCAAAATAAAATTAACACTCAAGTAAAAAGTGCAGCCACTTCACTCCGTGCTATATGTGAGTAATTCCATAATATAACATATGAGTCCATAAATCGTGAAATAAAAATCAGTCCAAAAATCTGTGACACAAATGTAAATGAATAAAGTGATCCAAAAAGGTGATTTTAAATCTTGAGTGACTTCCGTGTGTCTTCCACCTCACCACTGTGATACGTGAATCCACTCCCTCAAGAAATATACTCACCGATTCCAATTGCCAGCACTTTCATGTAAGGCAATAATCGCTTTTTTACCACACTCCAGGGTAATTAGATCATTCGATGTCCCACAGTGAATGTTTTAATTTGGTCCACATGAAAGAAATGAAGTGCTCCAATAGTGTAAACCAGTTTAACATATTTATTAAAACCACTACAATCCAGTGAAAATTCACTCACATTTTAAAAGATTAAAACAGCGGAAATAAAGTGCAGTTCACATCAACTCCAAACTCAGTGGATAACCCAATGTAACTAGCGGCCACGGCGGACCCGAGGTGTGCTGGCGCTGAACTTCCAATCTCACCCCTTCCTAGATGGCCCTCCGTCCCTCCGTGTAATCGAATCACCTGCGGTGCGGCTTTCAGCGTTATACGTCACACGTTACACATCACAGCCACGCCCCCGACATGTTTCATCATATGTTGACTTAATCATGGGATACAATTATCGACTGGGAGATACCACCCCCCAATTAGACAATAGACTCATCCAGTGTCACCATCCAGATTGCGAGCTTCTTCTAGGCAGTGAACATCTAAAATAATTAGTTAGTAAACCCCTCATATGTCTCTACATGGTAAGAACCTCCCTTAATCTATGTTTGTCCATTCCAATAAGTATTAAAAACTATGTCTAATTAAAAAATACCTGTAGAATATTCCTTAAAAGATTTGTTTCACAAGAATGCAATAACCAATAGATATGTAATAAATTATATAATAAATCAATACAAATTAATAAAAATTGAGAAAAAAAAATTTGAGAGAAAAACTTTTTGGAAAAATTCCTTTTCAATTACAGATGAAATACTCCCCACACTCATGGGAGGAATAAAATAACCCCATTAAATCTCTGCAAGCTCCCCCATCGCTTCATTGCTTCAGGAGTTAACATAGGTACTTATCCAATCTCTCCCCCACTATTTGGAATTGATTATCTTCTCCAGTGCATATATAAATCATCACTTCACTGCCTAGAAGAAGCTCGCAATCTGGATGGTGACACTGGATGAGTCTATTGTCTAATTGGGGGGTGGTATCTCCCTGTGGATAATTGTAGGCATTATCAGCTGCAATGGTACACTGTAAGGAGTGACGTTATATAAAGTTGGTAACTGAGAGGAAAGCTTATCCGCTTTGTAGCGAACAAATAGAGATAAATGTTTAAACCAGTTCATTTTATAGTATGGGTGCCCGATTCCTAGCCTACTGTGTTCCGTGTATTTTGGTTAGATCACGATGACGGGGACACGAGGTGTGTGCATGCGCAATGCGCCGCCTATGGGGCGTGAGCTAGAAACGAATATAAGGGATGAGTGGCAGCGAGCACAGTCAATCCCATGATTGAGTCAACATATGACGAAACATGTCGGGGGCGTGGCTGTGATGTGTAACGTGTGAGGTATAACTCTGGAAGCCGCACCGCAGGTGATTCGATTACACGGAGGGACGGAGGGCCATCTAGGAAGGGGTGAGATTGGAAGTTCAGCGCCAGCACACCTCGGGTCCACCGTGACCGCTAGTTATATTGGGTTATCCACTGAGTTTGGAGTTTGGAGTTGATGTGAACTGCACTTTATTTCCGCTGTTTTAATCTTTTAAAATGTGAGTGAATTTTCACTGGATTGTAGTGGTTTTAATAAATATGTTAAACTGGTTTACACTATTGGAGCACTTCATTTCTTTCATGTGGACCAAATTAAAACATTCACTGTGGGACATCGAATGATCTAATTACCCTGGAGTGTGGTAAAAAAGCGATTATTGCCTTACATGAAAGTGCTGGCAATTGGAATCGGTGAGTATATTTCTTGAGGGAGTGGATTCATGTATCACAGTGGTGAGGTGGAAGACACACGGAAGTCACTCAAGATTTAAAATCACCTTTTTGGATCACTTTATTCATTTACATTTGTGTCACAGATTTTTGGACTGATTTTTATTTCACGATTTATGGACTCATATGTTATATTATGGAATTACTCACATATAGCACGGAGTGAAGTGGCTTCACTTTTTACTTGAGTGTTAATTTTATTTTGATCCATGTCAGATGGTTTATGTGGTTTGTTGTGATATCAGACCACATTTTGGTGCACATAGCACATTAAGGGGTTCACATTAATATTGTGTTAAAGACACCTTTAAATTGTGTATGTTTAGAGCGCCTCTTATTTGGTCTCATATATCTTTAGGAGGAAATATGTGAGGTGTAGATATATAGGACTGAATATTGGATTTGCATATTTTATTTAAAGGGGCAGCTCAGCACTTATTTTTCACATTAGTTTTCACATTATTTTTCACATTATATATTTTTGTTTAGTAGCATTTGGGGGCGCAGTGGAGGTATTGTTTGATTGAAGGGGGGTTTACCATTCAGGATACCTATATATATCTACATGAAGATGGCCTAGGCTATCAGAAGATTGCCAAGACCCTGAAACTGAGCTGCAGCATGGTGGCCAAGACCATGCAATGGTTTAACAGGACAGGTTCCACTCAGAACAGGCCTTGCCATGGTCGACCAAAGAAGTTGAGTGCACATGCTCAGCGTCATATCCAGAGGTTGTCTTTTAAAAATAGACGTATGAGTGCTGCCAGCATTGTTGCAGTGGTCTGCATGGCTGTCCCCCCGAAACGAAGCTTCTTCTAAAGATGATCTACAAGTAAGCCCTCAAACAGATTGCTGAAGACAAGCAGACTAAGGACATAGATTACTGGAACCATGTCCTGTGGTCTGCAGAGACCAAGATAAACGTATTTGGTTCAGATGGTGTCAAGCATGTGTTGCGGCAACCAGGTGAGGAGTACAAAGACAAGTGTGTCTTGCCTACAGTCAAGCATGTTGGTGGGAGTGTAATGGCCTGGGGCTGCATGAGTGCTGCTGGCACTGGGGAACTACAGTTCATTGAGGGAACCATGAATGCCAACATGTACTGTGACATACTGAAGCAGAGCATAATCCCCTCTCTTCTGAGACTGAGCCGCAGGGCAGTATTTCAACATGATAACGACCCCAAACACACCTCCAAGACGACCATTGCCTTGCTAAAGAAGCTGGACTTGCTAAAGGTGATGGACTGGCCAAGCATGTCTGCAGACCTAAACAATATAGAGCATCTGTGGGGCATTCTCAAACAGAAGGTGGAGGAGCTCCGTGATGTTGTCATAGAGGACAACATCAATGGCAACCTGTGAAGCTCTGGTGAACTCCATGCCCAAAAGGGCTAAGGTAGTGCTGGAAAAAAATGGTGGCCACAGAAAATATTGACACTTTGGGCCCAATTTGGACATTTTCACTTAGGGGTGTACTCACTTTTTGTTGTCAGCGTTTTAGACATTAATGGCTGTGTGTTGAGTTATTTTGAGGGGACACTGTACTTGCCATGCAGTGGGTGAGCAGCTAATACGTAAGCCCAAGTCCTTTTGCAAATGTGAGTATAAATGCTCCATTCAACGTAGCTTTATTTAAACTTGACTTTTTTTTAACCTTAAGGCCCCTTTCACACTTGTACAACTTGTCCCACGGTTTGGGAATGCAAAGTAGCATGACAAGTCTTTCTCCATGATTTCCAATGACAACCATTCATATTAGCACGACTTCAAGTCGTGCCAACTTTAAAATAATCCCTGCATTGAATACCACTGAAGTCGGATCAAAGTTGGATTGCCTATTAAGACCCCTTTCACACTTGTGCGACTTCAAAGGCCTGCGATTTAGCGGCCACGATTTTGCCGCGATTTTGTGTGATTTTGCCGCGATTTGGGATCAGTACTACTTTGTACGACAATGCCACAACTTTGGCATTAACCGATGAAAACATACATGGTGTGAGGCAATTTCTTTTCCTGCCATTCCTGTAAGCACAGCTTGTGCATACAAAGTCATACTGACATCATGTCTATATTATTCAGGTACGATTTGCATGCTACTTGGGGGTTTAACATTGGGGTCTATGGACATCAACTCGCATGGAAGTTGGACCAAAGTAGTGTAGGGACTACTTTGAAGTTGGCACGACTTAAAGTTGTGCCAATATGAATGGTAGTCATTGAAAATCATGGAGAATGACTTGTCATGCGATTTTGCAGTACAAAATCCTGGGACAAGTCGTATAAGTGTGAAAGGGGCCTAACTGATCCGACTTTGGCATGCGACTTGTGCTCTGATGATCTTGAAGGGGAACTCCACGCCAAATTTAAAAAAAAAAATTAGCATGGGTTCCCCCCCCTCCAAAAGCATACCAGGTCCTTCAGTTTTGTATGGATTTTAAGGGGAACCCCACACCGAAAAAACGGCATGGGGGTCCCCCAAAATCCCTACCAGACCCTTATCGGAGCACACAGCCCGGCAGGTCAGGAAAGGGCGTGGGGACGGGCTGTGTGCTCGGATAAGGGTCTAGTAGGGATTTTGGGGGGACCCCTACAACGTTTTTTCGGCGTGGGGGTTCCCCTTAAAATCCATACCAGACCGAAGGGCCTGGTATGCTCTTGGAGGGGGAACCCATGCCTTTTTTTTTTAATTTGGTGTGGAGTTGCCCTTCAAGATCAATCCGTTAATAGGCGATCTGACTTTGATCCGACTTCAGTGATATCCAATGGGCTGAAGTAGGATCAAAGTCAGACGAAAGTAGTGCAGGGACTACTTTGAAGTTGGCACGACTTGAAGTCATGCTAATATGAATGGCTGTCATTGGTAATCATGGGGAAAGACTTGTTATGCTACTTTGCAGTCCCAAATCGTGGGACAAGTTGCACAAGTGTGAAAGAGGCCTAAAGAGGATATCCACCCTTTCCAGCTAAAATTTTATTTTTAGTCCTTGGTAACTGTTCCTGAATGTTATCAAAAAAACTGAGGCCTAAGCTCCTCTCGATGCGTCTAAACCTGATACTGCCCTCCTTGATACATAAGGATCAGGTGGGCTTTGTCCTCCTCCGTCTGTTATGCTGAAGTCTGTGTATTATAGTGTCAACTTCATGTCTTTTTACCCGCTCTTATGATTAATAAAAATTGTTATTTGAAAAAAAAAATAAATTGAGGACTACTCAGTGCCGAGAATCTAAAAAAAAAAAAAAAAAAAAAAAAACCCTGTGCGTCACATGTGTTATATTCTGAATATCTAAAATTTAATTTGGCTTTATTATACATTATTCAGAGAATGAATTCCCTATAATTATAATTGTATGAATGGCAGACTTCGAATTAATAATTAACAGATGTAACATTTGAACTGAGTTCTCAATTTCAAGAAGCTGTCAAGACATGTGATGGATATTCTAAGTTTGTATAGTTTTATAAATGTATTTCATATGTTAACCGATATTCTGTTTGACAGATGCATTCTAAGGCAGTCTGAATGGCATCCCCTATTTCCTGTGTCTGAGGTTACCGTAATTAAGCCAGATCTTTGGTCTCATATTCCTCATATTCTTACTTTTAGCCCCCACCCTCAGAGGGGAGTGGAAGTAGGAATATTCTGGGAGTGGATATTTTTGGGCGCGTTTTTCAAACAAAGAATGCAAAAGTTTATAAAAGGCTTTAGCTGAAAGGAGCCAGGTCTCTTATCTTCCTGCCTGCCATCTACATTACATCTACTTCTACAGCATACAGACTTTCTTCAGCACACAAAGGGTTAATCGGCCATCTTTGAAATCCAGAAGCACATGGTGTCACGTCTTAAAGAACTTTTTTCATATCTTTGAACTTATTTGAAGTTACATTTATTTTGTATTAATGTACAACTATTGTACTTATTTTCCTATTTTTGTGTGTAAAACACACGGTTTGATTCAAGCTGACTCAGACATAATTCAGAAATTTGTCGCACAATCATCATTTCAAAGATTTTGCGAATAACAAGCAATTCTTACAACATGCGGTCCTGAAAAAATGGCAAGTATAAAAAACTAAATACAGTGGGGCCTTAGGTGGAGAGAAAAGGGAAAACAGGAGGGGGACTGAAGTTGTGGCTGGTCTTAAAAAAAATCTTAAAAAAAGTTTTATTGCAAAAAAAAAAAAAAAATCCTCTTCCGGAAACATTTTTCAAATGGACTGTTAGAAAACTTATTTTTTTATTTATTTTTTTTTAAATTGACCTGTAAAATGATTTTTTTCCTTATTGTCACCTGAGCAGTCTCAGTGTTATAATAAGAAGAGAAACAGCCTCACTAAACATTTTATCTGATTCTGTGAGTCAGTTAGAAATCTTCATAACAATGAAGCACATGTTACAGGAGATAGCTGAATTTAGCTTCAAGTGCTATGCTGAGCTCGTGGGAAAATACTGAGACAATTAAAGTGTAAGTAATGCATTCGTTTTTTTACATACTGGCATATTAACAGCCCTTTACCCAAAACAGCTCAAATACATCCATTTACACAATCACAAAGTATATCAGTGTATATGACTTCCGCATATTGAAAGGTTGAAAAACTTTTGGTTGCTTGAATGTAAAAAGATTCCATGACCTGGTCTCCATAATGTTACTCTGTACAGCCATATTTTATGTGAGCGCTGAGTATGAACTTCCCGTAGCTTCACTTGAATCTGCAGCTGCAAACAAATCGTAGGTAGCTAAAACAAGAAGAAAATTTGAATGTTAAAGCATCAAATAAATCATCAAAAAAGGGAGAAACCTCATACCAAACTTGTATTCTCTCAAAATGAACTTAGTTGAAGCTGAACTGCACTGCTCCTCTCCTGTACTGAAAATGCTTAATTTGAATTTAATGCACACTGTGAGTTTTTCACAGTGTGTGTTAGAAAGTGCAGCAAGTCAGATTGAGCCAACCTGAGTTCCAGGCTGAAGGACATCTAACATCTCTAGTGTTTTCCTCCCCAGCTTAATTGTCCTTGGCCCACCCCTTTTATTCATTTGAGTTCTTTTAAATATGGGAGCTCAGCATCATTACCAGGGCAGTCTGCTATTGTCAGGATGCTATATAAAGCCCCTAGCACGATCTATGATCTGCCTGCACTGCATAGAGCGGGGTCAGCAACCAGTAGATCGCAGACAGGTGACCCGTCATCCCAGAGCATGAAAGTGCAATGCAGAGGGACTACTTGTAAAGTTGGAGTAGGGAGCAAGAGCCACATAAGCCGATACCTCCTCTGTAGTGCTTGTGCTTGTCACATGCGGAGTGATACCCAGGACCGTCTTTAATATTTTTTGGACCCTGGGCAAACATTTTCTTAACATATGAATGCCGCTATTTACATATAAATACAGGGTCTGCAGGTGAGTCATCTGTACATGGCAATAGGGCAGTGCTAATCAGCATTAGTAACAGAACTTCACACTGAGATATTGGGACACAGCACCGGACTAAAACTTCAAGTGACAAGGGAATTTAAACTGGGAGTTACTGCTGGGAGGGGAGCAGAGGATGCTGAGATGCTGAGTTACTATTGGGAGGGGGAGCAGAGGATGCTAAGGTGATGAGTTACTGCTGGGAGGGGGAGCAGAGAAAACTGAGGTGCTGAGTTACTACTGGGAGGGGGAGCAGAGGATGCTAAGGTGCTGAATTACTGCTGGGATGGGGAGCAGAGGAACTGAGCTTTTGAGTTACTGATGGGAAAGTAAATTAGCTAAATTACTGCTGGTATGGTAGGGTAGAGGGAGCTAAGCTGTGGAGTTACTGCTGAGATGTGAAAGCAGGGGGAGCTGAGCTGCTAAGATACTGCTGGAAAGAAGAATCAGATGAAACTTTAGCTGCTGAAAGAACACTGCTTAATGTAATACTGGAAGGAATCAACTAACTTGCTATTCTCTCCCAGCTTGCAGGATAGATCCCCATTTTAGTAGATGGAGGCATGCATAGGGTGTATGCCTCAGTGCAGCTTGGAAGACTTCAGCCAGAGGCTGTGTTCTATTGGGCAGGTCATACAGAGAGGCTCTCCAGACCGCGAGGTTGTTGTAAAGTGTTAGGATGCTGTTTATACAGACATAGGTACAAACACCATTCTCATATATTTGGTGCTACTAGGTGGTGATGCTCTTCCTAGTGGAACCATATGGTTCTGATGTAATTTCCTGTCTCTGTGTTCCTATTGTTTTCCAATAAATCAAGAAGGGCTCAGTCATATGTCCAGCAACATTCCAACTGATAAGAGTCATATTTACAGCAGCTTTTTATGCCTATGCTATGCTTTTGAGAAAGTATATCACATCATCAGAGTTCTAGTGAAATGACTGGGGGGTTTGGTTTCACCCAAGCTAGTGACTTACAAACCCTACCGAAAGGGCAGGAGTGCTTTCACACCATGCATTACCCCATACACACCCCTTTTGCCGTAAAGCTTTTTCTGGGCATGGTTTTTCTTTGGCTTTGACCTTGACCTTGATTGTCCCGAGGAATCTGTAGACGTTGTCTGTGAATGTAAAATGATTTTCTCATAATTTTGAACATTCCAAACCATTACACAGTTCTAGGTTAGGTACTAGGTGCTGCTAGCTGTAGTTGTGGCAAAAGATACAAATGTGATTGTTTGCTAGTTAGATGCATTAAGATACGCTAACCAATTTTAAACAATTAATTGTTTTTTTTTTAAACTAAATAAAACTAGAATGAGGTTGTATTATGTGGCCATGAGTTCTTTTAAACACTCCAATGTACAGGTATAAGCAATTGCTACTTATAGTACAAAAATAAGTGATTGTAACCTAGTAAATTGTAAATTGTAGTAAATTAACCAGTAAACTGGTTAACCATTCAGTGCTTAGCAGCAAGAACCTGCTATTACCTTTGTTAGCCTGACAATTCTTCTCTGTGCCCCCTCGTGATCCTGGTTTCACCCTTGTTACCAAGAGTTTGACCTGCCCGAGCCCCAGCCCACCTCCACTGTTCCTGGACTTCATGATACAGGCTCTGCTAACAACCTCTCCTGTACATACTGCCTACGTACCTTTCACACCGCACAAACATTCTCTGGTGGTGAATCAATTATTGTCATTTAAAACACTTGCGCCAGGAAGGTTCACCTGCAGTGAATGGTTGCTTTAGGCCTCATTCCCACAAATATACTGATCTGTATGCTCATGTGAAAAGGCCATCTTGATCCATGTGGGGTTCACAGGTGTCCCGTGCAGACCTTTGCAGGCAGCTTGTTCAAATCAAAGACAAGCTTATGGCTGCACGGACCTGCATGAATCTCCATGAGCATCCTGGAGGGTACATCTGTAAACAACCAGGTGAATGAGGCCTTATAAATATTCCCCCAGGATTGTTGATTGTGCAACTCTTCCTGGTGTAGATAATAAAGTCAGAAGCTATGCAGGGTGAAGCATTATGTTTTCTTAGGTGCTCCCTTGTGGTTCTGGTAACTCAAGGAGGATTTGGATTCTCAGAAGTAACTGGCAAGTGATTCACCATGTAAGCAGAAGGCCAAGAAAGTGTGCTTCCCGCATAGGGGAAAGCAGGGAGCAGGCAGTCAGGCTGTCACAAATGAAGGACTTATGTTTTAAGACTACTATCATAGCTTTGGGAATGACAGGACTCAGGGATGGTCCTCCAGAGCGATCAGGTTTCGCAACACGCTATACTCTTCTATCAAGATTGTGTTGCTTTTGTCTGGAAGGCCAAATTAACTGATTGTAAGAATTGTTATGTTTTATTTAGTAAAGCAAAGGCATCTTTGGCATGGACATTCCATTATTGCTGACCACATAAATGAGGACATCTCCTGGAAACAGACTGGTGCATGATGGGTTGCAATGGGGTCCAATACCTGCGATATTCATGAGATATGGATTGTGCAGCTACAGAGATACTGGTTAGGCCAAACTGGGTGCTTTGCCAGGTGTCTTCTGACAGGCAATGTATACTGGGAACCCAGCTGTCCTTATGATAGAGCAGGGGTCTCCAAACTTTCTAAACAAAGAGCCAGTTTACTGTCCTTCAGACTTCAGGGGGGCTGGAGTGGCCAGTGGAAATTGAAAATGCCGCAGCATCAGTGGGAGTAAAAAGTGCCTGTAGTCAGTAGAAGGAGGGATAGTGCCCCACCATCATTGGTGTTAGTGGGAGGAATAGTGCCCCACCATTGGTATTAGCGGGAGGAATAGTGCCTAATTGTTTATATCAGTGGGAGGAATTATACCCCATTGCTGGTGTTAGTGGGAGGAATAGTGTCAGTGAGAAGAATGGTTCTTCACTGTTGGTGTCAGTGGGTGGAATATTTTCCCGAAGGACAGAGAAAAGCAAGCAAAAGACCGGATTCAGCCACAGTTTGGAGACCACTGTGCTAGAGAATCCCAGTAGGCTGGATAATAGCAGGAAGGTCAGGACGCTTATGGGTTAACTAGTGAAGGTGCTCCTCTACCTCTCAGTCTCAGGACATGAGGAAGACAAAAAGGAGGCAGGCAGCCAAGCACACAGTCATGTTACATAAGAGATGTAATATAGTTGTATGTCAATGTTACCAATACCACTTTCTGGTCTCTACAGGTCCTTCATTCTTTTGGAGTGGCCTACAATCAGATGGACAAAGTGTACTTCCAATTTTATCTTTTTCTCAAGGACCCTAAATTCTTGCGAGGCTTCAAATGCTGAGAGCTTTGTGCTTAACTTGGAAGGGGAGGAAATGTTTCTGAGATAACATGACTAGCAGATCTGTAAGCATGCATTGTTTTATTAGCACATGCTGAACTGCTGCCAACAAATTGCAAAGAGAAGGACCAAAGTCCTCATCCCAGAACATAACCCTAGTAATAATATGACATATTGCACTACAGAACAAAGAATGAAGATTGCATTGTTTGAAAGTATTTTTTTAATGTACTATAGGGCCACACCATGGGTTTTCACCTGACTTTTTAGTTCACTCTTTACATGTATTTTGGGGTTTACTCACCTGCACCCTGGACCTGAGAGTTCTCCAGTAGGAAGAAGATATGCTGCTACGTACTGCCTTCCGTACCTAAGTAGAGTGGAGCATTATTATACATCAGCGCAAGAATGTGCTAACATTTTTGTACAATTTTATCAACCAAAGAAGGCAGAACTGAGAATGAATTTAAAACCCACAGCAATGCTGTACATATTGCTGGTTATTACTGCTGATGGACTTGGTTCAGCTGGTAATGTCTGGTGGTTAAACAGAACATGTCATGGTGCAAGATGTCTATGTGAAATAAAGCACTAGAGAAATGCAGAAATCTCCTCCTAGATACATCCGCCAGGTCACAGGATGTCTCTAAAATACCCTAGCTTAAGTAAAAGAATTTAGTGTTATTGGGTCTTGGAGTGCCATCTATTTTTAATGCACATCTACCTGTAGTCAGGTGCAGTCTACTTTCTCCACTGCACGTGGTGCTCATCCGCAACGGCAATGCAGGTGGAGGAGGAAGTTGAGAGCAACCTAATTCCTCTATGGTTTCCAGAGAGTAGGCATCCGATTGGATGCTGGCACCCCATGTGACTTTAGCGGCCATCTTGGGTCAGGCAGATCAATTTAAGACCCATGCTCCCTGGTTTGGCGTGAATTTCACGTGTGGCCTAAGTAGAGATGGGTCACACATCTGTCAGGGACAATGCTTAGTGTCAGGGAAAGGTTCCAGACGAGTAGGGAAAGCGCAGAGACACCGTCCTTTCTAAAAGCTTCCCCACTTGGGTACGGACCAGCCAGGGGCTCTGTGCAGGCCACTCAAGTTTTTCCACACCAGCCCAATCAAACCATGACTTTATGCGGGAACAAAACAGAGCCTTTCCTACACTTTTGAAGGTTTAAGGCTGGGTTCAAACTATTGCGAATTGGATGCGGCTTTCCCGAATCCAATTCGCATAGCAGGAGATTGTGACCGGCTCTCTATGGTGCTGGTTCACACATTTCCACAGGGGTCCTGTGTGTCTTTTGGTCCTTGTCAGGTCCGAATTAAGCCAAAAATTTGGGCTGAAATCGGACCTGAAATGGTGAATGGGGATGCACTGGACTCCTGCTGTGAGCCGCTGCGTTCTCCAGTGTGAACCCAGCCTTAAACTCAAATCTGTCTTTGTATGCTGTAGCGATAACAGTACCCTTCACTGGAAACTCTATAATTTAGAGGGGTGTCCAAATAATTTTAGCCATATAGTATACAGTATATTTTCTCACTGCAGATTTGATGTAAAATGCTGGTAACTCTGAGATCTTATGTATGTTAATATGATATCACTTACCTTTTGGTCCAACAGCACAGTTGATATCAAAATAAATAAACCCTAGATCAAAAACAATACAAGTCAGCATTCCTTATTTTGTGTTTCAGGTAAAAAAAAAACAAAAAAAAAAACAAGTCAAATATATAGAATGTTTGTATATATTGCATTTATTATGTTCAGGTCTTAAAAAAAAAAAAAAAAAAAAGCTTGAGATTTTTTAAAAAGTTAGTTTTAGGTTGGATTCACACAGTAAAGCCCCATACACACTATCAGATTTTCTGCTGAGTTTTTCCTTCAGATTTACCAAAACCATGTAGTTAGTGCAAGGGCCTGCTTGATTGCATACACATTGAAACGCCAAAGGTTTGACCTCATATTACATGGTTTTGGTAAATCTGAAGGAAAAATCCAGCAGAAAATCTGATAGTGTGTATGGGGCTTAACAATTAACACTCTGGCAGCTCTCTGTTCCCTGCTGTGGTAGGTAGCGTAGGTAGGTGCACAATTTAGTGCGCCATACAGCTCCCTTTTGTTTTGTTTTGTATCAACTTTATTTGAAGTGTTTAAAACGTACACTTCATTCATGACAAGGTCTGGTAGTGCGATGCACAGAGCTACTGTGCATTGCTATGGAATTTGGCAATGTGCACTGCGATAAAATGCAGTGTGTTGCAGTGTGAATGGGACACATAGGAAACAATTGCTTCCTGTGTGTCCCTGCGGTGGCAGTAATTTTACAATGTAGTAAAACATCTGTCACCACACATAGTGTGAATTAGTCCTAAGCCAGATAAATATGCAGTATAATGCTTCATATGAAAAGTTGGCTTTTCCAGCCAGCAGGTGGAGCTCTTGGCTCTTGTTCACAAATTTACCAGTCTAATCTTAAAGTGGTATTAAACACAAAACCGAAAATGTAATATATTGCAGCTTACCAATCATTAGATGCGTTTCAGGTTCTTCCCTCTGTTTTCACCTGGTGATCTGGCCAGTAACGTGCCTCCTGTATTAGATTGCTCCACACTCTGGATGAAGGAGTACAGGGGGCACCTTTGGACAGCAGCATTGTCAGTCTGGGAGGAGGGGAGTGCTAAATATATTTGCAGATTTAGATACACTAACAAACAGCAGCTGAACTCCAGCTAACCATTTATAATCAGCTACAGCAAACTTTTTTTTTCCTTTTGGGATAAAGGTTTTACATAAATAAAAGCTGACACCTGTCAGTGGTAAATGGTTTGTCTCATGTCTGTAACTGCTACATCTGCCAAAAGGGCTTGTTATTTTGAAAAACAATAGACTTAGGGGACAGATTGCCAGATGAAAATAAGGGAAAGAAAGACTAAAAAAGGAAACTAATACAGCCATCACATCTAAAAATTGGTAAGCTGCAGAATAATAAATGTTTGCTTTTGGGTTTAATACTGCTTTGAAACCTAAGTTGACCTTTGGAGCATGCTATACGTTACACCTGTATTTAGGGTGTAACATGTAACATGCTCCAAGCTTTTTCTGGAACTTTTTGTTTACAAGTTTAAATTAGTATTTTTTTCTAGAAAATTACTTAGAAACCCCAAACATTATAAATATTTTTTAGCAGAGACTCTAGAGATTAAAATGGCGATTGTTGCAATATTTTATGTCACACTGTATTTGTGCAGCTATCTTTCAAACCCAATTTTTTGGAAAAAATACACCTAAATGAATAAAAAAAAATGTAATTTAGCCCTTTTTTTTTTTTTGTACAATGTGAAAGATGATGTTATGCCGAGTAAATAGATACCTATCATGTCATGCTTTAAAATTTGCGCACGCTCGTAGAATGGCGACAAACTACGGTATTTAAAAATCTCCATAGACGACGCTTTAAAATTTTTTACAGGTTACCTGTTTACAGAGGAGGTCTTGTGCTAGAATTATTGCTCTCACTCTAATCACCGCGGCAATACCTCACAAATGGTTTGAACACCATTTACATATGCGGGAGCGACTGTACGTGTTCGCTTCTGCTTTTTCCTTATTTATTTTACTTTTTATTTTTTTTATTTTTACACAGTCCTTTTATTTATTTCTTTATTTTTGGTAACTTTTATTCCTATTACAAGGAATTTGAACATCCCTTGTAATAGAAATAAGCATGACAGGTCCTCTTTATTGAGACCCCAGATCTCTCATTTACCTTTAAAAGCTAAAGAAAAAAAAATATTTTTTTTACACTTTAAACAAGACCTTCAGTCTTTTTTTCAACTTTCCATCTATTAAACCTTCTGCCCTTGTTTTTTTAACTTTGGATAGTAAAACATTTTTTTTCCTGCCAGTAAATACCTTATACAGCCCACTTCCTGTTTCTTGTCTGGTCATTAGCCTAGGCTTATGACATCATGCACAGCTCTCTCCCTCACTCTTGTAAAGAGTTTTCCAGGAAGGGAGGGGGGGGGGGGGGGGTTAGCCCAATGAAAGCTGCAGGACTGAAAAGCTGGAGGTGTGCCTCTGTGTGTCTGTGTAAATCCAGGAAGTGAACAGGGGCAGCTTCAGCTGCACACCGTTAGAATGGCTGCAGCTAGACTTAGTGGAGGGAGATTTCTGCAGCAAATTTGTCAAGTACAGAATCACAATATATATAAAAAATTTGGAAAGTGGTTGGAGGGAAGTTTCAGAATGGCAAAGATGTTTTTATTACAAATTATGTGAACAGACTGCAGTTCCTCTTTAAGCCCGAGAACCGTAAGTGACGTCAGAGGTCGCTCCGGTCAGTCAAGGGCATAAAGCAGAGTGGGGGCCATCTTGCCTTCACTCGGCTTCCTGGGTATCAATCTAACAGATCGTATCGCTTCCGGGAATATCGACGGTAAACCCAGAAACAACCGGAAAGCGGCAGGAGGGGGGGGTGCACCTCTCTAAAAAGTGATCCTGTGGCGGATTCGCTGCCGGAATCACTTTCATCTGATGCTGAATCAACCAAAGAAAAAAATGATACTGGGGTTATGGCAGCTAGCTGCTGCCATAACCCTGGTATTAACCGTCAAAATTGTCATGTAAATGTACTGTGGGCGGTCAGCAAGTGGTGGTTCTAAAACTTTTTTTTTTTTTTTTAAATAACAAACATGCTATACTTACCTGCTCTGTGCAATACTTTTGCAAAAAACAGCCCAATCCTCTTCTTTTGGAGTCCCCCGCCAGCGCTCCAGGCCACTCCTCTTTGTCGGGTGCCCTTGCATGCTTGCTCTCGAGTCCCGCTGCTGCGTCCATTGACACAGACAGAGGGACTCGGCTCCACCCCCTGCTACCGTTTCACAGGATTTGATTGACAGCAGCGGGACCTAATGGCTGGCCGCTGCACTCATCCACATAGCTGAACAGGATCAGGCAAGAAAAATGGGGGTCTGGGAGGAGCTGCAGCACAGAAGTTTTAAGGCTTTAGAACCAATTTAAGCACACTACAGTCAGAATTTGTCACTGATGAGCAAATGCTTGTCGCATTCGTCCAAGATTTTTATTGTATAAATGGACCCAATACGTTCTTTCAGCTACTAATAGCTCGTAC
Organism: Aquarana catesbeiana; assembly: GCF_042186555.1. Taxonomy (NCBI): domain Eukaryota; kingdom Metazoa; phylum Chordata; class Amphibia; order Anura; family Ranidae; genus Aquarana; species Aquarana catesbeiana. The sequence goes on from NC_133327.1 coordinate 61,413,610, forward strand.
ACGATATAAGAAAATGGGACGAACATTTTCGTCCAAAGAATTTTCGTACAATTTTCGTATAGTGTGTACACAAGTTTCGACAGCCGATTCCAAATTTTCGTATGAAAATTTCCAAAGGTACAAACTCCAAAATTTTTCACGCACGGGAACAGAACGACCGATTTTCATTTAATGTGTACCGTTTTTTTACGATTTTCGCACAAGAAAAATCAGAAAAGAAAGACTGTGCATGATCAGAAACAATAAACAAAAAAAAGCCTTTGTCGTATGAGAATTTTCGTACGGATTTTCGTTCATCAGTTCCGATTTGGTGTGAAACAACCAGAAAAACTGGACGATTGTTTGCCGATTTTCTTATAGCGCGTACCCCACTTAAGTGTACAAAACAGTATTATACAACAGAGCACCAGATAGTTCACTGTTTATCATTTTTCATTTATAGTTCACATGGTTCTTTTATTTGATATTGCTTTGCATACACTGAGGATTTGAAAGACTGGAATTTGTTATATGCCACATGCAAGTGATTATCAAACCTTATAATCCTTATATCCTTTTAATAATTATGTAAAATCTAAATAAGGGTTGAAGATAATTTTTTAATAAACAAATTGCACAGTTTTACCATTAACAGCAACAACTACTGCACTGGAGACCTGGAGCATTAAAGCGGAAGTAAAAAGAAATTGGGCCCCAGGCAGTTTAAGTCATAATGCGCTAGTCTGCATTGCAAACTAGCACATTATGACTGACTTACCTGAAAACAAAGCCCTCCAATGGCGCGCTGTCACCACTGAAGGGGCTTCCATCTTCACCCGGCGTTCTTTCCGGGTTTGGTGGTATGAATGGCATGTGTGCGGGAGTCACTGTTTACAGCACGGCTTTGAAGGAAAGGCACAGGTATGCCATTACTTCAAAGCGCATGCACCACGACATCACAGGCTGCATCTAAAGTAAATATCTCCTAAACATGCACCGTTTAGGAGATATTTACAGTACCTATAGGTAAGCTTTATTATAGGCTTGGGAGTTTACTCCCACTTTAAGCAGAGTTTCCTGGGCTCATGCCCAGGTCTAGAAACACCCCTGTTTGTTACATTACTAACTCTTTAGTACAAATATGTTCTCTTTTGATAACTTCCTGAAGCTTTTGCATAACTATCTGTGAATGCCTTAAAAGCTCTTTTATATAAGCCAATGATTTATTTTATTTTACAAGCCTTTTATTGTGCTGTAAAGCTACATGTTCTCTGTTTTATGAATTGCCCTGCAAATGTTTTTAATAAACATATTGGAAGTTTATACAATACTTACCTGAAAAGAGTTGAGTACTGCAAATAAGGCATGGACCACCAAATTTGTAGGATCAAATATAAGTCCGAGCCCCAATCCCCATGTGGTTCCTAGAAGAGGTGTGAGGACTGCCATAGTTTTAGCAATTACAATCACCGTTTTCCTGTCCTCTCTCCCAGGTTTTTCTCCAACAGTAGGTCTCATCAACTTGAAGATGACCACTATCAAGATCAACAGATTGATAAACACAATAGATAAAGCGGGCACCACGAAGGCAAGAAATGTCTTGGAGTCATAGTCAAGCCAGCACAATTTGCTGCTTGTAAATGTACCTCTGGGTTCCGTTGAAGCCACAGTGACAATGGTTATCAGAAGAGGACATCCGTAGCCCAACAAAAAAGCTATGATCATCATGGTCTTCCTACTCATGTCATGCAAGATGTAAACCATGCGATAAAAAAGAATAAGTCCCGTGGTCAGCATCCAGAAAAACAAAGACAAGTAGAAGAAGAAGCTAAAGAAGGCAGCGGCTTTGCAGGCAGCTGATCCTGTATTCTGCTCTAGTGCTGCACCAATGATAAACCAGATATCGGCTACCAGAAGTGTAACGGCAATATTGACCAGGCAGACGTGACGTATGTAGGAGGTCTTGTTTTTGATAACTGAGGCCCACACTAAGGCCTCGATAAGCAGAGTGACCACCAAGCAGGCAAGAGATATTGCAACTCCGCTGTAAGTAATGTAGTCCAAAAATGTATTTTCCACTGGTGCCATAAGGATCGAGAAGGAAGTCAAGTGGTTACATGAGCATACTATCAGACCTTTTTCATCTGTGGTGGTACAGCCGCTGCTATTCCAAACATCCCGCACCAAGTCATACCAAACACATTCTGGGTTCACCAAAGACATATTACTCTTAGAAAAGGACATTCTTATTTTAAATGTGCTGCTATTGATATCTGTAATGGAGTTATTATCAATAACTGTCGACATAACCAACCCATTGACAACCTTTTTTGTATTCACTAGCTTTGTCAAAATGTCCTTAATTGTACCGTAAGAGACAGTGATCAGCCTGCTAGAGTTTCCCGGCCATTTGCTTGTATCGATAAACACATCGCCTGTTAAATTTAGCAAGGAAAACCCCCCATTGTAGTCAGTGGCTTTGTCTATGGTTTGTCCAAAAAGCTGAATGTTATTGTTTTTGGATTTATTTTGAAAGCTGATATTGCCATTGAAGTTTAGATGTTTTGCAAAAGTCTCTACATCATTTAGAAGGGTCACACTTTGATTAGCCACCCTATCCCAAGCGCTGGGCCTGTCCACCATAATATCAACTGTCGTGATAATGTTCTAGAAAAAAAAAGTCTGGTATTAATACTATTGTTATAACAAAACTCCAGGTAAACACCTAAATATGCACTTAAAATACATACAGTGTATGGCCACTATTTGACCTGCCTAAGGCTTTTTAGTTCTGTTCAGCTACTTGAGCAGGGCCTTCCTAACCCTCTTGTACTGAATTGTATTATAGCTGTACTGTTTCCATTATATTGTAAAGTGATGAGCAAACTATTGGGGCTATATGAATCCTCTATGATAATAACTATACTCTTGTGATTTACACTGTTACTCTGTCACATTGAAAGCTGAAAGGATCACAATACTGCTTCCTGGTTCAGCTTTACAGCTTTCTGGATCACTTACCTCCTAGTTGGATGCTGATTTACTGTCCAGTGAGCAGGCTGAAAGTAGATTGCTAAACCAGGAAATGTGTATGTTGCCTGCCTTCAGAGTTGCAAATGTGTGTAAATCACAGGACCGGCTGAACATATTTACAAACCTTTTTGAAGTTAAAACAGTAAAAATGCATTTTTGAACTATATTTAGCAGTTTATACAGTACAGTATTATATACTTCTAAATATCTCAAATAAAGTGTATCTATAACCCCATTTTTAGCCTTGGATGAAATAGGGAAAGGTTAGACCCCCTGTCAGGTTTTATTGCTATCCAGGGTATAAATGGTATATGATATAAAAGCTGCGCTTGGTGCTCAGCATCAAGCAAAAATCTAAATCCCCCACAGCTGCAGTCACAAACAACACATAATACCATGCTGAACCAAAATGAAAAGGAATACAAATGTTGTGCCGTGTTACTAAATATGTATACAATACATGTAATTATATATACTTAGCCCCTTTCTTGTATGTATTGTAGGATTCTAATGGACACTTCGTTCCTGGATTTACCTAATATACAGTAACCATACCTTATCCTGGGCCCTCTAACTCCCCACCTTGGTCCCCCTATGTGTGGTCTATCCTCCTATCCTCGGCTGGCTGGCCCCTCCACCCCCCACCTAGCCTGCATATCCGTATGGGCGCTGGGTTTGGGGGGATTGCACTGGGCTGGGTATCCCCGCCTCAACCCCGGGTGAGACAAACATACCCAGGCTTTGTTCATCTTAACACAGTAGCAATGGGTATACACCCATTGGATACGCTACAGGTTAGTACCATCATTACATCTTCTTTCTAACTAGTGAGCCTAACCTACTATATAGATCTCTGACGTAGGCAAATTTATTTAATTTATTTATTTACTTTCCATTTTTTACTTATTTTTTAGCATCCTACTCCTGACGATTGGCTTTAAACGCCATGAAACGCGTTGAGTCCATACTCAAGGGTGCCAGGTTTACAGCGTGCTTGAATACTATGAATTATCTTACTATGTTGTTTATAAATATTTATTATTATCAAATCTGTACATTAATTCTTCATTATTGTTGTTTGTACCAATCATGTCCTTTTATGTATAAACATTAAATATGTGACTATTGTGCATCGAATATGTTTATATCGTGCCTATATTGTACACAAGAAATATTATTTTGTTCATGACAGGGACTACCCTTTGGGGATTGGTTACTACCAATAAGTTGACATTCCATATTTGTAGAGACATACACCTCATTTAAAGTCCCATAATCGCTCTTTTTATTGTTCTTATAAATTAAATGTGTCTTATTTATATGTATCACAATACAAAGGATCATATTATTATTAATGTGACATGCCAACATCATATATCCAATTACAATTGGAAAAATTAAAATATAATCACCTCGATACCTAATTTATACATGGTGTTACGACACTTTATTTCTATCTCGGTTAATCACTCAAAATCCCTAGCGCCAAATACTATATATTCTTGGAGGCCCACAATCGGATGCTCTTCCCTACTTGGGTATTTTCCCTTTCTGTACCTAGGGTCTCCAGCGCCCTTGGCGAGAATCTGTATCGGCGCCCCCCCCCCCCCTTTCATTAAAGAGTTAGAATTTCAGTTGTTTGTTTTTTTACAGCAATTACCCCCTTATGTTAATTTCATTTTGAATGCAGCACCCACCGTATTGCCATGAATGCAGCACCCACTCCATTGCCATGAATTCGGCACCCACTCCATTGCCATGAATGCCATTGCCCACTCCATTGCCATGAATGCAGCGCCCACTCCATTGCCATGAATGCAGCTCCCACTCCATTGCCATGAATGCAGCGTCCACTCCATTGCCATGAATGCAGCGTCCACTCCATTGCCATGAATGCAGCGTCCACTCTATTGCCATAAATGCAGCGCCCACTCCATTGCCATAAATGCAGCACCCACTCCAGTGCCATGAATGCAGTGCCCAATCCATTGCCATGAATGCAGCACCCACTCCATTGCCATGAATGTAGCACCCACAGTATTGCCATGAATGCAGCACCCACAGTATTGCCATGAATGCAGCACCCACCGTATTGCAATGAATGCAGCGCCCACCGTATTGCCATGAATGCAGCACCCACCGTATTGCCATGAATACAGCACCCACCGTATTGCCATGAATGCAGCACCCACAGACCCACTCCATTCCCCAGGGCATTCGACATGCCAAATACCTAGTAGGATTCATCATTTAACCCCTTACATGCTCTCCCTAACTGCTGCTGACCTGCAGCTGCTCCCATCTGAGATGGCTCCCTCACAGGCTCACACACACTCACCTCTTTTTTGTTCTCCATCAATCACTCACTGTATGCTGTCACACTGCCGACAGGGAATAATTCCAGATGAAGTCCCACTGCACTTCCAGATCTGGCGCAGTCAGGAGGAAGGGTGGAGGAGAAGACGACGGCAGCTTACAGAAGCACGGGCAGGACTCCAGGAGCAGCCTTTGCGCATGCACCGCCCACGTTCAAGGACTGGCCAGCCCCGCCGCAGCACATGGCCACCGCCCAATCACAGGGCACCAGCTGCCGCAACATGGCAGCCGGATCGCAGGGGACACACAGTAACATAAACTGGTGCGGGATTTCGCCCCCCCATGTTGCGCCCGGTGCCACGGCCTGCCAATTTGCACCCCCACTCGGCCTGCACCCCTGGAGGGCACCGGTCTCACCAACCGCTTGGTACGCCCCTGTCCACGCTGCACCAAAATAATTTTCCACCACGAATTTTCCACACTATCAAAAAGTGTCAGAAGATCTTAATAGGTTGTCCAATAATCCCTCATCGTGGTTTGGTCGATTGTACTCGATAAAAATGAATGTCCTGCCTAGGCTATTATATCTGTTTTAGGACCAATAGTCTCAATCAATATGTCGGACTTAAAGTGGGTGTTAACCCACTTCTACTATATCCTGTAATCCCCTCTGTAAAAACAAATGTCCCTGTCTCTGTGAAATGTAAAAAATCTGCCGATCTGTACCTATATAAGTTTCACTCCCAGCACCAACTGACTTGTCAGCTATCTTCTCTCTCTGACTCACAGATCCAGTGGGTGAGGCCGAGCACTCCCGCTGATGTCAGCCGGGGAGGAGGGGGAGAGATGGGAGAGAGAGCCAACAGTCAGCTGAGCGTCAGGAGCCATGCTTATATAGGTACAGATCGGAAGATTTTTTACATTACACAGACACGGGGACACTAATTATTATGGTACAGAGGGGATTACAGGATTTAATAGAAGTTCTGAGAGCAGCAGGAGTGGGGGGAGGCAATCACTGCTACGAGCAGACAGGCAGGGAGGGGGGGGGGGGGGGCAGAGGAGACACAGACATAGGAGAGCAGAGCTGTGGATGACAGAGGCACGTACTCTGACCATGGTGTCAGGGCTCAGAAGCCCTGATTATCGTGGTCAGTGTACAGGGGGTAGGGTGTAGCCAGGCAGGATCAGCCAGGTCTTTTAGGTGATACAGGGGGTCAAATTACACAGCACAAGCTCTGTGCTGTATAACATGCTTTTAGGGAACAGGATCTGTTTTTTTTTGGTTTGGGTTAACAAATGCTTTAAGGCTGTTTCAAAGAAAGATACTGAGATACACGTGGGGAGATAAGAGACCCAGGGTGAACAAACGCACTTGTACAATAAGGGGGGAACTGGGTGTACTAGATTTAACTGAATACTACCAAGCTGCTCAATTGTCCCAGCTGTTTCGTTTTCATATGTGACAGTCGCGCCCACTTTGGATGACTCTTGAATCATCTCTTTGTCCAACTAGGAAGATCAGTCATCTGATGTGGCTATGAGCCAAGAACAGACCGACTATACTGTGCCCCACCCTGTCATTTTCATTAAATTTATGGGATCGGCTGAAGACAATACAGATCTTCAAGTCTCCTTATGCCCCCATGGTCCCACTATTGGGCAACCCTACCTTCACCCCAGGACTCCATCCTCAAGTTTTTACCTGGTGTACCAATAAAGGTTTATTACGAACTGCAGATTTCTGTGACCACAGAGGTGTCCTGTCAAAACCATCCCTGCAAGAAAAATATCACCTACCCAATTCAGAACCCTTTCGTTAATCACCCAGACAGCGCACTTCCTAGCTATCTTACATAGAACTTCTGACCTAACGTCCTCCACAGCGATGGAATATTTATGTAAAAACTTTGACAAACACACTAGTTACATTTCTAAAATGTATATTATGTTGAATACAGCCTCCTCTAATCAGTTCTATATGAACAAATGGGAATATGATATCAATGAGACTTTGGAAGTAGAGGATTGGTGTAAGTTGGCACAACATGTGTCTAAAATGCTTATTAACACCTTATTGATTGAAGCAAACTAAAAAAGTATTTCTAAGATGGTACATGGTGCCAGTGAGAGTGACATCTGGTCTTCCAGGGGCCTCCTCCTGGGCTTAAAGCGGAGTTCCGCACAAAAATGGAACTTCCGCTTTTCTGAACCCTCCCCCCCTCCGGTGTCACATTTGGCACCTTTCAGGGGGGAGGGGGGTGCAGATACCTGTCTAAGACAGGTATTTGCATCCACTTCCGGCATAGACTCCCACAGGAGTCTATGCCTCTTCCTGTCCCTCCGCGCTGTCTCCTGGGAAACACACAGGTCCCAGGAGATAGCGGGGACCAGTTACGATGCGCAGCGCGACTCGCGCATGCGCAGTAGGGAACCGGGAAGTGAAGCCGCAACGCTTCACTTCCTGATTCCCTCACCTAGGATGGCCGCGGCAGCTGCCGAGAACCGAGCGGGTTATCGGCGTTGGCTGCCGACATCGCTGGACCCTGGGACAGGTAAGTGGCCATGTATTAAAAGTCAGCAGCTGCAGTATTAGTAGCTGCTGGCTTTTAATATTTTTTTTTTTTAGGTTGATGTAGGTGGACCTCCGCTTTAAGAGGCTGTGGACTGGAGGGCATGATGTTCCACACCTGGTGAACCTGCTCAAAAGTGAGGAGATTTTGGATCTGTATCTATAATTTTATCTACTCGCTTACCTAGGTGAACCTTATCAAATCAACATTACAGGCACTGCTGGGGTGTCCGGTGGAGGGGGCAACGGGACATAAAAGATGGATTTTAACATTTATCTTCCTGGCGGCTAGAATTGCCATCTCCAGAACATGGAAATCCCCTACAATCTAGTTCAGTCTAGTAAAGTCTAAACTGTCCTGGATCATGGTAAATGAACGCCTTTCTGCAGTCTTAAATGATAGGATTGCCTTTTTTGATAAAATCTGCGACCCATGGATAAATTATCTCTTGGAAGCCCCTTAGGACATTTACACTACTGCTCTCCATGGCAGGATAGAGTGCACTTCTGTCTTTGCTTTGTTCACCTACTCCCCTTTTGTTTTGCTACCTACCTTTATTTCTTCCTATTTTCTTTGTTCTCTAAGGCCATTTGGCCATGTGCGGTATTATATGGTATACTATGAGCCCATTTCTATACCCTGGGGTTGTGCTGTGGGATGAGGATGACAGGGACACCGTTTGTCCCCTCTGGCCCCCCATTCATAGGGCCCTAGTAGAGGGGTTGATTATTTTCCAGAACACCACAGCATCATCCCCACCCCTCCAACCCCTGTGACAAGCTATTGGTGGGAGAGATGAAACATGATTGGACAGGAGAGGGTATATCTTCATTGTGTATTAGTCTGAACTATTGATAATATGTTGTTTTTTTATGTTAAGAAATGTATTCTGATACACAACTAATGTATATTATTTGTAGTCAATGTACCTGTTGAGTTTTACTTTTTACTGGAAAAATTATTGGAAAAGAAAAAATGAAAATATGAAAATTTAGAGGGTGACACTACTATTCCAAAGTGACACAAAAATAAAAAATACCAATTAAGAAATCAATAAACATAGATACTGATGGAAGTACACCACCTATATGCAAATGTCCAAATAAAATAAGTAGTTATGTGTAGTTAGCAGTGGTAGAGGTTGTATTTACATGTGATGTATCCTTGTACCTATGTAAGTAGATGCACAAATACTTATTACAATAAGTCTGAGGGTTGCACTATGAAATGCTTGCTTATCTCTTAGATGGCTTAACCGCTTCTATACTGGACACTTTTACCCCCTTCATACCCAGGCCAATTTTCAGCTTTCAGCCCTGTCGCACTTCGAATGACAATTGCGTGATCATGCAATACTGTACCCAAACAAAATTTTTATCATTTTGTTCACACAACTAGAGCTTTTGTTTGGTGGTATTTAATCACCACTGGGTTTTTTATTTTTTTGCTAAATAAACAAAAAAAAACAATGCTTTTTCTTTGTTTCTGTTATAAAATTTTGCAAATAAATGGTTATCATAAGTAATAGCCAAAATGTAGTCTGCTACATTTCTTTGGTGAAAATAACCCAAATCAGTGTACATTATTTAGTCTGTGTCAAAGTTATAGAGTCCACAAACTATGGTGTATATATCTGAAAATTGATCAATCCTGATGTACTGACGACCTCTCATTTCTTGAGGCCCATAAACGTCGGGACAATACAAATACCCAAATGACCCCCTTTTGGAAAGACGGTCTAAGGTATTTGTAAGAGGCATGGTGATTTTTTTGAAGTTGTAATTTTTTTGTCAAACTTTTTTAAAAAATAAAGAAATTAAAAAAAAATCCACAATTTTTTTTTTTTAATTTTTTTTTTACAATTTTTTACATACTGTCACCATGCAGTACAGCATCATCATATAACTGATGATCAGGGACACTGACTGGTGTCAGTACTAAAAAAAAAAAAAAAAAAAATGTATTTCATTTTTTTTCTTTTTGCTCACAATTTTTTTTCTAACACGCTGTGAACAGAGCAATAGAACCACTTACAGACCAGAAGATGTTCCCCCTTAATGACCAGGCTATTTTTAGGTTACAGCATCGCTTTAACTGACAATTGCGCCGTCGTGCGACGTTGTACCCAAACAAAATTGACGTCCTTTTTTTTCCCACTAATAGAGCTTTCTTTTGCTGGTATTTGATCGCCTCAGCAATTTTTATTTTTTGCGCTATAAACAAAAACAGAGCGACAATTTTGAAAAAAAAAACAATAATTTTAACTTTTTGTTATGATAAATATCCCCCCAAAAAATGTAAAAAAAAAAAAATAGCTTCCTCAGTTTAGGCTGATATATATTCTTCTACATATTGTTGGTAAAAAAAAAAAAAAAATTGCAATAAGCTTATATTAATTGGTTTGTGCAAAAGTTATAGCGTCTACACAATAGGGGATAGATAGGCAACGATCTGCGATTTTTAGTGGGACTGCGACATTGCGGCAGACAGATCGGACACTTTTGACACTTTTTTGGGACCATTGACATCTATACAGCTATCAGTGCTATAAAAATGCGCTGATTACTATGTAAATGTAACTGGCAGGGAAGGGGTTAACACTAGGGGGCGATCAAGGGGTAAATGTGTTCCCTCGCGTGTGTTTCTAACTGTAGGGGGGGTGGGACTGACTGGAGGAGGAGACATATCACTGTTCCTAATCACTAGATACAGCAGATCTGTCTCTCCTCCCCTATCAGAATGGGATTCTGTCTGTTTACATTGACAGATCCCCGTTCTGTCTCTCGTGCCCGCGATCGCAGGTGGCCGGCAGACATCGCAGCCACGTGCATCAGGTCCCCGATCCAGGGACATCATATGACAACCACCTGGATCTACGAAAGTCCTGCCCGGCCATCATTTTGCTATGGGCGGGAACTGGTTAATGTACAAGGTGGAGCGGAGGTGCAAACAGTGAATTTCTGCTGGTGTACCCTGGAGTTCCTGAGTGCCATTGAACAACCTGTTGCTGTGATATTCCATATGATTCCAAGGCTGTGGGTGGATTATTACTGATAGCATGCTGTTATAAGACCACCTATAATTTGGGGTCTCATCGCTTGGTAAGAGGCTGCAGTTGGTGGTGGTGTTGAATTCACAAGGCTGTTTATTGTCATTCACAAGCCTCCTACACATAACTACTTGTTTCATCTGGACATTTGCATATACAGTAGGTGGTGGACTTCCATCAGGATCTATGTTCATTGATTTCTTAGTTGGTATTTTTTATTTTGTGTGTCACTTTGGAATAGTAGTGTCACCCTCTGAATTTTCATATTTCCATTTTTTCAATTGTAACTGGATATGTGATGTTGGTACACATGTCACATTAATAATATTATGATCCTTTGTATTGCAATACATATAAATAACACACATTTAATTTAGTAACACAGTGCAACATTTGTATTGCTTTTAAAGTGGTTGTACACCCTGTACAACCACTTTTACCTACAGATAAGCCTATATTAAGGCTTACCTGTAGGTGCTGGAAATATCTCCTAAACCTCCATGGTTTAGGAGATATTTACAAAAATGGCACAAGCGCACTTTAGAAAGGGCAAAACGTGCCGTTTCTAATAGGGGTCATGCCGCGACTGGTGGCTCCCGCGCGCATGCATAGGAGTGACATCACGCGACTCCGGACAGTCGCAGAGCCGGAGTTTGCGGCCCCGGAAGAAAGAGGGGTGAAGATGGACGCTCGCTGCTAGTGGGGACAGCGGTGACATCGCAGGCTTTGGTTTCAGGTAAGTGACAAATAATGGGCGACTATGCGATGCATAGTCGCCCATTATGCTTTACCTTTGCAGGGAAATAAAGTGGAAGTAAAACCCGCCAAGGTTTACTTCCTGTTTAATTCTATCCATGGCTTTGTTTAGGAGATTTCTCCTCACTTTGGTGTACATTTATTAGACCCCTTTCCACTGGGGCTGCGGTAAAGCACCGCTCGTTTTAGCTGCGCTTTACCACTGTTTAAGCCCCGCTTTTGCAACCTGCCCCAAAGATTCTGCTTGCAGGATTTTTCCTAACGTCCCGAAAGTGCACTGCCCGGGTGTGAAAGCACCCATTGCAGAGAATGGGAGGCAGTTTTCAGCCGCTTTACGAGGCCTGAAAACTTCTTCAGTGTGAAAGGAGTCTTAAGCACTGGGAAATCCCTGTTGTTAAGATCGCCGGCATTGTCAGAGTAACAATTTCTCCATTGAGTGTCGGTTTATGAAGAATTGTAGATCGCTTCTCTTGAGGAGAAGAGAAGCGATCTACAAACGCTGAGCACACAGGAGAACTGTGAATACAGGCTGTAATCTCGTGAGAACTTACAGGACTACAGTTTTATGAATGTAAAAATGAAAGTAAATAATGCACTTACTAATAAAAATAAAATGTTAAAGTCTTTAATTCAGAAAAATAGCCACCCGCTAGTTCTAAAACATTATTATTAATATTTAAACAATAATCAGACATGGTTTTTCAAGTGAATGGTGTATTGGAAAATGGTTGAACGTACATTTCCTATGCACCATTCGTAAAATGTATAAATATATACTGTATATCTTAATAAATCATTCAAATAACTCAGCTGTAAAATTAAAGCCCTGTTCACACTTGGCAATTTGGCAGAATTGCCGTGACAGGCATTGAGGAAGTGATACTCCCACCTCCTGAATGTTTTTTTTTTTTTTTTTTTACAGCCAAATTAGGTTTTTGAATGGGAATACTATGCCGCAATAATGAGCACAGTATGGTCCCATGAACTTGAATGGCCTGCCAAAGGTAACTGGGGAGATATTTTTTAGCTGCTTTGCAAAGCATTGTGGCCAGCGGCATGTGTGCTACTTGGTCTGACTGCGGGGCATCAAGGTAGGTAAAACTGAAACCCAACTGCCTATTTTTACTTCCCCTCCTGACCACAAATGATAACTAAGATTTACTGTCCTGGGGACTACCCTTTTTAGCAGACAGGAAGTAAAGGAATCTCTCCAACGGAGCCTCCAAATGCAGTGAGGCCCCCTTCACATCTGGCGTTGGGATCTTGGGCAGAATCACTGCAATAGTAGCAAAATGCACCACGAGTGTTCGGGTGCCATTCATTTTCAATGGCACCTTAACTTTTTTTTGTTTTGTTTTGCATAGGGTAGGGAAAGATTAGAACTCCTGTCAGGTGCTAGGCCCAAATCACAATCACACTGCAATAGTGTCAAAACACACCCCGAGTGTTCAGGTGTCATTCATTTTTAATGGCACCTAAACGTGGTACAGTTTTGCCGCAATTTTCACGTGAGAAATCGCACATCATAAAAACATTGACAATTTAAAGGAGCTTTCCAATGCGAGAACTTCTATTTCTCAATGCGTTTCGCAGATCCTGATAAAGCAGTTACATATCAGCGAAACACATTGAGAAATAGAAGTTCTCCCCTTGGATACCATATTCTTAAATGTGTAAAGTGGTTAAATATTTCTTTCACTTTGTATTTTGTACTCCAAGGAGATTGAGCTATTGAGGGAATGAGACAACTGTGTAAAGCCAGACAGGAAAGCTCTTTTAAATTATCACTGTTTTTATGATGTTTTATAAATAAAGAAAATTGTATGTTTTAATATTGTCATGGTTATGCAATAGAGTCTGTTTGTCAGCTTACCTGTTTCCATGTGTTCATCTCCAAAGACCAGCTGTCTCTCAGACCTGACTGCTTTTATTAACTCTCCTCTAGCATGGCTCCACCCCAGCTCCTATCAGAGAACTCTATATTAACCTCTGCACTGCAGGTCAGCCCTGCTGATCAACCTTTTTTGTGTTTGGCTTCCTGTTTCTGCCTGCCGTGTGCTCTACATTTATCTCTGTTACCGACCTTGGCGTGTTCTATACCATTCCTGTCTGCTCGTGATCCTGACCTTTTGGCGTGTCCCCGACTATCCTTGTTTGCCTTTGACCCTGAACCTTGGCGTATACCCTGTTGTCCTTGTCTGCTTGTGGCCCTGACCTTGGCTTATTCCTTTACTATCCTTATCCTTCTGTTGCCTACTGTGGGTGTGAGCTGGGAGACCCTGGGGGTCGCGACCTGAAGCCAGTTGCAGCCCAGTCCATCCTCACCACTAGAGGCTCTGGTGAACACCTGCTGGCTCTTAGACTCCGCGCCCCAGGGAATCCTACGCTCTTACCCCGGTGGGATCCGTGTTGGTGTTCCAGCGACCCTGCCTTCCTTATACCCGGACTCCCATCCGCAGCAGTCAGCCGTAGGGTCCACTGCCTTGCGGTGCACTCCTGATCCCAACGGTGTGCAACTGTCACCTAGCCTCAAGGTGACCTGACAAATATAAAGTTGTGTAGTAGATCCTTGAGCACCACATAAAGTCCATTTGTCCATCCCATTGTTTATATATTATCCCAGGATGAGGTGCTCTGTATAGGCCCCCACCCATCTCCCCGTCTATTTATTTGATTATTCCAATGAGAACTGTCTACGGCTTTGTTTACACTTGTGGTTGGGGGACAGTAAAAACACATGGTTGAGCCAGGCAGCAAATGCTGTGCTATGCCATGCAAAGCTTGACCACTAGAATGGGAAGGAAGGTAAGTGTTTTACCAGGCAAGTTGCACTCAAGGGCAGGGCCGGACTGGCCTACCGGGATACCGGGAAATCCCCTGGTGGGCCGGCTGTCTGGCTGCCCCTGGTGCCGCTGTGATGCGCTAGCGCTATTCTCGGAAGTGTGTACGGGCTTTCCCGAGCTAGCTGTGCTCGGGAAAGTCCGTACACACTCGGCAATTCTCGGAAATGCGGGCGCATGCGCAGTGACACGGTGGCGCCGAGCGGCGCCATTTTTAAAAGTACCGCAGCGCCAGTGAGTACTCGTCTGGTGGCCTCTTCCTCCTACTCCCCCTGCAGCCTCTGACCTCCTGCCCCCACTGCAGCCTCTGACCTCCTGCCCCCACTGCAGCCTCTGACCTCCTGCCCCCACTGCAGCCTCTGTCTGACCTCCTGCCCCCCCTGCAGCCTCTGACCTCCTGCCCCCACTGTAGCCTCTGACCTCCTGCCCCCACTGCAGCCTCTGACCTCCTGCCCCCACTGCAGCCTCTGACCTTCTGCCCCCACTGCAGCCTCTGACCTCCTGCCCCCCCTGCAGCCTCTGACCTCCTGCCCCCCTGCAGCCTCTGACCTCCTGCCCCCACTGCAGCCTCTGACCTCCTGCCCCCACTGCAGCCTCTGACCTCCTGCCCCCACTGCAGCCTCTGACCTCCTGCCCCCCCTGCAGCCTCTGACCTCCTGCCCCCACTGCAGCCTCTGAACTCCTGCCCCCACTGCAGCCTCTGACCTCCTGCCCCCACTGCAGCCTCTGACCTCCTGCCCCCCCTGCAGCCTCTGACCTCCTGCCCCCACTGCAGCCTCTGTCTGACCTCCTGCCCCCCTGCAGCCTCTGACCTCCTGCCCCCACTGTAGCCTCTGACCTCCTGCCCCCACTGCTGCCTCTGACCTCCTGCCCCCACTGCAGCCTCTGACCTCCTGCCCCCCCTGCAGCCTCTGACCTCCTGCCCCCCCCGCAGCCTCTGACCTCCTGCCCCCCTGCAGCCTCTGACCTCCTGCCCCCCTGCAGCCTCTGACCTCCTGCCCCCCCCTGCAGCCTCTGACCTCCTGCCCCCCCTGCAGCCTCTGACCTCCTGCCCCCCCTGCAGCCTCTGACCTCCTGTCCCCCCTGCAGCCTCTGACCTCCTGTCCCCCCTGCAGCCTCTGACCTCCTGTCCCCCCTGCAGCCTCTGACCTCCTGTCCCCCCCCTGCAGCCTCTGACCTCCTGTCCCCCCCCTGCAGCCTCTGACCTCCTGCCCCCCCTGCAGCCTCTGACCTCCTGCCCCCCCCTGCAGCCTCTGACCTCCTGTCCCCCCCTGCAGCCTCTGACCTCCTGTCCCCCCCCTGCAGCCTCTGACCTCCTGTCATCCCCCCCGCAGCCTCTGACCTCCTGTCATACCCCCCTGCAGCCTCTGACCTCCTGTCACCCCCCCTGCAGCCTCTGACCTCCTGTCACCCCCCTGCAGCCTCTGACCTCCTGTCACCCCCCTGCAGCCTCTGACCTCCTATCCCCCCCCTGCAGCCTCTGACCTCCTGTCATCCCCCCTCCGCAGCCTCTGACCTCCCCTGTACCATCGGCAGCCTCTGACCTCCCCTGTACCATCGGCAGCCTCTTACCTCCCCTGTACCATCGGCAGCCTCTGACCTCCCCTGTACCATCGGCAGACTCTGACCTCCCCTGTACCATCGGCAGCCTCTGACCTCCCCTGTACCATCGGCAGCCTCTGACCTCCCCTGTACCATCGGCAGCCTCTGACCTCCCCTGTACCATCGGCAGCCTCTGACCTCCCCTGTACCTTCGGCAGCCTCTGACCTCCCCTGTACCATCGGCAGCCTCTGACCTCCCCTGTACCATCGGCAGCCTCTGACCTCTCCTGTACCATCGGCAGCCTCTGACCTCTCCTGTACCATCGGCAGCCTCTGACCTCCCCTGTACCATCCGCAGCCTCTGACCTCCCCTGTACCATCCGCAGCCTCTGACCTCCCCTGTACCATCCACAGCCTCTGACCTCTCCTGTACCATCCGCAGCCTCTGACCTCCCCTGTACCATCCGCAGCCTCTGACCTCTCCTGTACCATCGGCAGCCTCTGACATCCCCTGTACCATCCGCAGCCTCTGACCTCTCCTGTACCATCCGCAGCCTCTGACCTCCCCTGTACCATCCGCAGCCTCTGACCTCTCCTGTACCATCCGCAGCCTCTGACCTCCCCTGTACCATCCGCAGCCTCTGACCTCCCCTGTACCATCCGCAGCCTCTGACCTCCCCTGTACCATCCGCAGCCTCTGACCTCCCCTGTACCATCCGCAGCCTCTGACCTCCCCTGTACCATCCGCAGCCTCTGACCTCTCCTGTACCATCCGCAGCCTCTGACCATCTCTTGTCTTTTATCACGTCTGAAGTCTGGAGTGGAGTCAAGAGTGGGATTGCCTCAGGGATGGGGGTCATGAGAGAAGTCAGACATGTATGGACTGTGGAGAGGAAACTACAGGATAAAACCAGAGCCACTGAGCTGGAGCCGACTGACTGAGCCCTGCAAGGTGCACCTGAGAGGAGGTCAGTGACAGCGCCGCCAGGCCTACCTGAGGGGGGGGGGGGGTCAATACAATATTGTAAGGGGGCACTGATATAAAGGTTTCCCCCTTATGCACCCCCTTATTCCCCCACTGCAGCCTCTGACCTCCTGCCCCCCCTGCAGCCTCTGACCTCCTGCACCCACTGTGGCCTCTGACCTCCTGCCCCCCCTGCAGCCTCTGACCTCCTGCCCCCACTGCAGCCTCTGACCTCCTGCCCCCACTGCAGCCTCTGACCTCCTGCCCCCACTGCAGCCTCTGACCTCCTGCCCCCCCTGCAGCCTCTGACCTCCTGCCCCCCCTGCAGCCTCTGACCTCCTGCCCCCCCCTGCAGCCTCTGACCTCCTGCCCCCCCTGCAGCCTCTGACCTCCTGCCCCCCCTGCAGCCTCTGACCTCCTGCCCCCCCCCCCTGCAGCCTCTGACCTCCTGCCCCCCCTGCAGCCTCTGACCTCCTGTCCCCCCCTGCAGCCTCTGACCTCCTGTCCCCCCCCCTGCAGCCTCTGACCTCCTGCCCCCCCTGCAGCCTCTGACCTCCTGCCTGAGAGGAAACTACAGAGGAAACTACAGGATAAAACCAGAGCCACTGAGCTGGAGCCGACTGACTGAGCCCTGCAAGGTGCACCTGAGAGGAGGTCAGTGACAGCGCCGCCAGGCCTACCTGAGGGGGGGGGGGGTCAATACAATATTGTAAGGGGGCACTGATATAAAGGTTTCCCCCTTATATCAGTAAACCCCTTACCTTAGTGTTTTCTTTCTGCGGAAGGTACTCTCTGGTCACCAGAGTCCTCCCCACATTCCCAGAGTTCCCCTTTACATCATAGTCTTACAGTGCAAGGGGGAACTCTGATGTAAAGAGGAATGCAGTGGACTCTGATATAAGTGGGGTCTCTGGTCACCAGTGCCCCCCTTTTATATCAGAGTTCCCGCTTAGATCATGATCTGCAATATTCCCCTTTATGTCAGAGTTCCCTCCTGATATATGGGGGAACTCTGTGTTGGGTTATATTAATCTGACTTTCATATAAATGGAGAAATATGGTTTTTGACTTTTGTTTAACTTAACACATTGCTGATAGCAGTTTATAGCTTAAATATTGATATTTGCACTGAAAACTGCCACTTACGGCACCTTTTTTTTGCAGTGTCAATAAAAAATGTGCCAGTAAATGGCATGATTTTTGCCTTGAAAAATTTGCTGCTGTTTGTAAAAGCCATGTTCTCTTTTATCTATATATAATACACTCTTCAAATGTGCTTTAAAATGCATGGTTTTCCCTTTTGTGAACAAGAAAATAACGACGTTATGCGGTTGGGCTGGTATAAAAATACTATGGGGCTGGTATGAAATTATTTCCAGGGCTGGTTTTTATTCCCAGTCCGGCCCTGCTCAAGGGCTTTGGGGAAGTCATTAAAGGACAGCTTTACTAAAGGTACAACTGCTCTTTCACTTTTTACGTCATTGTCTCTTATAACATATTTTAGGAATCACTTTAAACTCTAATAATTAAATGTAAATAAATTTCACTTGTCTGGCTTATACATACAGACATACCTGCATCATCGGCTGGTCAACTGGAACACTCATTTGTGTCGTGTTTGCCAATATCGATATGATCTGGACCATCAACTCCAAAGTTTTTGAAGAATTCAGAATAGTTTCTTTCTCACTGGTGGCTAAAACGGTGATATTATCAAGTAATTTTGGAAAGGACTGCAGTAGCTGAGGGCCTGGGACACTGACCACATCCTATAATGACGAGATGCACAAAATAAACAAACAGCTGGTTGTCTAAGGGCTCACTAACATGGGAGCTCAGTCCCGTACAACGTGAAGAGCCCTTTGTTTACTTTTCTGTCTTAGCTCTGAGCTGCATTCTGGTAGTCCATATTAGTGAATGGACATGCATCGGCTGGACTCACCTGTGCCAAATTTTGACAGGTATGCAGGAACGGGTGCAAGGGCCTGAATGCACCAGCTCTGCATTGGGGACTGTGCATTCATTTCACTGTACCTGTCAAACTCGGCTGAGTCTTGATGGTTTATTCCATTATCAACAAAGCAGCTGCATGCATATTGACTCCACCCAAGGTAACCACACTTGACTAACGCGTTTCGCCCTAATGGGCTTGCTCACAAGGAAACACTATCCTTGCGCATGTGCAACTCAGTGTACATTTTAACATTGACGGCGAGCAGGCAGGTACGTTTGTTCTTTTGTATAGGAGACGTTGCAAGTCTTTTCTGAAATAAATAGCCTGCCTGCTTGCAGTTTTTTTAAGTTTTTCTTTCCTTTCACCATGGTGGAAGGAAAGAGAATCACTGATAAGGTTGCGGGGGGAATACCTACTGCAGCGTATTGTATTCTGCCAGTGTGGGGAGCCCTTCTGTCTGACAGAACACAATCACTGCTAGCGACTATAGCCGCTAGCAGTAATCGAATGTAAGAAATCTGACAGGCTGGTTGTACCCAAGTCGATCGATGGATCAACTTGGGTACAATCAGCCTGCCCATACATGGGCCCTGTTGATCTGGCTGAATTTCGATCCATGTATGGTCAGCTTTAGACTTCAGTTTCAATTTAGAGGCTCATGCCAACAAATTGCCTATCTTGGCTTAAGGGTTCACATTGAAAAATTATCCATCTGGGCCACAACTAGCCAGTGAGAGGGGCTGTAGAAGGTTCACTAAACCTGTCTTAGCCTGTGGCAGAGATTACAGATACTAGAATATAATACCAAGCAGAGGGAATTTTTGCTGCTGTTTGTGGGCATCGTGCACCCCCAACCCATTAATCCATGGACAACTGAGCCAAGAAAATAGCAAAAATAAAAATACTGACAGAGTGGCAGTCTGTCATTCTGTATCTTTCCCTGTATGTGGCTCAAGCAGTGCCTGTGTGCAGCTACAGGGCAAATCATTAGCAGGAGGCTCGGACAGCCTCTTTAGGGCTCATGGAGATGGGCACTGACACGTCTGCATCCACCTCAGAGCTGAATGCAGGCAGCCTATAGAAGTGGATGCAGATGCAGTGGCTTCACGGACACAACTGCATTTCAAAATTTGACACACAGGATGGGTGTCAGAGCCTGTCTGAATGAGCCCTAACAGCCAGTGGTTCCTTTGGGAGTCATTGCTACACTAGCATCCCAGTCCAATGGGAAGATACCTGAACATTCAGCAGTTCCTGGAAAATCCTTGCGGAATAGCAGTTATCTTCCTGCACTGACCAGCTTCCATCATTGCAGATGAAGGTTTTGGTGCCCAGCATTGTTGTATCAAACGTCTGACAAGGAACATCATATGTTTTACCGCTGGGAGTTTCAGGACGTCCGTCTTGCGCCTTGCAGTTTTGTTGATCTGCAGTCACTAAAATATAAATATTTTCCTTGTGGATCAGGTAATTCTTTGAGCCATCTTAAAGGATAAATGCAGTTCTTTTTTAGTTAAAAATATCTTTGACAACTACGAAAAATATAACCTCTGACTTCTTGTTCTATGCTTTGAGAGCTGATGACCCAGGCCAATGCAAACATTGCACTGCTTATATTCAGAATGTCTGCAGTCTGCACTGGTAAGGAGAAAGTTGTGGACAGCCGCTACCTGTTTTTATTTAATCAGTCAATACTGGAAAGCAAAGTGCACATCTAGAGGGATCCCTGATTCCTCCATTGTTGCTCTCAATTAAGCAAGCCATAGATTATACCATTTTCTTTCCTTTTTGATTCCCCCATCAAGACTGACTGAATTCCTCCCGCAGCACTATTGTGTTCTGCCGGTGGGGAGCCATCCCCACCGGCAGAACACTATGATCATTGTCAGCTGCTATAAACACCGGCAGTGATCACATGCAAAAAATAAAACAGACTGGTTGTACTAAAGTCAATCGATGGATTCAGTACAACCAGCCTGCCCATAAATGAATCAAATCATGGCCGGTCCCTGCTGAACCGGCCAAGATTTGATCCACCTATGGCCAGCTTTAGTCCTGATCTGAGGCATACTTCTTGCACATTACAGTTGCTGGTAGATTTTAAGGACATTGTACAATTGTAGTGTATGGTCAGCTGCAGTGGCGGCTGGTGCATCATCGGTTTTTTTTGGGGGGGGGGGGGGGGGCGGCAGACGGACCTGACCATGGACCCCCCCTCGCCGCTCCAGCCCGCACCCCGCATCATACCCCCCCGGTCGCCAGCTCACTCATCCTTTACTAACAGGTGGAGACGGTGGTGGTGGCTTCCCCCCTCTGTCTCCTCTGTGTCCTAGATCAATCAGTCGGGCTTCCCATGCATCTCCTCGGCCGTACTTTTCCTTCCTCCTCCTCCTTCCTCATAGGCCAATAGGATGGCTTCTTCTTTCGGCCAATCGGGAAACGATCCTTCCTGATTGGCCAAGAGGAGAATCAGTGTGATAATGATGAATAGTCATTTGCTATTGTCACACAACTGGGTGGGATTTGGGGCACCCTGAGTCCACCCTTTTTTTAAGCTTATTAGAGCCTCTGGCTCTAATCACGTGCTTAAAAAAAAAAACCCTCATTGAAATCCATGTGTCCGGCACCCTGTTTGTAGATTGGGGGCTGGACGCATGAATGGGGGGTAGAGCCCGTGCGCCCCTAATGAACGGGCCGCCACTGGTCAGCTGTAGGGGGGGTAGAGAGGGGAATATTCACTAATAGCTTCTGCTATGCATTTACATTGTGGCACTATGCAACTATGGGAAGTGGTACCTTTCGGGGGGAAGGGACCTATTTTTGACAGGTACCCTGTCCCCACTTCCGTCACACCTCGTTGCGGCGAGGTACGTCAGAAGTCCAGCCCCCTCCTCCTTTCTCCGCCACCGGACCAATTGATATGCGCAGCGCGCTTCGCGCATGTGCAGCAGGGAGCCGGGCGTGAAGCTTAAAGGCTTCACTGCCATGTCCCCTTACCGCTAATGGCGGTGGCTGCACCCGACAGCCAATCCGAAGATCGCAGGCTCCCTGGATAGGTAAGTGTCTATATATTACAAGTCAGCAGCAGTATTTGTAGCTGCTGACTTGTGGGCGGATCTCCACTTTAAGCTCCTAAGCTCCTAAAAGTCACTAGTGTAGCCGTAGAGCATGGGTAGGCCACCTTTTGAGCCTAGTGTATCAAAAAATGTTTCTATAAATTTAATTAGAAGTGCCAGACAGGATTGCCATGAGGAATCATTATCCCCTCCCCTACAGCTTTCCAGACACCCATCCTACCTCCCAACTTTAGAACTAAAGAGGGACACCAAAGGGAGAAAATTATGCATGGATAAATTATGCTGAACCTTTTTACATGGCTTCATAGAGTGTGATCCTCTGTACATGTACACCACACATGTAAAGCGCAGTCCTCACAAAATATTTCCTAATTACTGTGGAACAAATAAGAGTCTTACAGACACACATAAACCTTATCACAAAGGATCATTTTTCAAAATATTTCATTCCTTCCCCCAAGGGGGACCTTGGGTACCCTGAGTACTAGCAGTAATACTTTTTGCACACCGAAAAATACAGCTGCTAAGTGGAGTGAGTAGAGCTCTGGGGGCAAATGTTCCATGACTGCAGTGCTAGTGTTAATAGGGGGTGCAGAGCCGGCAGCAACGCACAGCGGATGTGGGATGAGAAAGGATATGTGTGTGCCGAAGATACAAAAAAAAAGACACGGGTGAAATACCTCTAATGCCGCGTATACACACGATCGGAATTTCCGACAGCAAATGTTTGATGGGAGCTTGTTGTTGGAAATTCCGACTGTGTGTAGGCTCCATCGGACATTTTTTGTCTGAATTTCCGACAACAAAAATTTGAGAGCTGGTTCTCAAATTTTCCGACAACAAAATCCGTTGTCGGAAATTCCATTCGTGTGTACCCAATTCCGACGCACAAAATTCCACGCATGCTCGGAATCAAGCAGAAGAGCCGTACTGGCTATTGAACTTCATTTTTCTCTGCTCGTCATACGTCTTGTACGTCACCGCGTTCTTGACGTTTGGAATTTCCGACAACATTTGTGCGACCATGTGTATGCAAGACAAGTTTGAGCCAAAATCCGTCGGAAAAAAATCCACGGTTTTGTTGTCGGAATGTCTGATCGTGTGTACGCAGCCTTAGTCTATGGAAGGGGGGACCAGCTCAGCACTCAACTCTGGCAGTCAAGCAAACTTCCTCATACACAGTCTCAAGCGTCCTCAGCCTATGGCATGCTTTCTTCAGGGAAGTGGGTGCCCACATAAAAGACATTGGGTGCCAAGGGATTGCCAATCCCTGCCCTAGGGTAATTGCTAACAGTTTCTGTTAAGTATATGCAGACAGGTACATAAACCACATTGCTGAGAAAATGGTAACTCTGCAGATGAAGTGAGGTTACCTGTAAAATGTGCCCTGTTGGTGGATTTGGTAAACACATGCTAACATAATTATGAAATATGTATTTTGTGCATAAATGATCATTTAATTAAAACCAGTAAGTAATGACAACAAGACCACTGAAAAACAGAAATATAGCATTTATAGTCGCCATAGGGTTGTGTTGCCAAGACATAAGCCTACTTTGCCTTACCTTGAACATAGCTGATGGTCATTGCTTTGCTAGTGACATTATCGTTCTGGCTGTTGAAAACCACACAAGAGACACTGACCGGTGTTTTAGTATTACAATCAAAGTTCATGTTGCTGTAAGAACAATTCAGTGTTGTATCTGCAAATAAATAGACCATTAAGTAAACTTTGAAGGCCCATTTACATTATTCAGACACGAGCAAGTGTCCAGGCGCCCCATTATAATAACAGTGCCTGTTCCCATCTCTGTGCTGCAGTGGGCTTTGAAAAATACAGCATGTACATTTTTTGAGTTCGTGGGGAGGCCCATAAAAGTCAATGGCAATGTGAGATTTGATACCTTGGCAACAAGTATTAACAAGCTTTGATCGATTGCTGTTTTTTCTATCCACTTCAAATCCTAAATTCAAAAAAGCACCAGAAACACACATAGCATGCAAAATACATGTCAGCGCACAAATGAAACGCACATGACAGTGTATCTGCCCAACACATATGAATAGATCTCAATGAGTCCTAAATGAGTTGTACTATTATAAATAAATAAGCAAAAAGTAAATTAACACTATCCTGACAGGTACCCCTTTTAACCACTACCCATCTTTAGGCCATTTACAGTTATGATCCTTGTATTGTTCTTTTCAGCAAGCAATCCTCTTTTAGGTAAATGTGATTTGAACTATACAGCAACTGAAATACTTTTACAGGCAGTGGAAGGGGTCCCCTCCCATCGGGGAGACCAGTAAAGATGCGGCCAGTGGCATCGGCTTCCCCAGACATAATGAGAGGAACTAACTTTGTTCCTCCCACTTAGAAACTCAGAAACCAGAAGCGACAAAGATTTAGTCACTTCCGGTTACGGTCTGATGTAAACAAGCCATTAACAGCTTATGAAAGCATCAGATCAAACCGATCTCAGCTTGATCAGATGCTTTGGAGGCCAGAGGAGAAATATGGGGTCCATTGGACCTCAAATCTCTCCAAAAAGAGGACCTGTCACGGCCCATACTACCACAAAGGATGTTGTTTGTGCCTTGTGATAGCAAAAAAGTTGATCCAAAAGGAAAAAATAAAAAAAAATATATATATATATATATATATATATATATATATATATATATATACACACACACAGTGTAAAAAATAAAATAAACAATAACAGATTTAAAAAAATGTAGTGCCCTGTCCCCCTATGTTCATGTGCAAAGGAGTAAGCTCACGTAGGTCTATTACGCATATGTAAACGGTGATTGCACCACACATGTGAGGTATCGCTGCGAATGTCAGAGCAATAATTATAGCACCAGACCTACTGTGTAACTCTAAATTAGTAACCTGTAAAGGCTTTTAAAGAGTCCCTTATTGAGATTTTTAGGTACCGTAGTTTGGCGACATTTCACGGGCGAGACATGGTGCTAGGTATCCATTTAATCAGCGTAAAATCATCTTTATGTTTTGAAAAATAATTGTATATTATATTGTGTTTGTGTTCACTAAAACTCATTAGAGTGTATTTTTTCCTGAAAATGTGCATTTAATAAAGCGCTGCGCAACTATTGTGCCACATAAAAAATTGCAACAACAACCATTTTTTTCCCCAGCGTCTCTACTTAAACAAAATATAATGTTTGGAGGTCCTAAGTAATTTTCTTGCAAAAAAAGAAAAACCACAAAACAGATTTTTACATGTATGAGCGAAATGTGGAGTTTGGCCGGAACTGGTTAAACAGCTTATCTTCTGCCTCCAGGGCCTGAAACACATTAGACTGACATCATTACACAATGCAGTATAGTACTAATTGTCTTCACAGTAGTATTTATATAGCACCAACTATTTACGCAGCACCTTACACATATATTGTACATTCACATCAGTCCCTGCCCTCAAGGAGCTCTCTAATTCACATGCATACAAGCCAATTAACCTACCAGCATGTCTTTGGAGTGTGGGAGGAAACCCACATGAGCACAGGGAGAACATGCAATTTCCAGGCAGGTAGTGCTGTGGCTTGAACTGGTCATCCCAGGCAGAAGTGCTAACCATTACTACACCATTGTGTTGACCAGTACACTGCAACCTGGGCTGATTTGTGCTGTACAAAGGGTTGTAGCAAAATAATATCATGGGATTTTAGGCAGTTACACTAGCAGCATTAAGAATGTGTATACAAATGAACTGATGAACATTTTTTAACATTTGTCTGGACATTCTGTTGTTCTGTATTAGCTGCCATAGTTGGCTGGATGACAATTTAAAGTGACAATAGGCTGAAGAACATTTCTATGGTATAACTACTATACACACATCATTGACAATATATTCTTCCCTAAAAACTCCTTGACTTTTTCATGTACATGTAGCCAGGTGCTGGGCTACAGAAACATGGAGATGGAGACATTGCCCTTTATTCTTCTTTTTCTCTACTAAGATCCAGATGGTATGCTGAACCATCTTCCTCTGGCCAGCAGGAGGAGAGCTCAAGCCAACCAAACCCATAGATTTCTATGCAGAGCACTGAGAATCCTGGGAGTTGTAGTTTTAGATGGCAGCCATATAATGGCTACACTATAATGGTTACTCTACAGATCCCGATATGCACTGTGCAGTTGTCAGGGCACTAGCGGCAGGAGAAGGGCTCTAGGACCCAGCATCTCTACCAGCACTTATGGCAGGAGAAGGACTTTAGGACCCAGCATCTCTACCAGCACTTCACATAAGGAAGCCTGTATAAGGAAGCCTGTTAGTGGCTACAGTTGCTGGTTGATCTTCGGCTCCTCCATTGCGGTTTTTTTGTGATATTCCTGTTTCTGTGTCTCTTGTTACAGACCTAAGTTATCCTTGACCTGTCTCCTGTTTGCTTCCTATGTTCGACCTCGACTATCCACCTGACCACGTCTGCTCTGATACCCACCTGGCTCATGACCTATTCTTCCTTCTGACCACGCTCCAGTCTCAGCATTATCCGAGTCCTGCAACACCTCATGGGCGCCACCTGTCTGCTGATTCTATGCCAGCACACCAGCTGTACTCTGGAACCTCCTGCACGCAGTCCAGCAGGCGACCCATTCTAATTTGAGCCTGGCCTCTCCTGTTTCCACCCTCAGGGGGGTCTGGAACTTAGCCACAAGGGAAGCCCTCTCTCCATTGGCCTCCAGCACCAGGTACATGATAGCAGTAGGAGGAATGAAGATACTGCTGATACTGCTAGTGGGGACTGAGCCACCCATACTGCACTTATTCCAAACCTAGACTGTACCTATACCAACCCTATACCGTATTATACCAAACCTTTACCACATCTACCTTGCACCTGTGCCAAGACTATACCATATCTATACTGTACCTACTATATACTGCATACAAGTTAACTGGGACTGTCGTTTAGTGCACCAATGCTCTCAAATTACCTCAACGATAGCCAGCAGAAGTACATCTCAAAGGACTACCCCTCCTGTAATAAATGTTTTGCAGGCCCCTTTGTTCCCCTGCCCACACCTCTACCATCACCTTTTCTTTTGGACAGTGCATACCTAGTTGGTCTAGGTCTAGCATTGCTACCATAAATACACTCTGGCAGTATAGTTCCAGCACTCGGTAGATTAAACTTTACTACTGCCCACAGCTGGACTTGAGGTGGCCTTGCTACTGTTTATGCTGATCTGGACGCCAAATGTCATTTTATGCCTAATCCTTAATGTTAATCACTTTGAATGCTAAATTGTGTTATTACCATTGTTAATCCATTTTAAGCTTCCCTAAATACTAAACATTTTGGGTTACAATATATTAAAGTGGTTGTAAAGGCAGAATGTTTTTCATCTTAATGCATTCTATGCATTAACCACTTCAGCCCCTGAAGATTTGGCTGCTCAATGACCAGGCTATTTTTTGCGATAGGGCACTGCGTCAATTTAACTGACAATTGCGCGGTTATGCGACGCTGTGCCCAAACAAAATTTTCCTTTTTTCCCCACAAATAGAGCTTTCTTTTGGTGGTATTTTATCATCTCTGCAGTTTTTATTTTTTGCTCTATGAACAAAAAAACAGCGACAATTTTGAAAAAAAAAAAAACTTTTTGAACTTTTTGAAAAACACTTATTTTGAACTTTTTGCTATAATAAATATCCCCAATTTTTTTTAAAAAAGATAATTTTTTCCTCAGTTTAGGCCGATATGTATTCTTCTACATATTTTTGGTAATAAAAATCGCAATAAGAGTATATTGATTGGTTTGCACAAAAGTTAAAGCATCTACAAAATAGGGGATAGATTTATGGCATTTTTATTATTATTATTTTTTTTTCCTAGTAATGATCGGACACTTTTGACACATTTTTGGGACGACTGACAATTATACAGCGATCAGTGCTTTAAAAAGGCACTGATTACTGTGTAAATGTCACTGGCAGGGAAGGGGTTAACACTAGGGGGCGATCAAGGGGTTAACTGTATTCCCTAGTATGTGTTCTAACCGTGGGGGGGAGGGGACTGACTATAGGAGATGACAGATTGTGGTTCCTAGCTAGTAGGAACTCACAATCTGCCTCTCCTCACAGAACAGGGATTTGTGTGTTTACACACACACGTCCCTGTTCTGTCTCTCGTGCCCGCGATCGCGCGTGGCCAGCGGTCATCGCGACTGCCGGCCACGAGCATCGGCACCCCTGCAGTGCAGCGCCTGCTATCCCGCTTAAAGGAGCCGACGTACAGCTATGACGGCTCACGGAATCGTGCCAACCTGCCGCAGTATAATGATGGCGGCTGGTCGGCAAGTGGTTAAGATAAAACATCTTTTGTGTGCAGCAGCCCCCGTCAGCCCTCCTAATACTTACCTGAACCCCATCTCGATCCAGCGATGTTGCACAAGAGACTCAGCTGTCCGGGACTCCTCTCCCCATTGGCTGAGACAGCAGCGTGGCGCCATTGGCTCCCGCTGCTGTCAATCAAAGTTAGTGAGACAATTAGGAGAGAAAGGAGGCTGGGCCAGGCCAGGGCTTCATGTCTAAATTGACACAGGGAGCTGCGGCCTGGCTCGGGTACCCCCATAGCAAGCAGCTTGCTGTGGGGGCACTCAACAGGAGGGGGGGGCCATGAGCACCAAATAAGGACCCAAGAAAAGGAGGATCTGGGCTGCTCTGTGCAAAACCACTGCACAGAGCAGGTAAGTATAACATGTTTGTTATCTTTAACGAAAAAAAAAACAAGACTTTAGTATAATTTTAAGTTTGCCTTTACTACCTGGTTTAGTGCTAGTTCTTTGATATAGCTCTACTACTGGGCACTAAGTATTACTTTCAGTGGTTTCCTGTGATATTGTATGTTTGTACACTCCTGGTGTGTCAGAGGGGCTGAAGTTCTTGAAAAGGTTGAGGCAAAGAAAAGAGGACCCATCCTAATCAGCTGCTTCTATGGGGGTGGTGTGGCTTATGCAACCGAATTACAGTTATACCAGGGCTTCATTGGGCTTTACATAACACTTATTTTACAGCACTCAACACTGAATGGATTTTTCTTTAAAATGATGTGCACTGCCCAACTCAACCATCTCTAAAATTATTTAGCATATTGATTAATTGATTTGGAGAAGGTCAAATCCTCTACTTCATTATAAAGGACATACTTACCATGTATGGGTGGAGAACCATTTGTGAAATTTCGAGTGTAGCCAGGGCCATTTACACAGCATGTTAATTGTACCGGTGCTGTGTTTTCACACGTCAGATATGTTTGCAGAGGGTAAACTGTTATTTCTTCTGTGAGAGGCAAAGGTATAATAATCACAGTGAGATTGGCGTATGTACGTAGGCTGCCCTGGTAGACGACACAAAAGTAGGTGCCTGTGAACAAAAGACCAATCAAATTATGTAAGGTTAGATTGCACCCACCTACCCACAATTTCCCCAACACTGGGGCTATATTACCCAACACATGAAAATCCACAAGTAGGATATAAAATATATAGCAAACAGCCATAACAATATGACCACTGACAGGTAAAGTGAATCACATGGATTATCTCGTTACAATGACATCTGAAAGTCGGTGGAATTATACTGAAGCTGATGTGTTGAAAGCAGTGAAAATGGGCAAGCGTAATGATTTGAGCAACTTTGGCATTGGCCAAATTGTAATGGCTAGATGACCAGGTCAGAGCATCTCCAAAACTGCAGCTCTTGTGGGATGTTCCCAGTCTGCAGTGGTCAGAACCCACCATAAGTGGTCCAAGGAAGGAAAACCATTGAACCATGGGCAGCCAAGGCTCATTGATGCACATGCGGGGAGAAGGCTGTCCTGTGTAGTCCAATCCAATAGAAGAGCTACTGTAGCTCAAATTAATAAAAAAAAGTTAATGGTTCTAAAAGAAAGGTGTCAGAACACACAGTGTATCGCAGTTTGTTGCGTATGGGGCTGGTCAGGGTGCCCATGCTGACACGTGTCCACAGCCAAAAGCACCAACAATGGGTATGTGAGCATCAGAACTGGACCACGTAGCAATGGAAGAAGATGACCTGGTTTGATGAATTCAAAAAATATTTGAGAAGAAAGACAACAATGAGTTTGAGGTGTTGACTTGACTGGACTTTTAAATTTTCAAGATTTCAATCCAATTGAGCATCTGTAAAATGCGTTGACAAAACAAGTTCGATCCATGGAGGCCCCACCTCACAACTTACAGGACTTAAAGGATCTGCTACTGATGGCTTAGTGCCAGATACAACAGCATACCCGTAGAGGTCTAGTGGAGTCCATGCCTCGACGGGTTATGGTGGGTGGTCATAATGTTATGGGTGGGTGGTCCAAATCCGTGGCGGCTGGTGCTCAAAATTTTTTTTTGGGGGGCGGGCGCAAACAAACTGAAAAATTCGGGGAAAAAAAATCAGCAACTGCAGCCTCACTGTGCCATCAAACGCAGCCATTGTGCATTCAAACGCAGCTACTGAGCACAGCAGACCACATATGTGAAAGGAATCAGGGCAGAGGAACACTTCAGTAAGGAGAGGATGTGACTACTGAAAGCTGGTGAATCATCTCCAGGATCGGTGGGAACGTCCCATCCGGGATAGGAGCTCATCCACCTTTATATTACACGCTTTCTACCCCTGTGGGGGTGCCAGGAGCTGGTGAGTGGGGACCCTTGAGGGGGATCACAGAAATCACTGGATGCTGTGTGGAGCACAAGAGTCACCTTAGATGTTTATAAACATTTATATATATATATATATATATATATATATATATATATTTTTTTTTTTTTGGACACTTTTTTGGGCACATTTTTTGTATGATTATTTTTCTGCTATGAACATTATGCCATCTTTGGAGTTTTTTTTTTTTTTTTTTTGACCACTTGTATCATTACTTGCTTATCATATTTGTTGTTTTGCACATTTTGCTAATTTAGAACTTTACCTTCACAACTGAGGAATCTTTTATGTGATTTGGACATTTACCATTTGTGTATATATATATATATATATATATATATATATATATATATATATATATATATATATATATATATATATATATATATATATATATATATTTTTTTTTTTCTGGTTGTCACTTTATTGCAAGTTGGAAATCCCCTGTGGGGGAGTCTCCATTTTCTAATGTTGGTGCACTATTGTAGGGTCTGGTCTGATTGATGAGTTTGCACTAGATGCTTCGTTATTGAATTTCCTACATAGTGACATACGCATTACACACCTTGTGTACACTAGGTGAGGCACATCCTTTTTTTAAGGTGTGGTATACTTATATACTTCACTCCTTTTTGTGTTAAAGGATATACACACTTAGTGACACAAACATACAACCCATATTTATTTTTATTTTTATTTAATTTTATTTTTACTATTTTTATTTAGGTGGTTGGAGCATATCTACACTTGAGTGTAGCATAAAACATTCTTGTAGAAACTCAGTCTTCCATCATTATAGGGAGTGCCACTCTCCCCTTACCTATTATCTGAAACCCAGCCACTGTGCCATCAAATGCAGCCACTGTGCCCATCAATTGCAGGCACTGTGCCAAATGCAGCCAATGTGCCCCATCAAATGCAGCCACTGTGCCTATCAAACGCAGCCACTGTGCCATCAATTGCAGCCATTGTGCCATCAAATGCCACCATTGTGCCCTTTAAATGCTGCCACTGTGCCTATCAAATACCGCCACTGTGTCCATCAAAAGTTGACACTGTGACCCCCCCCGCCCACTCGCCGTCTGCCCGGCACTTACCCTATCTCGTTGGGGCAGCAGGTGACGGCGGCGAGCTGTGTCCTCCTTGCATCCCCCCCCCCCTCCTGATAGGCATCCAATCACAGGGCCTGTCGTTTCAGCCAACCAGGTGATGGGTAACACACCCATGCTTCCTGATTGGTGGAGAGGAGGTTCAGTGTTAGAACAGCGAATATTCATTCGCTGTTCTAACACACCTGGCTGTACTGCGAGCGCAATGCTCTGCTCTTGCAGTTCACTGTTTTTGAAGCCTATTAGAGCCTATGGCTCTAATCAGGTGCTTCAAAAATACACTCCCACCGCTGTAATTTAGGCGTCCGAAAAGAGGCCGGATGCCTGAATAGGGGGTCGTGGCGGCGGCCATGGATAGATTCATGCAATACATGAATCTATCCATTAGTCATAGAGGGGGTGGCTGGGGAGAGGGGGCGGCGCCCGTGTGCCCTTAATGGACGCACTGCCACTGGATAGCTTCTTGACCAATCAGAACATACAGGGTCAACCTCACCCAACCTACCCACAGTCCCGCCAAACTGGAGCTTTAGCACTCGACACAATCCAAAATGAAGAAATAAATAGCCCCTCAACTAATTAGAACATTCTGAGTCATACGATACCCCACCTGTGCACAGTCCCCCCTACCAGTGTTGCCAACCGCCCGTAGATTTACGGGCAGCCCGTAAATTTAACCCGTTTTTCGGGGCGCCCGTGAATGCCCGTTACGGGCAACGGTGCCCGTAAAAATGATGGCCGCGAGTCGGCCACGCAACTACGCATGCGCCGTTCCGAAGCCGGCTGGGCTCGGGAAGGCTCGTACGCGCTCGGCCGGGCGGCGCATGCGCAGTAACCTAATAGCGCCGCCTGGCGCCATTTTTGAATCGATTGAGCACGGCGGCAAGCTGACAGCTGAGCCAGGCGATGAGGCGACTCTGTCCTGTCATGCAGTGACTTGGCTGGCTGCACACACAGGCACCAGGCGGAGGTACGGAGAGTGAAGCTGTGGGGGGGATCTTCATAGTAAAAGGAGGACATTACTGGGACTGGAGCCGGGAGAAATAATATGATGGTGAATAGAGCACATCAGTCTCTGTCCCTGGCTGCATGGCATATGCAGGGGACAGAGATTGATGTGCTCTATTCACCATCATATTACTTCTCCAGTCCACATCAAATTCATCAGTGTGCTGTGTCCTCCTCCTGTGCCCCTTTCACCTCTGACCTGACCTGTGGAGAGGTGAAAGGGGCACAGGAGGAGGACACAGCACACTGATGAATCTGATGTGGACTGGAGAAGTAATATGATGGTGGACAGGGGAGGAGGCTGCTGTGAGGATGTATCATGTCCGCAGTCTCTGTCCACCTCCTGTAGTATGCCCGCAGCCTCTGTCCACCTCCTGTAGTATGCCCGCAGCCTCTGTCCACCTCCTGTAGTATGCCCGCAGCCTCTGTCCACCTCTTGTAGTATGCCCGCAGCCTCTGTCCACCTCTTGTAGTATGTCCGCAGCCTCTGTCCACCTCTTGTAGTATGTCCGCAGCCTCTGTCCACCTCCTGTAGTATGTCCGCAGCCTCTGTCCACCTCTTGTAGTATGTCCGCAGCCTCTGTCCACCTCTTGTAGTATGTCCGCAGCCTCTGTCCACCTCTTGTAGTATGTCCGCAGCCTCTGTCCACCTCTTGTAGTATGTCCGCAGCCTCTGTCCACCTCTTGTAGTATGTCCGCAGCCTCTGTCCACCTCTTGTAGTATGTCCGCAGCCTCTGTCCACCTCTTGTAGTATGTCCGCAGCCTCTGTCCACCTCTTGTAGTATGTCCGCAGCCTCTGTCCACCTCTTGTAGTATGTCCGCAGCCTCTGTCCACCTCCTGTAGCATGTCCGCAGCCTCTGTCCTTCTCCTGTAGTATGTCCGCAGTCTCTGACCATCTCTTGTCTCTTATCATGTCTGCAGTCTCTGAGGAGATCCTAGAAAAGATTCAAATGTGGGAGCGCTGCCGGGATGGGGGTTACGGGAAGAGACAGACACGTGTGGACTGTGGAGAGGAGACTATAGAATAGCCACCAAGCTGGAGCCGTCTGACTGAGCCCTGCTGGGTGCACCTGAGAGGAGGTCAGTGACAGCGCCGCCAGGCCAGTCTGGGGGAGGTCACTGATGTAAGGTGGGAGTGAATACAATAATGTAAGGGGGCACTGATATAAAGGTCCCCCCCTATATTAGTAATCCCCCCTTACCTTAGTGTATTCACTCTGCAGAAGGTGGTCTCTGGTCCTGCACACTCTGATGTAAGGGGGAACTCTCTGCTGGCTGGGTTATAGTAACCTGACCTTCATGTAAATTGAGAAATATGTTTTTTGACTTTTGTTTAACTTAAACACATTGCTAATAGCACTAGCTATGTGTTTATAGTTCAAATATTAATATTTGCAATGTTTAGCACTAAAAACAGTAATTCTAGGTACTTTTTTGCAGTGCCAGTAAAAAATGTGGATCTGCCAGTAAATTTCATGTGTTTTTTTGGTCAGTAAAAAATTGGCACCGTTTGTAAATGTTGACGTTCTGCCAGTAAATTTCACTTCGGGGGGTTGGCAACACTGCCCCCTACTGTGGCCATAGAACTTGACACATGAAAATCCAAAATTAGAATATAAATGGCATCTTGACAAATCATGACATGCAGGGTCAGACTGTACTTCACCTGCGCAAAGTCTTTAACCACTTCCCGCCCGCCCTATAGCGGATTGACGTCCGGGAAGTGGTTGTGTTATCCTGACTGGACGTCATATGACGTCCAGCAGGATAACATGCCGCAGCGCGCCCCCGGGGGCGCGAATCGCGGCGATCGGTGGAGCGGTGTGTCAGTCTGACACACCGCTACACTGATCTTGGTAAAAAGCCTCCGGCGGAGGCTCTTTACCACGTGATCAGCCGTGTCCAATTACGGCTGATCACGCTGTCAATAGGAAGAGCCGTTGATCGGCTCTTCCTCACTCGCGTCTGACAGACGCGATTAGAGGAGAGCCGATCGGCGGCTCTCCTGGCAGGGGGGGTCTGTGCTGATTGTTTATCAGCGCAGCCCCCCCTCAGATCACCACACTGGACCACCAGGGATCGCCACTAGGACCACCAGGGAAGGGGCAACATGTGGATGGCCAGGTATGTACCCCATGGCCATCCACATGTGCCCAGTGTGCCCAGTCAGTGCCAATCAGTGCCCACAAATGGGCACTGATTGGCACAATTATGTTGCGGTGATGCCCAACAATGCCACCCTTAGGGGCATCACTGCAAACAACCAGTGCCGTCAGTGCCACCCATCAGTGTCCATTCATGCCACCTGTCAGTGCCCATCCGTGCCCATCAGTGCCCATCTATCAGTGCCCATCCATGCCCATCTGTGCCAACTATCAGTGCCACCTATGAGTGCCCATCAATGCCACCTATGAGTGCCCATCAATGCCACCTATGAGTGCCCATCAGTGCCGCCTATAAGTGCCCATCTGTGCCACCTATGAGTGCCCATCAGTGCTGCTTACCAGTGCCACCTATCAGTGCCCATCAGTGCCGCCTATCAGTGCCCATCAGTGCCGCCTATCAGTGCCCATCATCAGTGCCCGTCAGTGCCACCTCATCAGTGCCACCTCATTGGTGCCACCTCATCGGTGCCCATCAGTGCCGCCGTATCAGTGCCAGTCAGTGCCCGTCAGTGCAGCCATATCAGTGCCCGTCATTGAAGAAGAAAACGTACTTATTTACAAAAAAAATTTAACAGAAACAAAGAAAAACTTGTTTTTTTTCAAAATTTTCGGTCTTTTTTTATTTGTTGCGCAAAAAATAAAAACCGCAGAGGTGATCAAATGCCACCAAAAGAAAGCTCTATTTGTGGGAACAAAATGATAAAAAATTTGTTTGGGTACAGTGTAGCATGACCGCGCAATTGTCATTCAAATTGCGACAGCGCTGAAAGCTGAAAATTGGTCTGGGTGGGAAGGTGTCTAAGTGCCTGGTATTGAAGTGGTTAATATTGATTGGGCCCTGGGCAAACATTTTCTTGGGGCCCCCCAACCGCTCTTAGACATAGAACAAATAGCAGTAAGACTCAAAATCTGTTTACTGCAGCAGATCAGGCAGCAATTGCAATTGGTTGCCAGAGGATACAGCATATTGTTACCGATCACTGACTGGTTGTTAGAGGTTACAATACATTTCCTCATTCATTGCTAGAGGGTACTGCGCATCATTACTGCTCACTGAGAGACATATTACATGAGATGACCAGAGACTGCAAATCTAGTACAGGAGATGACCAGAGACTGCAAATCTAATACAGGAGATGACCAGAGACTGCAAATCTAATACAAGAAATGACCAGAGACTACAAATCTAATACAGGAGATGATCAGAGACTACAAATCTAATACAGGAGATAACCAGAGACTACAAATCTAATACAGGAGATGACCAGAGACTGCAAATCTAATACAGGAGATGACCAGAGACTACAAATCTAATAAAGGAGATGACCAGAGACTACAAATCTAATACAGGAGACCACCAGAGACTGCAAATCTAGTACAGGAGATGACCAGAGACTGCAAATCTAATACAGGAGATGACCAGAAACTACAAATCTAATACAGGAGATCACCAGAGACTGCAAATCTAATAGAGGAGATGACCAGAGACTACAAATCTAATACAGGAGACCACCAGAGACTGCAAATCTAGTACAGGAGATGACCAGAGACTACAAATCTAATACAGGAGACCACCAGAGACTGCAAATCTAGTACAGGAGATAACCAGAGACTACAAATCTAGCACAGGAGATGACCAGAGACTGCAAATCTAGTACAGGAGATGACCAGAGACTACAAATCTAATACAGGAGATGACCAGAGACTGCAAATCTAATACAGGAGATCACCAGAGACAGCAAATCTAATACAGGAGATGACCAGAGACTACAAATCTAATACAGGAGATGACCAGAGACTGCAAATCTAATACAGGAGATGACCAGAGACTACAAATCTAATACAGGAGATGACCAGAGACTGCAAATCTAATACAGGAGATCACCAGAGACTGCAAATCTAATACAGGAGATGACCAGAGACTGCAATTCTAATACAGGAGATCACCAGAGACAGCAAATCTAATACAGGAGATGACCAGAGACTGCAACTCTAATACAGGAGATGACCAGAGACTGCTAATCTAGTACAGGAGATGACCAGAGACTGCAAATCTAATACAGGAGATGACCAGAGACTGCAAATCTAATACAGGAGACCACCAGAGACTGCAAATCTAGTACAGGAGATTACCAGAGACTACAAATCTAGCACAGGAGATGACTAGAGACTGCAAATCTAGTACAGGAGATGACCAGAGAGTGTGAATCTAATACAGGAGATGACCAGAGACTGCAAATCTAGTACAGGAGAAGACCAGAGACTGCAAATCTAATACAGGAGATGACCAGAGACTGCAAATCTAGCACAGGAGATGACCAGAGACTGCAAATCTAGCACAGGAGATGACCAGAGACTGCGGATCTAATACAGGAGATAACCAGAGACTGTGGATCTAATACAGGAGATGACCAGAGACTGCGGATCTAATACGGGAGATGACCAAAGACTGCGGATCTAATACAGGAAATAACCAGAGACCAGAGTACAGGAGGTGATCAACTAAGTAACCATTTTAAAATTTTACCTATCAGCAGTGTACATCTATACTGTTCATAAACAGGTTAGGGCTAGGATAACAGTCAACAAGCAGTCTATGGGGAGAAGGACCTACCTAGCCAGCCAGGCTCACCACCCGCTCCTCCCCGAAACCAGCTCTGTTACTGAGATATGACTACTGGGCTTTATCCCACCAACATACATTTGGGCGCTCACAGAGAACATTACAAGGAGCCAGAAGGACACAGTAAGACACAATTTCATTAAAAATAGATGACAGGGCCATTAAGTAGTGGATGTGTATGGATTATTTTTGGAAATGAAGGATCTTGTTTATCGTCACTAAGGGTCTCCATCACTGAATCCAACCACAGTGGGGGTTAGTACCATTACTTAGTAATGGCCACAACAGTACAAAAGAAACTGGAAATTCTGCTGGAGAGATATCATTGGAACCCCAAAAAATAGACTAACTTAAACAACAGTACTTACTATATCTACATAAAATATATTTTTTCGCTTTTTTTTGTAATTAAATTCCAATTTTTCATTAAAACTTGAGACAAACAGCTAAATTACACAAAATGAAATACACAGTACTGTGTTAAGAGAGCTGTTTTATCTGCCAAAGGATTTATATTTCTGTCTGTCCAGTCCTGAAATTTACACAGCTCTGCTACACAGCAGGGGAAAGGACCTGGTCTGTCTTAGCTGCAGTTTCACTTACATGTCTCTCCATCGCAAGCCTCAGAGTAGACAATAAAAGGAGAAGCAACACACTGTTAAGATCATGACTCTTTGTTCTCTGCTCCTATCAGCATGCTTCTTGTAATACAGCACAGCTGATTGGTTCCTTTTGTTGCTTCTCCCTACCCTAGTCTCAGCTCTCCTGTGAGTCTGATACCAAGCCAAGTTCAGGTATTTGTACTGCTTACATTTACGATGTATTCATGATTACATAGCTGCTGTTTATATCTGCCTGGAGTTCAGCTTTAAATGGTTAGTTCACCTTCACCAAAAAAACTCCAGGGGCCCCTGTAGATAAAAACAAACCATGCAGCTTTGACCAATCAATTATGTCTTATGCCTTGTTACTAGGATGTTGCTAAGACATTCCCAGCTGATTCAAATCCTTTCACGTGTGCTCTCTCTCCCCTGTTGCAGTAGCTCTGAGTCCAGCAATGCTGCAACAAAGGAGAAGTGTCCATTTCTATGATGGTGGGTGTGAATAGTTACAGCTGGGACTGTCTTAGCAACAGCCTAGCAACAAGGCAGGACAGTGATGCCATTTCTGGGAGTTTTTCGGTCAGGCTTTAGGAGGTACGTAGATGGCTTACACCAATATCAGGGCCATTATTCAATTTTAGTCAAAGCTGCACAGTTTGTTTTTATCTATCGATGCCCCTTACCTGCATAGGCAATTTTTTGATGAAGGTAAACTAACTAACTAAGTTTGACCATATTACATTTATGTGATCTGGTCATATTATAAAATTCTTTATATCGTATGTCACATATGATTGTTTAACGCACCAGCCCAAGCAGGGGTTACCCCATCCTGCTGTAAAATTCCACTGTTAGCCACAATGTTGCTCATGGTGTTTTTCGTCCATACGATCTTAGTAACATTCATATTTGTCTGGCAATTCACATTAAGATTTTTTCTTGCTGAAATTTGCAAGGATGATGGTATTATGATATTAGCT
Organism: Aquarana catesbeiana; assembly: GCF_042186555.1. NCBI lineage: Eukaryota > Metazoa > Chordata > Amphibia > Anura > Ranidae > Aquarana > Aquarana catesbeiana. The sequence goes on from NC_133327.1 coordinate 61,452,893, forward strand.
GCAGGAAACAGAAATAGAGAGTTAGAAAATACCCACACAAAGCAAACTGAAGTTAATAAAAACTCAGAGGCCCGATATAGATGTAGGACCCCTCTGATCCCCAGAGCATGTGGGGAACCTCAAAGGCAGGGTGGGCTAGCATTCCACTTCAGGGTCTAGTCCTCGGCAGTAGTGGAGAAATGTGTACAGATGGGCATCTGTAAGCGGGGCCCTGGTTCACAGCTAGCAACGACCATGCTGGCTAAGGGTCCCTCCCACCATCGTCCTGCACAGGAGCCAGATAGGGTACAGACAGTGTCACACTTGGGGAAACCCTGCCATCTTTGGTCACTCTCATTCTCCAGGCCTGAGGTCCACCTTTCAAATTATGATTGTCCACACAATCAACCTTTTAACGTTTTATTGTGGCAGGAGAACAACAAGCAATACACAACCTCCACCTCCGCACTGTCAGTCCTGACATTATCATTCTGCACAATGGAAGTCCATAACAACATGGGATAGCCGCTCAACTCTTCCATGGTCCTCACCGTAGGTTTCCCCATAAGTGGATTCTCCACCCAAGCATGTTATGGCCCTACCCCGAAAGGTTCACTTCCTACGGCTACAAGCTTACATATTAGTATACTAGGGATAGCCTTTTCCCATCACCTTTAGCCACAGGCTCTCCTAGCTAAGGATTATATAGGACAGACTAGCCCCATCCACTAGATCCACCCAAGGGAAGGGTTTCCCTAAAAGGGGTACCAACCCCTGCTAACACCCCAGTCACTTTTCGATGCATGAAATGAAGTTCGTTGACTCTCCCTCCTGGGAGAAGAAGTTAGGGCACAGGACACTCATGGACTAGGCAAACTCCAGATAAGGGGACAAAAGTACTTATATTAAAATACCTTCAGGCCTGTTCACACCAGGTGCAGTAGGACAGCATAGGGCAGTTATTCCAGCGCAGTCCCACTACAAGACAAGGCAAAATGCCTTGTCTCCTACCTGGCTACTTCACGACATGACTGCAAGGGTATGTACTTTTTTTAGCATGTCAATCTGTGACATTTCAATGAAGGTAATTTAACAAAAAAGTAATTAGTTTAATAAGGCGCAACTGGCGAATCTGCAATGCTGTTATCCTACAGCACTCCAGCGGCTCTGTTCTTGTGCAACCCCTGGTAAGATACTTGTTCATACATCCCAACTTTTGGACTTGAATATGGGAGACATATTAGGGAGATGGCTAATGGGGCAAAAAGTGAGTGGGGTTAAATCAGGCAAAATATTGGGTGAGGCTTAAGGCTACTTTCACACTGGGGCGGCGGGCGGCGGCGGTAAATCGGCACTATTTTTAGCGCCGCTTTACCGTTGTTTCAGCGACGATATTCAGCCTTAGGTTTTAACCCAACTAGCGGCCTAAAAAGGGTTAAAACCGCCCGCATAGTGCTGTGCAGTGTATAAACCGCTCCTACAGCGCTGCAAAGATGCGGCTTGCAGGACTTTTTTTAATGTCCTGCAAGCGCACCACTCCCTCTGGCTTTCACACTGGAGAGACAGGAGTGGCTCTTTACAGGTGCTATGCAGGCGCTATTTTTAGCTCTGTAGCGCCTGTAAAGCACCTCAGTGTGAAAGTAGCCTTAAATCACTGGTAATCTTTTGAGGAGCGAGGGCCACTTTATTGACTTGGTAAGCGGTCGCGGGCCACAATGAACGTAAAGGGGGATGGCAGGTCTGTGTCCACTCTGCATATGTAGAGCAGACACAGATGCAACCCGCTCTACCCTAAGGGCCCTCCGATCCGCCCAGACAGAAGGGGACAGAGCCCCTTCTGTTTTTTTTAAGGAGATCAGACTGCAGATAGGCAGGTGTAAATGGACACAAGTCCGTTTACATCTGCCGCTCTATAGAGGTGAATGGAGAGTCCGTTTAAGTCCACCTGAAAAACAGACAGACATCGGACCGATCATGTGAAAGGGGCCTAAGGCTGCTTTCACACTGATGCACAGTGGTTTACCTGCTCCTCAACTGACCTCAATCTTCACTTCTTCCTCAGGATTCCTGCAGCTGGTTGGTACTGCTGGCTGGTACTGCCAGTGGGTACTGCAGACAGGTGCTGGTACTGCTGGCAGGTACTGTTGGCTGGTACTGGTACTGCTGGCTGGTACTGGTACTGCTGGCTGGTACTGGTACTGCTGGTGGGTACTGCTGACTGGTACTGCTGGCTAGTACTGCTGGTGGGTGCTGGTACTGCTGGCTGGTACTGATACTGATGACTGGTACTGCTGGTGGGTACTGGTACTGCTGGCTGGTACTGATACTGGTGGCTGGTACTGGTACTGCTGGCTGGTACTGATGTCTGGTACAGATGGTGGGTACTGGTACTGCTGGCGGGTACTTCTCGCTGGTACTGGTACTGCTGGCGGGTACTTCTGGCGGGTACTGGTACTGATGACTGGTACTACTGGCTGGTACTGCTGGTTGGTACTGCTGGCTGGTATGGTACTGCTGGTTGGTACTGGTACTGTTGGTTGGTACTGCTGGCTGGTACTGTTGGTACTGGTACTGCTGGCTGGTACTGGTACTTCTGGCTGGTACTGGTACTACTGGCTGGCACTGATAATGGTGGCTGGTACTGTCCCAGATCGCTGCTGTCCCAGATGGCGGGTTCCTGTGTCCCGACCTGCCATCCCCAAGCATAATTATGACAGAAGCATGCAGCTGCAGTAGAGAGCAGAGCCGATGCTTCCTGTCACAGGTGGAGTACATCTGGTATCACTCCGCCTGTGAAGGAGCCAGCGATATACAGGAAGCATCGGCTCTGCTTCCTCTAGTGGTGGCTCCGTTCTTCGCACTAATGCTTGGAGCTGGCAGGTTGGGGGCCCACGATCTGGGCTTGCCGACTCGCCATCTCAGAGCAAGACATCGGAGGGCGCTGCAGGCCACATGTGGCCCGCGGACCATCGGTTGGGCACCCCTGCCTTAAATGATAGTAAAGCCTTGTTATTTTGTTTTTTTTTTTTAACCACTTGCCTACTGGGCACTTTTACACCCTTCCTGCCCAGGCCAATTTTAAACTTTCAGCACTGTTGCACTTTGAATGACAATTGCGTGGTCATGCAACACTGTAACCATATGACATTTTTATAATTTTTTCACACTAATAGAGCTTTCTTTTGGTGGCATTTAATCACCACTGGGTTTTTTTTATTATTTGCTAAATAAACAAATAAACACCAACAATTGTTAAAAAAAAAAAAAACTTTGCAAACAGCTAATTTTTCTCCTTTACTGATGAGGCTGCACTGATGGGCACTTATGGGCTGCACTGATGGGCACTTATAGGCTGCACTGATGGACACTTATAGGCTGCACTGATGGGCACTGATATGTGGCACTGACAGGCACTGGTAGGCGGCACTGATGAGGAGGCACTGATGGGCACAGATTGGCAGCACTGGTGGGCACAGATTGTCAGCACTAGTGGGCACTGTTGGGCACTGTTGGGACTGCACTGATAATCAGGGCACTGATAATCAGTGCCCTGATTATCAGCGTACATGTCCCTCTTAGACAAGCTGGTTATCGGCTCTCTTCTCCTCTCCTTGCGCTGTGAGGAAAAGAGTGCCAATAACCGGCTTCTGTTTACATCCGTGATCAGCTGTGATTGGACACAGCTGCTAATGTGGTAAAAAGCCGCTGATTGGCTCTTTACCTCAATCTGTGATCAGCAGTGTCCAGGGGACACAGTGATCACAAAGCGCGCCGCCTGTGCCCCAAAGTGGGTTAAAGGCATGTATAACCTTATGGAAAGATTGTTGTTGAAATGAATGGTTTAGCAACAGGGTCTCTGAAATATATGATAGGGTGTCAAGTGGTTTAAAAAGGCCAAAACTTTTCTCTGGTGAGTTATTATCACGTGATTGGTTTAAATTGCGCTTTTAGCATACAGTATGTGATGCGGCAGCTTCCAAGATCAGGGTCCAAGTCTGTAAAATGTGGAGGTAAAAGGTTGAGCTGTAGACTTATGAGATTATGTATTGGAAGGGTTGGGGGAATAGTGGTGGTAGACCTGAGTGTAGAAGGTACTAAGGAGGGTAGCAACCTCTCTGAATAAATGTAGACAACATACCTTTTTTATAGTAGGTCACTTTTATTGTCTTCGAAATTGTTGCCCCTTTATTTCGCTGAAAGCTACATGTATAGCTGGTGACCAATGAGAGTAATTCTATGGCATTGGGGGTCAAACTGTATATGCTGCAGGTTGTGTTGCTTGTTGGGTTCCCTGTACCTCCTATTGAGAACAGACTGAGATTATTTACATAGAAGTTAGTAGAGTTACATTTTTCATTGCAAAACAGCAACATTTTTGTATACCATAAACAATGGCTCCCAGCTGTCCCTCATTTTTGAAGGATTGACACTCTTTTGTCAAGTAAAATAAAAAATAGCATTTTTGCTTGCTCATGATTGGATGATAGAAATCAGCAGGGCTTCTTCTCATTTCAGAGCTTTCCCTCAGATCTAGAGCAAATGCACTTGCAGTGCACAGTATTATTCGCCTCAAAGTGTTGCTACACATGATAGTGTGTGGATTCATTTATCTAAGGATGAAGGTATAATGGGAATAGGAGCAAATAATAAACACATTGGTGGAGTAAGAATAATAGAATTAGAGGATAACTGAGAGGCCAAGGTTTTCCATGTTGGTTGCAGCTGTTCACAACTCCAAAATGTATGAAAAAAGGACCTTTTGGATTTACAGCCTATGAAACAGCAATCAGAGGTCTCAGAAAACATGTTATGTAATCTAGATGGTGTAAAATACCATCTAGTTAAGACTTTTATAGCTGTTTCTCTAAAAAAACTATCATAGTTGACCATTTCTCTACATTATTGTTCCCATTTCATCATGTATGGCATTTCTTCAGCTGTGGGAGTGGATAATATTATATATTGTAAATGGCAGAAATGAGGCCTTTCCCTCTAGGGGAAATTTTACAATTTGTATTTGAAGGGAGTGTGAAGTTTAAAGTGGATGTAAACCCTCACATATACCCAGTGAAGTGAATAGCCTCAGATGATACACAGGGGTGAAACAAATCTCCCTACATAAGTTTTACATGTACCCTGTTTCCCCCAAAATAAGACCTAGTGTGATTGTCAGTGATGGCTGCAATATAAGCCCTACCCCCCAAATAAGCCCTACCCTGTTTCCCCCAAAATAAGCCCTGCCCTGAAAATAAGACCTACAAGGACTTTAACTAGGGCTTATTTGGGGGGTAGGGCTTATATTGCAGCCATCACCGACAACAACGCTAGGTCTTATTTTCGGGGAAACAGGGTATACCTGCCTTCAGCTTTATATACCGTTTAGAAAGTGCACATCATGTTAGAGATTTTCACTTCCTCATTTAGCACTGGGTGTGGATTTTTTGCTTACACTGGGAGACAACTGATTGGAGGAAAGGCACACACCCACTCTCCACATAGGCAGATACTTTCAGAGCTGTGTTGTGAACAGACCAGTTCTCTGCTAATCTATTTATAGCACCCACCCTGACACAAAACTCAGGCTGGTTTGATCATAGATCTGACAGAGAACTTGTCAGAAGTTATCATGCTTATAACAGAAGAACGGAGCAGGAGAAAGCCACAGGACATAGGGCTTAGAAGAGAGATAAGAAAACACTACGGATATATGTGCCCAGCTCAAATTTCATGAATGGGGTTTACATCCACTTTAAGTGACGCTAAAGTGTAAAGTGGAGCAAAAAAATGCTTGATTTGCTATAAACTGATTCTTTTAAACATGTGCAGAAAAAAAGGGCAAAAACAAAAGGGTTAAATAAGTTCTATGGTCACAGCATGCACTTTCATTTTATAACATCAGCATTGTAATAACAATACAATCAATACCTATTATTGACAATCCAATATAAGATTACTTGAAAAATCTCCTTTCACGTTATGAGTGCTGCCTGTCTGCTGGCCAGTTCTTTACACAGTTTCCTGTATTCCCTGAATGCTTTGCAGCTTCTCCTCTGCTGTTTACTTATATTTACAAGGACTACATTTCCCATGGTACCTTGTGATTCCTGTACTGACCTTGTAGGCAGATAGTGGTTAATGCTGCCCCAGCAGGTAAGTTGGGAGTTACTTGTGTTTCCAGGGTTTTCCCTGGGTCTGCCCCCCAGCCGCTCCCCCCCGGATCCTGTGAGCTACAAAAAGGACAGAGGCGTGGACCTTGGGGGCCTAGGAGGTTCTTGTTGCTGTCCTGCTAGTTTGGTTCTAGCTGTTTCGGTTTGGCCTGACCCGTGCATTGCAATGTACTACAGTAAAGTAGAGAGCATCACACAGCACAGCAGTCCACAATGCACATACCATGCATTTTGTAAGAAAAAAAAAGTCTTACTGTAAAAAAAGGTTCTTGTGCAGTGTTTGCCCCTTGCAGTGTGTTGGCAGCTTTATTGCAACGTACACTGTAGAAGGCCTTAACACATCACAAGGGATTTCAAAACCATAAATTGGCTCTCACCCTCGTTTGAACGTCACCCTCATGTTTTTTCACCTTAATGCATCCTATGCATTAAGGTGAAAAAACACCAGGCAGTGACCCCCCCCCTCCCCCCCCGTTTTACTTACCTGAGCCCTGGAATTTCACCCGGCGGAGACGCGCTCTTCCTCTGCCCGGGGTTCTCGGCTCTAGATTGGATAGATTGATAGCAGTGCAGCCATTGGCTCCCGCTGCTGTCAATCAAATCCAATGATGCGGGCACTGGGGGGGCAGGGGCAGAGTTCGGCATTCGTGTCTATGTAAGCAAATGCTGGACTCGGGAGCGTGCCCGCAAGGTAACCCCCGGGAGAGCGCTTCTCCCAGGGGGTTATACAATTCGGGGAGGAGCCACGAGAGCCGCCGGGGAACCCCAGAAGACGAGGTTCGGGGCCACTCTGTGCAAGACAAACTGCACAGTGGAGGTAAGTATGACATGTTTGTTATTAAAAAATTTTAAAAAAAAATGCAAACCTTTACAATCACTTTAATTGTAGTAAAAGTTAAAGCCTCACTCTGGCATTGATGTCAGTCCCAGACACACCTCCCTCCTACGTCCCTCTGTGTGATCACTGGAACAAAAAAAAGGAACTCCCTTCCTAAATGCCAGATTTTAGTAGAAAGGCAAAAGTTTTTTTTTTTTTTTTTTTCATTTTGGATAGAGTAAGGGAAGGTTATGACCCCTGTCAGATTTATTTTTGCTATATGTGTCCCATTGGGAGATTTCCCTTCACTTCCTGTTACATAGCCAAACAGGAAGTAAAATAAATACCTTGTAAAGTGAGGGAATCTCTAGTTGTCACCAGAATTAGTGTCCCCATTGGAAGATTTGCCCTCTAATACTGTTCTGGGGACTATCCAAAATGTTAGATTTTCTTTTACCTTCATGTTTGATGATAATGGTAAACAGGACAAATAGAGAGGGTGAATCTTCCTAATGGGGGCACAGACAGCAATAAAAACCTAATCCCTCTCCACTCTGTCCAAAACGAAATGACATTTTTGTTTGACCCCAGTCATGTGACGCCACAGTCCGTGTCTTCTCTTCTTCTGTTTACTTCCTACTTGAGGTCCTTTTTTAGGTGCCCACATCACTGCCTGTGTGACACAGGGACACTTCCTATTGGATGGTCAATGGCAAAGTCCTCTCAGGAGAGAGAAATGATGACTGACCTCATCACAGGGGGGCGACAGGGGATGCTGCAAATACAGAAAAATACTTCCTCATGACCTGTGCAGCACTCTTATCGGTCACATTGTTATCAGTTCTCTTTTGTGGGCTACAGAACACCTCCCCATATGTTATGGGGAAGAGGAGAGGGAGAGATAGGCTGTCGGTCTTGTTTTATGTTTGCCTCAGCGATTGTTCATGTTTACGCTCGTAGTGGCGAAAACCCGCGTACAGCTGCATACAGCCATTCAATACTATGGTGGTCTGTACATGGCAGCTGTGTATTCCAAGTGTGGATATTTACCTGCAATTGACATTATACGGCGGCATGTGACCATGTGCATGAGGCTTTTAATGCCTCAAGTGGTCTTTTTATGTTGGTCTGGTGTTCAGCTGTATTTTTACTGACCCATTGAAATGAAAATAATGTAAGGAGCTCACCTGCGGGTCCATTCTCAGTCCATGTTACATTAAATTCCCCAATATCAGGACTACAACAGGTCAGGTTAAATTCATCGCCATCGCTGAATGAGTCCACATTGTCTGATGAGCTGATCTGTAGCGTCTTAATATTACCAAGGATCGTGCTTTTAGCTTGCAGTGTTCCACTACTGTTAAGAGAGCAGGTGTAATTCCCTAGAAAAAAGGAATGTGTCCAGACGTTAAGGAGCATCAGGGACCAGAAAGGAGAATTCCAAGTCAGTGCTCAGAACCCAATGGTTGGGGATTGTCCAGTCAAACAGTACATACGGAAATGCACATGCCACTTAAGGCCTGTTTCACACAGGCTTCAGCCTGTATAGGAGCAGTGTGAACAGCAGGCTTTGACAAAGCATTTGCAGAGCTTTCAGCAAGCTTTGTTGTAGCATTTAAAGTACCATTCAACTCAAGTTTGTAAATGCTAAGCACAGATCCTAATGGGAGTGGTGATTGCCCTTTAAGCAAGCTGCTAGCAGGCTTCAACAAGCTTCAAGAAGTGCTGAAGCCTGCTAGCAGCTTGTTTAAAGTGGCAATCCGCACTCCTATTAGGATCTGCGTTCAGCATTTACAAACTGGAGCTGAATGGAACTTCAACAAAGCTTGCTGAAAGCTCTGCGAATGCTTTGTCAATGCTTGCTGTTCACACTGCTCTTATACAAGCGAAAGCCCCTGTAAAATAGGCTTTAATCTTTCTGGTTAAATAAACATTATTGGTCATGAATTGTACATAATGCAGGTACAGATTTTGTTCCCTCTCTCTGAGCCTTCATTCAGGGCTTACATTCTTTCTGCATGTGAGCAGGCAGATAGCCTAAAGTGAAACGTCACCCTCTCAATCAGTATTGACTATTTTTAATACTTATATAATACTTATATAATATAATACTTAATATTATATTTACCTAATTAAAACATTTTTAGCTACTTCTTGGTTTTCAGGCCTAGGCCAATGATGTTATACACCCCATGAGTCTTCAGGAGGGGAGGAGGCGTTTTCTCAGGTAAGCACACCCTCCTGCCTGCAAGTCTGAGCTAAGGGCAGATGGATTCCAGGAAATGAATACTACAACATTTGCCCTTACTCAAGATGGCCATGGCCGAAATGCTAGGGGGTATTTTTCAAAGTGATTTCTCAGCAAAATAAAGCATGGAGACATGGTTGGAAGGGGGAGTTTGCTTTAAATATTACATTTTAATTAAATAGCATTTTTGGTTTGTGGTGTGACACTTACCTGTCCAAGAATCCAGTGCTTGTTTCAGGTCCCTGATGCCGGCATGTTTACTTTGGGAAGCCGGCTATGACTCCTTGTGACTTTCTCAGCTGGCTTTCCACTACACACGCATGAGCCACACCACGCTTTGTGAATGGTTCCACAGCCTCCTAGGAACTGTAACATGTCCCAGAAGGTTGCGGACAAAGAGAGGGGGGCCAAACTTCCTCTTGAATCACCTGTGGGAGTGGGTACCTATCATCAAAACTAGGTACACACTGCCCTCCCCCCCCCCCCAAATAAAATGTGTCCAACAGTGGGTGAAATTCCACTTTAAAGTGATCCTGTTGGCAAACAAACCCACAATAAAAGGTTTCTCAGTAAAGAAAAATCAAATTGAACCTCTCCTGCTGCCCACATCACTGAAGGCCAAGTCACTTGCCAGCTGAAATTTCTTCAGAAGCAATCTCCTGGTTCCCCGCTATGCTCATTGCTTCCTTCTGCTGAAATCCACAACACTACAGAACACAGGAGGCAGGAGAGGCAAGTATTCATTTTTTTACAGGGAGACATTTATTAGGGGTTTCATTTTGGCAAAACAGTTACTTTAAAATAAAGCTGCAGTCTTCCAATACTAGGCATTAGGTTCGCTTTATAGAAGGCATCATAGGCGGGTTGGACCTTGCTCATACTTCTTCTTGATCCACCATCCCAGAACGCCAAGAAAATATTTGGTAATTTCATAAATGGGAGTAACACCCGAAACCCCCATCTCCATAAGGCTGTCCTGGGTGTCTTAGAGGCCAATCACAGGCCTGAGAGATGTCACATGAGGGCGGGAAGGAGTTTACTGAGTCCTGTGCAGGTTTTGACTTTTAGAAAGTGGAAGTTTGTAGAGGGATTTCAGAATGTTTCAGGAGAGGAACAGGACTATGCAAGAGAGCAGGGAAGGTAAGTACAGCCTCCTATAAAGTGAACTTGTTACTTTGCCTACTATAATGTGAAAAGCTCACTGTGCACAGTGAGATCAGTTCAAACAGGGGAGGAAGCTGTACAACTGTGCAGGACTGAAGGTAGGACTGGAGCTCAAGCTTTAAACTCACACATTGCTTATCATGCATGTAATTATAATGAAAAAAAAACAGCTTAGAACCAGGTTTGGTTTAATGGTTCACATACCTTGATCAGAATCAGTTACGTCATTCACCGTCAGTGTATATAGCACCATTGTGCCTTGCCAGTTGGAAGAGGTGTTATATTTTTGAACGTTTGGAATTTTTACAGAGTTGTGATACCAGGCAATGTTCCCGAGTTCTCTAAACAGACAATCAATTGTTACCGTATCTCCCTGGAAAACGGTGCTCGGAGAAATTAATATTGTCTTTGCTGTATGACAAAATAAAAATGTGATTAATGAAGAAAAATCTCAAGCAAAACAAAAAAGTGAAAGGTTAGGGTTGGGGATAGAATTAGTGTTTCTCTGTTACTCAGTATCTAACATCCTGCTCCCAGCTAATGAGAAGCCATTAAATGGTCCAAGAACAGGTCCAGGATAGTAGAAAGGACTTTTTTTAGCCTCCAGATGTTATGTGACACTTTTTGCTCTCCTTTAACCACTTGCCATTTTCACACACATTCATAATCTGCATTTATAAGATAGAAAATTACTTAGAACCTCCAAACATGAAATATTTTTTGAAAGCAGAGGCCCTGGAGAATAAAATAGTGGCTGTTGCAAATTTGTGGGTGACACAATATTTGCACAGCCATTTATTAAATGCAAATTTTCAGGAAAAAAAATACACCTAAATGAATTTTAGTGCACACAATATAATACCAATTTTTTTTGGTAAAATATAAAATAGGATGTTGTGTTGAGTAAATAGGTATCGAACATGTCAAGATTTAAAATTGCGCATGCCTGTGATATGTCGACATACTAAGGTACATAAAATTGTCCTTGGGCCACACTTTAAAAGCCTTCACAGTTTAGAATTAAGCGTGAGCTATGGCACTAGAATTATTGCTCTTACTCTGACGTTTGCTGCAATACCCCAAGTTTGTTGTACAATTATCTGTTACATTTGCATTCTGGACCTATGTGGGCATTTTTATTTATTTTATTTTATTTGTTAAATTTTTTAAAATTAACTTTATTGCTATCACAAGTGGTGAACAAGACCCTTGTCGGTTATTTACTAAAACTGCACGGTGCAAAATCTGGTGCAGCTCTTAAAGAAATCAATCAGCTTCCAAAATGTATTGTCAAAGCTTTATTGAACAAGCTGAAGTTAGAAGCTGATTGGCTACCATGCACAACTGCACCATATTCTGAGTGCACATGTTTTAGTGAATCCCCCCTTGTGATAGCTTTGAGCAGTGACAGGTACTCTTTATTGAGGCATTAGGGGTCTATTAGATACATAATGTCTCCTCTGCCCTTTAAAGTATCTGTTCAAACATTGATCCTGTTTGATGAGATGCTTTCCTGGCTGTAACAGCCAAGGAAAGACTGCTCTGAAACCGTAAATGACTTAGACTGCTTTTACACTGAGGCGCTTTACAAGTGCTACAGCACTAAAAATAACGCCTGCATAGCGCCTGTAAAGCGCCTCTCCTCTCACCCCAGTGTGAAAGAGTGCTTTCACACTGGAGCGGTGCGTTTGCAGGACGGTAAAAAAAGTCCTGCAAGCAGCATCTTGCAATGCTATAGAAGCGGTGTACACACCGCTCTTAAAGCGCCCCTGTCCATTGAATTTTAATGGGCAGCGCCGCCAAACCGCTGGCAAATCGCCGCTGCAGTGGCGCTTTGCGGGTGGTTTTAACCATTTTTCGCGCGTCAGCAGGAAATAAAAGTGCCCCACTAGCGGCCGAATAGCACCGCTAAAACGGCACTAAAAATAGCGGCACTTTATCGCCGATGCCCCCAATGCCCCAGTGTGAAAGCAGCCTAAATCCTTGACGCTTCTGGCGTCTTTCATCACAGGGGAGAATGGGGAATGGATGTTCCTCCTTCTCTTCCGATGGCAGCCACTCTGACTGCTTACAGCGGTTCCTCAGTCCTCAGTGGAACAGGACAGAGCGGTTGGGGGCTACAAAGCCACTCAGATCACTTTTACTGGAAAGCCAATCGCCGCCTTAAAAAATGGTACTAGCTGCAGGCATGATTCTGATATAACTGCTTGCTGCCTCAGACATTTATATGCATCCCAAGGTGCAGCAGGAGGTTAAAAAGCCTTAATTTGACTTTCACAATTGGCTTCAATGCATTTCACCAAAAAAGTAAAATTTTGCAAAATATCCTGATTCCTGCCAAATGCTTCATTCTCAATTTTGTTTATACTGATTCCTGATATTTAATTTATATTATGTTACAGAGATCATAACCAAAGTTGTGATAGTGGTAGAAGGAAGAATGTGACTTCAAGATAGGCTTAAACTGAATTTTGGCAGAAAAATGCAAGTGACTCTGCAGCACACCCCCATCCCCTCCCCAGAGTTTGCCTACAATTGAATATTAGTTTTGATTGAACTGACCCTTTATGACTCTAGACATAAAATAGAGACAATTCAAAGAAAGCACAAAAGAAATTCCAATGGGTTGCTAATGGGCTTGCACTCACAATAATGGCATATAACAGTGTAAATTCCATTATATAAATACATATATAATATTTAGCTCAGCGCACGTGTCTCTATATAAGCAATATTTAAAAATGATCTTAAATGTAAAACTTTTTTCGTTTTTTGAATAGAGCAGGTAAGGGTTAAATCATGTGCTTAGTTTCTATTGATGACCCTAGCCCCCAGTGGTGGCCCCCAGTGGTGGCCCCCAGTGGGCTCTTAAAAGGAACATATGAAGCATGCCTTCTAGAGAAGGGAAACATGAAGTTCAGCTCAGTCCTACCTGTGGACATAAAAGAAAGGGAAATCTCCCCGAAGGAGATGTAGTTTTGACTAAGATTCCAGTTTTAGAGTGAAGTCATACCTTATTGCCTGGAGTATTCTACATTTTTCATGACACCAGAATTTTCATTTAATTGAATGTAGACGTTATTACACAAGTGTACTATTAAATTTTGACATTGTACTTTAGTTTATTCATTTATTTATTTTCTGTAAAGTGGGTCAAAATACCCCAGAGCTATTTACGTGTGTACATCAATAACTGTCATGTAGCTCCTTAGGTATGCGGTCACACATATTTTTGATGGGCGGATTACAGTAAGAGGCATGTTACTTATCTCTGATGTCAAACAAAAATATGTAGAAAATTAGGCTGACATATTAACTGCTGAATTGTGTTCTATATTACAGTCATTGGAGTGGCTATATGAAGTAAAGACATGACCTCTTTACAGTTGGCAAGGAGGTTGAATCTAGGAGGGCTAACTATAAATTGATAATTTGTTCCAGCTTGGTTGGTAGCAGGAGGCAGGATGGGAGAATCTGCAGGGGAGAGGATTGAGGTTGCTGAGGAGCATCAAGCTGACCATAGCATTTGGATGGCACCATCCCCTTTTGAACCATTTACAACTTTGTAGTGCAAGAGCAGCATGATTTAATACAAATTAAAAGGCTCATTGGACAGGCTCTCAAAATTTACCCTTAAAGAGATTGTAACCCTTAAACCCATATAGCAGATTAAACAGCACAGTGCTTGTGCGGCCTAATCTCCCTCTCTATGCTGTAAAAAACCTGTTCCCATGTCCCCCTTAGTGTGCTGACCACAGTAATCATGGCTGCTGATCCATGATTACCGTGGTCAAGTTACGTGCCTCTGTCATCCCACTGCTCTCCTCTCTCCCCCTCCCTGCCTGACTGTTGGCTCCTGTCGTGCTCATAAGTTTACATAACCTGGCAGAATTTCTGATTTATTGGCCATTTTTCAGAGAATATGAATGATAACACAAAAACTTTTCTTTCACTCATGGTTAGTGTTTGGCTGAAGCCATTTATTATCAATCAACTGTGTTTACTCTTTTTAATAATGGCAACAGCAAATACCCAAATGACCCTGATCAAAAGTTTACATACCCCAGTTCTTAATACCATGTATTGCCCCCTTTAACATTAATGGCAGCTTGAAGCCTTTTGTGGTATTTGTGGATGAGGTTCTTTATCTTCTCAGATGGTAAAACTGCCCATTCCTATTGGAAAAAAGCCTCTAGTTCCTGGAAATTCTTGGGCTATCTTGCATTAACTGCACGTTTGAGATCTCCCCAGAGTGGCTCAATGATATTGAGGTCAGGAGACTGAGATGGCCACCCATGAACCTTCACTTTATTCTGCTGTAGCCAATGACAGGTCGACTTGGCCTTGTGTTTTGGATCATTGTCATGTTAGAATGTCCAAGTACATCTCATGCACAGCTTCCTGGCTCATAAATGCAAATGTTCCTCCGGTATTTTTTGATAACATACTTCATTCATCTTGCCATCAATTTTAACCAAATTTCCTGTGCCTTTGTAGCTCCCACATCCCAAAAACATCAGTGATCCACCTCCCTGTTTCACAGTAGGAATGGTGTACCTTTCATCATAGACCTTGTTGACATCTCTCCAAATGTAGCGCTTATGGTTGTGGCCAAAAAGCTCAATTTTGGTCTCATCACTCCAAATTACTTTGTGCCAGAAGGTTTGAGGCTTGTCTCTGTGCTGTTTGGCGTATTGTAGGCAGGATACTTTGTGGCATTTGTGTAGTAATGGTTTTCTTCTGGCGACTCAACCATGCAGCCCATCTTTCTTCAAGTGCCTTCTTATTGTGCATCTTGAAACAGCCATACCACATGTTTTCAGAGAGTCCTGTATTTCACCTGAAGTTATTTGTGGGTTTTTCTTTGTATCCCGAACAATTTTCCTGGCAGTTGTGGCTGAAATCTTAGTTGGTCTACCTGACCGTGGTTTGGTTTCAACATAACCCCTCATTTTCCACCTCTTGATTAGAGTTTGAACACTGCTGATTGGCATTCTCAATTCCTTGGATATCTTTTTATATCCCTTTCCTGTTTTATACAGTTCAACTACCTTTTCCCGCAGATCCTTTGACAATTCTTTTGCTTTCCCCATGACTCAGGATCCAGAAACCTCAGTGCAGCACTGAATGAAAGATGCAAGGGTCTGTCAGGAGTCCAGAAACTCATTGACCTTTTATACACACATACCAATTACAAGCGAACAGATCACAGGTGAGGATGGTTACCTTTTAACGGCCATTCAAACCCCTTTGTGTCAACTTGCGTGGATGTTATCAGGCCAAAATCACCAGGGTATGTAAACTTTTGATCAGGGTCATTTGGGTAGTTTCTGTTGCCATTATGATTTAAAAAGAGTAAACACAGTTGATTGATAATAAATGGCTTCAGCCAAACACTATCCATGAGTGAAAGAATTTTTTTGTGTTATCATTCATATTCTCAGAAAAATGGCCAAAAAAAAAAATCATAAATTCTGCCAGGGTATGTAAACTTATGAGCACAACTAGATATACATAAATATATATATATATATATATATATATATATATATATATATATATACTGTATATCTATATATAGATATATAAATATCTCTATATCTATCTATCTATCTATCTATCTATCTATCTATCTATCTATCTATCTATCTATCTATCTATCTATCTATCTATCTATCTATCTATCTATTTAGATAGTTAGATAGATAATATATCTTTTACATCTTCAGAGAGACGAGAGAGACCATTCGAAAAAAAAAAATAGCCTGGAGCCTGCAGGCAGCTTAGTTGTGGTTTCAAGCCTCAAAGCAATCTATGTTGCTGTGCTGCCTCTTTGCATACTTTGTGAAGTTTTAAATGTTTATGTCCAAATCAATAATAGGATCTATAGTAAAAAAAAACACATACAAAACAGCAATCTAAAAGTAGTACTTATAATAAAGTTAACTCAAATGTCAGTGAATCTGATGAGGGGATTGACTTACAATTGCAGTATTTTTGCAGTGGAAGTTTGGTGATACATGTGCAGCTTGTATCAGTACATGGTCCAAGTGTTCCAAGACAGTCATAATCCTTATCACAGGAACAGTTTGCTTGTGATTCAGTTAGAATACATACTAAAAGATGAAAAAGTTATAGCAAGATATTGCAATATCTAAATGTTTAGTATAAATCTGGTTTTATTTATTTATTTATTTTATCAAGGTATTTTATTTCACAGACCTGCCATTTGGTCATCCACCCTGTGTTCTGCATTGGGCCTATAAATCTGCCTGCTTTTGGCAATAACCTAAGCAATTTTCTTCTACTAAAATCAAAGCTTAGCTCCCAAATGTCCCAAAATGTATTTGTGGGGACTTTCCCTCTGGTAGCACCAAATCCCTCTGTCTTCTCTCCTTGTTATTTTTTTAGGTCAGGTTTCCCTTTTAAACTGCCAAAAGTGTCATACTACACACATCTTCTCATCTAACTAGGGTTGCCACCTTTTCTTCAAGCCAAACACTTTAGCGGCCTGGTACACCTTTGGGTGCCCCAAGAAGAGTAGTAATGTAGTGCGCATAGTGTGCTGCAGCGAACAGTGGGTGTGGCCAAATTGCTCTTGCTGACATCATCTTCCTGCCCCCCAGTGATGCCGAACCTGCCCCCAGACAGCCACCCACAGGCTTCAGGGCAACAGATTTGTGTGTGAATGTCTTGGTTACTTGGGGAGCCACAGCCCGGTCTGAATGTGTCCAGGTTTCAGTCTGCCTGAAACCCAGACACATGATTCAAAACATGGACTGTCCGGGTAAATCTTGGACAGGTGGCAACCCTACATCTAACCTTCAGATTTTTCTGTTTCCCATTTTCAAATGTTAACTTAAAAGAAAAGCAGTGATTAAGAATTAGCCATAGGTTGAAGCGGTTTAAATGATAATTTATTGCACATCATGGTCTGTGTAATAGCTGTGTAACATGAATGTTGCCTTTTGCCTAAATATTGTATTCTAAAATACAAGTTAAAAAAATGAAAAAGCAGCTTTGAGCAGGTTAATGCAGCTTAAAGGGAAGTAAACTGCAGGTGAAATACACTTGTCAATTAACAATGCATGATCTAAGACAGGGGTCTCCAAACTTTCCAAACAAAGGGCCAGATTATTGTCCTTAAGAATTTAGGGGTCCGGACTGATAGGGTTGAAATAATGACTTAGAGTTCCACTTTAATTGTTTCTGTTTTTTCTTACCTGTGTACGTATCAATTGTTCTATTTAAATTGTTTGTGCTCCTTTCTTACCTGTGTACGTATCAATTGTTCTATCAATCTGTATCTAGATGGAATTTGGAACTGCTGAATAATCATTACATGTTCGCTGATGAGAAACTCTTTGTACCTTAACCTCATTTGGTAATGCCGATAAGATTACTGCTTTTGGAACTGCCTATAAAAGAAGTAAAGGGAGCAGTCCTTTTTGGGGGGATGCTCAGAACTGTGATACAGACATACCTGACTCCGTGTCATTATTCTTATAGAAGCAATAATTTGGCAAAGCAATATAAACTTAAGCAACTTGTTTAAAAGTTGAACCTAACATTTTGGTGCCTGAACAGGGACTCACCGATGATACTACAAGAGGTGGTTGAGCTACGCTGACGGAACAAAAAGACAGGCATTCCGGGAACCACAGATCAAAAAAAACCTGCGCAGGTAAGAAAAAGCTTTATTTTTCTTATATTCTGTGCTCCCCTGATTTGTGCCTATCCGTTCTGTCAGTTACGGTTCTCCTGGTTTTAAAACACCAGCCTCTGTAGTGGTGAGTCTAGAATTACTGGATATTTTAGTTTATATTGCTGG
This sequence comes from Aquarana catesbeiana, assembly GCF_042186555.1. Lineage (NCBI taxonomy): Eukaryota > Metazoa > Chordata > Amphibia > Anura > Ranidae > Aquarana > Aquarana catesbeiana. Next base: position 61,471,099 of record NC_133327.1, read on the forward strand.
AATTATTTGTTTGTTTTGTCTGTCTTGTCTGTCTTGTCTGTCTTGTTGAGAAAGTGAATGAGCCTTGTCAAGGATGGTATGAGTTAGAAGGGGATTGCCGAACTAAGCAACGGAATGCGCCTTACCTCACACGATTGGGAACCTGAGGGCTTGTGAGCTTGGGGGTCTGACGCTTATGCTTAACCTCACATCTAACTCATAAACCATAGACGGGTTGAGAGTATAAGCCCTGTCTGCTCCATAAAGCAGGGATAAGAGTGTATGAGAGGGATTCCCAGATACGGGGAGGGAATAAGGTCTCAACAAAGTCCCGAGATCTAGTCGGATACCTGGCCACTTAAAGGAATGCTTGTATATGTTGTAGCCGCATTTTTGTATATGTTGTAGCCGCATTCTGGTTTGTTATTGGGCTAGCATATAAAGTAATTATTTATTATTGGGCTAGCATATAAAGTAATTCGGTTTCAGAAATCTCATTCCGGAGAGGTTTCTAGAATTCTAGCACCCTAGGAGGAAGGCAACGAGGAACTAGTGTAACTTAGCTGGTTTGCTATTGGGCTAGCATATAAAGTAATTATTCATTCTTGTATATGTTGTAGCCGCATTATATTGTACACTAAGTGTCCCACACGCTACCTAGGCAGGACTGTTAGAATGGGCCAGAGGAACACAAAACCCCGTCAGGGAATTGTGGCGCACTATACGGTGCCACAGATAATTAAGAACATTTATGGGAAAACCGAAGCACAGGACTTAAAGGATGTCCTTCGTAAATTTAAGGTGAAAGGAGCAGCGGGCTTAGACCCGGATGTATGGAGTGAAATAAAAAGGGACAGACAAGGAGAGGTGTTAGAGAAGCAATGGATGCGTCAGGTTCAATGCTTAATTAAGGTCTCAAATAGAGCGAAAGAAGAGGGGTGGAAGTATAATCCAGATTGTGATGGTTGGGATATGAAAGATAGAAGAACAAAAAATGTTGAGGCTCCCAGCTCAGCCATCCCACCCCCATACACTGACGTAGAACGCAAACCACACAAGATATATCCGGTACTTGAGGGGAGAGGATGGGTTTGTCAGGATTGTGGAGCACAAAACCCAGAATGGGCAGTAGAATGTGTGCATTGTGGGGCACAAAAACCTCATCCAGAAACTGTAGCTCCCGTACGCACTGATACATGCATTGTTCAGGTAAACAATCCAGAATTTGGACAAGCAGCCCATCCAAATGCCCCGCCTACTGTCACTCGTAGAATGCAAATAAGGACTTGGGCACCATGGTCGGCAGACACCCTTATGGCATTAATACAGAGCGCCCCAGACCCGGTAGCAAAGCCAGCTGCTTTTTGTAGATTTGTGACACAGTTAATGAATACACATGAAGCGACCTGGCAGGATGAGGAGGATTTATGCAGACATAAAATTACTCTGACCCTGTTTAACCAGTTTATGACCGACCTGCAGACCAAGCTGTGGGGGATGGCAATTTAGAGACAGGACACACGTCAGACACATAGACTCAAGGGCCCCTTTTATTGCTAGATTAGAAGCTTTTTGTCAGGCAAAACAACAGGAGAGGGGGTCCATATCACCCATGAAGCAAATGCCAGGACAGACTGTATCGGAATTTTACTTATCTATGGAAAGTATGATGGCAGATGAGGGAATGGATTTAGAGCTGCCAGTCACGATCTGAGCCTTCAATAGACAGTTTATGGAAGGATTAATTCCACAGATAAGTGAGAGACTGAAAGCCTGCACACCACCCTTAATTTGTTGCGATTTTTGGCAGAAAAAGGTTGCAAGGTTAATAAGAAAAAGTTGCAAGTGTGTCAGGAAAAAGTTATCTTTTTGGGACATTGTATATCACAGGGTACGAGACATCTCACTGAGGAGAGGGTTCAAGTGATAAAGGGAATGTTACCCCCACGGAATTTCAAACAATTGCGTATGTTTTTAGGTATCGTGTCATATTGTAGACAGTGGATACCACACGCTAGCGCTTTGATGCAGCCATTATACGATTGTTTGAAAATTGTACCGTATGTGCTTACAGAAGTAGCTTATGAGTCGTTTATCACTTTGAAAAAGTTGTTGATTTCTGCCCCGGCTATTGGTATACCAGATTACACCAAGATATTTAATCTGTACATTGCTGAGATCACTGGACACGCCACAGGTGTTCTGACACAGGCACATGTAAAACAAAGACCAGTCGCTTACTTTTCAGCAGCATTAGATCCAGTATCTAGAGGTTCACTGTCTTGTGTACGGGCGGTAGCTGCAGTGTCAATTATCATAGATAAGTCATCAGAGATTGTTCTAGACAATCCAGTCGTAGTGCATACCACACATGACATACATGCAATCTTGTCTCAGGTACAGCCCAAACACATTTCAATGGCTAGGCAATTAAGATTACAGTGTACTTTACTCTTACCTCCAAATGTTACTTTTCAGCGCTGTACAACCTTAAATTTGGCCACCTTTTTGCCTCTTCAGTCACCAGATTTGGCAAGGGGGAATGATAGTACTAATAGTACTAGTGAGAAAAGAAATGAGGACACTGACACTCTTTTGTTTAAAGAAGTAGATCAGCACGATTGTTTTCAGCTCATGGAACAGGAGACAATGGGATTCCCACATGTTACAGATACACCAATTTTAAATGCTGAGCACACCTTGTATATAGATGGTAGTAGGTTTGCTGATGACAAGGGTAAATATCACACAGGGTATGCCTAAGTGACTGATACGCAGGTAATTGAAGCACAGGCCTTACCAGCCCACATGTCAGCACAAGAAGCAAAATTAAAAGCTTTAGAACAAGCCCTAGAATACTTAAAAGGACGAGAAGGGAATATTTACACTGACTCCGCTTACGCTTATGGCGTAGCGCATGATTATGGCCATATATGGAAGGCTAGAGGTTATCTGACAGCAGCAGGTACACCTGTAAAACATGGAGAAGGGATTAAGAGAGTCCTGAACAATCTTCAAAAGGTTAAACGAGTAGCCATTATGAAGATAGCGGCACACACGAGCGCAAAAACAATTGAGGCAAAAGGAAATGCATTTGCAGATTTGACTGCAAAACAGGCAGCTCTAGGGGAAGGAAGCCCTGAGACCTTAGCAGCGGTAGAGGTGAGTATCCCAGAACCAACATGGCAGCAGCTGAGTAAATTACAGGAGCAAGCAGGGGAGAGCGAGAAAGATAAGTGGGTCAGGATGGGAGCAGCACCAGACCTTGACAATGTATGGAGGGAAGGAGGCAAAATATGCCTGCCTGCCTCTCTGTACCCAGAAATGGCAGCGGCAGTTCACCTACCCACACACGTCAGTTCCAATTCCATGTATAGGATTGTGAACCAAGGATGGCTCGCCCCTGGATTCAGTAGCACTGCAAGAAACTACTGTGCAGCCTGCCAAATCTGTCTCCTGAATAACCCAGGACAGAGAGTAAAAACCCTACGAAAACACCAGGTCCGGGCCCAATACCCCTTCCAGAGACTGCAAATTGATTACATACAAATGCCTAAGAGCGGCCCTTTTGAATTTGTCCTCGTGTGTATCGATTTATTCTCAGGTTGGCCCGAAAGTTATCCAGTAAAATCGGCTACAGCTAAAGCCACAGCTAAGAAACTGATCACTGAGTTAATACCTAGGTTTGGTCTTCCTGAAACCATAGAATCAGATAGGGGGACACACTTTACAGGAGAAATCATGCAGAATGTGATGACCATGTTAGGGGTTCAACAAAATTTTCACACCCCTTACCACCCACAGAGTTCAGGATCAGTGAAGAGAGTAAATGGGACAATAAAGTTAAAAATACAAAAAGCCATGCAAGAGTTAAACAAGCCTTGGCCAGAATGCCTGCCTTTGGCTTTGTTCTCTATAAGGTACACTCCAACAGGAAAGACAGGATTATCCCCATATGAGATACTTTTTGGGAATGCACCTAGATTGGGTTTATACTTTCCACAGAGTATGCAATTGCAATGTGATAGTTTGACTGCATATGTGATACAATTACAACAACGTCTAACTAAGATCCACAAAAGTGTGTATTCTTCTCTTCCAGACCCTAATTCAATAACAGGTACACATACTCTGCTACCAGGGGATTATGTATATGTGAAGAAACACACCAGAAAGACATTGGAACCCAGGTTTGAAGGTCCTTACCAAGTACTCTTGACCACAGCCACCTCAGTAAAGCTGGAAGGAAAACCTACCTGGATACACGCATCACATTGCAAGAAACAACCCGAGAAAACAACATGATGAAATATCTACTTACATATTTTTTGTTGAAGATTGTTGTTTTACAAATATATGCATGGACTCCTGGTATTAATGTACTTGAAGTAGAGGAAACAACAACTTTCGAATGGGCTATAGATGATCCTAAAGTAGCAAATTATTATTGACAAAGGTAGACTAGTACATCTTTCCTCACAGATACAACAGGATACTGCACCACATTGGTGGGATATATTTAGTGGAATGTCTTCTACAGCAACCAATACCTTTCACTGGTTGTTAAGTCCAATGGTAATTATTATTCTAATATTAATATCACTTACAATCACAAATATATGTGTATACAGGAAAATAAATAGGAAAATTAGGAGAATAGACAGGGCATACCGATAAATGTGTATTGACATCACCCTACTCCTATAAAACTCCTCTTCTTGAATTTTAAGATGTTGGTAATACCTAGGGGGATGGGTTCTACCCCTCTGACAACTCGCGGTCAGGGAAAGGACTCTGGGGAAAAACTGACTAGAACTTATTCATGAGGACCCAGGGGGAAGGAGAGGATGATGTCAAAGGGGGAAATTGATAGGGTTGAAATAATGACTTAGAGTTCCACTTTAATTGTTTCTGTTTTTTCTTACCTGTGTACGTATCAATTGTTCTATTTAAATTGTTTGTGCTCCTTTCTTACCTGTGTACGTATCAATTGTTCTATCAATCTGTATCTAGATGGAATTTGGAACTGCTGAATAATCATTACATGTTCGCTGATGAGAAACTCTTTGTACCTTAACCTCATTTGGTAATGCCGATAAGATTACTGCTTTTGGAACTGCCTATAAAAGAAGTAAAGGGAGCAGTCCTTTTTGGGGGGATGCTCAGAACTGTGATACAGACATACCTGACTCCGTGTCATTATTCTTATAGAAGCAATAATTTGGCAAAGCAATATAAACTTAAGCAACTTGTTTAAAAGTTGAACCTAACAGGACTGTCGCCGTCTGGAGTAGAAAATGTCCCAGCATCAGTTGGCGTAAACTGTGTCCCATCTTTGATGAAAGGAATTGTGCCCTATCATTGTGTCATTGGTAGGAAATGTGCCCCATCGTTTAGGTCATTAATGGGAATTGTGCCCCATCATTGGTTTCATTGGGAGGAATTGTGCCACATCATTGGTGTCATTGGACCCCATTATTAGTGACATTGGGAGGAATTGTGCCCCATCGTTGGGGTCATTTGCAGGAATTGTGCCCCTTCGTAGGTGTCAGTGAATTAAATAGTGCCCCAAGGGCTGCATAGAAGCAAGTAAAGGGCCCCAGGCCGCAGTTTGGAGACCACTGATCTAAGAAGTTCAGCTTTAAAAAAGTTGAAACAAAAAAATTAATGGTTTCTTACTCATGTGGCCAAATGAAAAATAGCAGCATGGTGATATACTTACCTGGAGCAAAGTCCTCATGCATTACTGTAGTTGTAGGCAGGAGTGTGGTATATATATCTAGATTCTCCAAAGAACGTCTGATTTCTCCTTCCAGACTAGGATCAGAGAAACTTATCTCAATGTCGCTTTCATAGTAAGATAGATCACCACTGGCTGCAAAGATAAGATAATAACATCAATAGTATCTTGTTTGTAAAGAGCAACTATCATGGAAAGGGTATACAAGTTTAAATAATCTTTAGTTTTAAATTACGCAACATATTTTAAATCCGCGTACTTACGGGCAGAATGTCATTCTGACCATGTGTATGTTGGTCTGCATGAAAAAAAAAAACTGACAGCTCCGGTCGGGAGACACTTTACTAACCACTGAGCTGTTGTGTTCTGACAGGGGGACGCCCCCCCCCCTCCAGAACACTCCTATCAGCAATTGGCTGAGAGCACTGATCGGGAGTCAGTCTGCTGGTTTTCCAGGCCGGCTTCTGTTGGACAGACTGAGATACACACGGGCAGAATGTCAGACTTTTTTTTTTTGAACTGGCATTTTTCTTCCGACATTCTGCCCCTGTGTACCATGCTTTAGTACAGCGGCTTCCGCCCGAGCTGTCAGCTTTTTTTCCCGTGGCGTTGCACAAAAATAAAATAAAATGTAATGTGTACCCGGCTTAAGGGTTCATTTTATACTACACTTTGATTTAATTAAAGGGTATCTAAAGCCAAAACTTTTTTGAGACAGGTAGCAAACAAGCACCTGGCTTTTTTTGATAACAGGTGACATTCACTTTGTAAAAGTACTTTACACACCCCGGGCAAACAAATTTATACTGATGGTAACTAATCCATGTGAATTACATGACTAGGAAGACCTCAGACCTACCTTTCTCCCATTTCGCTCATGACAATTCTCCTGCCCCAGCAAGCTCACCTCAAAGTGGGAGAGCCCCATCATTCAAGTCAGGTCCACCAGGCTGAGAGTCAGTACTGTCAAATTTTTTTCGCCATCTGTGTCCCAATGTGGAGATTTCCCTTCACTTCCTGTTCCATAGCCAAATGGGAAGTGAGAGGAAATCCCTGCAAATTAGGCGATTTCCTTGGGGACCTCTAGGTCACCAGAAGTAGTGTCCCCATTGGAAGATTTCCCCTCTGTTACTTTTCTGGGGACAACCCAAAATTTGGGATTTTCTTTTACTTTGCCTTTCAATGATAATGGTAAACAGGACAAATAGAGAGGGAGAATCTCCTTAACGGGGGCACAGATAGCAATAAAAACTGACCAGGTGCTCTAATCCCTCTCCTCTCTATTTAAAACTTAAAAAAAAAAAAAAGTTTTGCCTTTAAGATGTGTACTATTTTGGCTCATTTGGTTGTCTAAAAATTAAATACTTTGGAGGACTCCTCTCAATTACCCCATCGACATCTACAATCCTTTTGTATATAGTCCCTCCTTCGGTCCTTCCTTTAAGATGTGTACTATTTTGGCTCATTTGGTTGTCTAAAAATTAAATACTTTGGGGGTCTCCTCTCAATTACCCCATCGACCTCTACAATGCTTTTGTATATAGTCCCTCCTTACGTCCTTCCGCTTTCATTCATTGGTCCAATTACAAGATCACACGATTATTGAATTTCCAATTTGCTTTGATTATAAGACAATTCCAATAAATCCAAATTTTCCTAATAAAGAACTGCAGATATATCTCCAAATTAAGAATGCCATCTCAAAGCTTTGGCCAACATTCCAGATGCACTGGTTCATTACTTTTTTAGAGCCCTAGATTACTCAGTGACCATCTGGAAGCTTCAACACAGTTTGGTTTCAGCCATGTACTGCTTTAGGGTTCAATAAATGAAACAATATACTGGTGATCTTAAAATGATTTTCCCGTTAGCCTGTTAATATGTATACATTAGTTGCGCAGACCCTGGTCTACTCCACAACCACCACGCCGTTACTTAGCTTATTTACATGCTATTTTTATCGGAAGGGGGATAACGCTTCATCTTTAATATGAATAGAATGTACTGGAGGGATAATATATCAATGCAGATCAGCTAACTAGAAATAAAGCATTGTGCATTCCTGGTCCTCTGATCTGTGGCCTTTCAGTGACATAGTGTGTCCTGTAAGACCTCTGTTCATCATAGATATGAATGGAGATGAGTGCCTAGCCTAGCAGTAAAAGTGACAGAAATGACCCACATAAAATGTGCAATGAGATTCTTTACCTGCACGTACCTCCCGATGTAAGTAAACATGGTTATCCAACTGTAAAATTTGAAACAGCATTTGTTAACTATAAATTGTTTTTTGCTCATAAGCATTTTAACAAATTAAGATTACCAGGGGCTAGAGAGTCAATGGCACCACATCCCAGCAAAAATATTCAATAAGAGAAAAGCAAAGGGAAGGTACTTTATAGGTGCCAAAATGAACTCCACAGAATATTATATGATAAAATATACACATTTTATTACAATATAAACATGATTAAAAGACACTAATTTGATAGCATTGAATATAAAACCATCATAGAGTATCCATGTGGCCCGGAATACATGTGCAGTATTTCCAGCTTTACATGTTTCACCATACAATGGCTTCCTCAGAAGACTTGAGGAAACTGCATAGAATGCCAAAGGAGTATTCAGGATCACTGGACCAACATTCAAAGACAGAAGAAACAAACTATGCACCAGTGGGGTCACCCAGCGGGACATCAGCAGCCACAGGGGGAACTAAGCCCATATATATATCAGGCATCAGGCTCCAAGACCAGTTGCTATAGCAGTTGCAGGACTACCACCGACCAGCAGGATAGGTACACAGGCAGTCACCCTGGCAGATGACACAGGCTCACCTGAGGTGCGAAGTCTAAGTACTAAACAGTGTTCACCAGAGCTCCTTATGGTGGAGATGAATTTAGCTGCTTGTTAGTACCAGGTCACGGTCCTCAGGATCGCCCCACCAGGGTGTGAGCAAGCCGGGGTCCGGTAGCGGATAAGCAGTTAAGGATCAAATGGCAGCGTGGTCAGTAAATAAGCCAAAAGGTCGGTAATGAGTAGTTGCAGGCTGGGATCAGGCAGTAGAGTAGTCGAGGAACAAGACAAGGGTCCAAAATGAGTGGTAGCAAAATACAGACGGCAGCAGGCAAGACAAGAGCAAGGCACTGGCTGAGAAAGCACAATAACCTGGCAAAGAGGAAGTGCTGAGACCAGGCTTATATCGGAAGTTCATGGGAGGAACAAGGAGTTCAAGGTTCAACAGCAATCAGACACAAGGCAGGGTTGTCCAATAGATCAGGCAGGGAGCTGTCCAGGATCCCAGATAGCTCAGTGAGAAGAGTCAATGCCAGACACAGAAGAGGTCCCAGGCTCAAGCCCAGGTCCTGACAATAGCATCTCACAAAAGTGAATACACCCCTCAGATTTTTGTAAATATTTTATTAGCTCTTATTATGTGACAACACTGAAGAAATGACACTTTGCTACAATGTAAAGTAGTGAGTGTACAGCTTGTATAACAGTGTAAATTTACCATCTTCTCAAAATAATTCAACACACAGCCATTAATGTCTAAACTGCTGGAAACAAAAGTGAGTACACCCCTAAGTGAAAATGTCCAAATTGGGCCCAAAGTGTCAATATTTTGTGTGGCCACCATTATTTTCCAGCATTGCCTTAACCCTAGAAATTTGAAGGTAGGAGGAAATGATCACCGCTCCAGGAGCACTAAACGGACAAAAGGTAGATCAATCTTGGTTCGGAGGTCACAGGTGCTGGCTAATGCTGATCGCAATGAACATGAACGAATTCTGGATAGCCGCACTCAAATAATAGCCTTGTTTATTAGAAGATGCACATCAAATTCAAAGAATTACAGCAGACAAAAAAGAGCTGACGTTTCACACTAGCGTCAGTGCTTACTCATAGCTTATGAGTCCAGAATTCGTTCATGTTCATTGCCTTAACCCTCTTGGGCATGGAGTTCACAAGAGCTTCACAAGTTGCTACTGAAGTCCTCTTCCACTCCTCCATGACAACATCGCGGAGCTGGTGGATGTTAGAGACCTTGCACTCCTCCACCTTCTGTTTGAGGATTTACCACAGATGCTCAATAGGGTTTAGATCTGGAGACATGCTTGGTCAGTCCATCACCTTTACCCTCAGCTTCTTTAGCAAGACAGTGGTAGTCTTGGAGGTGTGAAGGGGATCATGCTCTGCTTCAGTATGTCACAGTATGTGTTGGCATTCATGGTTCCCTCAATGAACTGTAGTTCTCGAGTGCCGGCAGCACTCATGCAGCCCCAGACCATGACACTCCCACCACCATTCTTAACTGTAGGCAAGACACACTTGTCTTTGTACTCCTCACCTGGTTGCCACCACACACGCTTGACACACGCTTGACACCATCTGAACCAAATAAGTTTATCTTGGTCTCATCAGACCACAGGACATGGTTCCAGTAATCCATGTCCTTAGTCTGCTTGTCTTCAGCAAACTGTTTGCAGGCTTTCTTGTGCATCATCTTTAGAAGAGGCTTCCTTCTGGGACGACAGCCATGCAGACTAATTTGTTTCAGTGTGCAGTATATGGTCTGAGCACTGACAGGCTGACCCCCACCCCTTCAACCTCTGCAGCAATGCTGGCAGCACTCATACGTCTATTCCCCATAGACAACCTGGCAACCTCTGGATATGACGCTGAGCACGTGCACTCAACTTCTTTGGTCGACCATGGGTAGGCCTGTTCTGAGTGGAACCTGTCCTGTTAAACTGCTGTATGGTCTTGGCCACCGTTCTGCAGCTCAGTTTCAGGGTCTTGGCAATCTTCTTATAGCCTAGGCCATCTTTAAGTAGAGCAACAATTCTTTTTTTCAGATCCTCTTTGAGAGTTCTTTGACATGAGGTGCCATGTTGAACTTCCAGTGACCAGTATGAGAGAGTGAGAGTGATAACACCAAATTTAACACACCTACTCCCCATTCACACCTGAGACCTTGTAACACTAACAAATCATATGACATTGGGGAGGGAAAATGGCTTATTGGGTCCAATTTGGACATTTTCACTTAGGGGTGTACTCACTTTTGTTGCCAGCGGTTTAGACATTAATGGCTGTGTGTTGAGTTATTTTGAGGGGACAGCAAATTTACACTGTTATACAAGCTTTACACTCACTACTTTACATTGTAGCAAAGTGTCATCTCTTCAGTGTTGTCACATGAAAAGATATAATGAAATATTTACAAAAATGTGTAAATATGTGTACTCTCTTTTGTGAGATACTGTGTGTATGTATGTATATGTATATATATATATATATATATATATATATATATATATATATATATATATAGCACCACTTGATTAAGGAAGACTTGAAAATCCCCCAACGCTAAGGTCTCACATTGCCTTCTGTGGCAGTGACCACCCAGTCCATCCAGATATAGATCCTCATACCATAAAGAAAGAGGGAATAGAAGACTGTGGCATTGAATACCAGGGATGCTGATGCGATCGGTCTTTGGCCTTACGGCCCTATCTTGCATCTATCCCTTATTTGAGGTTTTAAGAGAAAGAGTCTCTATGGGTGTATTACTGCATGCACAAGGCATGGCAAGACTACATTCATCAAAGAACAATAGTGGCCAAAACCAAACCTGATTGACAGAGACTGCCGAACACTAATAAGAATTGGGGCTAAACAACATGTGTATGAAATCTTAAGATGACCAATTGGCACTCTTTTTGTTTTTTCATTTGGATTTCCTAGTGGGGGCCCTTGTGTGCTATTTGGGGGCAGGATGCTTTGTGGTAGAGCTGCCTAGGTTCAATTATCAAGTTTCATCCACTTTCCTGGATCTTGGTCCAGCACCTCTTATGAAATTTATTCTTGAGTTAGAACTGTTAGCAAACTAATGGTATTGTTTTAACATTGTTTTTGTATTGATTTTTAAACATTTCTTTTACAAAACCAACAACCATGCAGTCCAGGCTCTCTTTACAATTACAGTCAATTATCAATGTGATTACAAAGCTTCCAAAAATATAATTATCCAATTTTAATTATCTAACGGTATTGCTAACTTACAGATGGAGGTAAACTGTCTTCAAAATCTTCTTCCAGTAAACTACTGGATATTTGCCATAAAGGGAAGCATATAATAATGTACAAAATTGATGATAGCACAGTCATTCCGCTTAAGATTGCTGAAACAACACAGAAAACAATTCTAAAGTATCATAGTGATGTTAATAAAAATTTGCACAGTTGCCTAAAGAAACAATTCAGCTAAATTGTATTTTAATTTTGATTGGTTACTGATTGATAAAATTACCTACTATCAATTTTGAGATCTTGGCTCCATTACCATCCTTCTTAGACAAGGGAGAAATGAACTCACCATATAATGAGTAAACCACTTTTCCAGTTAGATGATTCCTTGAATTACAATTTTTTTTCACTTGTCTGAATATATATATATATATATATATATATATATATATATATATATATATATATATATATATATATATGTACAGTGCCTTGCAAAAGTATTCACCCCCTTGGCTTTTTACCTATTTTGTTACATTATACAGCCTTTAGTTCAATGTATTTTTTAATCTGAATTATATGTGATGGATCAGAACACAATAGTCTAAGTTGGTGAAGTAAAATTAGAAAAATATATACATTATTCAATATACTATTTTTCTAAAATAAAAAAATTGATAATTGGCATGTGCGTATGTATTCATCCCCTTTGTTATGAAGCCCATAAAAAGCTCTGGTGCAACCAATTACTTTCAGAAGTCACATAATTAGTGAAATGATGTCCACCTGTGTGCAATCTAAGTGTCACATGAACTGTCATTACATATACACACCTTTTTGAAAGGCCCCAGAGGCTGCAACACCTAAGCAAGAGGCACCACTAACCAAACACTGCCATGAAGACCAAGGAACTCTCCAAACAAGTAAGGGGCAATGTTGTTGGGAAGTACAAGTCAGGGTTAGGCTATAAAAAAATATCCAAATCTTTGATGATCCCTAAGAGCACCATCAAATCTATCATAACCAAATGGAAAGAACATGGCACAACAGCAAACCTGCCAAGAAACGGCCGCACACCAAAACTCACGGATCGGGCAAGGAGGGCAATAATCAGAGAGGACAGCACAGAGACCTAAGGTAACCCTGGAGGAGCTGCAGAGTTCCGCAGCAGAGACCTGTATCTGTACATAGTATGACAATAAGCCGTACGCTCCATAGAGTTGGGCTTCATGGCAGAGTGGCCAGAAGAAAGACATTACTTTCAGCGAAAAAGAAAATGGCACATTTTGAGTTTGCGAAAAGGCATGTGGGAGACTTCCAAAATGTATGGAGAAAGGTGCCCTGGTCTGATGAGACTAAAATTACTTTTTTACTTTACTTTTTTACTAAAGTGGCTCCACAAAGTATTGACTTTAGGGGGGTGAATAGTTATACACATTGACTTTTTCTGTTACTTTGTCCTATTTGTTGTTTGCTTCACAATAAAAAAAAAAAAAAAAAAAAAAAAAAAAAAACATCTTCAAAGTTGTGGACATGTTCTGTAAATTAAATGATGCAAATCCTCAAACAATCCATGTTAATTCCAGGTTGTGAGGCAACAAAACACGAAAAATGCCAAGGGGGTGAATACTTTTGCAAGGCACTGTGTGTATGTGTAAAATAAGTATTTAACACGTCACCATTTTCCTAGGTAAATATATTTCTAAAGGTGACATGAAATTTCACCACGTGTCGGTAACAATCCATGCATACAAAAGAAACCAAATAGTGGGTGGATAACACACCCGGATCTTAGGATCCATTTCTTCCCCTTTTTTGGGGGTTTTTCCCCCCCCCTCTCCCCTTTTCCCTTGTGCCACTTACTAAACTGATCTTATATGTATTTCTAACCTATGGTTACCTCTGGTTTTGTAGCAGCCACTTATTCAATTTATTTTCTTTGTTTGAGTCCTTCTAGTCTATGGTCAAGGTCCTTTTCTGTTGTTTGGTATATTTTTAGCTATGGATGTTTTGGGCACTGCCTGGGGAGACTTCATGTCCACCATACAGGCAGGATGTCTAGCCAATCAACAGCTAGAGGACGAAACCAAAACGTTCCTAGATAGACTGTTTAATCTCCTTAAGAAAAAATCCCATTTACACTGGCACATTCAGTATTTTGAATTATACATTACTGAAAAAGTTTGTCCCCTGGGCCTCCGCGTCCAACTATTTCCTACAATCAAAGATCCCTCTGTGGATTTCAAGAAATCCTGGGAGAATACGTTAACCAAATGCAGTATTGAACTTATGTCAAAATTGACTATCCAATACCGCTCTGATATGTTGTCTCTTGATGCGGAAATTGATAGACTTCTGAATCAGTTTCCCAACATTCAAGAGTCAAGTTCATTCACTAACAAATGGAAGGAAATACGAGATAAAATTGAAGGTCTTAATAAAGACATTATCATTAAAAAACAAAGGAAATTCTCCCAGGATAAATTGGCCTTTTCGGAGGGTTATGCATACAAATGGTCCGGGAAAGCATTCCCTCATAAACAGAAACGCCAAAACCGACAATTCCCGGCCCCGACGGCAACTGACTACACGGAATCTGACTCATCGATATCCTCTGTATCTTCACAAATCACCACCCGCCCTAGTACATCACGAGCACCAGGCGCTCCTCGAAAGAGGTCTCTCACTGGTGATAGTTCCACTACTAAACACCCTAAAAAAGGAAAACAACATGGCAAAGCACTAAAAACACCACAAACACCAAGACCAGGTGGACAGACTCCCTCCACAGGTTCCCTCCAACCCACTTTACACAACATTATCCCTAAACTTTTACAACCCAATATTCAAACACTCCTATCACAGCCCGGTTTTTTAGTACAACCAGGCCCAGAGCCCTCCAAACAAGGGAATCTGGACATGTTTGTGCAGAAGACCCCAACCCCAAACACGTCTCACGAATAATCACCCCCACCCACACTAATGAATCCCACTCCCTCAATATTATTAATCTCACATCTTACCGGCTGGCCCCGGAGGAGGAACAGGTCCTTCATTTAGGCCTAGGCTTCTGTCCTTCGGAGCCAATCGATATCTATGAGACAATTAAAGATCTTTACTTATTTGCCCGTAAATTAACCTTTAATTTTATGTTTGACCCTGACCGAAAACGTGCCAACCTGGAAAAGGAGTTGGCGGAAAGGACGAAGAATTTCACGATAGCGGAGTCCAGAGCATTAAGGGACCTTATGCTACTTTTTGATGAGGGAGAGGTTGAGCCGGACTCTCACGACGACAACTCCGACTCCCTCTCCACTTGTCAAACGACCAGTACCCTCCAACCCCAACATCTGACTCCCAAAACCCCTTTAAAAATAAAGTCTAAGGTTTTTCCTGACTTATTAACTTGCCCCTCGATCTGGGCTTTTTTGCATGAATGTATCCTCTCCCTTAAAAAAGAACGATGGCAAACATCACCTTCTAATCTGACCCGACAACAATTTCAAGCAGTCACCAAACTACAAAAAAACACCAATTTGGTCATAAAGCAGTCTGATAAAGGTGGAAACCTAGTACTGATGACTCATCATCAATATCAGACTATGTGTCTTAAAATCCTCTCTAACACCAGTTGGTATTTACCCATCGAAAATCACTTTATTCAACAAACCATTGATGAATTTAGGGGACTCATCGGTGGGGCCTTCTTCGAGGGCCTCATCGATGATGACACCTATAAATTCATCAATGTACAATACCCGCGCACCCCTACGTTTTATGCTCTGCCAAAAACTCATAAAAACCTTTCCACACCCCCAGGCCGACCCATCGTTTCTGGTAAGGGTTCACTAACGGAAAACGCCAGCAAATTGGTGGACACTTTCCTCTTACCTCACGTCATGAGGCTACCCTCTTACATCAGGGATACTACCGACCTGTTGAAACACATTGAGGGGATCCAGATCCCTCCGGACGCCCTCCTCGTGGCCATCGATGTCGAGGCCCTTTACTCGAGCATCCCCCACGAGCAGGGCGTCCGGATGGTGGGCTCCTTCTTGATGGAACAAGACCATCATACCTGGCCTACCAACACTTTCATCCTTAAACTTCTAGAATTCATTTTAACAAAAAATTATTTTCTATTTATGGACCAAATGTATCTTCAAATTCAAGGCGTTGCAATGGGCACATCTTGTGCCCCCTCATACGCGAACTTATACCTTGGCGGCTGGGAACGGGCGGTCTTCAGTGATGACCTTTTGGAACCATTCCTAGACCATGTTCTGGGATGGTTCAGGTTCATTGACGACCTCCTGGTTATCTGGACAGGCACAGAACAACTTTTACAGACATTTATTGCAGAGCTAAATATCAATTCTTTCAATCTTCACTTTACCTTTTCTTATGATAGATTGAGCATTCCATTCTTGGATGTTTTGATTACCAAGGACTCCACTGGTCATTTAACCACTGATCTTTATCGCAAACCCACGGCAGGCAACACCTTGTTGCATGCCTCCAGTCTTCATCCCCGCCCCCTGGTTCGCAGCATTCCTTTTGCTCAGTATCTCAGACTGAGAAGGAACTGCACAGAGGACGGGGATTTCTATAGACAGGCCAATGCCCTTCGCACACGACTGTTGGCGAGAGGCTATAAACGTACTGTGCTGAGAAAAGCCTTTAACAAGGCCTCAGCTCTAGACCGACAAACACTACTATATGGCCCTCCACGTCCTAAACAACCCTACATGACTAAGATTATTACTAAATTTTCCACTCATCATCAACAACTACGGAAAATATTATCCAACCATTGGCATATCCTGACCGACCATCACACTCTTAGAAAATACATCAAATCCACCCCCGATTTGGTCTTTAGAAGGGCCACCTCTTTGAGGGACAGACTAACACACAGCCATTACAGGGCTCCTTCCTCTCGTCCGCTGGAACCCAGGGGCACATATAAATGTGGCAATTGCCCACATTGCCCCTGGATTCAAGAAGGACAACATTTCTTACTCCCCAATGGTGAAATGTTTTTTCCCAAACATTCAGCCCATTGTGGTACACGTGGAGTAATTTACCTCATGACCTGCACTTGCAGTGCTTTCTATGTGGGGAAAACAATTAGAGAACTGCGGCAGAGACTGGGGGACCATCTTTATGCCTCCACAAATGGCAAGCTTACCACCGTAGGTCGCCATATTGGAATCCATCATCGCTTCAATCTAGATTGTATAAAGTTTACGGTGTTAGACGTTGTCCCTGAAGACCCCCGCGGGAGCAATTGGGACCGTGAAATTTTAAAACGTGAATCCCTTTGGATTGAACGATTGAATGCATGCGTTCCTCCCGGTATCAATGAGGCACATTCATATAAGTATTTTCTCGAATAATTTTGCTACAATATTTTCTTTCCCCCAGTCTCTGCCGTATTCTAAGCCACATAGAAAAACCACACCAAACACCATACTTACAAAACAACCGCAATTAGAAAGGCTTCATAAGTGCAGCTGCTGTCATACAAAGACAGGGCTGCAGATAAAGTACTTACTTGTGAATATCCGGAGGCAGATGAACTTAGGAGCGACCTGTACATTCCCTGTGATATAATGCCTCTTAGCAGAGCAGTGTGCGGTATAACGAACCGCCATTATATACCCCCCATCCAGGCGGCGTCTGACCTCACCGCCGGGATGCGGACGTCCATTGACCTAGGCAATCTCAATGGATGTCCCCATCCCGGCGGTGAGGTCAGACGCCGCCAGGATAGGGGGGTATATTTTTGTATCAATTTTTATGATGATGTCTTATTTGTAAGGACATATGGTTTTAAAAACAAATTTCTAATAAAAATTATAGATTTTTTATAAAATATACTGTACAGATTTATCTATTTTCTGTGTGTACTATACATTTAAAAGCACCTTAAAAGTCCCCGGGGTGTTTGCCTCAAACCCCCTCCCTTGGCATTTTTGCACTCTCATACATATTAGACATGGAATGTGGTGCTCTCTGCTGACTATTTCTGCCCTTTATTAATACACTTTTCTTTTCATAGATTTTCTATTGGATTAAAGTCAGGTGATTGGCTGGGCCATTCTGGCAGCCCTACTTTCTTTCTTTGAAACCAATTGAGAGTTACCTTGGCTTTGTGTTTGGGATCATTGTCTTGCTGAAATGTCCACCCTCATTTCATCTTCATCATTCTGGTTGATGGCAGCAGATTTGTATCAAGAATGTCTTGGTACATTTTTCTATTCATCCGTCCTTTAATGACATGAAATTTGCCAGTACCATATGCTGATAAACAGCCCCACACCATGATGTCTCCACTTCCAAACTTCACTGTTGGTATGGGGATGTTTTTGGGGTGATGTGCAGTGCCATTTGACCTCCAAACATGATGTATATTATGCCATCCAAAGAGTTCAATTTTGGTTTCATCTCACCAGACTAAATTCTCCCAGTATTTCACAATCTTGTCTAAATGTTGTGCAGCAAACTTTAAATGAGCTTTAACGTGCTTATTCTTCAGCAATGGAGTCTTGCATGATGAGCGTGTCTACAAGCCATGGCAGTTGAGTGCATTACTGTTTTCTTTGAAACAATTGTACCTACTAATTCCAGGTCTTTCTGAAACTCTCCACAAATGGTTCTTGGCTCTTGGACAACTCTTCTGATAATTCTTTTCACCCCTCTGGTTTATGGTGAAAATATGTTCTTTCCACTTCTGGATTATGGCCCCAACAGTCCTCAATGGAACATTCCAAAGTTTAGAAATCATTCTGTAATCAATGCCATCAGTATGTTTTACAACAATAAGGTTGCAAAGGTCTTGAGAGAGCTCTTTGCTTTTACCCAGCATGACATGCTTATTGTGTGACACCTTGGTAATGAAACATGTATTATAGGCCATCAGTTGAAACTAAAACAGTTGAAACTGAAACTGAAATAGCTGATATTAATTTGCACTGACAAGGGGCAGGATTGCTTTCTAATTACTGATAGATTTCAGCTGGCGTCTTGGCTTTCCATACCTTTTTGCACCTCCCTTTCTTAATGTGTTCAGTACTTTTTCCCTGTCTCATTCCATTTTATTACACATAACTTAAATTCTAAACTTATTTGTTTTGGTTTTATTGTATGTATGAATTCCATGTCAGTAGCACCTTTAGAAATATATGTACCTAGAAAAATAGTGACATGTTCAATACTTATTTTACCCGCTGTATGTATGTATGTATGTATGGAGAGAGAGACCACAGTGGTCAGAGTATGTCCCCGCATCATACGCTGCTGTCCTCTCTGTCCTCCTCTCTCCCCCCTCACCCCTCCTTCCTGCCTTTCCTCCTTTCATCTCCCTCTCTGTGTCTGTCTCTGCCCCACGACCTTGCCGCTATTCTTGAAAAAAGGTACAATTGTCACTTCCAGCCCCTCTATTAGAGGTTGGCATAGCACACTATGTAAGTAGTTTTCAAAAACGAGCTTTCTAAATAATTTGAGCTGTCTTCAGGCCGGTCACGTGACTCACAGCCGCTTTACAGCTACGAGACAGAGCTTCTGCGGAGGAGACAAGCGGCAAATTGATCTCCCCAGCTGACGTCAGAGGGAGATCAGGGCTCTTCCCGCAGAAGACATCCATAGGAGCTGTAAAGTGTCTTTTTTTTCCTTTTCTTTTTTTTTTTTTAAATAAAAAACCCAGCATGATTAAATACCACCAAAAGAAAGCTCTATTTGTGTGAAAAAAATGATAAAAATGTAATTTGGTTACAGTGTTGCATGACCAGGCAATTGTCATTCAAAGAGCGCTGAAAGCTAAAAATTGGCCTGGGCAGGAAGGGGGTGAAGTTGGTTGGTAGGCAAGCGGTTAAAGTGGTTGTAAACCCTCGTTTTTTTTTTGTTTTTTTTTTTAAATACCAAACATGCCTATAACTACCAGCTCTGTGCAATCATTTTGCACAGAGCAGCCCCAATCCTCTTTTTCTGGGGTACCCCACTGGTGCTCCAGGCTCCTCTTCTCCATTGGGTGCCCCCACAAAAAGCCGTTTCCCATGGGGGCACCCGTGCGGGCTTGTTCCTGAGTCCTGATACTGCGCCAATTGACACAGACAGCGGAACTCATTGCTGGATCGGATTGGGCCTGAGGTAAGAAAAAGGAGGGGGGGTTAAAGTAAAGTTATAATTTTGTGATCTGCTGGTTACTGAGTTGTAGCTGCAACTAGCAATTTATATTAATTTAGGGGTTGATCTGTTGCACTGTTTTAGATATTTATTTTAATTCCTTCAGTAATAGAACTTTATGCATGTTTATGTGGGTTTTTATTCATATTTTTATGTATATACTGTATGAGTTATATTTTATAATGTCATTAAGCAAAAGGGTTTTTACATTTTGGTATTGATTCTTGTAGTTGTAAATTGTAGTTATTGGCTGCAACATCTATTCATTTTAGGTTTTGTGGAACCCAGTCTGGACCACTGAAGGCAGGTCTCCCCTTCCAGGGGGTTTTAAGGATATACATATTCCCATGCATAAGGTTATAGTACTTTTTGGATAACATTTTTAATTGTTTTAATTATTTGTGGATCGTATCAATAGCATATGTCTTGTTAATATAATAATGTTTGGGATGTTTACTAATGCAGTTTATATTGTTTTCAAGCATAATTTAATTGTAGTAATTTAGTGGGGAAAGTCTCTCTTTAGTAGATACCTTTTGCAATTTTTCTATTTTGTAAGCCTCGGGTGGAATGATAATTGACATTTACACCTGTCTAATGTTATCTACGGCTGTCTATGAATGTCCATTGCAGGCACAACCTTTCATATATTCATTAAGCCTACATGGTAACAAACTGTATTAAATAAGTTCCCCTCCATCAAGTAGATTTATCAGTATTCTGTAAATGCAAAAAGAAATAAAATAAATAAGATAACAAATCACAAAGGAATATAATGACAAAGGACAAAGCTGACTATTTGCTATCCTATCTTGCAGATAGTTTGGACATTACAAATTACTTATTATTATTCCTGTTGCCATTGTTTTTACCCATATAATAAAATAGTACTCACTTGTTTAGTGTCTTCTGCTGTTCTTTGCTCACATGATCTTAGTGTGACAGTGACTGTATAGAGCGGAATTCATGCAATGCTCCCTGAATCGTCACAACTTTAGGAATTTACCTTGTGGAGTGTACTGTACATTTCAGAAAAGGGTGTACCATTACATCATTTGGTTCAAGGGCACAACTAGGGAAGGGCTGCAAAGGACAATTGCTCAAAAGACTGTGAAGGCAAAAGCAATATTACAAATTCAATGAAGAGTTAAAGAAGAAAACTGGAACTCAGGAAGAAGGTTTGTCAGAATGAGGGCAACTTTTCTGTGTTGCCGTGGATAGAGATGTTGTAGATTTGAACTGCTTTGTGTGTCTGCAGAAGAAGAGGATGGTCTGCAAAAGGATTAATTTGCTACTGCAGGACAAAAACAGGGTGGAACAAGACTACGGATTTTCCGACGGGAAATGTTGGATGTCAGGTTGTTGGCTGAAAATCCGACCGTGTGTATGCTCCATCGGACAATTGTTGTCGAACTGTCCGCCAACAAATGTTGGCTAGCATGTCTTCAAATTTTCCGCGGACAAATGTCTGTTGTCGGATTTTCTGAGCGTGTGTACACAAGTCCGTTGGACAAAAGTACAAAGTACAAACACGCATGCTCAGAAGCAAGGACGAGCCAGAAGCGGTCGGTCTTGTAAACTAGCGTTCATAATGGATAATTAACATTCGTGACGTGGCAAATTATGAAATCTCGAAATGCAGCACACAATTCTCTTCTTCTTTAATGCGATAATAATAAAGCTGCTTTGCTGCTGATACTGATGGAGTTATTGCAAACTAATTTTCAAAGGTTTTTTTTTTCTAGTGATATCAAGAATAATATTATGGTATTTTTTCTTTTTTTATTTGCGCAAGTTACCACAACACCATTATCCCGTAGTTTTTTAAGATCAAAGCTACAACTATGTTGGTGTCTCTTGTCAATTTTACATTGTATTTTTTAACCGGTTCCCGACCGGCTCCTGTACATTTACGTCGGCAGAATGGCACGGCTGCGCAAAGTAACATACCCATACATTACTTTGAATTTGCCGCCGTGTGCGCGCACGCGCGCCTGCCGCCATCTCCGTAAGTCGGGTCGCGGGTCCCGTGGACTCGATCGCCGTGGGCATACCCGCGATCGCCTCACGGAGAGGACGAACGGGGAGATGCCGTTGTAAACAGCATCTCCCTGTTCTGCCTAGTGACAGTGTCACTCGATCTCTGCTCCCTGTCATCGGGAGCAGAGATCAGTGACGTCACACACACAGCCCATCCCCCTGACAGTTAGAAACACTCCCCAGGACACACTTAACCCCTCCCCGCCCCCTAGTGGTTAACCCCTTCACTGCCAGTGTCATTTAACTAGGAATCAGTGCATTTTTATAGCACTGATTGCTGTATAAATGACAATTGTCCCAAAAATGTGTCAAAAATGTCCGATGTGTCCGCCATAATGTCGCAGTCACAATAAAAATCGCTGATCACCCGCCAAAACTAGTAAAAAAAAATTATTAATAAAAATGCCATAAAACTATCCCCTATTTTGTAAACGCTATAACTTTTGCGCAAACCGATCAATAATCGCTTATTGTATATGTAGAAGAATATGTATCGACCTAAACTGAGGAAAAAAAATGTTTTTTAATATATTTTTTGGGGATATTTATTATAGCAAAAAGTAAAAAATAATGCGTTTTTTTCAAAATTGTCGCTCTTATTTTGTTTATAGCGCAAAAAATAAAAATCGCAGAGGTGATCAAATACCACCAAAAGAAAAATCTATTTGTGGGGAAAAAAAGGACGTCAATTTTGTTTCGGAGCCACATCGCACGACCTCGCAATTGTCAGTTAAAGCGACGCAGTGCCGAATCGCATAAAGTGCTCTGGTCAGGAAGGGGGTAAATCCTTCCGGGGCTGAAGTGGTTAAAATGTAACTGCCTACTTCCAAACTGTCTTTTGAAGTAAAACACATAGCCAAGTATTATTCTACACAATTTTTTTATTGTGCCTTAAAAAAAAAAAAAACAGACATGCCAATAGAAGTTTTATCTGCCAATAGAACTTAACCAAAAAGTGCATTCTATGCATCCAAAATATAGAAAATATACCAAATCAAATCATTATTCAACCAAAAAAATAACGTCAAAGCAATAACTCCAAGGCCAATAATAAATAACACGTTATCTCCTCCGATTCCGCAACATGTTTGGTTGATGAATGCCTGTTCAGAAACAAACTGAAAAGCACGAAATGAAAAGTGCGAACTGAAAAGCGCTAAATGAAAAACGTGAAAAGAAAAGCACGAATCAACACTCATTAAACTTCTACTAACACGAAATTAGCAGAAGGAGCCCAAAAGGTGCTGCTAAAGAGCTGAAAAACCACGTAGTACGTCTAGTACGTCACTACGTTCATCATTGTTGGCCAACATTTGTGTGACCGCGTGTATGCAAGAAAAGTTTGAGCCAACACCCTTTGGACAAAATTCCACGGTTTTGTTGGCGGAAAGTCCGATCGTGTGTACGAGGCATATGAGAAAATAAAGACTTGGGTAAGATAGTTATCACATTAACCACTTGACCTCCCAAAGATTTACCCCCTTTCATGAACAGGCCATTTTTGGCAATATTGGCAATGTGCTACTTTAACTGACAATTGCGCAATCGTGCGACGTTGTACCCAAATACGATTTACGTTATTTTTTCCCACAAATAGAGCTTACTTTTGATGGTATTTGATCACCTCTGCGTTTTATATTTTTTGCGCAATAAACAAAAAAAGAGCAACAATTTTGAAAAATAAAATATTTTTTACTTTCTGCTATTAAACATATCCAATATTTTTTTTTTAAAAATCACATTTCTTCATAAATTTAGGCCAATATATATCCTGCTACATATTTTTGGGGAAAAAATCCTAATAAGCGTATATTCGTTGGTGTGCACAAAAGTTGTAGCCCCTACAAATTATGGTATACGCAGTATCTCACAAAAGTGAGTACACCCCTCACATTTTTGTAAATGTTTTATTATATCTTTTCATGTGACAGCACTGAAGAAATGACACTTTGCTACAATGTAAAGTAGTGAGTGTACAGCTTGTATAACAGTGTAAATGTGCTGTCCCCTCAAAATAACTCAACACACAGCCATAAACCACTTCCCCCCCGGAAGATTTTACCCCCTTAATGACCAGAGCACTTTTTGCGATTCAGCACTACGCCGATTTAATTGACAATTGCGCGGTCGTGCGACATTGTACCCAAAGAAAATTGACGTCCTTTTTTCCCCACAAATAGAGCTTTCTTTTGGTGGTATTTGATCACCTCTGCGTTTTTTATTTTTTGCGTTATAAACAGAAAAAGATATTTTTTGCTTTTTTAATCATTATTTATCTATTGGAAAAAACATTTTTCAAGCTTCAGTCAGTGGTCATATAAATAGATTATTACGTTTTTTTAACATGTAACACTGCCTACGGTACCAGTCAACATTTTGTTCTATTTAAAGTAATGTATAGAAGGTAAGGCCCGAAAGTGACTCAAGCCCAGGAGCCCCCACCACCCTAAGTCCTGCCCTGTTTACATATAAATAAATATTTTACAGATATGAGCTAACAAAGTAATACATACATGTATATTGTTTTTCAGTACAAACATCCCTAACCTTAACCCTAACCTGGGCAATATGGTCCTTAAAAAAAAATATTTGGTATTTGCTATGCAATTTATAGACAAAGGTTGTGACAAAACAAAAAAAGTGTGCTTATTTTCTAGTTTGGCCAGAGTTAGTCCAAAAACAAGCACAAGTGCACACTTATAATAAAAAATATTTTATGCATAATTTCATAATTTTGTTTCTTTTACAAAGCATAGGACTTAGGCCCCTTTCACACGAGGCGGACTCCGTTTCCACTCCAGTAGGAGATCAGTCCGTTGATCTCCGCTGAGCCGGCGGGTGACAGGTCCCTCTCTGCTCACTGAGCGGGGAGGGGCTTGTCAGGCGCCACTGCCACCTATGGAGGGATCGCATGAAAACAGATCTCACCCAATCCGATCCGCCAGCGACGGACCTGGACGTAGGGCCAACCATCTGCTTTTAGCGGATCGGACCGGGTCGGATGTCAGCGGACATGTCTCCGCTGACATCCGTCGCTCCATAGGCTAACATGGAGTGCCCCTTCAGGTCCGCTGTCAAAACTGATAGGCGGACCTGCACGGTCCGATCGTGTGAAAGGGGCCGATCAAATAAATGAATTACAGTATTTACAATGCATTGCTACAAAAAGGAAAACATGATTACAATTTTAAAAAGTTTATTAACCACTTGAGGGCCAGCATGTTAAACCTTCCTTCCCGGACAATTTTCGCTTTTCGATGCTGTGATACTTTGAGAATTATTTGACAATGCAATACTGAACCCAAATTAATTTTATATTAATTTTTGAGGAAGGCAAAGCTTACTTTTAGTGGTATATATTCACCGCTGGGTTTTTCATTTTGTTGGTATATAAAGGAAAAAAGACCGACATTTTTGAAAAAACACCCTTACTTTTTTTTTGTTTAAACAATTATGTTTATTATGATCACGTATTAGACAGTACAATACAGAAAAAATAAATAAATAAATAAGTGTAAGCGTAGTAATGTATATTATCAATTAGATACAGCATCTCACAAAAGTGAGTACACCCCTCACATTTTTGTAAATATTTTATTCTATCTTTTCATGTGACAACACTGAAGAAATTACACTTTGCTACAATGTAAAGTAGTGAGTGTACAGCTTGTATAACAGTGTAAATTTGCTGTCCCCTCAAAAAAACTCAACACACAGCCATTAATGTCTAAAACTTCTGGCAACAAAAGTGAGTACACCCCTAAGTGAAAATGTCCAAATTGGGCCCAATTAGCCATTTTCCCTCCCTGGTGTCATGTGACTCGTTAGTGTTACAAGGTATCAGGTGTGAATGGGGAGCGGGTGTGTTAAATTTGGTGTTATCGCTCTCACTCTCTCATATTGGTCACTGGAAGTTCAACATGGCACCTCATGGCAAAGAACTGATCTGAAAAAAAGAATTGTTGCTCTACATAAAGATGGCCTAGGCTATAAGAAGATTGCTAAGACCCTGAATCTGAGCTGCAGCACGATGGCCAAGACCATGCAGCGGTTTAACAGGATAGGTTCCACTCAGAACAGTCCTTGCCATGGTCCACCAAAGACGTTGAGGGCACGTGCTCAGCGTCATATCCAGAGGTTGTCTTTGGGAAATAGACGTATGAGTTCTGCCAGCATTGCTACAGAGGTTGAAGGGGTGGGGGGTCAGCTTGTCAGGGCTCAGACCATAAGCCGCACACTGCATCAAATTGGTCTGCACGGCTGTCGCCCCAGAAGGAAGCCTCTTCTAAAGATGATGCACAAGAAAGCCCGCAAACAGTTTGCTGAACACAAGCAGACTAAGGACATGGATTACTGGAGCCATGTCCTGTGGTCTGATGAGACCAAGATAAACTTATTTGGTTCAGATGGTGACAAGCGTGTGTGGTGGCAACCAGGTGAGGAGTACAAAGACCAGTGTGTCTTGCCTACAGTCAAGCATGTTGGTGGAAGTGTTATGCTCCTGGGGCTGCCGGCACTGGGGAGCTACAGTTCATTGAGGGAACCATGAATGCCAACATGTACTGTGACATACTGAAGCAGAGCATGATCCCGTCCCTTCAGAGATTGGGCCGCAGGGCAGTATTCCAACATGATAATGACCCCAAACACACCTCCAAGACGACCACTGCCTTGCTAAAGAAGCTGAGGGTCAATGTGATGGACTGGCCAAGCATGTCTTCAGACCTAAACCCTATTGATGAGCATCTTGTCAGGTTACCTGAGTCCAGGTGACAGGTGCAGTCCGTAGGAGTCAGGAGTGCACCGCTAAGGTAGTGAAACCTAGGACTGACTGCTGCGGATTGAACTCTGGGAGGTTCAAGAAGTAGGTCTATTGGAGCACCAACACAGATCCCACTGGGAGCTAGAGCATAGATTCCCTAGGAGGCGGAGTCTAAGAGCCAGCAGGTGTTCACCAGAGCCTTTAGTGGTGAGGATGGACTGTGCTGCAGTCTGGCTCCAGGTCGTGGCCTCCAGGGTCTCACAGCTCACGCTCACGGTAGACTACAGGAGAAAGAGGAAGGAAACAGCAGGCTGGAACAACAAGGATAGTAAAAGGATAAGCCAAAGGTTGGGGCGAATAGCAGACAAGGATAAACATAGAACACGCCAAAGGTCAGGGTCACAGGCAGACAGGGATAGTCAAGAACAGGCCAAGATCAGTAACTGGAATCAGACGTAGGAGACACAGCAAGTTGCACACGAAAGCTAAACACACAATGGTTGATCAGCAAGGTTGGCTTGCAATGCACAGGTTAATATAGTGTTCCTAATTAGAGGCTGAGGTGGAGCTATGCTGAGGGAAGATTATATAAGCAGTCAGGTGAGGGTGTCTGGCCTCTAAAGGTAAATACATAGAGGAGAGGAAAGCTGACAGACAAAGATTACTGCATAACCATGACACATCTGTGGGGCATCCTCAAACAGAAGGTGGAGGAGCGCAAGGTCACTAACATCCACCAACTCTGTGATGTCGTCATGGAGGAGTGGAAGAGGACTCCAGTGGCAACCTGTGAAGCTCTGTGAACTCCATGCCCAAGAGGGTTAAGGCAGTGCTGGAAAATAATGGTGGCCACACAAAATATTGACACATTTTGTGCCCAATTTGGACATTTTCACTTAGGAGTGTACTCACTTTTGTTGCCAGTGGTTTATACTGTTATACAAACTATACACTCACTACTTTACATTGTAGCAAAGTGTCATTTCTTCAGTGTTGTCACATGAAAAGATATAATAAAATAATTACAAAAATGTGAGGGGTGTACTCACTTTTGTGAGATACTGTATATACAATATAAACGATTCATATGTATTTATTATTATTATACAGGATTTATATAGTGCCAACAGTTTATGTAGGGCTTTACAACTTGAGGGTAGACAGTACAAATACAGTACACTTTAATACAGTAGGAATCAGAGGGCCCTGCTCCTTAGAGCTTACAATCTAAGAGGGAAGGTCAAGAGATACAAGAGGTAATAACTGTGGGTGATGTGCTGATTGAGAAGATGAATGTACAGTTGTTAGGTGGGGGCCAGATAGGCTTCTCTGAAGAGATGAGTTTTCAGGGATCGTCTGAAAGTGGATAAAGTAGGAGAAAATCGGACGGATTGGGGTAGAGCATTCCAGAGGATGGGAGAGGCTCTGGAGAAGTCCTGAAGGCAAGCATGGGATGAGGTGACAAGGGAGTTTGAGAGCAGGAGGTCTTGGGAGGAGCGAAGAGAATGATTAGGTTGGTATTTTGAGACTAGGTTAGAGATGTGGCTGGGGGCCAGGTTGTGGATGGCTTTGTAAGTTATAGTTAGTATCTTGAATTTAATTTGGTGACTGAGTGACAGCCAATGGAGAGATTGGCAGAGGGGTATAGCAGACGCTGAGCGGTTTGTTAGGTGGATGAGCCTGGCAGCAGCATTCATGATGGACTGAAGTGGGGATAGCCTATTTAGAGGTAAGCCAATGAGGAGGGAGTTGCAGTAGTCGAGGCGGGAGATGACCAGGGAGTGGATTAGAAGCTTTGTGGTGACATTGGTTAGGAAGGGGCGTATCTTGGAGATGTTGCGGAGATTGAGGTGGCGAATTTTGGATAGTGATAGAATGTGGGGTCGAAAGGTTAGTTCAGAGTCCAGGATTACACCTAGGACCTTGGCGTGGGGAGATGGGTTGATAGTTGAGCTGTTGATATTGACAGAGAAATCAGGGGAAGTGGCACCTGAGGGAGGAAATATCATGAGCTCAGTTTTGGATAGGTTGAGTTTCAAGGAAGTGATGTGACACCCAGGCTGATATGTCTGCTAGTAAATTGGTAATGCGTGAGGAGACAGATGGAGAGAGCTGGGGGGTGGAGAGATAGATTTGGGTGTCATCAGCGTAGAGATGATATTTTAAGCCGTGGGAGGCAATCAACTGACCCAGGGAGGTGGTGTAGATTGAGAAAAGGAGGGGTCCAAGAACAGAACCTTGGGGGACCCCAACAGAAAAAGGAAGAGCAGAGGAGGAAGTAGAGTTGTAAGTGACACTGAAGGAGTGGTGGGATAGGTAGGATGAGAACCAGCGAAGAGTACAGTCACGGAGACCAAAGGAGTGGAGTTTATTGAGGAGGAGGGGGTAGTCCACTGTGTCAAAGGCAGCAGAGATATCCAGGAGAAGTAGTACAGAATAGTGTCCACTGGTTTTAGCCGTTAGTAGGTCATTTGAGAGTTTAAGGAGAGCAGTTTCCGTGGAGTGTTGAGGGGAAATCCAGACTGAAGGGGATCAAGAAGTTTATTCATGGTCAGATTGTCGCTTAGTCGGTTGTAGACCAGTCTTTCAAGAAGTTTGAAAGAGAAGGTGAGTAAGGAGATGGGACGTAGGTTGTTGAGATTGGTGGGGTCCAGTGAGGGCTTGTTAAGTATGGGGGTGACTAGCGCATGTTTTAGAGGGTTTGGGAAGATGCCAGTAGAGAGGGAGAGGTTGAAAATATGAGTTAGAGAGTGTAGAATCGAGTCAGAGGGTGAGCGTAGCATTTGCGAGGGAGCAGGATCCAGGGGCAGGTGGTTAGATGAGTGTTAGATAAAAGTTTAGCAACCTCAGTAATAGTAGCAGGGTTGAATGAGGGAAGTAATGATTGTATCTTTGGACATGGGGTGTTGCACGGGGGAGGTTTTTTGCGCATTGGCGATCTCCTCATGAATTGTATCAATCTTAGTTTTGAAGTGATTGGCAATCTCCTGGGCAGTGAGTGAGTTGGTGGGTGGAGGCAGTGGAGGACAGAGTAGAGTGTTGAAGGTAGAGAAAGGTTGACGTGGACAGGATGACAAGGTGATAATGAGTGTGATAAAGTAGGTCTGTTCGGCAGTGTGAAGGCAGGAATAGTATTTTAGGAGGGCAGATTTATATTGTGTGAAGTCTTCCTGGATCTTAGTCTTATGCCACAGGTGCTCAAGAGCGCGGCTACGTTTTCTGAGACTTCTGGTGTCATCTGTTTGCCAGGGTTGTAGCAGTCGGGGCCTAATTCTGCGTGTAGTGAGGGGGGCAAGCTTGTCTAGGGAGGAAAACAGTGAGCTGTTGTAGATGAAAGTGGCTAGGTTGGGGCAGGACAGAGGTGAGATTTTGTCATAGAGGTGATCAGTAGCAGAGTAGAGAAGAGAAGGGTTGAGGTGGCGAAGGTTTCTACGTGTAACTGTTAGGCGGTTGGAGGGAGAGGAGGAGGAAGACAGGGAGAGAGCAAAACTAATAAGGTGGTGATCAGAGAGTGGGAGAGGATTGTTGGAAAGGTTGCACGGAGTGCACAGATAGGAGAAGACAAGGTCAAGGGTGTTGCCGTTGGAGTGAGTAGGAGCCTGTATTCATTGCTTCAGGTCAATCGATGAGGTTAGACTGAGAAGTTTAGAAGTAATAGTAGTGTTAGTGTTAACAGGGATGTTGAAGTCACCGAGAATAATTGTGGGGATTTCAGAAGAGAGAAAGTAGGGTAGCCAGGCAGAGAAGTCATCAAAGAAGGCTGATACTGGTCCAGGGGGCCGGTAGATGACAGCAATTCTTAGAGAAATGGGAGAGAATAGACGAATGCAATGTGCCTCAAAAGAGGAGAGTGTCAGAGACGGAGGTGGGTGAAGTACCTGATAGGTGCTGCATGGGGATAGAAGGATTCCCACTCCACCTCCCTTCCGTCCACTTGGTCTGGAGGAGTGAGTCCAGAGAAGGCCCCCATGGGAGAGGGAAGCAGGAGAAGTAGTATCTGAAGCCAGGTTTCAGTAATGGCAAGTAGGTTAAAGGAATTTGTGATAAAGAGGTCGTGAAGGGCAGTGAGTTTGTTGCAGACAGAACGTGCATTCCAAAGGGCACAGGAAAAGGGGGGGCTGGTTTTGGAAAGAGGAATAGAGACCAAGTTCTGTGGGTTGCGGCTCCTGCCAGAGGGTGTAGGGGGATGGGAGCGTTGGGCAAAGACAGATGATGGTGGCCCAGGGTTTGGGGATATGTCACCAGAGGTTAGGAGAAGTAGGAGGGTGAGGGAGGTAATGTGGGAATGTGATTTATGTGAAGGGGCATGTCTCAGAGTACTGGAAGTTTTATCAGTATATGGATGTAGAATGAGCAAGTAGGTAGGAGCAGTAGTAGGGAGAGGACAGAAGGCAGGTGTGATATGTATAAGCAGGCGGGTGGAGAGGGGGGTGAAGGTAAGAGTTTGAGGAGAGAGGACATGAGTGTCAGAAGCAGTGGTAGAGTGCGCATGTTACAGAGTGGAAGGAGAGCTTAATAGAAAGACAGGGTCACCTGCAGTCTGTTAGGTGCTTTCCAGTGCAGATTGCTATATTTGTTTGCTTTGTGCAATTGCTGAAGTGCAGAGATTGAAGTGCATATCACTTGTAGAAAGAATCACTTAGAGATAGAAGCCTTAAGGATAGAAGCCCCTGCAATGTGCTCCCCCAGCAATGTGCTGACCCTTTAAGGATGCTCAAATTTATACTGTTATGAGGGTGGGGTGGAAGTTTGTTAATTAATCATGAGTGAATATAAGAATGCCTAACAATCAGAGTGGACCTTTTGCTTCTAAAGTCAGTATAGCAAGAGGTCAGAGGCCAAGATAAGATCAACACATAAAACTTGGGTAAGATAGTCCAGAGCAACAAAAAAACAACGTCATGGTTATGCACACAGGGCAACAGATAGAGAGGGCCACATAACAAAGACACACACACACACACAGACAGCAAGCAGATCCCAATTTCATTTAATGGTGGAAGATTTTTTCATCTATTAAGTGCAATCAGTTTCTCTACCCCTCTTTGTGTGTCCTGAGGAAACAGATCAGTGAAACGCATTGACGCACAGGGGCCTACTCACCTGATAGCGTGTAACAATATCTCTGTCTACAATTGGGCTTACATTAGTCATTTATTGCATTTGTATGCTGTACACTCACTACTTTACATTGTAACAAAGTGTCATTTCTTCAGTGTTGTCACATGAAAAGATAGAATAAAATATTTACAAAAATGTGAGGGGTGTACTCACTTTTGTGAGATACCATATATACTGAAGGATAACCAAAAAAAAAACAACATCAATAGTAACGAGCGATGTAAGTAAAAAAAGAGTTCCACAATTTAAATCCACTTTCAGTCATCCTTGACACCAACCCGCTAAAAGAGAGAAAAAACCGCCTGCTGCCAACACGTCCAAACCCATCGCTCCTGACAAATGTAATTTCTTGGTCCCCTGCTGCCACAATATCGTCATTTATTATAAATGAACAGGACCATATCTGGTCAATGACGTTATACCCTTATAAAGTGGTCAGCGGAGATTACATCTGGCGTGAGTCAGCAGGAGGATTTTTTTTTGGCATCATTCTTCGTGATTGACAAGGATTTGCATCGCTAGATGATGTCTTTAATCATGAATTTACATCCCCATGCTGTTTTTTATTTTTCTTTGATATGTATGTGGTTTGCTCCGTTAAAATCTATACCAGACCCTCTTCAAGGTGGATCGAGTATAGATGAAGGACTTATATAAGCAAACAAGAGAGGGCGCCCCAATCTAAGTACAAATATTAACTGTGTATTTGCATAAAATTATAACTAAATGAATGCACTCACCGGATAATGAGAAAGAGCCAGCATGTCATCAATAAGATTGAGGTCAACTAAAGAGCTGCAGAAACCAGCAAGTAAGCGGCTGGCGAATGCAAAGTTCGGCCAGGAAGCTGTAGAATGACGGCCTGCATTTTCCAGCTGAACTCTGCATTCGCCAGCTTCTTGCCTGTCAGAAACAGTAGAACATATGTAACCAAGTGTAGCGCTAAAAAATTAAAAAGAGAATATTGTTATATCACATAAAATAGCAAAATGAATTGTGAAAAGATAGTGTTTTGTATACTTTGTGAACATTCATACATATAGAACACTTATGTTATAAAGCCTTAGGGTCACCAAAAGTGATGACAGGATGTAAAATGGCAATAAAGTCCAAAACTGAATATGCAGGTACGATGAACATAAATGTTGCAATGGTGATAAATTCCAAAACATATATTCGTGAGAAATTTCTGTATGTAATCCAACATGTGCTGACAGACACTTGTGTGAAACCACCACCTAGGATGACTGGAGGCTTACCAGAAAGTTGGGACCCACCTAGCATACGCTATATGGGTCAAACAGGCTTGGATTGCTCACTAGCAATGAAGGTAAGGAATCAAAGGCTGGTGAATGGTGAAGTAGTAACGTTGCTATCCCAAAAAGGTCTTCTTCATATGGAAGCTCGGACACCAACGGACATTACCCACATGTAATGAAGAAGGGGCTCATAGCGTAATTCCGTAAACCATAAAAAATTTATTAAAAGGAAAAACACGTACATATCAGAATAAAAAGCGCTTGCAAGTAAAATGGCGGCAGGGCTGATGATGAGAATCCAGCTCCCAGGCTTGTTTGCATTGGCACTTCCGGGGTCATCCAAAATGGCGGACCCGAGTGCTTTCCAAGCCTCTCTTTCATGTAATTCAATCCCCATAGGTCTAATGGTATCATGTGTTTCAAGAGGAGACGTGATGCTGAATGCCTTCCAAGCCTCTCTTTCATATGATTCCATTTCCATAGGTCTAATGGTGTCATGTGCTTCAGGAAGAGACATGATGCAGAGTCCCTGCGTCCGGAACCTCCCACTTTCACTTATTACCACCCCTTATGACCTCTTAGTGGGTGTATGGAGGGGGAGGCCGTGACTCTGCGTCACCACATCAATGGCATCCCCCCTAACGTATATTGCGATAAAGAACCGCGCTCGCGCATGCGCGCGGCGTAGTTCAGCGCGGTGACATCAACCAAGGGTGTGTGAAGGGCGAGGCCGCGACTGTGCATCTCAACCTCAATAACATCCCCCATAGTATAATAGAGACCGCGTTCACGCATGCGCGCGACGTGGTCTAGCGCGGTGACGTCATCAAAATACGACGCATGCGTACATCACCTCCAGTCTCCGTTCGATCACACCAGGAAGTGACCTGCAGAGAGGGGAAAAGGGCCGGAAATGATGTTATAATCCCCGGACAGGCCTACAAAGTGTACGCAATAAGTGTGCATTAAGGGGTGACCTAAACACGATCAAGACTTCATTCAAAGATGATAGATGAGACCATGAAAAACGAAAAAAATATATATATGAAGAAGATGAATTCTCAGCAGGAGAGAGAAGAGATGGACAATTAATTATTCCATCTCCTAACTCACTCCATGTCCCCATATAACTCATATTGTATTACTTCAAAAACGAAAATACTTTAATAATAACTACCCAATTGTCAAAATAAAGTAAATATAATCATAATAAAATAATATATAATAGATGGAAGGCACATGCATGTAAAAAGTATCAGACATAATATACACCCTAGGTATTAGTATTCCTAAACGGAAGTTGATGTTTCTTATCTCATGATAAATCTGTCAAGACTCATTTATAAAGGCATTAACATCTACTTCCACGTTCATGCCTTGAGGAAAAAAGGTCTGTAGTTCATACGCCCAGAACATTTCAAGGCGAGAGACCCCTCTGATTTTGGCCCCCCCCCTCCACGGCGGGACGTATTTGTCTATAATGACAAATTGTGATCCAGTGGGGTTACTATTATGATATTGCTTGTAATGTCTGGGTACTGTATGCTTAGATTAGAGCAATATGTTCCCCTACCCTTGTCGTGAACGTTCTGGTGGTACGGCCAATATATTGTCTACGACAGGGGCATGTGATAAGATATACTATGTATTTGGTACTACACGTGCAAAAAGATTTCACTGTATATCTTTTTCCCGTGACTGTGGATGTGAACTCTGTGACTTTACGTCCTTCCAGGTTATTGTGCAAACATACCACACATTTTCTACACGGGTAAAAGCCTGTCATGTTATGGAAAAAGGAAGGCGGGATGGTGGATTTATAACATTGGGGGCTATCTGACCCTGTAGAGAAGGTGCTCCCCTAAATATAATCTTGGCCTCTTCTGGTAATGACCCGCCTAGAATGTTATCATGTCTCAAGACATCCCAGTGTTTTTTTACAATGCTTTTAATTTGTTTGTGCTGGGTTGAGAAAGATGTTATCATTGCCCATTTAAACTTTTCATCCGGTTCCTTTCTTGGCTTTACCTCGAGGGGGGGGGGGGGGGAGAGGGGGTTTTGGCAGGCAAATGAGTGATGGAGGAATCGGCTGCCCGGCTACACAAATATTAACATTAAAATGTATTTACAGTTTAAAGATTATATTATACTTACATGTTAAGATATACTATATATAATATTAGTTATAAATACAAATGTCATAAAAAAAATTGCAGTGCTCTAAAAGTTCAAAGTCCTCCACCAAATGGTGATGAAAAATTAGTAAAAAAGGTAGCCAAAATAACTGAAATGCCAACCCTCTGCTGCCTCAGGATGACATACGGTGTCTCACAACTCTGTTGGCCTCAGGGCTCCGTATCACTTCAGGTCAATTGGCTGACATAACTTTTTATACGCCGTTTAGCCAAACCTCTGATGTTTTGTCCTTACAACTTCTTCTGACGGAATGGACAACATTTCCTTATTTATAATTAACTTTCTTTGGCATTTAATACACTTCAAGTTCCATTAGCTCCCATTATCACATTGTGTCTGCCACAGTAGTAATCCACCATGACATCTAGTGGTAGTATATGATATTACATTGGCTGATATTAAATACTGTATATCAAATGATTTATTTATTTATTTATTTTTTACAGTTACATAGGCAGTCTGGTTGAAAAAAGACACAAATCCATCCAGTTCAACCAATAAAAAGGAGAAAACAAAAAACAAAATTACAGGTATTTATATAGCGCCATCAATTTACGCAGCGATTGACATATATATATATATATATATATATATATATATATATATATATATATATATATATATATATATATATTTATATTTATATATGGTACCTTCACAACAGTCCCTGCCCTCAAGGAGCTTACAATCTAACGTCCCTAACTCACATTCATACACACATAGTAGGGCCAGTTTAGACAGGAGCCAATTAACCTACCACGCAGGCAAAGGGAGAACATGCAAACTCCAGGCAGGCAGTGCTGTGGTTGGGATTCAAACCAACGATCATCAAATTAACAAATGACTCTTAGCAACTGATCATAAAAAATACATCTAATCAAACTTATTTACATCAACATAAAATAAGATGTTAAGACGTACTATATTTTTACATCACATAATTCATTCCTTAAACCTTAAAATGAAATCCTTAAACCTTAAAGCAGAGGTCCGCTGACAATTCCAATTTTTTTTTTAACAATTCATAAGTTAATATAATGTAAATGTTACCCTCACTTGTTTTATGAGATATATCCCCCGATGTCCGGTTTCGTACATTAAACGTACTTATAAAAATTAGCAATGGCAGGTTTCATCTTGCTTGTGGGCATGTGAAGCCCACAAGCATAAACTTCCTGGATATGGTGATGCTGAGCTACTAGAACTCACCCCTCGTTCCCGCGCATGCACAGTTTGTATGGCGCGGGGCGCCGTAAACTACCACGTTGCCATCACAACAGGCGGTGTCGTCGGAAGTTCCGCCCCGCTGTGATGGCAACGAAGATAAACTGGTTTCTGAATCTCGCGAGAATCCTGGATGATGGGATAAACAGTTCAATCTCTGTATTTGCAGACAATACTAAGCTAAGCAGGGCAATAACTTCTCCGCAGGATGTGGAAACCTTGCAAAAAGATCTGAACAGATTAATGGGGTGGGCAATTACATGGCAGATGAGGTTCAATGTAGAAAAATGCAAAATAATGCATTTGGGTGGTAAAAATATGAATGCAATCTATACACTGGGGGGAGAACCTCTGGGGGAATCTAGGATGGAAAAGGACCAGGGGGTCCTAGTAGATAATAGGCTCAGCAATGGCATGCAATGCCAAGCTGCTGCTAACAAAGCAAACAGAATATTGGCATGCATTAAAAAGGGGATCAACTCCAGTGCACCCCTCGTTCCTGCGCATGCTCAGTTTGTACAGCGTGGAGCGCCGTAAACTACAACGTTGCCATCACAACAGGCGTTGTCGGAAGTTCCCGCCCCGTTGTGATGGCAACGAAGATAAACCTGTTTCTGAATCTCGCGAGAATTAGCAGCGGCTATCCGCACTGACTCCTGGGAATAATGACACATAGCTCCCAGGAGACAGTGCGCCGCAGGATATGACGACCACACCCGCCCATACCCGTGGGGGTCAGAGACAGGAAGCAACCAAGAAAACACGGATATACAGGTACCCCCTCCGAAAAAAAAAAAAATTTCCATTTGACAATGTATGCAAGGAAAGAATGCGATGGCGGTTAACTTAAAACATTTTTGGACCTCCGCTTTAAAATGAACATTATAATTGTATAAATCTTCAGCAATAAAACAGCAATACTGATACTTATTTAGTAATCACTAATATAGCAATTGATATCAATGTTCAGGCCTTTAGGAGTTAATACATCTGTCAAATAGATCCATTTAGTTTTTTTTTTAGATAATCCCTCACCATATTATTACCCCTCCATTGCAGGCACAATCTTATCCACCCCCCAAAACATTTAACCGGCAGGATCCCTTCTTTGACATTGTCTAAATAGTAGTATCACACTATGATACTTTAACCCAATTTTGATGGTATAAATGTGTTCCACTATTATTTTTTTAAGAGGTCTTTTAGTGTGACCTATATACATTAGATCGCAAGGGCATTGCAGAGCCTACACCACATGAGTGGTGTTGCAAGTGATAAATTTCAAGATTTGAAACTCCCTGTTCGCTGAAGATGTGAAACTAGTTATACCTCTTAGTCGTTCAAAGAAACCTTTTTGATCCCAAAATGTTAACTGTCTCACATGGGTGTCCAAAATCTTTTTTACTACCCTATCTTCAAAGTTAGGGGTTCTGCAGTAAATAAAAGGTGGATTTTCAGGGAGCACTGAACCTAACACCCTATGGAAATGCAGGATGTGCTAGTGTCTTCTGAAATGTAAGTTTGTGTATGGAAGTTCGAAATGAATCCCCATTCCTGACTATTCACACAGTTTTTTTTTCTCTTAAACATTCATGTGAATTGTTCTTGCTTTTGATCACTATTGTAGCCCTTCTGCACAAATCTTTCTTTTCTTTTTTTTAGCCAAGATGGACAGTGGCCACTAGATAGTCGATTTAAAATTTACTTTGGTCAGGAGTTGGTTCACATTTATGCCGCATACATACGATCGCACATTCCGACAACAAAATCCATGTTTTTTTCCGACGGATGTTGGCTCAAACTTGTCTTGCATACACACACAAATCTTGTTGGAAATTCCAAACGTCAGGAACGCGGTGACGTACAACACGTACAATGGCACTAGAAAAGGGAAGTTCAATAGCCAGTGCGCCACCCTTTGATGACGGACCCCGTTTTTCACCGTTTGTTGGCTTTGCTGTCCCCTTATATTAGCAGGCAGGACACCTGCATGCGGCAAGCCATCACTTCCGAGCAGAGGCTAGTCGCCACGTTGCAGTACTTGGCGACAGAGAGAAGTCTGCAGGACATCAAGTTTTCAACAGGCATCTCCCCCCAGGCTCTGGGGATCATTATTCCAGAGACCTGTTCTGCCATCATTCAGGTCCTGCAGAAGGACTATATTAGGGTAAGTTTTCTCCTTTAACATCACATTCTATGTATTTAATGTTTGCTAATGTATTGTATTTCTTTCATCATTCCCTAATTACCATGATTGTAATATGCTGTGAATTTCCCCTTTGTTCTCATGCATGCTTGAATTTCTTAAACTTCCTTTTTTGTCCTCCATGCATATTTGCCTTCACTAACCTCTCCAGCATGCTATCCTGGGCCCATACACACCTAGCCTAGTCACTTAACAATCACTTAATATGTCATCTGCTGCTGTTCATGATCTCTTGGACTCCTGGACCGGATTGTGCTCACTATTATATGGACTCCTCAGGCCACCAATTTTGCCTGTAAAATAGTTTTGATGTGTGCCCTGGGGCACAAAGGCTTTGAAAATCCCACCAGTTTATCCAGCGTTGCCTTCCTCTTTATTTTGTTATGACCCATAATAAATGGCTATTTTTTTTTTGCTAAAATACTTGCTATACCTACATGTGTTTTACTACAAAAAGGACAGTTTGTTTGTGAGTAGGCAGGTACATTTCAAAGGGACACCAACCAATCTCCTTGAGGTTAAAAAATACAAGATAATAATGGTGTTGTGGTAACTTGACACAGAAAACGAAAAAAAAAAAATTGTGGAGATCACTAGAAAAAAATAAATAAAACAGGGGATCTTGATAAAAAAAATCACTATAAAAATAAATACTAAACATTATTATGGAGATCTGATGAAAAAAATAAATAATATTATTCAGGAGATCACGAGAAATAATAAAGAAATCATTTTTTCAGAACTCTGTGTGAATATCAGCAGCAAAACAACTTCATTATTCTAGCATTATAAAGAAGAAGAGAATGCGCTGCATTTGCACAAAATTTGCAGCGTGACGAATGTGCTATCTCCATTACGAACGCTAGTTTTACCAGACCGAGCGCTTCCGTCTCGTAATTGATTGAGAGCATGCGTGGAACTTTGTGCGTCGGAATTGTTTACACACGATCGGAATTTACGAGAACGGATTTTGTTGTCGGAAAATTTGAGATCCAGATCTCAAATTTTGTTTGCCGGAAATTCCGACGGAAAATTTCCCATGGAGCCTACACACAGTCGGAATTTCCGACAAAAAGCTCCCATCGAACATTTCCCGTCGGAAAATCCAATCGTGTATACATTAGAGTGTTGAGGCCACTTGCTAATGGTTGCAGCTTTTTCATGTGTATTTTTAGGGTGATATATTCTTTGGTATTTATTCTGTACATTATTTATGTTAGTTGTGAGGTCCTTAACAACGCACAATTACAGTACTTCATATTTACATCACCCTGAACACACCATCCCCACCGTGAAACATGGTGGTGGCAGCATCATGTTGTGGGGATGTTTTTCTTCAGAAAGGATAGGGAAACTGGTCAGAGTTGATGGGAAGATGGATGGAGCCAAATACAGGGCAATCTTAGAAGAAAACCTGTTAGAGTCTGCAAAAGACTTGAGACTGGGGCGGAGGTTCACCTTCCAGCAGGACAAGGACCCTAAACATGCAGCCAGAGCTACAATGGAATGGTTTACAACAAAGCATATTCATTAGTTTTGCCGCATACAAACGATTGGAAATTCCGCCAGCAGTGAGCTTTTGGTCGGAAATTCCGACCGTGTGTATGCTCCATCGGACTTTTGCTGGTGGAATTTCCGCCAGCAAAAGATTTAGAGAAGGTTCAATGTTTTTCCGTCAGAAAAAGTTCCTATCGGAAATTCCGTTCGTCTGTATGCAATTCCGACGTGCAAAAAACCACGCATGCTCAGAATCATGTACGAGACAGAAGCGCTCGGTCTGGATTAGCAGAAGGAGCCCAAAGGGTGGCGCGCTTCGTATGGAACTTACATTTTCTAGTGCCGTCGTATGTGTTGTACGTCACCACGTTCTTGACAGTCGAAAGTTCAGAGAACTTTTGTGTGACCGTGTGTATGCAAGCCAAGCTTGAACGGAATTCCGTCGGAAAAACCATCCAAGGTTTTTCCGATGAAAATTCCGATCGTGTGCACGCGGCATAAGAATGGCCAAGTCAAAGTCCAAATCTAAATCCAATTGAGAACCTGTGGCAAGACTTGGAAATTGCTGTTCACAGACGCTCTTCATCCAACCTGACAGAGTTTGAGCTATTTTGCATAGAAGAATGGGCCAAAATGTCTCTCTCTAGATGTGTAAAGCTGGTAGAGACATCCCCAAAAAGACTTGCAGTTGTAATTGCAGCGAAAGGTGGTCCTACAAAGTATTGACTCAGGGGGGCTGAATACAAATGCACGCCACACTTTTCAGGTAAGAATTTTTGAAAACCGTTTATCATTTTCCTTCTACTTCACAATTATGTGCCACTTTGTGTTGGTCTATCACATAAAATCTCAATAAAAAAAATGTGGAAAATGTCAACGGGTATAAATACTTTTTCAAGGCACTGTAGTGCACTCGGTAGAGTTCTGCCTTAACATGTATATATTGTACAGCAGATGTCATACATTTTTCACCTTAACTTATTGTACTTACTGGCCACATATGGGGTATGCACCAGGCCCTGTTCATTTATTATTTCCCTTTTTTCCCCTTTTTCCAATTTTGTGGGATACTCCACCTAAATTTTTGTACAAACATTTCTTTAGGGGTGGCTGCCCAGGTCAATGAGTAAATGGCCTATTTTTTTTTTTTGGGGGGGGGGGTGGGGGGGTGGATGTAGCGCCCTCCTAGGTAGGTGCTAGAGTAAGTGTATATGGTTTTTGGTTTCTCTGCTTAACAGGGAGACAGCTAGGTAAATGTATGTGCTGTCTGCTTAACCGAGAGCTGTGATTGATAGAGTCTGCTCAGTGTGCTCTGATGCTGCTCATGCTGTCTTGAAAGTTGCACACTGGTCCAATAGCTATGGAGTATACTGGACAGTGGGAGGAAACCTGGCAGATAAGAGCATGGATGTCTATACAGCCATGGCCATTTAGAAGGGGAAGTGCCCCAATGCATGCTGGGTGACTGTATTTATATCT
The DNA here is from genome assembly GCF_042186555.1 of Aquarana catesbeiana. Taxonomy (NCBI): domain Eukaryota; kingdom Metazoa; phylum Chordata; class Amphibia; order Anura; family Ranidae; genus Aquarana; species Aquarana catesbeiana. The sequence continues at coordinate 61,512,828 of NC_133327.1, forward strand.
GAAGAGCACATGGGCTCGGGGTCCAGTCTACCTCTACAAAGAGAGAGGTCCAGGTGGGGAGCTGGCTGCTGCCTCTCCCCAGCACAGGCTCCCATGCAGCCTCAGGTGGTCTACCTGAGGGCCTGAAACATTTAAGATGAAACCCGTGGTTCCCTTGCAAGCTGACTTAGGCAGGATGTCCATGGCTCTTGTCTGGTATCTGTCTCAGGAAGGTGACCTGTGGCCAGGACCTTTTGAGTACAGACTCCCTAAGGGATCCTAGAGACTGGTGTTGCTAAAAAAAAAAACCTCTTTGTGCTAGAAGTCAGCATTCTGGGTGTAAACTAAAGGGGACACTTGCTAGTGTCCTGAAGAAACAAAGTCCACTAAATTCCTTCTGCTACAAAGGGACTTGCTCTGTTCTGTACAGCCTGCTGCATAGTTCTACTGATAGTCTGCTACACAGTTCTATTAAGTTGTCCTTGCTTGTGCCTAGTTAATTTGGAGTATCCTACTAATTCCCTTCTCCTATCCATGTTCTCCAAATAAAATACAAAAATAACAAATCCCCTACACTGATTATTGGAGACAACAAGCGGAAGAGTGTGTGCACCTGGCTGTGTGAAAATACCCTGTGGGCACAAATATTCAAGCGGCGCCTCTGGGGGTAGCGCTGCATATATAAAATGGATTTTAGGAAAAAGAGTACAGTATACAGCAAAGGTGTTTTAATGGTTCTGCAAACTGAAACAGCATACTTGAATTTTATCATACAAAAATAAACAAGTTAAGTGAAATATCAGAACAAATACAAAAAGGAAAACACTAGGTGGGCTGACCTTTAGGGCTCGTTCACACTATCTGCAGAGACCTACTTTTCTCTGCACAAGAAAAACGCAGCTCTCTGCAAGACACACAGCAAACAATTGTTTTCTATGCATCTCATTCACACCAAAACACTGTTGTGATGTGCGGTACAGAGCTGTGTGGAATTATGCAGCATGTCTGCATTTTTCCGCCCAGCTATGCATATGAACTGAAGGAAAAGCACAGCATTGCTCTGCACTGGAAAAATAAAAAAACCCTGACGGGCAGTGGAGAGGAGAGTGGTGCCCTGTGCCCAGACTGCTCCACTTACCTGCTTCTATACTGCTGACACTCATTAAGGGCAGAGGTCAGAAGGGGAAAACTGGTAATGGGCACAGATGGGGGGGCTCTAATTTTTGGGGGTCTAATGTGGGGGTTCTCATGTGTGGGGCTATGATGTGGGTATTCTGATGCGTGGGGACTCTTATTTGCAGGTCACTGCAGTGCAGGGACTCTGATGTATGGTGCGGTGATGCGGGGACTCTGATGTGTGGGGGCTCTGATGTGGGGATCACTTATAAGGGGGCTCCGATGAAAGGGGCTGTGATGTGGTGGAGTCTGATATGGTGGTCACTAATGTGGGGGTCACTAATAAGGGGGTTCTGACATGAGGGCTCTGATGTGGGGGACTCTGATGTGGATATTCACTGATGTGGGGTCTCTGATATGACAGTCACTGATGTGGAGGTCACTGATGTGGGGGACTCTTATGGAGGGGGTCTCTGATGAGGAGGTCACTGATGTGGGTGACTCTTATGGAGGGGGTCTCTGATGAGAGGGGACACTGATGATCATTGGCACATGAGGGGCTCTAATGGGGACTAGAATGTAAAGAGGGATTTGATGGGGACTATGATGTAAAAGGGGACTCTGATGGGGACTATAATGCACAGAGGACTCTGATGGAGACTATGATGTAAAGGGTGGCACTGACGGGGACTATAATGCACAGGAGACTCTGACTGGGACTATGATGTTAAAGAAGGCTCTAATGGGGACTGTAATGAAAAGGAAGACTCTGAAGGGGACTGTGATGTAAAGGAAGGCTCTGATGGGGGCTGTGATGTAAAGGAAGGCTCTGATGGGGGCTGTGGTCTAAAGGAAGGTTCTGATGGGGACTGTGATATAACGAAAGGCTCTGATGGAGACTGTGATATAAAGGGAGGCTTTTATGGGGACTCTGAGGCAAAGAAAGGCTCTAATGGGGACTATGATGTAAAAGGAGGCTCTGATAGGGACACTGATGTTAAGGAAGGCTCTGTTGAGGACTGTGGTGTAAAAGGAGGCTCTGATGGGGACAGATGTAAATAGAGGCTCTGCAATAACACTAGCAAAAAACTGTTCAAAATGTATTCTCTCTCTACAAATGGGAATCTGAGCATAAAAAAAATAAAAACGCATGAAAAATACTGTCAATGTGCAAAAAAAAGTTTTTCTGCATGTATGGTGTGAATGAGAATAAAAAGTGCAGCTGTAAGTTTAAAGGGACTGCCCATTCAAAAGTGATACTTTACATATTGGAGGAGCCCCTCATTTCTTAAGCCTCGTACACACGATCGGATTATCCGACGGGAATTGTGTGATGGCAGGCAGTTGTCGGAAAATCTGACCGTTTGTATGCTCCATCGGACAATTGTTGTCGGATTTTCCGCCAACAAATGTGGGATAACATGCTTTAAAATTGTCCGCCAACAAATGTGTGTTGTCAGATTATCTGAGCGTGTGTACACAAAACTCCAAAGTACAAACACACATGCTCAGAAGCAATGCTCACCATAACACAACATTAGCAGAAGTTGCCCAAAGGGTGGCACTAAAGAGCTGAAAAAAAACATAGTTTTGTGTTTGTTGACCGACAATTCTTTGCTGTTTGTAAAACAAGTTCCTAGCCAATGCCCTTTGGACAAAAGTCCTACGCTTTGTCCGCAGAAAATCCGATTGTGTGTATGAGGTTTATTAGGTATTGGATACTCCAACAATTTTTACATGTCATAATTCCTGACTCTTTTCCTATCTACCTTGGAGATTTGGGTGTTCCCACTCACCAGCTCCTCTTCTTAAATTCTTGTTAGTGGCCACAGTGGGTGAGCAGCCCGGAGAAATCCCACCACTACAGTCCTCAAGAAATAAAACAAATTATTGGATAATTTTACTCTTTAGAATCTTCCAAATATGGACATCTAAACTTTGGATCACCTCAAGGTGTATGAAACAACTCCAATCCTCCCCATAACTATGTAAACTATGAAAAATACTTTCTTTATCGTACATCACGGGACACAGAGCAGCCATAGTAATTACTATGTGGGTTATACTCCACCAATAGGTGAATGGACACTGGCAACCCAAGACAGGAAGTCCCCCTCTATATAACCCCTCCCATACAGGAAGTACCTCAGTTTTTTCGCCAGTGTCTGAAGGTGTTGGTCACGGTTGCAGAAGTGCTATGCTAAAGAAAAAAGCTCTGTTACGGAAATCCTTAAGCAGGATCAAGATGCTATGCAGTCGGATCCATCCTAGATGCCAAAAAGCAATGGCCTAAATGGAAGATACCCGAGCCTCGTGGAAGGAAAACAGCAAGGTCACTTGCTTGTTATGCTCCTCTGTTGAGGGCTGGACCCTGGGATCTGGCACCTTGGTCGCATGACTAAAGCAAAGGTTGCCCTGGCAGGGTGCTGTACAGTTACAAGGATATGGACACCAGTGTACAAGAGGGACCCAGTCCTTGAAGGTCCATCATGATGTAGCCCGCCGTGATGGGTGAAGATTGGATCTGGCTGTGTTTTTCCAGCAGTATCCTGCGGCGGGAATGGTAAGTCAAAGAAGATCCTAAGGAACACATACGGTTCACTTGGTGACTTCTTCTGAGTAAACGATGCATTGCCTGTTTTTTACCACTAGAAGGTGTAATTGTAACATACCTGGTGTTTAACATTACCATGCTTCCCCTGCAGTGTGCTCAGTGTCTGCCAGTGCTCCTGTCGAACAGCGTTGCCTCCTTACTCTGCTCTGTCATGGCTGCCGAAAAGGGCTGGGGGATCGCCGCCCTGAAAAAACAGCTTTTTCCCTGGGGATGCAGCCCTTGTCCCCCTGAGCGTTCCGTCTGCAGGACTGTTCGTTCGTGCGCGGGAATAGCTCTGTTTAAATAAGCTATCTTAGGACGCGGGGGGCGTGGCTTGGCTCCACCGATGTGCACGTGGAAACGAACGTTCACGTAATACACAGCGCAGGCGCAAGGCTTACTGCCTATAAAGCCTTTACTCTGGAAAGAGTCTGGTGGCTGACAGAGGGACACAGAGCATATGAGGGCATGTAAGCGCTGTATGGGTGTTGGTTACTGGCATTCCTAAAGGCACGTCTACTCAGCATCAGACTGAGATATTTCCATTGCTGGACTATAGCCTTTTGTGCTTAGGACTATGTCTTCCCAAAAGAGAGGTGAGAAGCATGCGGAGTGGCAAGGAAACGTGACTGGCGTGTGTGCTGCACTAGAGGGAGGAGAGATCAGATTACACGGACCAGTTGCTCATGATTTGCACTATCTTTGAACACTTGGGATACTTCCCATGATTGACCATGTGAGACCCAGAGGTTACTTACAAGAGACAACCGTGAGATCTAGGAAGCCCAGGAGATCTGGAGTTCCATGGTGGGGATCTGTGATCCAATTTGTGCTTTCTGACCTCCCTGAGTAAGGGGGGTCGCTGGCAATTCGCTAAGCCTTCCATCTAACTAGAGGTGACGGGTCTCACGAGGTCAAGCATATCAAGTCATATAATTTATATGAAGATTATCCAGTCACTTTTATGGACCTTTTTTTGATAACATTTTTCACCATACCTTTGCACTTTATTGTAGCATTCTCTTATATGATTTTTTTGGTTTTTGTTCATTCCTTAGTTTTGATATATGCAAGTTTATCAATTGGCACTATTTTCAAGCACTCTATTTTACTTTGTTTCTTATGTAGTTTATGGTGAATTGTGTTCACAACTCTATGGTCATAAGTTTGCACATTTTATTAGGTTGCTTATAACAACTTTCTTACATTTAGGGCTGCACTTTTTTTTACACATCTATTTTATACCTAATATCTGGGTTATAGTGCTCAGCTGCTGCATGCTGTTTTTTACCAAGCGCGGATTTTATTCCATTATATCTTTAATGCCACAGCAGTGGCTTACATCAACCACCAAGGGGGTACCAGAAGTCATGCAGCCCAAAGGGAAGTGAACCATATTCTGGCCTGGGCAGAGAAGCATGTACCTTGCCTATTGGCGGTCTTCATTCCAGGAGTGGAGAATTGGCAGGCGTATTTCTTGAGCTGCCAACAATTGTTCCCTGGAGAATGGTCTCTCCATCCCGACATTTTTTTCAGCCATTTGCCAAAAATGGGACACCCCGGACGTAGATCTATTGGCGTCCAGGTTCAACAAGAAGTTGGACAGCTTTGTGTCAAGGACAAGTGATCCACTCGCATGTGGGACAGATGCATTAGTAACTCCTTGGGATCAATTTTCACTGATTTATGCATTCCCCTTCAGTTCAGCTGCTACCGCGGCTCAAAGGGTTGTCTTTGCAATGCCGACAAAACTAGATTCAACTGCCATGGGCACAAGGGTGACCCAACTGGTGGAATTATACGAGTTACCCCTTGTATAAAGGCCCGGATCAAAGAATGCAAAGCAAGCGGCCTTTAAAAGAATACTGACAAGGCCGAGATCTGACCCTTGATTGTACTCAAGGCTAGCTTCATTTCTACCCCCAACTGTAGGAAGGCAAGAATTCTTCCTATGACATACTTCCGAGGATGCCATCCTTTAGTTTCACACCAGGAAACATAAGCCCCCCAGTTGGGGGTAGAAATGAAGCTAGCCTTGAGTAGATCCTTTTCACAAGGAAGTTGTTTTTTTTTTTGGTTGCAGTAACCTCGGCAAGGAGAGTATCAAAATTGGCAGCTTTTTCTTGTAAAGAGCCATACTTAATTATTCATAAGGATAAGGTGGTGTTGCGTCCTCACCCAACCTTTCTACCTAGTGTCCAGTTTTCATCTGAACCAAGATGTCTTCCTGCCTTCCTTTTTTCCAGAACCTCGTTCTCCGGAGGAAAAATTTGAAGGTGACAGCTCAGATACGGCAAACTGATGCTTTGTTTGTGCTGCCAGAAGGGCCCAGGAAAGGGCAGGCAGCTTGAAATCGACTATTTCAAAGTGGATTTGGCAAGTTATAATTCAGGCTTATGGTTGGAGAAAAAAAAAAGGTTGAGCCTTTTCAAGTTAAAGCGCACTCTACTAGAGCAGTGAGTGCTTCATGGTCAGTGTATCACCAAGCCTCTATGACTCAGATTTGCAAGGCCGCAACTTGGTCGTTAGTCCATACATTCACTAGATTTTATCACTTGGACGTAAGACGACAAGAGGATGTCGCTTTTGGGCGCAGTGTACTGCAGTCAGCAGTATAGATCCTCAAGTCTGATGGCGGTCTTCTTTTATTTGTGTCTCCCTCCCCTCAGAGGCATTGCTTTGGGACATCCCACATAGTAATTACCATGGCTGCTCTGTGTCCTGTGATATACAATAAAGAAATAGGATTTTTATAACAGCTATCTGTAAAATCCTTTTCTTGGAGTACATCACGGGACACAGAGGCCCCTCCCCTCTTATTGGGATATATTTAATATATATATATATATATATATATATATATATATATATATATATATATATATTGCTTTGCTACAAAAACTGAGGTACTTCCTGTATGGGAGGGGTTATATAGAGGGGTACTTCCTGTCTTGGGTTACCAGTGTCCATTCACCTAAAGGTGGCGTATAACCCACATAGTAATTACTATGGCTGCTTTGTGTCCCGTTATGTACTCCAAGAAAAGGATTTTACAGGTAAGCTGTTATAAAAATCCTATTATTCTGGCCCACTGTTATAGTCCCTGAGAGATATAACAAACTATTGGGTATTTTTTTTCTTTAGCATCTAACAAATATAGAAATATCAGTTTTGGGTCATTTTAACCTGTAAGAAACAACTCCAATCCCACCATCCTCTTCATTAACCCATGAACTATGAAAATCACCTTTCTAATTCAACAATACAGTTTCCAAAATATATAAAAAAAAAACTGTTAGGTAGTTTTACTCTTTAGCAACTACCAAACATGGAAATATCAACCTAAAGGAAACAACTTTTATCCCACCACCTTGCCATAAAATCATAAAATAGGCAAAACACAATTTTGGCCACTGGCTTGAGTGGCAGACCCTTTAGTTATAGTTTATTCTTGGCTCTGCTTTACCTTGTGAAGGCAAATGTGTGAACTATTGAGCAGCACTTTATGGATTTTTTATATCACTATTAAAGTGGTTCTAAAGCCTTAAGGTTTTTCACCTTAATGCAGGGGTCAGCAACCTATGGCCCATGAGTCCCACCTGGCCTGTGGCCGCTAAATGTCTGGCCCGTCGGTGCACGTGATGCACGTCATCCCGCGGACATTTTAACCCCGTTTTGCTTTCTTGGGATAACAACCGATGCGGCTAAGAAGCCGCTTGGTTGTTATCCCAAGCAGCGGGAGGGGACTTCCCCCCTCCCGCCGCCTTTCGTGGCTCGTCTGGTCCCTACGGTCCCAAGGCCAAGCAACCAGCCGGCAGAGACCCGAACGAAGCCGGAATTGGCTCTGATCGGGTCTCGGATCTAGTAACCCGGAAAGAGTGTCATGACATTGCTTCCGGTTTACAGAAGACCTAAAGGCGCCAAATTTTAAAAAATGACAGCAGTCAAAACAGCCAAACTTGGCATTTTGAATGCTTTTAAGTGCAAGGGAATGATTTGGGGTCTTATAGACTCTAGATCCCTCCATAAAGGAGTACCTGCCACTGCCTATTACTGTCACAAGGGATGTTTACATTCCTTCTGACAGCAATAAAAGTGATCAGATTTATTTTTTAAAGGGACAGTGTAAAAAAAAAATGAAATAAAATAAAGAAAAATAAAATTTAAAGTGCCCTATCCGTCCGTGCTCGTGCGCAGAAGCGAACGCATGCGTAAGCCACGACCGCAAATGTAAACAGTGTTCAAACCACACATGTGAGTTATCAGCGAGATCATTAAAGCAAGAGCAATAATCCTAGCACATCATCTCCTCTGTAAACTCTAAACTGGTACCTGTAGAAATTTTTAAAAACGTTGCCTATGGAGATTTTTAAGTACCGTAGTTTATCGCTATTCCATGAGTACGGGCAATTTTAAAGCATAACATGGGGGAGGGAGGCTTTGTAATATGCAAGGGGGCTGGGAAGGGGGGCTGTGTAATATGCTGGGTGGGCTGTGTAATATAAAGGGGTCCAGAGGTGCGGGGCTGTGTAATGTAAAGTGGTCCAGAAGTGCAGGGGACTGTGTAATGTAAAGGGGTCCAGATTATTATCTTCATTTATTAGCAGGTGAATGCGACCCTCCATGCATTCACATTCATTGAATCCGGCCCTCAAGTGGAAAAAGGTTGCTGACCCCTGCCTTAATGCATACTCTGCATTAAAGTGAAAAACCTTTGGTGCTGCAGAATCCTCCCAGCCCCCTTTATCCTTACCTGAGCCTGATCCAATCCAGCAATGTGCACGAGAGCAGCGTCTCTTGCCGCTGTCTCCCTCCTCCCTGGGCATATGGATAGCAGCAGGAGCCATTGGCTCTCGGTGCTGTCAATCAAATGCTGTGCAGAGCAAGCAGGGCCGAGCCACCTACTCTGTGTCATTAGACACAGACAGGGCATTTCAGCAGTGAGCCCGCACGGGTGCCCCAATGGAAAGTGTTTTTTTAGGGGGGGACTTGCTAAAGAGGAAGAGCCTGGAGCGCAGGCGGGGGGGGGGACCCCAGAAAAAAAGGATCGGAGTTACTCTGTGCAAAACCATTGCACAGAGTAGGTAAGTAAAAACATATTTGTTATTTTAAAGCGGTATTAAAGCCTGTTTTGTAATTTTTACCTACAGGTAAGCCTATAATAAGGCTTACCTGTAGGTAAAATGAAAATCTCTTAAACACGCACCATTTAGAAGATATTCACACTGGATGCAGCCAGTGACATCACCGGAGCATGTGCTCTGAAGGTCCTTCATACCGTGCCGGACCTTTAGAGCACCGTGCCGGAACTGAGGGCTCCCGAATGCATGTGAGGGAGTAATTTCATAAGGGCTCTGGCCACTCGCACAGCCCGCGAACCCGGAAGGAAGACCAGGGGAAGATGGAAGCCCTGTCAGTGGTGACAGCACGCCACTGGAGGGCTTTGTTCTGAGGTAAATTTTTTCATAATGTGCTTATATGCGATGCATACTAAGTACATTATGCAATTGTCTTACAGGGAGAAGTTTTTTTTTATTTTACTGCAGCGGTTTACAACCGCTTTAATTTATGCAGGGGTCTCAAACTGGCCGCCCTCCAGCTGTTGCGAAACTGCAAGTCCCATCGTGCCTCTGGCTGTGGAAGTTATGCTTGCAACTGTCAGCCTTGCAACACCTCATGGGACTTGTAGTTTTGCAACAGCTGGAGGGCCGCCAGTTTGAGACCCCTGATTTAAAAAAATATGAAGTTTTAATGATACTTTAACTACCTCATCTTAACTTTTCTTTGAGAGTTAAGCTTATCATTTTGTACCTTTAATTGTATTGCACTCCAGGCCAATATTGGGTGAAGCTGCTTACATTTTTCTTGCTATTTTGTATCACTATACATTGGTGGGATATGATAAATTGTATTAAGGGTATTATTTAGGGTAACAGAAGTTAAACGTTATGTATGAAATATCCCAAAATATATGTTTGAAGAATTTAAATGAAAGTGGAGAATGTTAAAACCTACAAAAAAAATCTTTCACACTTTGGCCTGCTATTTCCTTTCCACCCAGAACACACTTAAATACACTCATTTTCGCAATTATAAAAAAGTCAGGTTCTATATGAGTGTACCATATAACATTGCCATCTGGAGATACTATGGGGGGGGTCTATTTATTTTCACCAAAGATTTACACATTTATCCAATCGAATCTTGGGGAAAAATGTGTGAAAGTTGGAGGAATCTTGCATGATTACATTGATAAATAGATCCGTCTTTTGCTTATTTTTACTCATTAGTACATCACACTATCCAGTCGTCGTCTTTTATGTGAGTATGAATTTCCAGATGCTTCAGTTGAATCTTGAATCGATTAGAGATGTTAAACAGCTGAAACAAAACAAATGTTCAAGCTTTAAACATATAATCAGGGCTATCATACGGCAAAATAGCTGTGTGAGAAGTTGCTCCTCTCAGTGTCCTCAGAAACATTTTTGTTCTGGAGTGGATAAGCCTTCAGTACAAGGGGCTTCACTTCTCTGGAAAGCTGGCCTAGGAACCATCTGAGGCTTCACACTAAGGATGAGCAAAATGTACCTGGGTTTGGTTCGAGGTGGGTGCAGTGAACAATACTGAAGTTCTGGTGCCAAATTCAAACCCAATTGAAGTCAAAGGGACAGGGTGGACATGACTATATTTGGTAACTATGATTGATGTAGATCTGCAGAGCTGGATGACATACAGGTGAAACTCAAAAAATTAGAATATTTTGCAAAAGTTCATTTATTTCACTAATGCAACTTAAAAGGTGAAACTAATATATGAGATAGACTCATTACATGCAAAGCAAGATAGCTCAAGCCGTGATTTGTCATAATTGTGATGATTATGGCTTACAGCTCATGAAAACCCCAAATTCACAATCTCAGAAAATTAGAATATTGTGAAAAGGTGCAATATTCTAGGCTCAAAGTGTCCCACTCTAATCAGCTAATTAAGCCATAACAACTGCAAAGGGTTCATGAGCCTTTAAATGGTCTCTCAGTCTGGTTCAGTAGGAATCACAATCAAGGGAAAGACTGCTGACCTGACAGTTGTGCAGAAAACCATCATTGACACCCTCCATAAGGAGGGAAAGCCTCAAAAGGTAATTGCAAAAGAAGTTGGATGTTCCCAAAGTGCTGTATCAAAGCACATTAATATAAAGCTATGTGGAAGGGAAAAGTGTGGAAGAAAAGGGTGCACAAGCAACAGGGATGACCGCAGCCTGAAGAGGATTGTCAGGAAAAGGCCATTCAAATGTGTGGGTGGAGCCTGTGACGCTGACGTCGTTACGTTTTTCCTTGGTGACTGATGGGACGCACACAGTAAGCGGGAGGACATTTGTGGAGACGCCGCGATCTTTACCTTGACATATGATTACGCTCTTAAAGGATGGAAATTTTTGTAAGTACAATACAAGTCGCCTAATAAACAACGTTGTTTGAACTATTACACTATGGGAGCATTTTTTGTTTTTGTTTTCTGAGTATCACGATTTCAACTGTGGATGTCGGCATAGGTTAGTGGGAAACCTGAAATTTCCCAAATGCCTGGTGAGACTACTGTTATGGTGGTCATCTATAGCTGGTAAGGAGCCTCAACTCTCACTTGGGTGTGAACTACCTTGGATGTTGGACTTGCCTGTCACCACTTTTCCTTTGGAATTTTACTCACATTGTATATGGATTGTTCAGCTTGGAAATCCTTGCACTATTTGCCACTGGGACTTTATTTGCAAATTTTTGGGGGGATTTCATTTTCCCTTTTATTGCATTTCTACACATTGTTTTATATGTTCTCATTTGAACATTGTTTTTTATGATTTTACATTTTTTGAGATATCTGCCTTAGTCTTTTATGTGAGACTGTTTCTCACCATTACTTTATCAATATTTTTTTCACATATTTTTTATAATTTATTCATTGTATCAATGTTTGAGCTATCATCTTTAGTCACTTTTTGATATGCTGGCTCTTATTTCACATACATATATGATTTTTTTTCTGAGAGTTTTGTATATCATTATTTTTCTTTCACATTATTGTTTTAGCGCTGCACTTTTATTTTATCTGAGATATAGTTATAACTTGCATTTTATTACTCTATTCACTGTTTGTGCATTCTCTTTGTGCATTGGTATGTGCTGAGGCCTCAGTGGGAAGGTATTCAATACATGTGTTACAAGTATTGAAGATCTATCTCCCTGTCCACCTGTTCACATATACCCCCATCAGGTTGTTATTGGGTACGAGTGTATGATATAATTGCACTGAATAATACCTCTATCGATCGTGACCTGTGTTCAATCATTGTTTAACCATACCATTTCCTTGTGTTATTTATTACCATAGTAAATATTCTTGAGTGGTTCAGTGATTTTGTCTGAGTTTCTCATTATTAACGTGATATTTTACAATGGAACCCAAGGTTTCAGAGGTAAGAGAGGATCTGCAAAGTCAGGGTGGCCAGTGGGGTATAGAGTCAATCAGCAGCCCCCATGGGGGTACCGCTACATTACTTACTGCCCAGGAGATTGCCAGTCATTTTATAAACAAGATCAACACAATTCGTGATGAGCTCCAACTTGACACTCAATACTTTCCTCTTTTGACTCTGTTACAACTAAGGAAGTGGCCAAACTCCTTTCTGAGGCCCACCTCACCACCTGTCCCCACAATTACCACAATTACTAAGGCCCCCTTACTGTTCTATGCAAAACTCTCTAACCAACATCTCCAATCTCTCTCTCTCTCTCTCTCTCTCTCTCTCTCTCCACAAGATCCTTTCCCTCCCCAATCATGCACTGGTTACCCCCAAACAATAAAAACTCTCACTGGACTCCACCTGTTTGAATAAGTTAAGACCCATCTCCCTGCTCTTGTTTGCCTCCAAGCTTCTTTAATGCCTTGCCCACAACTGTATGAGTTACCATCTCACTAACAACAACCTTCTCGATCGCCCACAGTCTGACTTCTGCCCACAGCATTTTACTGAAACTGCCCTAATAAAACTCGCTAATGACCTACTAACTGCTAAAACCAATGACCATTACTCCAAACTCATATTCTTAGACCTTCCACTGACTTTGACACAGTTGACTACCTGATTCTTCTAAATAAACTACACTCCCTTGGCCTCCGTGACTCTGCTCTTTCCTGGTTCTCCTCTTACCTATCTCAGTGCTCTTTCAGCCTCATATTAACCACCAACTTCTACACTCCTCTTCCTCTTTTTCTTGGGGTACCCCAAGGCTCTGTCCTTGGGCCCCTTCTATTCTCTCTCTACACTTCTTTCCTGCACTAGTTGGTAACCTCCCATGGCTTCCAATACCACCTCTACACCAACAACTCCCAGATCTATCTCTCTACTCCCCAGCTCTCCCCCTCGAACTCCTCGAGTAGCACAAATTTACCGAGTGACATATTAGTATGGATGTCACCCCATTTCCTCAAACTCAATCTGTCTAAAACTGAGCTTGTAATATTTTCTACTCCCCGATCCCCCTCATGAATTTACCATTGAGTTCAACAGCACAATCATCATGACAGGGTGCTAGGTGTAATCCTAGACTCTGACTTCTCCTTCGGGGCCCAACATCCATTCACTAGCTAAATCTTGCCTTAACCTCCTCAACATTTCCAGAATTTGCCCCTTCCTGACTAATGACACCACAAAACAACTTATTCATGTCTTGGTTGTATCCTTTGACTACTACAACGGGCATTCAAAAGCGTACTGTACATCCATGTAAAGGGCTGTGTTCGCTCGCACGAGATACACAAATGTACCATGCATCCACATGCAGCCATTACCATTCATGTCCTTGAGATGCAGTGGCTGCATGGACACTGCAGCTGCTCCCAATTTGACATCCATGGAAGTGCATGTGAGTGCACCCGCACCTGTCATGTGACTACTGTGGTTGGCTGTCACAGTTATCACATGGATCATGGGCCACTCCCGCCAACTGTTATTATAATAAATTTTGTGCTGATCTCTGCCCACATTTTTGACCAGTTTAAATGTAAGTGTTAAAGTTGTGATTTGAGGTTTAATTATAAAAAATAGGGATTGGTTAAGATGTTGGTAGGTGTAGTAGTTCTTCACCCGGCAAGGAGGTGCCTTGCCACTCGCGGATGGAGTGGAGACATAAGGAGAAAATTTTCCAATGCAGCCTCCGTAGGTGTCATAGGAGAGGCAGCTGTCTAATTAGATGTTGTACTTCCAGTGCCTATTCACAGCCATATTGGTTGAGGGCATACTAGTAAATAGCACTAGAGTACTAGAACCAGGAAAACTGCTCTGGCTCTACTCCTGTATGAGTAGGGCCAAAACTAGAAAGTGAGGCCCGGAATGATGGAAAGAAGAGGAATAGTGCAGGGCCGGGCATGACAGTGTGTCTAGTGACACACATAGGGTTAATGTTTCAAGGAAAAGTGTGGGAGGAGATAACAGGAAAGTAAGGAGGAGTGGCCTTATAAAAGAGGGGAGGAGCAAAAACGGAACAGTGTGCTGGGAAGGAGACACGAGGAGGCAGAATTTCTCTGCTCCTCAGACACAATGGCGGACGTTGAGGCGATTTTGGCGCGGTTGCGGCAGGCGGCGGCGGCGAATGGATCGGACTGGCTTCGCAGCCAGGTCACAGCGATGCTCGGGGGAGAAGCAAGCCATGCAGGGGGTGAAGGTGAGCCGTCTGTGCGTGCGCGGAGATCGCGGCCTCCGGCGCGCTATTCACCTGGGCCAGGACATGGACAGGGTCGTCTGACACGGAGCCCAAGGGGGGAACAATCGGCACCGCCGGCCAAGAGGAGCCACACGGGTGATTCGGTGGGGCCCGGGCGGGTTACACGCCGCGGTCACGGAGCGGTGGGCGGGGCCACGGGCCAACATGGCGCCACTTCCCCGCACGCTGGCACTGCACGGAGGATTTCGAACAGCCCCTCAGTACCTCTGTACGAGTGTGAGCGGGTGGACAGAAGGGGGAGAACGGCGCCGAGAGCAGCAGCGTCCGGGTCGCGTGGATCGAGCGGCACCGCGGGTGGGCGGAGCTTACCGGGCGGGGGGGACGTGTCCCAAGATGGCGATGGAAACAGCGCCCAGGCTGGCCCGGTAGCTGGAAGTTCAGGGCAGCAGGGAGCAGCAGTGACTCGTCGCACAGTGCAGGCCTCACACCAGCGTGGGCTTCCGGCCTCCAGGAGGGCTTCTCCTGGGGGGCTACCTCTGACGCCAATCCCAGTGCAAGGGGAACAGTCCGAAGACGAGGTGTCCGATGAGGAAGATGGGCTACAGCAGCCGGAACCAGCAAGAGAGAGCAGCACAGCGGCTGTTGGGAGGAATCCTGGTCAGCCCGGTAAGTCTAGTGATAACTTTTCCTTTACCAATGCTTTGCAGGGCTTGCTGGGGGGGATAGCAACAACTGCAGGAGGGATGGTGACACCTTTGCAGAGCGGGGTGGGTCAGGTTACTGACCAACAACTGGCGAGTACTGCACCCGCCAGTTCGGGGTCAGGGGGACAGCTCCAGGAGCTATTGGAGAGTTTAAGGGCCCTGGTTGGTCGCTTTGGAGAGGGACCAGGGCAGGCTCTGCAAGGGGATGCACAAAGGGCGACAGGGGCTGCGGTTACAGAGGTGCCAGCTACCACAACGCCAGAGAAGGTGGCAGACAAGGAAACAGCAGGTGAGAAGGGGGCTGCAGAAACAAAAGGCAGGACTGATGTGGTTAGGCTGGCAGATGCTGCAAAATGTGAGATATATGTTTGTTTTGAAGGCCCGTTAGGGGCACACTTGAAACCTGAAGTGAGAGAAAAAATTCATAAAGGTGAGTACGTGGAAATTTTCTCCTTGTTGCCATTGGAAAAGTTTAACCTGGATAGGGTTAAACCCGACGATTCCAAGAAGGAGGATGAAGAGAAGAGGAGATATAGATTGATACCGCGGACGTTTGTGAATTGGTTGCAAGCGTTCGCTATCATGGCTAGTGTCATTGGTGAAAAGAACCCTGAACATTGTTCGGGGTTGTTTTGTTATATGGATGCTATAGGTGAGGCACATAGAGTGTACGGGGGAACTGCGTGGTTACGTTACGATGAGCAGTTTCGTCAACGCAGAGCGGTGCGTCCGGCTCTGCGTTGGGACCATAAGGATATTAGCCTATGGATGAAGCTGATGTCGTCGGCTAGGACCCCGCCTCAGTTATTTCAAGGGGGGGCCGGGGGTACTAACTCCTCAGGACTACCGGCCGGCAGAAAATGGGGGGTATGCTGGCAGTATAATGAAGGATCCTGTAAATTTGGGGGGTCCTGCAAATTCAAGCACGAGTGTTCAGGCTGTGGGGGAGCCCACACCCTGTCTCGGTGTTTCAAAAAAGGTAAACGTACCGGGGAGTTTGCTCACAAGAGGGATGACGCCGGTGAAGGTGGAAAGGATGCAACCTTTCCTAAGTAAGTATCCGGATAGGAAAGCGGCGTTACTGATCACTGAGGGTTTTAGAGAGGGGTTCAAAATTCCATGTTCATTGGCGGTGGTTCCTCCAGTAGCACGGAATTTAAAATCTGCGTTGCAACACCCGGGGGTGGTGGGGGAGAAATTGGAAAAGGAAGTGGCTTTAGGACGGATGGGGGGGCCATTTGAGGCAAAACCATTGAATGACTTGGTGGTGTCCCCTCTGGGGGTGGTGCCCAAGAAAGAGCCGAATAAGTTTCGCTCAATTCACCACTTATCATTTCCAAAAGGGGGTTCGGTTAACGATTTCATTGACCCGGACGTCTGCACCGTGTCATACACTTCGTTTGATGCGGCGGTTCGATGGGTCAGGCGCTATGGAAAAGGGGCACTGATGGCAAAAGCTGATATTGAGGCAGCGTTTAGGCTGCTGCCAGTACACCCGGACAGTTTTTGGCTGCTGGGTTGCAAGTGCAGGAACAATTTTATGTGGACAAATGCTTGCCTATGGGTTGCTCCATTTCCTGCGCCATGTTTGAAGTTTTCAGTTCCTTTTTGGAGTGGGTGGTAAGAGATTTGTCCGGCCTTGAATCTATGATACACTATTTAGATGATTTCCTATGCATAGGCCCACCGTCTTCCAGTGTGTGTGCGATTTTATTGTCAACGTTGCAACACACTGCAGAACGGTTTGGTGTTCCCCTGGCTGCTGACAAAACTGAGGGCCCCACCACGGAGATTAGCTTTTTGGGCATTGTTATTGATTCAATGGCAATGGAATGTAGGTTACCGCAAGGAAAGTTACTGGATCTGCAGACGGAAATAAGGCGGGTCCATGGGATGAAAAAAATACAGCTGAGGGATCTCCAATCTTTGCTTGG
This sequence comes from Aquarana catesbeiana, assembly GCF_042186555.1. Taxonomy (NCBI): domain Eukaryota; kingdom Metazoa; phylum Chordata; class Amphibia; order Anura; family Ranidae; genus Aquarana; species Aquarana catesbeiana. The sequence continues at coordinate 61,529,872 of NC_133327.1, forward strand.
TAAGTTGAACTTTGCTTGTAGAATCATACCCATGGGTAGGGTTTTTTGCCGACGGCTGTCTGCAGCTACGGCTGGGGTAAAAGCACCGGCCCATTTCATTAGGCTTACTAAGGATCATCGTGAGGATTTAAAGGTATGGTATCAATTTTTGTCGGAATACAACGGGAGGTCAGTGTGGATGTCTGGTCCGGTAAGCAACTTCGATGTAGAATTAGTTACTGACGCGGCGGGATCTACTGGATATGGGGCGTTCTTTAAGGGTCAATGGAGTGCAGAACCATGGCCAAAATCCTGGGTTGAAGCAGGTTTCCTTCGTAACTTGGTACTATTGGAATTGTTTCCAGTAGTTCTGGCTATGGAATTATGGGGCAAGGCTTGTCAGAATTTAAAGTTGCGGTTGAACTGTGATAATATGGGAGTGGTGCAGGTAGTCAATCGCTTGTCAGCGTCTTCTCAACCTGTCATAAGACTATTGCGACAGTTGGTATTACGGTGCTTGCAATTGAATATTTTTATATATGCTGTGCATATACCTGGGATTGAAAATACGCTGGCTGATTCACTGTCTCGCTTTCAGTGGGACAAGTTCAGGGAATTAGCTCCGGCTGCAGAGAAGGAAGGGATTCCTTGCCCGGGTTGGATCTGGGAGCTGGCATTGGAGTCATCGCAGGATGGATACAACAGTCTGTGAGTGAGTCCACATGGTCGGCCTATGTGAAGGTATGGGGTGAATGGTTGAGACTTGTACGGGAATCCGGAGCAAAGGATGACGGGGGAGAGTTGAGATTATTGGTCATTTATTTTGTGTCCAGGAATATGGAAAATGGGGTGGGGGTATCGTCTATTGGTAAGAAATTGGCGGCGCTGTCGTTTCTGTTTAAGTTACAGGGGATGGAGGATTGGACGAAGGAATTTTGGGTACGGCAGGCACTAAAAGGGTACCGGAAAGGGCACAAGAAAAAAGATAACCGTAGACCGGTCACTTTTGCCAACCTGTTGGCAATTTGTGATCAGCTAGGGTTGGTGTGCAGCTCAAGTTATGAATGTTTACTTTTTACAGCGGCTTTTTCGCTGGCGTTTTTTGGGGCGTTTCGGGTAGGGGAGTTGGTCAGCCCATCCAAAAAGGAAGCGGGGGGTATTTTGGTGCAAGACGTGCGGGCACGCACGGGAAGTGTGTGTTTACGGCTGAGGAGGTCGAAAACAGACCAATTGGGAAAGGGCATAGATGTGTGGCTGCATGCATTACCGGGATCGCCAGTATGTCCGGTGAGGACGGTTAATGAATTTGGGAAGATTAGACCGGTAGGTGAGGGTCCATTTTTATGTCATGAGAATGGTGCTTACCTTTCAAAGTTTCAATTTGTGGCGGTGTTTCGAAAATGCTTATCGATGATAGGTTTGGATGAGAAAGCATACGCCTCACACTCCTTCCGCATTGGGGCGGCCACAGAAACTGCCAGATGCGGGTTGGATGAAGCAGCGGTGCGGAGGATCGGTAGATGGGAATCAAAGAGATTCCGTTCATACATTCGCCCTCAATTAGTAGTGGAATAATAAAAAAAAAAAAAAAAAAAAATAATATATATAAATAAATAAATAAATAAATAAATGAAAAATAAATGAAACCCGTATGTTGTATAAGTTGGGTTTTCACATATAGGTAGTGGGTGTTTTTGGTCTGTTGCGTTGGTGATATCACCCTGCCTTGTTGTCTTTTCGTTTCAGATGGAGTGTCTCCACGCCTCGTCTGGATACTGGGACACTCCTACGTTTGTTGGGGGGCAAGTAGAGGTGATGCGAGACCAGATGGGCGCCAGTTAGGCATATCGAGAAGGGAGGCTTTTATCAAGTGGCTGGGGAGACCAGGAATGATGTGGGGCAGAGTGGTTTCAGAGGTGGAACGATTTGCCTGGCTAGATAGACCTCCGGATGTGTTGGTCATACACGCTGGAGGTAACGATTTGGGGGTGAGGACGGTCCGGGACCTGATAGAGGATGTAAAAGCAGATTTGTTGCACTTGCACACTAATTATCCGAACACTTTGTTACTATGGTCTGATATTGTGGCACGAACTTCGTGGCGCAATGCTAGGTCTGTGGTAAGGATTAACAAGGCTCGTATACGTGTCAACAGGGTGGTGGGGAGGTTTTTGGTTCAACAAGGGGGCATGGTGATTCGGCACAGAGAGCTCGAGATAAATGTAGGCCTCTATTTGAGGAGGGATGGGGTCCACCTCACAGATGTGGGGACGGATCTTTGGACCATGGGTTTGCAGGAAGGAATAGAACGGGCCTTGAGGGTGTGGAGGGGCCCTTAAGGATAAGGTTTCATCCTTTCGGGCTGTGGCTGGTTTGTTGTTGTTGGTCGGTGACGGTAGCGGTAAATAAAAGGTTAAAAGGGGTGGGGGGTCAGCAATAGTATGGCCCCTCCTGTGTATTCCTGAAAGGAATACCGGTATGTTGCACTGTGGGAGGGGGTTGTCTCCGAGCGGTACAGCTGGAGGCCTTATCAGTTTTGAAACATGTTCCTGCAGTGCCCTCTTGTGGATATGTGGTAAACTGGGGTAGCTCCGTCATTGACCAACAGATTGTTTAAAACATGTTGTTTTATCTGAGTTTATATGTTATTCATATTGAAGTTAATATTGGAGGTAATTTTATACAGTTGTTTAATAAAAGGCTGTTATGGCCATTTATACTCCAGATGAAAGGTGTGGTCTCGTTATTTAAGTTGGTAAGAGGGTGGAGTATGGTGGCTAACAGTATGGGTAAAATTGGGGTACATCTGGACTACACTAGTCAAGTGAGGCCCGGAATGATGGAAAGAAGAGGAATAGTGCAGGGCCGGGCATGACAGTGTGTCTAGTGACACACATAGGGTTAATGTTTCAAGGAAAAGTGTGGGAGGAGATAACAGGAAAGTAAGGAGGAGTGGCCTTATAAAAGAGGGGAGGAGCAAAAACGGAACAGTGTGCTGGGAAGGAGACACGAGGAGGCAGAATTTCCCACCCTCCCTCCCTGTGTAATGTGTTGTTGGTGTTGTTAATGTGTGTGTTTATTTTTCAGGTTTGGAAGCATTTGGTCGTCATGACAGCTGGATGGTTGGCTGGTTTGTTGTTGTTGGTCGGTGACGGTAGCGGTAAATAAAAGGTTAAAAGGGGTGGGGGGTCAGCAATAGTATGGCCCCTCCTGTGTATTCCTGAAAGGAATACCGGTATGTTGCACTGTGGGAGGGGGTTGTCTCCGAGCGGTACAGCTGGAGGCCTTATCAGTTTTGAAACATGTTCCTGCAGTGCCCTCTTGTGGATATGTGGTAAACTGGGGTAGCTCCGTCATTGACCAACAGATTGTTTAAAACATGTTGTTTTATCTGAGTTTATATGTTATTCATATTGAAGTTAATATTGGAGGTAATTTTATACAGTTGTTTAATAAAAGGCTGTTATGGCCATTTATACTCCAGATGAAAGGTGTGGTCTCGTTATTTAAGTTGGTAAGAGGGTGGAGTATGGTGGCTAACAGTATGGGTAAAATTGGGGTACATCTGGACTACACTAGTCATGACACTGCTGTGTGCCGCTAATGTGTCAGAAAGGTGTCAACCCACCAGCTCTCCAGCAGATAAGACCCTCTTAGTTCATACTGTGTCCACTGCACCTGAGGATACTGTACTTCGCTGCACAACTGTAAAAACCCCGCTCACAGAACTAACAGCACTGAGAACCAACATACCACATCAGGACTTATACGATGAAAAGGGTCTGAAGAGGCAGCCAGAGGCAGAGTTTACCATTACCAGCCCTTTTTGCGCTGCTTTACAGAGTAATCCTGTATATGTATTATGTCATGTGTTATAATGATCAGACATCTGAAATACTATTTGAAACAAAAAGAAAATCATAAAAATGCTTTCTGCAAAAACTAGTACACCAGGATACTTACCCCCAGAGGATGCTACACTGGTTATCACTATAGTATTTGGCAGCAAAGCATTAATATTTTGCATAACATTTGCATATTGTGTAGTCGAACCAGCATCAGGGAAGCTTATTTCAATTTCAACTTCATAGCTGGACATATCCTGGTTGGCTGCCACGATAGAAAAACACATGAGGTCATATACATATTAAAATGCCTTAAATAGGAAATTGGTTTGCAATGATATGTGAACATGGGGGCACCACTACTAAAAGTATATATATTCTGTATTATATTTATTTGTTTAACATTTCTTCAGTTAACTTCTGGTTTCTGGCCTAGGCAAATGATGTCATACATCCCAGGAGTCTTCAGGAGGAGAGGAGGGATTTCTCAGATAAGCATACCCTCCTGTCTGTATGCCTGAGCTAGTGGCAGATGGATTCCAGGAAGTGACTGCTACATGAATCATCTACCCTTACTCAAGATCTCAAGATGGCCACCACCAGAAATACTAGGGGGGTGTTTTTCAAATAGATTTCTCAGACAAATAAAGCATGGAGACAAGGATGGATGGGGGAGTTTGCTTTGAATATTAACCACTTCCGAACCACCCACATACTGCGGCAGGGCGGCCCAGCTGTGCCGTACAGGTACGTCGGTTCATACATTGGATACAGTTCACTGCCCCCCCCCCCCCCCCCCCCCGATCACAGTGAAAAGAGGCAGAACGGGGAACTGCTTATGTAAACAAGGTGGATCCCCATTTTGACAGGGAAGGAGAGAGAGATCAGCTGTTCCTAGTGATCAGGAACAGAGCTCTCTCTCTACTCACAGTAAGCCCATCGGCCTGACAGTTAGAAAGCACATCCCTAGGGGACACTAACCCTTTGATCACCACTAGTGTTAACCCCTTCCCTGTCAGTGTCATTTATACAGTGATCAGTGCATTTTTATAGCACTGATCACTGTATTGGTGTCACTAGTCACCAAAAAGTGTCACGTAGGGTCAGATTTGTCTGCCGCAATGTTGCAGTTCCGCTAAAAATCGCAATTTTTTAGTACAAACAATAAAAAAAATTTAAAGTTTCTAAATCTTTCCCCTATTTTGTAGACGCTATAACTTTTTTCGTGCAAACCCATCTACATACTCTTATTGCAGTTTTTTTTTACCAAAAATATGTAGCAGAATACATATTGGCCTAAGCTGATGAATACATTTGTTTTTTATATATACATATTTTATTTAACATGTATTATAGCAGAAAGTAAAAAAAAATATATATTTTTTTTAAATTGTCAGTATTTTTTGTTTATAGCTCAAAAAAAAAAAAAAAACGCAAAAGTGATTGAAGTCCTTTACCTGCCCGCTTCTCACGATGTAAAGAAATGTGGGTGATGTCATCCAGATGGAAAACCTGGAACAATAGATGTCAAATGTAACTTGTTTTTGTTCACCGACATTTATCGTTTAACAGCAGAAATGTGAAAAGAGAACACCAAAGTGTTCAAATGTATGAAAAGTGTCACATAACGCAGTTCACACAGACCAACAAAAGCATTACCTTCAAAGCAGAAAAGGATATACCGTTATGTATCTATCTGTTTGGAAACAAGAAGATTCTGTCTGCGGGTGCATATTTTGGTTGCCCCTCCCCAGACATTACTTATACTTAACGAGCATAAAAAGAGCTGTAAGGGCCAGTTCTCCCCACTTGCGGTGAGGGAAACGCTCGTCCGTTTGTATTTCCTGCACCACACGGGAATGCACTGCACTCTTTAGATGAGCACGGGCGCCATTAATTGTTAAAAGCACCTAAAAACGCATCTAACAAGCGTGTGCATGTTTGTACCCACCAAAGCGCATGGTACCACAGTACCATGCAGTTTGGTACAGTGTGATTTTAAATGCTTGTTCCTGCGCATTTGGCAGCCCAATCAAATGAGTGGGAGCATAGAAATGCACACATTTACAACTCCTGGAATCACCACTCTTGGAAAATGTTCATTCAATTGTTTAATTGTGTAGAAAAAAAACGAATCACAGACATGCCTCAAAACTAATTTCATTTAACATTCCAACCTTGTGATTTTAAGAAACACTTAAAAACTATAAAAGAAAGAAAACTGTAGTCAATTGCCATGAATAACTTAATTTTTCAAACAAGCCATGGTAGGTAGAGAATGCACTTAAATTATGGGTGGGGCATTCATGTAAAATGATGTGGGTGGAGTCCTGTGTAATTTTTTTGCTAGAAAATTACTCAGGACCCCCAAACATTTTCTATATTTTCAAACGCAATTTTTATACTCCACCCACATCATTTTACATGAATGCCCCACCCGTAATTAAAGTGCATTCTCTAACTACAATGGCTTGTTTGAAAAATTCAGTTATTCATGGCAATTGACTACAGTTTTCTTTCTTTTTTAGTTAAAATTCAGTTATTCATGGATGCGGCTTGAGTCGTAGTGACTGGGCTGCCTTTTTTATTTATTTGGATGATTAAATTGATTATTTATTTTAAGCCTTTTAGAATGATTTAATAATTGCCGTTTTACAGCCTATTTTATGCTGTATTTGGGTTTGTACGTTTATTTATCTAATTTTATTTTTATTTGTTGCTTGCCTATGATCCCATACATAATCTTACCATCTGGCCTCGTTCACACGGAGTGGTTAGAACCATGCCCCATGCAGGGTAGTGTTTTACCGGCACTGGGATGCACAGGTGTTGCAGGTGCACTGCCCCCAAACGCACCTTGGGTGCATCTGCATGCGGAGGAGTGTATGGCTCCCATGGTTCAGAGAAGCAGGATCTCCCAGTCTATGGATAGTGTAGGACCCACTAATCATGGGGTACTTTGTCGCAGTAAGTGGGCTTAAGCACCATATAGCAATATGGTGTGACCAAATCCCCATATTTTTTGATAATGTTTTTTGACAATGATTAGGTGTTTTAAATAGCCTTGCAGGAGGTAAATGTCTTTTTTGCATGTGTGCGCTGTAATATTTTGTTCTGTTGTATGGTCTTATGGCTGCACCATCTTTAATGCATCTTTTAGGGTGTGCCCCCCCCCCCCCAATATCTTGTTCATCTGCATGGATGTCACATTGGGAGCAGTGGCTGTGTCCATGTGAAAGAGGCCTTTTCCTGTAAGGGTATACAATACCATATGCCCATTCAGGGTCGTGTGTATCCACACAGGGATGCACAGATGTTCTGAGTATCCCACTGCATGCAGTCCCATTCATTTTTATTGGGACGCAGTGGCTGGATGAACACAGTGGCTGTGTCCCAATATGATCACCCCAGATGATGTCTTTTAAGATGAAACGCATTGGGATGCTCTGCTGAAGTTACTGGTTTATTCTAAAGTGCTTTTTTTATCTACTAAAATGGACGCTCATGCACCTTCTAGAGGACCCCCTGAGTGGTGACCCTTTGAGATTCATTCCCAGCAGAGACCCTGTGGCTGGGGGACACAGCCACATGCTCACACGATCTCCCTAAGAAGAGATCAATCGATCTGGTAAGGGGCAGTTGGTTTTGAGGTGGAGGAACTTTCCTGTCATCACGCACCTCAGGGTGACAATACTGCATGCCTCACATCGTTTGGATGACTGGTGTATTTCTTGTTTTGAAAGACTTTCCCAGCAAGGAACTCTTTATATGGACTTTGCTTACTCCATCCAGTTTTGAATCTGACCTCTCATTCTCAATTTTTTATGTTTAATTCATGGGAGTTATGTTGGAATTTTTGGTAATATTTTAATTTCAAATTTGATTCTTTCTTCACTGTTCATTCATCACATATGGGTGCATTAGTTGTGGTTATTTAAGTGATTTACTTTTGCACTCACTCACTAGGCAGCGCAGCCTTTTTTATATACAGTCCCAATATGATATCTGTGTGGGTGCGGGTGCATGCAGGTCCCCAAACTCACACCTACACACACATGTCACATGGCTGGGTTGCAATTCACATGAATGGGACGGAACACCTGTGCATCCCTGTGTGGATAAACATGGCCCTTTACATGGGTGTATGGTATTGTATGCCTTGTGTGAATGATATTTTCCTTCTAGTGATTGGTTGTAACAAACACATGCAATATGTTATTTGTGTTTTTCACTTACAGATGGTGCTAAATCATCTTGAAAATCTTTCTCCGATAAGCCGCTGGATGTTTGCCATGAGAGACATAAAAATATGTACAAAATTGATGGCAGTCCCATCATTCTGCTGGAGGTTGCTGAAAGAAAATAATAAATAATGAAGGGCTGATCATGAAACCCTGTGAAATAGTTGTTTATGATTGCTTAGTAAAGTAAGACAGTGTTCATTTAATGTAGTGAACAAGGCCTCATTCACGTGGGCGTACTTATAGTGTTACTAAACCCAGGACCGTGCATTCACTATATCTGGTCTCCCACAGTACACAGTAAATAGTAAATATAAACTGATAAATACCTTTTCTCATCAGCAGTATATAACAGCTTTGTGACTTCTATCAGTTCCTAGTAAAGCTTGTAGGAGGGGTTTTCTTTCTCCTCTGATCCTCTGTCTGGACAGTACTGATTGGCCCTGTGCTGATCACATGCACCCTCCCAAGAAAAAAAAAACTCTCTAGCAATACACACCAAACCGAGCATGTGTTATTTTTTGGAGACAGTGGAAGAAGAGGAGGATCAGAGAGACGGGATCAAACAGCCTATATACAAAATGCAAATAATTAACCCCTTAGGCTCCACAGTGAGTATAACAAGCATGCTTTACTGCATATACAGACTGATTTTACAATTTATAAATGTCTCCAAAGGTTAAAACTTTTTCTTTGCCCCCACTTTGGACAGTGGATGCATATTTAAATTTTTCTTCTTCCCTTTTATATACAAGGTATTAAAAGGACCACACCCAACGATGGCACTGCCTGCATGGAGTTTGCTTGTCCTCCCTGTGCCTGCGTTGGTTTCCTCTGGTACTCCAGTTTCCTTCCGCAATCCGAAGACATGCTGGTAGTTTTTTTTTTTTTGAAAATTGTGTTTATTGGTTTTGCAATCAAAAGTACAAAATAGGGTAACAAAAGTACCCGACAAACATCACACATAACACTATTTTAGTAATAACACTAAAAAAACAGTACAAAAACCTGAAAATTAGTAATTTTCTAGCAAAAAAATGCATATTTTTAACATGTATGTGAAACCTACACCAAGTTTGCTGTTTCTTGTTTACCCACTTCAATACCAGGCACTTAGACACCTTCCTGCCCAAGCCAATTTTCAGCTTTCAGCGCTGTCGCAATTTGAATGACAATTGCGCGGTCATGCTACACTGTACCCGAACAAATTTTTTTATCATTTTGTTCCCACAATAGAGCTTTTTTTAGGTGGTATTTGATCACCTCTGTGATTTTTATTTTTTGTGCAACAAATAAAAAAAGACCGAAAATTTTGAAAAAAAAAACAAGTTTTTCCTTGTTTCTGTTACACCTTTTTGTAAATAAGTAAGTTTTCTTCAATGACGGGCACTGATATGGCTGCACTGACAGGCTCTGATAAGGCGGCACTGATGGGCACCGATGAGGTGGCACTGAGGGGCACTGATGATGGGCACTGATAGGTGGCACTGATGGGCACTGATAGGTGGCACTGGTATGTGGCACTTATGGGCACCCATAGGTGGCACTGATGGGCACTCGTAGACAGCACTGATGGGCACTCGTAGGGCAGCACTAATGGGCATTCATAGGCGGTACTTATGGATGGCACTGATGGGTACTTATGGGTGCCACTGATAGGTGGCACTGATGGACACTGATGGGTGGCACTGATAACACTGATGGGTGGCATTGCTTGGCATCCCTGTTTTGTAATGTGCCACAGAGGTGCCAGTCAGTGCCCATTTGTGGGCACTGATTGGCATATTTTGGGCATATTTTTTCACATGTGGATGGCCATGGGGGATGTACCTGGCCATCCACATGCTGGGGGCTTCCCTGGTGGTCTAGTGTGGGCATCTGAGGGGGGGCTGAAAATTACTTAAAATCTCCAAACATGTTATATTTTTTTGTTAGCAGACACCCTAGAGAATAAAATGGAGAACATTGCAATACTTTATGTCACACCGTATATGCGCAGCGGTTTTACAAACGCAATTTTTTGGGAAAAAATACACTTTTTTGAATTTTAAAAATAAAACAGTAAAGTTAGCCTAATTTTCTATGATGTGAAAGATAATGCTGAGTAAAACTGATACCTAACATGTCATGCTTCAAAATTGCGCCCGCTCGTGAAATGATGACAAGCTTTGGCTCTTAAAAATCTCCATAGGCGACATTTAAAAATTTCTACAGGTTACCAGTTTTGAGTTACAAAGGAGGCCTTGGGCTAGAATTATTGCTCTCGCTCTAACGATACCTCACATGTGTGGTTTTAACACTGTTTACATATGTGGGCGGCTGGGCGCGACTTGCATATGCATTCGCTTCTGCGTGCGAGCTCGGAGGGAAGCTTTAAAATAAAATTAAAAATCGTATTTATTTTACTTTTTATTTTTACACTGTCCCTTTGAAAAAAAAAATTGGATTACTTAAAAGCAATAAAACAAAAAAAATTTTTTTTTTTTTTTTCAATAAAAAAATATTGTCCCTTATATGGCCGGAGGGCAGAAGTGTTGTTTGATGTTGCTCTGGTCCTCCAAGGGCATAGAGTCGAGTGAGGGCCATCATGCTCATCGACTCACTTCCTGCTCATCCATCCCGGCGATCGGATCATTTCCGCCGCTTCCAACGGCTCCGGGCAGCGGCGGAGTGGGGCACATCTCCTGCCGCACATAAAAGCAATCTTGTGGCGAATCCACCACTGAGTCCACTTTTATGCGAAAGAGGACCGCCAGCCATGAATAAAAATAAGGGGGTTATGGCAGCTATCTGCCTGTCAGCCGGTATATTCATACAATCCCCAGTGTTTGATAACGTTATGTGCTTTATAAAAAATATGCCGATTTGTACCTTATTTCAGAGCGCCTCTCGGCAATCACGTGACTGCTCGCCACACTCCTCCTCACCTTCCGGCTGACGTCAGTGGGGGTTCTCAGCCCTTCCCGCTGTAGCTATCAGATTGGTAGAGGAGAGCGGCGAGCAGTCACGTGAGTGCCAAGAGACACTCTGAAGTAAGGTACAAATCTGCATATTTTTTTATGAAGCACATAATGTTATCTAACACTGGGGATTGTATGAACATGACAAAGTGGCTTTACAATCACTTTAAAGTATATGTAATCCCGGCACAGAGCTTTAAGATAAAACCAGTGATGTTATCAGGTCCTTTTCTTTGCTTTTACTCTCATTAGGACACACCTTACATAGTTACATAGTGTAGATGTGTACTCGGCATGAGCAGGAGGAGCATGCACAGTCATGCAGCTGTGGACTCCCTGCTTCTGATAACACCACTATTGCTGTGTTTTAAATAATTACATGCAGCCCCTTGTTCCTAAAATTGGGCTATAGTGTAAATTTAGTTTTTGCTGAGCTGTAAACAGCTCAGATTTGAATGTATAGTTTATTAGTTCTGTTCTAAACTTGACTGAGTTATGCATTTCTCACTGTTGCCAGTAGGTGTCATTGGTACCACAGGCCAGTATGAGAATTACAACTAGGTTGAGCTATAGTGAATATTCTTTTTCCAGAACAACCCGTAGGAGTTTCCTGCCTCTGTGCAATCTGGGAAGGGGTATTTAATGGGCAGAGCCATGTGCTCTTGGTGATTCATTACCTCAGGGCCCTCCTGGCCTGAGGGTGTGCTGCTGCAAGTTCTGCAAGCAGGCCCAGAAGCCTGTCTGGGGCCTACTAATCCTGTGGTGGTCCTTAGGCTGTCTTGCCTGCGTGAAAGAAGCCTAGCCAAGCTGAGAAAATCCAGGGGAGGACCCTTGCTGGAGAGAGCCAGGACGAAGACTGGTCTCTCAGGAGGGCCTGGTGACTCGTTTGGAGGATGCACCCATATCTGAACTAACCTTACAGTGTTGCCGGATGGCTTAAAGGTTGTGACACTGTAAAGCTGAATCCTATTCTACAATCTAAATCGTGGTAACTAGCTCCTGGCTGCTAAGTCTGTGAGAGAGGCTTATCCAGGAGTTCTACTGGCTGCTAAGTCTGTGTGAGAGGCCTATCCAGGTAGTCAAGATCTGCTAAAAGAGAAAGCTGTTTTACCTTTGGATGCAAGGAGTCTATAAGTGATCTGCAAATTGTATCTGAAACCTCCCATAACCCTCTCTCTTACTACTTCTTTCAAGTTCCTCATTAAAGCATTGAAAAAATACTGACTGGCGCCCAAATTCTGTTCTAACTTTCCATTATAGTCATGGACTGAGCCCTGGGGTGAATGTAGGCTTGCCCCCTGCCTCTGGAGGTACCTCCTTGCTCTCAGTAGACCCAGGGGGGCGCTACATACATTAGACACAGAAATGCTGTAAATTATAACCCAATAAACTGGTGTTGATGATTTTTTGTGGCATATAGAAACAATGTTACAAAACAGAAAAAGTTATTGTAGAACTACAGGCAAAACCTTTTATTTTTTTCTTTTGGATAAAGTAAGGGAGGGTTATACTGTAACCCCTGTAAGGTTTTATTTTGCCCTCTTTGTCCCATTGGGGAGATTTACATTCACTTCCTGTCCCATAGCCAAAACAGGAAATGAGAGAAAATCCCTGCAAATTAAGGTAATCTCTTGGGGACCCCCAGGTCACCAGAACTAGTGTCCTCGTTGGAAGACACTGCTAAACAGGACAAATAGAGAGGGGGAATCTCCCTAATGTGGGCACAGACAGTAAGAAAAACTGACATGTGTTCCAATCCATCTCCCTCTATCCAAAAAAAAAAAGTTTTGCCATTAGTTATACAGTACTTTAATATACTCACGGCTCTGACAAAATAATTATTTTCCATTCTCACAACAGCTGGTTAACTCACACAGAAAGAATGTTCTTGTTTTGCTAGATAAACAGATATGTATTTTTTTTTTTAATATACATAGACCCCCTTAATGTTTTTATGCGCAAATTTAAAGCAACTTTAAGGAATGCCTGTAATGTTAAGATGAGGATCCAACTTGGAGGCAACTTCCATTAAAGCATGGGTGCTCAACCCATTGGCCCTCCAGCTGTTGCAGAACTACAAGTCCCGCGAGGCATTGCAAGCCACGGACAGTTACAAGTAGGGATGGGCCAAACACCCCCCCCGGTTCGGTTTGCATCCAGAACATGCAAACAGACAAAAAATTTGTTCGTACACGCGAACACCGTTAAAGTCTATGGGACTCGAACGTGAAAAATCAAAAGTGCTAATTTTAAAGGCTAATATGCAAGTTATTGTCATAAAAAGTGTTTGCGGACCTGGGTCCTGCCCAATGCAAAAAAAAGTTTTTTAAAAACGGCCGTTTTTTCGGGAGCAGTGATTTTAATAATGCTTAAAGTGAAACAATAAAAGTGAAATATTCCTTTAAATTTCGTACCTGGGGGGTGTCTATAGTATGCCTGTAAAGTAGCGCATGTTTCCCGTGTTTATAACAGTCCGAGAGCAAAATTACATTTCTAAAGGAAAAAAAAGTAATTTAAAAGTGCTAGCGCCGGCTATTAATGAATTGTCGGTCCCGACAATACACATAAAAGTCATTGAAAGTCATTCAAAAGTAAAAAAAAAAAAAAAAAAATGCGAGGGGGGTCCCCCAAAATTCCATTACCAGGCCCTTTAGGTCTGGTATGAATATTAAGGGGAACTCCACACCAAAATGTAAAAAAAAAATGGCGTGGGGTTCCCCCCAAAAATCCATACAAGACCCTTAAGGTCTAGCTAAATGCCATTGGGGTAGAGTAAATTCTCTTTGTAAATCCCTTTCCCATTTTATCATGTTGGGTGTTTTAGTCTGAATATATAGGGGGGAGGTAGTCTTAAAAAATAATGATATCCCTTTTATTTTGCCTGGTAGTTTGTACCGTAAATAGTTCCATACTGAAATAGGTATTTCTATAGGGTGGGCCTGGTTCGAGAGTTTGAAGTGCTGTACTTGGCGAGTCTTATATCTATCCAGTGCATCTGGGTCTGGTATATCAGCTGTTGAGAAATGCACCCCCTTATTTGTCCAGGATTGGGTAAATAGCCCCGGAATTAGGTATTTAAAGGATGCCAAGCTAATTGGTAGTGTGCATAGTGGTTTATCAGTACATTTTTGCCTTGTCAGTGAAGACCATGCTGCTGTTGTGGCTTGTATGGTCGGGTAAGGGGGAAGTGATGGGTTATGGTGTAGGCTGGCCGCCATTGCTAAGGCTGGAAGATTGTGTCCTGGTGTAATTTCTCTTTCTATTTGTGTCCACCTGTTATCTGATTGGCAAGAGAATCAATACTTCATTTGATCAAGTACTGTAGCTCTATAGTATTCTTGCGCATTGGGGAGTCCTACACCTCCAAGTGGTTTAGCTTTATAGAGATGTGATAGCGATATTTAGGTTTTTTCCCTGCCCATATGTACTTCCGCAGGCATGCTGCTGTTGTGGCTTGTATGGTCGGGTAAGGGGGAAGTGATGGGTTATGGTATAGGCTAGCCACAATTGCTAAGGCTGGAAGATTGTGCCCTGGTGTAATTTCTCTTTCTATTTGTGTCCACCTGTTATCTGATTGGCAAGAGAACCAATACTTCATTTGATCGAGTATTGCAGCTCTATAGGATTCTTGCGCATTGGGGAGTCCTACACCTCCAAGTGGTTTAGCTTTATAGATATGTGATAGCGATATTCTAGGTTTTTTCCCTGCCCATATGTACTTCCGCAGGCATGTTGTTAGCTGCGAGAAGAATTATTGAGGGATGGGGATTTAAAAAAAATAGTATAACATTTTGGGCAACACTTGCATTTGGTAAGCAGCAATTCTACCAAGCCACGTTAGTTGGAGTTTGCCTATCTGGTTGAGTTCCTCTTCCACTTTGGTGAGCAGAGGAGGGTAGTTACTAGCGTAAATTTTTGTGGAGGATGAGGTTAGCTGTATACCTAAATAGGTGATCGGGGGGGGGGGGGGGGTTCCCAATTGCCGGGGAATACCTTTCTGTTAACTCCTTCTTTTGGCATTTTTAGTGTAAGGGCATAACATTTGGTCATGTTAACTTTATAGAGGGAGACCTCTCCAAATTTAATCAGTAGGGAATGAATTTCTGGGATAGATGATTCTGGTTTGGTTATGGTCAATATGACATAGTCAGCAAATAAACCTAGTTTGTGACTCTTGGTGCCTATGTTGATACCTTGTATTGCTTTACTGGTTCTTATGTATTCTGTTAGAGGCTCTATAACAAGTGAGAAAATGATCGGGGATAATGGGCATCTTTGAAGGGTCCCATTTGAGAGAGCAAATGGATCTGAAAGTAAGCTAGAGGTATAGACTCGGGCAGAGGGGTTGGAGTACAAGGACATGATCGCTGAATGGATCATTCCAGATATGCCAAATTTATGTAAGCTCTCAGACAGGTATCCCCAATGGACCCTGTCAAAGGCCTTTTCAGCATCCAGGGCTAGGAATACGCTAGGTTCTTTTGATATTTCTGCAAAATGCAGTAGGTCAAGCATTCTCCTAGTCCCGTCAGGTGCTTGGCTGCTTTTAACAAAACCAACCTGATCCAGGCCTATGAGATAATTTCCATCAATCTGTTAGCTAGGGTTTTGGCGAATATTTTAAGATCCGTGTTTAGTAGTGATATGGGTCTAAAGTTTTGGGGGGTTGACGGGTTTGGGAAGCGTGATTATGACTGCTTGTAGCATTTCGCTCGGGAAAGAGACAGATTTTGCCGCCCCATTGAAGACTTCAGCTAGTTTAGGGGTAAGTAGCTTAGTAAAGGCATTATAGTATTCAGCGGAAAAGCCATCCCCTCCTGGTGCCTTGTGCATAGGAAGGGTTTTAATAACTTCCGCTTCAGTAATAGGGGAGTTCAGTTTTTGCAGTGTGGTGTTATCTATAGAGGGCAATTGGATACCATTAAGGAATTTAATGATCTCGGCTTTAGTGGGTTGGTGAGTATCTGGATCAGTATTAAGGTTGTAGAGGGAGTGGTAGTAGTCTCTGAATGCATTAGCTATGGCTTTCGGGTTTTGTATAGTGGCATTGGTTTGGTGGTGTCTTATCTGAGTGAGGTTGGAGCGTGCTTGTCGTTTTTTTAGTTGGGAGGCTAGCTATGGCTTTCGGGTTTCGTATAGTGGCATTGGTTTGGTGGTGTTTTATCTGAGTGAGGTTGGAGCGTGCTTGTCGTTTTTTTAGTTGGGAGGCCAGCAGCTTTCCTGCCCTATTATTTTGTGCGTAATATGTCAGTTTAAGTCTTTTAAAGTACACGTCATAATCCGCCCCAAGCACCTGTCTTAGTTCCTTGCAGCACTAATTAAGGCTTTTAAGTATTTGGGTAGGGGTAGTATTGGGGTTTTTGTGTTGCGCTTCTAGATCAGCTATAGAGTTTTGCAGTGTTGTTATGCGCTGCAGTTTCTTTTTCTTTTCTCTAGAGGCAATTTGTATAAGAATCCCTCTGGTGAAAGCCTTATGTGCACACCAAACTGTCGTGGGGGAACAGTCCCCAGTGTCATTGATTGTGAAATAATCCTGAATTTTTCTTTCCATCTCATCCCTCAAGTTGGGCTGTGATAGAAGGAAGGTATTATTGCGCCATATGGGTCTGTGGGAAACAGTGCTTGAATCCACAACCTCAATGGTTACCGGTGCGTGATCCGACCATGTGATGTTGTGGATATCCGCTTTGCCTATGGTCTGCAGAGTGTACACATCTCTAAGAAAGAAGTCTATTCTTGAATAGCTGTTATGAGCCATAGAATAGTATGTGTAGTCCTTCTCAGTGGTTCGGAGGCAGCTCCATGGATCAAATAGCCTTTCCTCTAGGCATAGAGCTCCTAGATTAGGTCTCCTTCTCCGAGCCACTGAAGAGGAATCGAGTTCATCACTCAAGACCAAGTTAAAGTCACCAAACAGCAGTAAATTACCTTTCAACATTTGCTTAGCGAACTTAACTACATTGCGAGGTTTGATACTGGGTGCGTACAAGTTCACCAGGGTGTAGGTTTTGCCTTTCAGTTCTGCAACCAGAATGATGAAGCGACCTTGCAGGTCAATATGCTGTTGAATTAGGGAAAAGGATACTGAGTCCTTGATAGCAATTAGTACTCCATTTCTTTTGACTGAGTCATTGGCTGTAAAGACGTGTGGATATTTGACATGCGTGCATTTCGGAGGGTTGGTGTTGGAGAAGTGCATCTCCTGCGCACATAGAACGTCACAGTGTAAGTCCAGTGCTGATTTCCAGAGAGATCTGTGTTTGTATGGGCTGTTCAATCCTCTCACATTGAATGTCATGACTTTAAGATTCATTTGTGTAGTAGGAGGTGCTTTGTCGCCATCCAGTGGTGAATTTCGGTGTGAGCCGAAATGGAACTTCAGAGCAGGAATTGTGCATGTGCTGAGGTAAAAATATCTATATATCCACTAAGGAACATAGTTCATCAAAACTGAGCCAAACAAAGATAGGCAAGTAATTGTTAACAATAAATTTCAACCGCTGATGAGAACAGAATACAGGAAACATCAAGTATAAAAGAACAGTTCAGGTACAGTAGGTGAACGCGATATTGTGTCAATCTCGCCGCTGTTATCGGCGAGATTTGACACCTGCGAGCCCCGTCGCAGGAGCCAGCGCCGAGCTGGCTCGCTCATCGGGAAAGGAAAAATGTGTTTTTTCCTTTCCCGATGAGCGACAAGCAATACTGACAGGTGTTTGGTATGAATCATGAGGGGGAACTCCATGCCAAAATTTAAATAAAAAACCTGCATGGGTTCCCTTCCAAGGGCATACCAGGCCCTTAGGTCTGGTATGGATTTTAAGGGGAACCCCCTACGCCGAAAAAACGGCGTGGGGGGTCCCCCCCCAAGATCCATACCAGACCCTTATCCGAGCACGCAGCCCGGCTGGTCAGGAAAGAGGGTGGGGACGAGCAAGCGCCCCCTCCTCCTGAACCGTACCAGGCCACATGCCCTCAACATGGGGGGGTGGGTGCTTTGAGGAAGGGGGGCGCCCTGCAGCCCCCCACCCCAAAGCACTTTGTCCCCATGTTGATGAGGACAAGGGCCTCTTCCTGACAACCCTGGCAATTGGTTGTCGAGGTCTGCGGGCGGATCCGGGAGCCCCCTTTAATTGTACCCCTACCCATTCACCTGGGGAAAAAGTGTCAAAAAAAACCACACTAGACAGGTTTTTAAAGTAATTTATTAGGCAGCTCTGGGGGTCTTCTTCCGACTTCGGGGGTCTCGCCGGCCTCTTCTCCCGGTGTCCAGTTCTTCTCCTGCCTCTTCTCTCTGTTTTTTTATCCTGCTTCTTCCCGGTGTCCGGTTCTTCTCCCGGTCTCCAGTTCTTCTCCTACTCTCCGGTTCTTCTGCTGGGCTCCTCCGCTATCTTCTGCTCTTTTGCCGCTCTTTTGCTAGCGGTGGCCCGGTCTTCTCCGTCATCTTGTTCCCTCTTCTCTTCTTCTGATGTTGACACGACGCTCTCCCCCGCTGTAATGCCGTGTGCAATGACTTATATAGGCTTGGGGCGTGGTCGCCGGGTGATGTCATAGACGTGGTCACCCCTTATGACGTCACAGTCCCATCATGCCCCGGGACGGTGGCGTCATAAGGGGCGGGGTCACCGGATGACATCACCTGGTGACCACACCCGATGCCTATATAAGTCGTTGCACACCTCGCACCCGGCAATACAGCTGGAGAGAGCGTCGTGTCAACATCGGAAGAAGAGAAGAGGGAACAAGATGATGGAGAAGACCGGGCGACCGCTAGAAAAAGAGCAGAAGATAGCGGAGGAGCCTGGCAGAAGAACCGGAGAGCGGGAGAAGAGGCGGAAGAAGAACTGGACACCGGGAGAAGAGGCGGGAGAAGAACCGGACACCGGGAGAAGAGGCCGGAGAGAGCGGAGAAGTCTGAAGAAGACCCCTGAAGCTGCCTAATAAATTACTCTAAAAACCTGTCTAGTGTGTTTTTTTTATTGACACTTTTTCCCCAGGTGCATAGGTAGGGGTACAATGTACCCCATGCTCATTCACATAGGGTGGGGGGCCGCGATCCGGGGGCCCCCTTTTTAAAGGGGGCTCCCAGATTCCGATAACTTTTTTCCATTTTTTTCTTCAAGCATTTGGCACAGCAATGGTAGCCAATTATGCTCCCAATTATACCAATTTTACTATATATATATATATATATATATATATATATATATATATATATATATATATATATATATATATATATATATATATATATATTCTAGAAGAACAAACCTTTAACATCCAGAAAAATTTTCTATAGTTAATACATAGATGACATAATAATAATAAAAATAATATGGGTTGGCCCTGGAGACTCCATATTTAATTTTGTAAACTTCTGTAACAAGTTTAGTTTGGTTTGGTTTTACACGTTAGTAATTTCACTTTCCTAGTCTTCGCAGATCATGAACTCACCCATCATAACACTAATACCAATTTCAAAAATAATTTCAAACTTACAGGGGAAATTCATACCCGCACTAGAACAGTTGGCACCATCCAAAATGGAAAAATAATATACCAGAAAGCCAGTTTGCACTCTTAAGAAATGCTATATTCCTTATTTTAAAAATGCACTTTTAAGGAAGACTATAATCCTTATAAAAAATAACTAAAAAGGCTAGGGCTATATTATATTAGGGCTGATAGTGCTAGAACTATATTATATTAGGACTAATAGGGTTAGGGCTATATTATAGTAGGACTAATAGGGTTAGGGATTTATTATATTACGACTAATAGGGTTAGGGGGCTATATTCTGTTAGGGCTAAGAGGACTAGAACTATATTACATTAGGACTAATAGGGCTAGGGCTAATGTTATATTAGGGCTAACAGAGCTAGGGCTATATTATATTAGGGTTAAAGGAGAAGTACAGCCAAAGCTCATTTGCCTGTACTTCTGTGGACCACAGGGGTGCAGTTCGTTCTGCAGTCCTGTGACCTGTTTTCAGCTGACAGCTGAAGCCCACTATCGGCTGACACAGGGCCCTACCAGATGGTCAGGATATACCCAGGAGCCTGCACCAGTACCTGGCTCAGCCTCTAAGTTGCTGAATGCCTGAGCCAGCCTCTTCTGCCCCCTCCACAGCCCAGCGCTCCATTGAGACAGAGCAGACAGCAGTGACTGACCATCACCAGCTCTCTGCTCACAGAGCACTAAGAACTGAGCAATCAGCAGTGTCTGATCGCTCAATTCTCAGTCTTAGAGCAGGCGGGGGACAGATGCAGCATTGGACCAATGCTGCATCCACCTAGGTAAGTATGGTTTATAAAATATAAAAACAATTTCTCTTTTAATAGGGCTAGGACTCCTGTATATTATATTGAAGCTATATTATATACAGTAAAGACTAATCTGGCTAGGGCTATATTATATATTATATTAGGGTGGATAGGGCTAGGGTTAGATTTTATTAGGGCTAGAGCTATAATATATTAGGGTCAGTATGGCTAGACTTATATTATATTAGGACTAATAAGGCTGATATGGCTAGAGCTATATTCTATTAGGTCCAATATTACGAGAGATATATTATATTAGGGCTAAAAGGGCTGATAAGGTTAGAGCTATATTATATTAATGTAATATAAAAGTGGATTGCGCTAACTTCTGTGTATCATACCACTTCTTAAAAATCTACAAAAATACGATATCTATCCTATGTAGCGTGCTTTTCTATATCAATTAATATTGTGTCAACAATATACTGTCCACTTAATGTTTACTAGTGACAAAATAATATTCCAAAAAACTGTTTAAAGTGCTAGTGCTAAAAAATAAAATATGACAAATATTAAAAAATGTGCAATGTGCCAATATTACCTAGTGACCATCAAATATCACATATCAACATGCATATAAACTACTTGCTCATGTCCTCAGCATGTGCAAAAACACTACAGCCCACTAGATGTCCTCAGTGGGTAATTACTTCTGTGCAATGACGTAGGTGCTACCAAAAGCTATTTTAAAAAGTATTAATACTAAACAATGTGCCAATATTACTAACAAAATATTACATATCAACATTCATATGTACTGCATAGTGCAAAAAAATATATGACCTTGACATTTGCAGTAACACCACAGTACACTGGATGTCTTCAGTGAGTGATCACTTCTGTGCAATGACGTTCCTTTTCAGTATATTGTGCTCCTAATTCACCACTTATCAAGACTTTACCACCACCTCATGCAATGTCCACTCACCAGATGTAGTAAGAATAAACGTCTTTGGTTCATTAAGGATAACTATACCGTTTGTGATGGGTCCAATAGCAGCCTTTCCAAGCAATGTATTAGTATCTCTTGCTCTGTTCAGTGCTCATAAAGACATATGGATAGCCATCATGGTATAGTATGTCATTTCATTTTATTAAAAACTGTGTCTCCTCACAGCGGCATGTGACGAGAACGTTCCCAGCAGCCTCTACGCGTTTCGCAATGTAATTTGCGTCATTGATACTTTACTATATTATATTAAGACTAATAGGGCTAGGGCTATATTATATTAGGGCTAAGCGGGCTAGAACTATATTACATTAGGACTAATAAGGCTAGGGCTTTATTATATTTTTAGGTCAATATGGCTAGAGCTATATTATATTGGGGCTAATAGGGCTAAGGCTATATTAAACTGTATTAGGACTAATAGGGCTAGGGTTATATTATATTAGGGCTAATATAGCTAGATCTATATTATATAAGGGCTAAAAAGACTTGGGCTATATTATATTATGATATAATGTCACAAAAAATCTAGATTCCTGTGAGCAAACAGCGCTTGCTGGTAACAAGTGATATCAGACTCCTAGAAATAAACAATAAATATCACTTGTTACCAGCAAGCTCTGTTTGTTCACGGGAATCTAGATTTTTTGTGACATTATTATCAATTACTAATCACTGTATTTGAAACAGCTGCTGCAATTAACACTTTAGTATATTGTTTATAAGGTTTATTATCACAGGCGCGAGTGTTTACTTATCACATTTATTTATTCTATATTATATTATAGCTTGAGCTACACATTATTATTATTATATTGGGAATAATTCTGGAACAAAGCCCTAACAAGTGCTGGCAGCTTGGGTTGCTGGCTACTTTTTCTTTTATTTCTTTACGCTGATCTGAAGCCTAGTGAGACCTATACATAACAAAGGTAATATTGATACTTACAGTTTGTAATGCTGTGCATTTTAGATAAAAAAAAAAAAAGAAACCTGTATTAGTTCTGGTACTTCATTTGCATATTTATAAAACAATTTCGGAAGAAAAAATTGCTGAAGGCAACAATAAACTTGACATATTATAATATTAATAGACACGAGTACAGCTTGCATTATGACAATTGTATGTGTAGGTAATGGCAAAAATAAATGTATGCAGGACATGTATCTTATCAATGAATATCCAACATTGTTTTTCCTATTCAAACTTTACACACATGGAACAGAGTAAAGTTATGTAGCAGATAGACCAAGGATAATTTAAATAAACAGTCATTCCAGATCTGTCCTAGGCTTATGAAGGTTTATTGCATTAACATGCACACAGCTCTTGTCACAGATATATATTTATAGAGCAATCAATAGCGTAAAAAGATTTTGAATTTGGATATAGTATATGATTGCTGTAAAGAAAAGAACACACACATAGGAGTTCATTTACTAAAAGGAATTTGAAAGTGAATTTCATTTAGCTTCATGAATGAGGTAAAGCTCTGTTGGCTTCTGTTACCCAATCATATGCAAGCAAAAATACTTTTAATTTTCTATACATGTGATCGGTATTCTTTGTAAGGGAAAAATTCACATACAAAGAGAACAGCTTATTTGGCATTAGTAAATCAACCTGATACAATACAAAGGGGCCACATTTGGACAGGATGCATCATCTAGACATGACATCTCCTGAGTAGCTCAAAGCTAATGCCAGCTTTATTCCCCTAATGTTAAGTAGCGGGGAATCCATCAACTTTCACAAAATATTAATTACTGAATGTGGTCTCTCATACTTATGTTCTTATTCTGCATATAGTCAAATGGGGACTACAAGCACTCTACGGTGAATATCCAAAGGTGGTTCCAAAAAAGCATGATGACTTCTCACAGAGCAAAAATGGCTTTTCAAAAGTCTTTAGTATAGGGCAGTTCTCAATACATCTTTAGTGCATAATGCGTGGGGCTACTACATAAGCCCATTGTCACATTTTCTAGGAACTAGAGAAAATTGGTGGGCTTTGTCTTTCTGGCTGCTCATCAGATGTTGACTAAAGCTTGGCTGCAACGGTTTATCCTTTTTGCTGAAGTAAAGCAGCAACTCATGAGGACTATGGTCCATGAAAAGCTCACCTCAATACTGAATTACACTCATGTTTTTGAGAGTCTGGGAAATGTGGATATCTTGAAATGATGGCCTGAACCTTGACCATGCTCCACTCTATGTCTGACTGGGCCTCTGGTGACTCATTATGTTGGCTTGGATCCTGCAGGGATTTTTCGCTCCCCTCCTCATCCTATGGTCCTGGTTTTCCTTCTCCCCCTCCCCTCACCCATCCTTATCTTCTTGACCTAGTTTTGACCTAGTCTCACTCCATTACTGCGTTCTTTTTTTTTCTACCTTTTTTACCTGCTTTCTAGCCTTCTCACAAAGTGCTTAGAAAATCTTCTTTTTCCCCTCCCCTTTCTGAATTTTTTAATTTTTATTGGCACTCTGCCTCTTCAATAGGTGTTAGAAGCCTTCCAGTTTCTAATATCTAATATTTGCTTATTAATGGAGTTGTAGAGGCACAAGGTTTTTTATCTTAATGCATTCTATGCATTAAAATAAAAAGACTTCTATGTGTAGCAACCTCCCAAGCACCCCCTAATTACTTACCTGAGCCCCATCTCTCTCCAGCAATGTCCACAAGTGTCTTAGCTGTCCGGGACGCTCCTCCTGAATGGCTGAGGCACAGCAGCGGTGCCATTGGCTCCCACAGCTGTCAGTCAAAGTCACTTAGCCAATCAGGAGAGAGAGGGGGTGGGGCACAGGGAACTGTGCCTCAGCTCGGTGCCCCCATTGCAAGCTGCTTGCTGAGGGGGCACTCAACAGGAGGAAGGGGCCAAGAGCAGCAAAAAGTGACCCGAGAAAAGGAGGATTTGGGCTGCCCTGTGCAAAACCAACTGCACAGAGGAGGTAAGTATAACATGTTTGTTATTTATTTTTTTTAAGACTTTACAATCACTTTAACATTACTAACATACTGTATGTATAAATGTGTTGAATCTTAATGAAATAGTCCAGTTGTTATATTTTTATTTCTTCTAGATTGGGAAAAGTAGCATATATAGATTGTATAATCTATGTAAAAAAATACAGTATATATAGATTTGATTAGTCTGTGCATCTATTTGTTGAGCTTACATATGGTAGTAATTGAGCTGGCAGACACCCCTCCTCCTGGCCTGTATGGGGATAAGGTTTTACATCCATTTTGGTTGTTAAAAATGCATAGAAGTTTAATAAGTACGAATTTATTCCACAAAGAGAAGGTGAGATGCATCGTGAGAGGTGGAGGCTCCCCACATCTAAATGAATATACAGTATATTACTATGAACTACCTCATCTTGATTACCTTTTCCTTGAAAGTTCATCTATGTTCATTGTATCACACTCCAGGCAAATGTTGGGTGAGGCTGCTTACATTTTTTGTGCTATTTTGTATCACTACACATTGGTGGGAATCGAGAAATTACATTAAGGATATTATTTAGGGCAGAGATCTCCAAACTTTCTAAACGAAGGGCCAGTTTACTGTGCTTCAGACTTTAGGGGGACTAGACTGTGGTCAGTGGGAGTAGAAAATGTCCTGGTGTCAGTGAGAATAAATAATTTGTCTTTGGTATTAGTAGGAGGAATAGTGCCCCATCATTGTTGTCAGTGGGAGGGATAGTGCCCCAAGGGCCAGATAAAAGCAAGCAAAGAGTCACATCTGGCCCCCATGACACAGTTTGGAGACCACTGATTTAGTGTTACAAAAATTTAACTTTACGTATGAAATAGCTCAAAATATGTGTTTGGGGATGATTTTAAAGTAGAGAAATATTAGAGCTTACAATAAAATGTTTTAGACTTTGGCCTTCTATTTCCCTTCGACCCAGAACACACTAAAATACACTCATTTTCGTAATTATAAGAAAATCATGTTGTATATCAGTGTGATTACATTGTAGACCCCTGCATTTTGCTTATTTTTACTCAGTTATGATCACTCATGATCCACACCCCAAGTTCATCACACTGTCCAGCCGTTGTCTTTTATGTGAGCACTGAGTATGAATTTCCAGATGTTTCACTTGAATCTTGAGTCGAGTAGAGATGGTAGACAGCTAAATTAAAACAAATATTCAAATATTAGAGCTGACAATATACAATCAAAGAGGGCCTACCATACGGCAAAATGTCTGCTCCCCTATGCATGCAAAATTTCCAAAATTGAAAACAACTGGTTTAGACTCTACCAACTCTCGTATATAAAAAACCCAAATATGACAAAACAAAAAGAAAAAATAGAAAAAATCAGGGTCTAACCCCTAATGATCCAATATGGACTGATCAGTATAATACATGTGCATATGCAACATCATGTTCTTTTGTTTTGATCCAGAGGCTACCTTGCGGAATATAAGCAT
The DNA here is from genome assembly GCF_042186555.1 of Aquarana catesbeiana. Classification (NCBI taxonomy): domain Eukaryota; kingdom Metazoa; phylum Chordata; class Amphibia; order Anura; family Ranidae; genus Aquarana; species Aquarana catesbeiana. Next base: position 61,555,617 of record NC_133327.1, read on the forward strand.
TAGCTTCAACTTAATCATATGGAATATATGGACTTGAGTTATGGATATACAATATGATCGCACATGCTTTGAAATGCCTTTAAGATCCAAGCTCTGTATGCCCATGGCTTTTTGAAATGAGCCCCTATTGGTGTGCGAGGGAGGTGTTTGCAGTGGAATATGAGCCTAGCTATCTGTAGGAACACATAGGCTCTGTAAAATATCCTCCTCTGGACCACAGGGCCCTATGAATATGGTTAAGGGTGCCGCCAGTGCATCATCTGGGGCTCCATAGTGTATACCATTAATACATTTGTGATCAATACCTGAAGACTCTGTGCTTTCTATACTTTGGAATACCACTTTGTCAACTGGTTCAATCTCTGGAAGTATATGTCGGTTTTCCATCTGGAATAATTGACTTACCTACTGGGTCTGTCCTGGGAATTAAATGCACACTTTTCTTCCACTTTGAGGATCACCTAGAATCTACTAAGTTTTTTGGAATCACTCATACTAACTCTATACGATTGTTATGTTGATAAGTTATCAATATAGGAGATTATACATATTGTGTATATGAGTGATATATGTCTGAGAGAGGTGTAGCGTATGATTTTACCTTTCAATACATTTTTATTGAATACAGTAAAATGTACAAAAAAAACCTTGTAGAAGAAATCTGAACAAATTAATGGGGTGGGTAACTACATGGCAAATGAGGCTCAATGTAGAAAACTTTGGGTGGCAAAAATATGAATGCAATCTATACACTGGGGGGAGAATCTCTGGGGGGAATCTAGGATGGAATAGGACCTGGGGGTCCTAGTAGATGATAGGCTCAGCAATGGCATGCAATGCCAAGCTGCTGCTAACAAAGCAAACAGAATATTGGCATGCATTAAAAAGGGGATCAACTCCAGAGATAAAACGATAATTCTCCCACTCTACAAGACTCTGGTCCGGCCGCACCTGGAGTATGCTGTCCAGTTCTGGGCACCAGTCCTCAGGAAGGATGTACTGGAAATAGAGCGAGTACAAAGAAGGGTAACAAAGCTAATAAAGGGTCTGGAGGATCTTAGTTGTGAGGAAAGGTTGCGAGCACTGAACAACTTGAGAGGGGATATGATTTCAATATACAAATACCGTACTGGTGACCCTACAATAGAAATAAAACTTTTTCGCAGAAGAAAGTTTAGCAAGACTCGTGGCCACTCATTAAAATTAGAAGAAAAGAGGTTTAACCTTAAACTACGTAGAGGGTTCTTTACTGTAGGAGCGGCAAGGATGTGGAATTCCCTTCCACAGGCAGTGGTCTCAGCGGGGAGCATCGATAGCTTCAAGAAACTATTAGATAAGCACCTTAAATGACCGCAACATTCAGGGATATACAATGTAATACTGACACATAATCACACATAGGTTGGACTTGATAGGCTTGTGTCTTTTTTCAATCTCACCTACTTTGTAACTATACTAGGGGCTTAGTATAGGCAAAACTGTACCTTGTAATGCTCGTAATCCAAAGTGCTCGCATACCAAAGCTAGTTTCCCCGTTGAAGTCAATGGAAATGAAAATAGTTTGTTCCGCATTTACTTCAATGGCATGCAATATCGCATGCGGCCAGAGGTGGGGGCGTCGGAGAGCCTCGGAAACACACGGAAAGGCCCAAGGACAAACCTCGGAAAGGCTCGGAAATGGAGTATTTCCGAGTCTTTCCGAGCATTTCCGAACGGTTCCGATCGGCTCTGGCGCCCCCCACCTCAGGCCAAACGCAGGACTGCACACCGCTGTGGCTTGAATCCTGCTCGTTTTGCAAAACAACACTCGCAAACCGAGTCAGAATTTTTAAAAATACAGTGCTCGTATTGCGAAACGCTCGTTAACTGCATTACTCGCAATCCAAGATTATAAGTGTTATAATATACAGTGCCTTAAAGTATTCATGCCCCTTGAAATTTTCCACATTTTGTCATGTTACAACCAAAAACGTAAATGTATTTTATTGGGATTTTATGTGATAGACCAACACAAATTGGCACATAATTGTAAAGTGGAAGCGAAATGATAAATAGTTTTCAAAAATTTTTTAAAACTAAATATCTGAAAAGTGTGAAAAGCCATCTTCTGAAATTTGAATTTTGAAAATAATAGAATAGAATAAAAGAGATTAAAATGGAGTAAAACAGAACACAATAGAATAGAAAATAAAGTAATAGAATAGAAAAGAATAGAATGGATTAGAATAAAAAATAATAGAATACAATAGAAAAGAATAGACTAGAAAAAAATAGAATAGAATAGAATAAAATAGAATATAACTATCTTCCGAAATTCGAATTTAGAATCAAACCAATTTGAATAGAAAAGAAGTAATTACAGTATTATTCATAAGGAATTTGGATTGATTTAATATATATTTAATATATTCAAATTTGATTTAAATCCATTGGAAAAAAGTTGAATCCGGTCAAAAACAAACAAACAAAACGAAATGAAACGAAAATTAGAAACGAAACGATCCAAAACAAAGGTTTGTCCTCTGAAAAGTTTCAAAAAGTTCAGTGACCCCACCAATTAAAAAAATACTTGACATAAAAGTAAAAAATGTATTAAAAATAATAAAGTGGGCAGAACTTGCCTGCCTTGCTCTGTTTCCCTAATCTTTTCCTTCTTCTGAAAACCCATACCACCATTTAAATAAAAAACGTCATTGACAGCCGCCTTCTCTGTCAGCCCACAGATGATGTTTGTGCCCCTTTCCTTCAAAGGTCTAGTGAAATGTCAAGGGATCTCGGAGAGGTGTTTTTTTTTTCAACAGATGAGTGTAATGTTATATTAATTTATATATATATATATATATATATATATATATATATATATATATATATAGAGGAGGGGAAGGGTCAGAGACCGAAGGCCACGGAGACAAAAGAAAAGTGAAGAAAAAACATCCTTGTCACTGTCAGAAAATGTGAAATAAGGTGAAATGTGGCTGTAAATCTATACATACACACCTCTTTTGCCAAAAAATATTTTCTTGTAGGGCTTCTTCCTTCTCTTTGGCTTTGATGTTCCTGATGAGTCTGTAGATGTTGTCTGTAAAGGTAAAACAAACCACTTTGTAATATACTAATCATGGGGAGCAGTTTATCAAAAATCGAAATACGATTCTGAAGACTTAAAAGTCCAGCCTAACACTAAAATTGCTATATCTACAGGCATCCATGATCTAAGACTATATGAAAAAACATTAAAAAGCACATGGGAAGTCCTGATGTGTGATACAAATCTGTATCAACAACACAAGGGGGTCGATTTACTAAAACTAGAGAGTGTTAATCTGTCCCATTACTTTTGGTCCCTTAAACAGTGGGAGGCACATATACAAACTGTTGTATTCCTACACCGTTCACCTGATTTGGATGTAAATACCCTTAAATTAAAGCTGAAAGTTTGCAGTTAAAGCACATCTTATTAGTTTAATTTCAAATCCATTGTGGTTATGTATAGAGCCAAAAAGATTAGAATTGTGTTAATGTCCCAATATTTATGGACCTGACTGTAGCTCCTGCTATTGTGAGAAGGGGTCCTGTGTTTATACTAATGTGTGAAGCTCAGTGACAACAAGTCTGACCTGTAGTGAAATTCTGATTAATCATACAATGCTCAGGAGGGCACGGAGTCACATCGGCTGCTTTATGGGATTAGTTAATTAGCTCATGTTCTGTTTCTGGTTACAGTTGTATTGTTAGAGTAATATGAGCAGGAGGGGGACCTCCTCTTCTACTGTATATAAGACTGTATTCTGGTTCTTATAAAAGAGTCTGATTCCTGTTTGACCCTCCGTACAGAGCCTCATCTCGTACTTGGGGGGGGGGGGGGGAGAATTATTCGTATGGGTTTCTTGTTCGGCTGATTGGAGTGTTCAGTAGCTGCCTTTGCGTTCAGAAATGGAATGTTCTAAATGGCTTTAACCCCTTTCATATTCGGGATGTCGTTACAGAGTGGAACTGCAGGAAACCAGGGTAGTGTCAGCCTTGGCCGGGCTATACACAAACAGTGTGAACATCTGCTCACACCATTTACCTATGACTAGGGATGAGCTTTGAGTTCAAGTCGAACTCATGTTCGACTCGAACATCGGCTGAACAATTTGGGGTTTTCGCAGCAAATTCGAAAGCCGCGGAACACCCTTTAAAAGTCTATGGGAGAAAACAAAAGTGTTAATTTTAAAGGCTTATATGCAAGGTATTGTTATAAAAAGTGTTTGGGAACCTGGGTCCTGCCCCAGGGGACATGTATCAATGCAAAAAGAAGTTTTAAAAACGGCCGTTTTTTTCGGGAGCAGTGATTTTAATAATGCTTAAAGTGAAACAATAAAAGTGTAATATTCCTTTCAGTTTCGTACCTGGGGGGTGTCTATAGTATGCCTGTAAAGGGGCGCATGTTTCCCGTGTTTAGAACAGTCTGACAGCAAAATTACATTTCAAATGTTGAGTCCCAATGTATATTATGGGGTACACTTACCTGCCCCCTGGATCTGAGTGTTCTGAAGTAAGAGGAAGTTATGCTGCTACTTACTGCCTTCCGCACCTAAGAACAAACATAGAGATACAAATTATATCGTGAGCAGTAAAATCTAACATAGTTCATAAATAATCTGTTCAGTGATAGAGGAACATAGAATGTTACAAAAATCTGCAATCATTGTTGGATATTGCTGCTACTGGACTTAAAGCAAAACTTCACCTGAAAAGGGAAGTTCCACTTATCTGCCTCCCCCCCTCTCCTTTTGCAAACATTTCTTTTTCTGAGAGTGGGTACCTAGTTTAGACAGGTACTCTCTCCCACTTTCCCTATGGCTTGCCTAGTCAAGCAAAGTGGAAGTTCGGCACCCCCCTCCCTGCCCGCAACCCCCGGAACACATGTCCCAGGAGCCCACGGGACCATTCAGAAAGCGTAGCATGGCTCACACATGCATAGTGGTTAGCTGGCTGTGAAGCTGCAGGGAGTCACACCTGGAATCCCACAGTCAACATGGCGGCACAGGAAACCCAAAGACTGGCAAAGAACCAGCCTGGGTGAAGACAGTGCAGGATCCCTGGGCTGCTAATTGTCTTTTTAATAAGTCAGCAACTACAGTATTTGTAGCCGCTGACTTATTTATTTTTTTAAAGACTGGAGCTCCTTTTTAACGTGTATTTAACTACTTGCTGCCCGCCCGCCGTCATATGACGGCGGGACGGTGCAGCTGTTATCCTGGGCCGCCGTCATATGACGGCGCAGCCCAGGCGGCGCGCGCGCCCGCCGCATCGCTCGGGTCCCGGTGCGCGTACCGGTGCGCGATGTCCGCCGGGCACCCGCGATTGCCCGGTAACCGAGCAGGACCGTGGATCTGTGTGTATAAACACACAGATCTACATCCTGTCAGATGGGAGGAGACCGATGGTGTGTTCCTTGTACAGAGGAACACTGATCGGTCTCCTCCCCTTGTGAATCCCCTCCCCACACAGTTAGAATCACTCCCCAGCAACACATTAACCCCTACAGCGCCCCCTGCTGGTTAACCCCTTCATTGCCAGTCACATTTATACAGTAATCAATGCATTTTTAAAGCACGGATCGCTGTATAAATGTGAATGGTCCCAAAAATGTGTCAAAATTGTCCGATGTGTCCGCCGCAATATCGCAGTCACAATAAAAATCGCAGATCGCCGCCATTACTAGTAAAAAAAATAATAATAATAAAAATGCTATAAATCTATCCCCTTATTTTGTAGACGCTATAACTTTTGCGCAAACCAATAAATATACGCTTATTGCGATATTTTTTACCAAAAATATGTAGAAGAATACGTATCGGCCTAAAATGAGGAAAAAATTTGTTTAAAAAAACAAAAAACATTTGGATACTTATTATAGCAAAAAGTAAAAAATATTGTGTTTTTTCAAACTTGTCACTCTTGTTTTGTTTATAGCACAAGAAATAAAAACCGCAGGGGTGATCAAATACCACCAAAAGAAAGCTCTATTCGTGGGGAAAAAATGATAAAAATTTCATTTGGGTACAGTGTTGTATAACCGCGCAATTGTTATTCAAAGTGCGACAGCGCTGAAAGCTGAAAATTGGCTTGGGCAGGAAGGGGGTGAAAATGCCCTGTATGGAAGTAGTTAAAGTATTACTAATCTCACAACAGTTAAACCAGTCTGTATATGCAGTAAAGCATGCTTGTTATACTCACTGTGGAACCTAAGAGGTTAATCCTCTGCATTGTGTAAAAAGGCTGTTTGATCATGTCTTCTCTGATCCTTTCTTTATTTCACAGTTCCCAAACCATGGGGGAAACATGCACAGTTTGGTGTGTATTGCTAGAGAGTTGTTTTTTTTTCTTGGGAGAATGGTCCTGCAGCCTCATAGAACAATCAGGGGAGAACAAAATCTCCTCTTACAAGCTTTAACCACTTGGTGCCTGCGCTATAGTTGAAAGATGGCTACAGCGTGGGCCTAAATTGCTGGGAGGGCGTACATGGATGTCCTCCCGTGCTCACGCTGCCTGCGACTTGGGACTCGGCTGATCGGAGTAAAGGGACAATCCCAGCCCTTTACCACATGATCAGCTTCAGCCAATGACAGCTGATCACATGATGTAAACAGAAGCTGGTAATCAGCTTTTTCCCCCCTCACTCTGACAGGGTGATTATCAGCTTCTGTAAAAGGGACATCGGTCCCACACAGTGACCGCCAGTGCTGCTAACCAGTGCCCACCAGTGCTCCTAACCAGTGCCCACCAGTGCTACCTACCAGTGCCCATCAGTTCTGTTAACCAGTGCCCACCAGTGCCACCTACCAGTTCCCATCAGTGCCACCTATCAGTGGTCATTATTGTCCTCAATGCAGCCCAAATAAAGTCCTCAATGCAGCCTGATCAATGCAGCCTGATTATTGTCCTCAATGCAGCCTGATTATTGTCCTCAATGCAGCCTGATTATTGTCCTCAATGCAGCCTGATTATTGTCCTCAATGCAGCCTGATTAATTCCTTTTTTAAACTACCATTTTTGCAGTCTCACCATCTCCCTCACCAGCAGCCTGAATAAGGAAATCAGTGAGCTGCCATCTTCTCTCCACTTGGCTCTCACGTTACACACACACAGTCCCACCTCCGCCATCAGCATTGGACCAGCTCCTGTGATAGGCAGAACACTGGTCCAATGCCGGTGGCGGAGGCAGGACTGTATGCGACATGAGAGCTGAGTGAAAGCCGAGGAGCCGAGTGGAGAGGAGATGACGGCTCGGTGAGGTACGCTGTCATCGTATAACACACACCCCTGCTTTGCCCCCGATTTTCAGGGGAAAAAAAGTGTGTGTTATACGCTGATAAATATGGTAATTTTAGTACAGGAAAGGAGCCACCACAACTGTGCAAGACTGAGGGAAGGAAGGAATTCAACTTTAAATGTTTGTTTTTGAATTTAAATAAGTACTAAACTTCTTTTTTGAGATAACACGTTAAGAGGACATACTATAAACTACTTATTTAGCCTATAGTGTCATCAGGGGTGGGGAAACTCGCCTCATAAACCTCATGTGGTTACAAGCTGGATCCCTGGTTTCCATAAACATCAGCTACCCCTATGTGGGAGATGCTGTTGCTCTACTACCGGTGAACTGCTGCAGGGTGCAAATACATACAAAATGACAAGGTGGGGGGCATTGGTTGTGCATGTAATAGAGATGATTTTGCAAAATAGGGAATGATGGTAAAATGAACAAGAATAGGATCATTTTCTTGTAAGTGATTGTGTCCATAACTATACTTAGAATAATATTGGGGTGTTCTGATCCAGACAACTGATCTAGCTTGACTTCTTTGAGTCAAGATAGATCCCCCATGTGGCAATAGTTGCCCGGAAGGCTCTGTTTTGCCTTATTTGAGCTGTGAAGGGTTAAACTGGATGGACAGGAGTCTTTCTTCAACATATGATAATACACCTGACTGTTTTTCTTTCCTCCCAAGATGGGTTGACCAGGGGGTGTCTGATGGGTGGCTAAAATCAGCCACATCTGGTGATAATCATCTCATGGCCAGAATTACATTTGATGCTGATGGCACATCTTATCACGTTGCTACCCACCTTTTGGTCCAGCAGCACAGTTGATATCAAAATGAACAATCCCTGGAAAAAAAAACAAAGCATATGTTAGAGTTCTGGGTTATTATATTCATGTATACAATTACTGCAAGCATATAAAATATGCAGTGAAGACAGCTTGGCTGGACAGCAAAATGGCTTCATGCTCAGAATGAAGTCTACGAGGCTTTGGATGCTTTGGATTGGGTTAAAAAGTAAGCTGGCCATACATGCTTAGATTTTTGTTTGAACATTCATATGGAAATTCAATGTGTACCAGTGGCGCATGGTGCTCCATTTTTTCGGAGGGGTCGGGGGCAGGTGGTTTGTTTGCCCTCCCCTTTCGATCGGTCAAACCAAACCACCCCCACCCCCTCATCGCTCTGTTGATTGGCAAACCGACCCCCGCCCGCTGCTCGCCCATCCTCCCACCAGCCCCGCATCCTACCCCATCCAGGCCGTGGGCAGCTTTGCTGGCTTCCCCCTGTATCTCCTCCTCGGCGGCTTCCTCCCTGCTTCTGCTCCTGGCCAATAAGGTCGCTTTTCCTCTCGGCCAATTGGGTCTTAAGATCCATTTCCTGATTGACCGGGAGGAGAAGCAGGAAAACAATAGTGAATATTAATTTGCTATTGTCACACAACTGGGTGGGCTTGGGGCACAGTGCTCCAAGCCCCAAGCCCACCCTTTTTGAAGCCAATTAGAGCCTCAGGCTTTAATCATGTGTTTCCAAAAAAAAAAAAAAAATTGAAATCCAATGCGTCTGGCGCCCTACATGTAGATTAGGGGCCGGGCACATGGATCAGGGGGGCGGAGCCCCTGCGCTCCTAAAGGAGTGTTCGCCACCGATGTGAACAAAGACCCTGTTAACAATTAGAATTTTACTTGTTTGAATTTTCTCCTCACTATGCTTGAAAATAAACATCGATTTGACCACACTAACCATTGGAGAATCAAATGTTCCGAAAACAAACATTTGCATCTAAATTCTATTGGTGTATGGCTGATATATGGCCAGCTGTGAACTTTCAAACAAAGCATACTTACCTTATTGCCCCCCCCCCCACCTTCTTACTAGGGGCCTAACACACATGTGAAAGGGGCCATTACATGGGCAGCATGAAACAGAACCAGGGAGATAGGGTCTATGAATTTCTGCAACAAACCACTAAGGATGCAAGTGGTGTGGAAAAAGATGGGTTAGTTGAAGCACATGTTAACCCTAAGGCCCCACTCACACTTGCTAATGGAGCCATCACTGATTACATGTGGGAGATCAAGTAGTCAGGGGGGTCAGGGGGACCCTTCATGGATTCTTGCACCAGGGCACTGAAGGTTCTAGTTACACCTCTGATTCTCTAGTTTATGAACTACATGTATTTACAGTTTGTGTGTATTATACTTGTAGCACCCTCCTAGATTAGGATGCTAGATACGTTAACGTAAATTTAATCTTTTTAGCTTCTCTGTAGTCAGTGCAGCAGTGTGTGATTATTTTTGGCTGTTCTAGGTCCTGTTGGGTACAGGATCAACTACTTTCCCCTGCCTTCTAGTGTATTCTAGGAGGTTCCGGTCTGAAAGAGACAGACCTTTGGTCTGAATATTCATGTGGTCTCAGCCAATTCCCGGAGGAGAGACTGCCCAGTAGGTGGCTGAGGGGTGCATACATAGTTTGGGGCCTGGAACAGTAGGGTTCTTGTCCAGGAGGAGAAGACCACACCTGAAGGGCTGCTTCCCTTCTAGGCAGATTAGCTGAAGTCTGCAGGAGTTCATTGAGGTACAAGCGTAGGGAGAGCTGGGGGTCTATTTGCTGAGTAAAGCTGGAGGCAATTCAGAAGGGATTCACATTGGATCTGGCCTGGAGGCTCACAAGGAGAAGTGTCTGACTGGTGTTGGACAAAGGCATCCAAGCACACAGGGACATAGTGAGTAAAGGCCAGAGTAAGAGATCCTGGTGACTGTTGCTACTAACTATTTTAGCATTTGCTCCAGAGTTGTTGACTTAGGACTTTTCCTGTGTCTGGAGCCCCTGAGTTGTTCATTCATCTACTGTTAAGGGGGCTATCATGAGAGTCTAGTTAAACCAGAGAGTGTCCTCTGCTACATTGTGCACTAAATGTGGAGTATCCCAAGGCTTCCCCTGCACCCCGACCAAGTTTAATGAGCATTAAACCCCAAAAAGACACTCACTGCCTTGTCATTGTGTTGCAAGACTGTGAGAGTTTCTGTGTGCCTGGCTGCCTGTGTACTCACTTGGAAAGAGAGCCTGGGACAAATCTGTGGGGCCCATCAGGGGTCCACTCTACATACATATTATATTTTAAATCAGTATTATTTCCAAAAGTAAACATTTATTATATTGCAGCTTACCAATTCTTAGATGTGGTGGTTTTCTTTACAGTATTTTCACCTGGTGATCTAGCCAATAAAGCTGACCATACATCACACATTTTTTGTTCAGGTAGCTGAACGAACCTCTGATCATCATGGTCTTCCTATTCCTGTCATGCAAGATGTAGATCACATAACAAAAGAAATCAAGTCCTGGGGTCAGCATCCAGAAAAACAATGACTTTCCAAAAAGCCTGTTCATGTAAAGTCGATCTATCGATTGGCTCTTCATGAACAGGAACAACCATCAAAATTCTGCTGGTTCCTGCTGAACTGGATGAATTTTGATACACGTATGGCCAGCTTGTGTGTTGTTTTTCAACAGAACAAGCTGTCCTGTAGATGTAGCTGTTAGAGGGTTGAGACAAACCATTTACCACTGACAGAGGTGTTTACAATAATCAGCTTTTATTTATGTAAAACCTTTATCCCAAAAGGAACAAAACTGTTTGCTGTGACTGCTTAAAAAGTGTGAGCCGGAGTTTGGCTTCAATTTGTTAGTGTATCTAAATTTGCTAATGCATATAAACAGAACTGGGACAGGTTCTTCCAATGCCCAGGACAAGGAGGCAGAACTGCGCCACCCTCCTAATGCATGCCATAGAATTGGTGTACCAACTTGTGCCCATTCTTTTCCCTAACTTCTCATGGTTGGCATGGAGTGTGCACTGCCCCTGTATGGCCAGTCTCTTGCTTTTTTGTGGCTAGAAGGTAGTTGCACATGCACAGTGTGTTCCTGTGTCAGCTGTGGGCGGAAGTGGGGGAAAGCAGGTATGTTAGAGCACGGCGTGGCAGTAGTAGCTGTCAGAGCAGATATGGAACTGCGGCCCCTGGTTGATAGCCAAGCTGATATGGACCTTGCATGCGGTAAGGGGGCGCCCTCCACTACTGCGGCACTCTGGGCGGCTTCCCCTCCTGCCCATGCCTTGTCCTGGCCCTGCACATAACCCTACTCTCCCCTCAAGAGTGACAATGGTTCTGGCCACAAGTATCTCTGTTACTCCTTCATCCAGAGTGTACTAGGCACAATAATACAGGAGGTCTGTTACAGGCCAGACCAGGTAAAAACAGAGGAAAAAAGGAAAACTAATGCAGCCACCACATCTAATGATTGGTAAGCTGCAATATTTTGTAATTTTTGGTTATGTGTGTATCACATCTTTGATATATACTATGTACATTATTTCACTTACCTGAAATGAATTGAGCACGGCAAATATTACATTGATCACCAGGTTGTCGGGATGAATTACAACTCCCAGACCGAATCCCCAGGTGGTTCCGAGAAGAGGAGTGAGGATTGCCATGGTTTTAGCAATCAAAATCAAAATTTTCCTGTCTTCTTTTCCTGATTGTTCACCAATTGTAGGCCTCATTAATTTGAAGATGACCACCACTAGGATCAGTATGTCAACAAATACAATGGTTAAAGCTGGCACCACGAAGGCAAGGAACGACCTGGAGTCACTGTAGTCAAGCCAGCAGAATTTGCTGCTTATAAATCTTTTACTGGGTTCTGTTGAAGCCACGGTGATAATGGTTATAAGGAGTGGAGATCCATAACCCAGGAGGAAAGCTATGATCATCATGGTCTTCCTACTCATGTCATGCAAGATGTAGACCATGCGATAAAAAAGAATAAGTCCTGTGGTCAGCATCCAGAAAAACAAAGACAAGTAGAAGAAGAAGCTAAAGAAGGCAGCGGCTTTGCAGGCAGCTGATCCTTTATTGTTCTCTACTAGTGCCGCTCCAATGATAAACCAGATATCGGCTACCAGAAGCGTTACAGCAATATTTACCAGGCAGACATGACGTATGTAGGAGGTCTTGTTTTTGATAACTGAGGCCCACACTAAGGCCTCGATGAGTAGAGTAATCACCAAGCAACCGAGAGATATTCCGACTCCAATGTAAGTAATGATTGCCAAAAACTGATCTTGAATTGATGATCCCATAAGGATTGAGAAAGAAGTCAAGTGGTTACATGAGCATAATATCATATCATTTTCTGTAATTGTCGTACAACTGCTATTGTTCCAAAGTTTCTGCTTCGGGTCATACCAGACACATTCTGGATTCACTAGTGATGTTTTACTTTTACTAAAGTTCATATTTATTTGAAATTTACTGCTATCAGTGTTTTCACTGTAGTTCTTAATGATCGTTGACATAACCAGCCCATTGACAAACCCCTGTGTGGTATTTGGCAAAATGTCCTTCAATGTACTGTAAGCAATGGTAACTACAGTGGTAGAATTGCCTATTATTGCACCCTTATCGATGAACACACTTCCAGTTAAATGTTGCATGGAAAAATTCTTTATGTAGCTATCATCTTTGCTCACAACCTGTCCAGAAAGCTGAATATTGCTGAGCGAATCATCTGTAAAGTTGATTGTGCCATTGAAGCTCAGATTTTTTGCAAAATTCTCAACAGAGTTCAGAATGGTTACACTCTGGCTAGCCATACCGTTCCAAGCGCTGGATGTGCCCACCACGACATCAACTGTTTTTATAAAGTTCTAGGAGAAGAAAAGTCTGGTGTAATTATTTTGTTAAGACCGGTTAGCTGTAAAAATACTAAAATAAAATAGAATCGATAAGTTACATTCCTATGAAAACATTGCCAAAAGAACTGAAGATTTTGTGATTATGAATGTTTATCTGAAATAGAGAGGTGGAGATGTAGTTGTTAGAGAAGGTGTTGCCATAAATACATATTTATTCCTATGGTTGTGTCTTTTAACAGCCAGTCTACATCAGCATGGCTGATTTCAGATACAGGTTGAGACTTCACAAAGTCCCCAGATCTCCAGTGGAAGCGTGGAAGTTATATACTCAGACTGTTTAAAGTGGTAGTAAACTCCTTTATACCGGAAAAAAAAAAACTCCACCTGCAAGGCAATATCATAGTTACATAGTAAGGTTGAATAAAGACACCAGTCCATCCAGTTCAACCTGAGTGAGTGTGAGTGGGTGTCTACAATTCTCCCTATTCCTGTACATCGTGTCTCATTAAGATGCTCATCTATTATATTATTATTTATTTAAGGTACCCATATAGTGCCGTCAATTTAACCAGCGCTCCACACATACATTACACACTCACATCGGTCCCTAACCTCAAGGAGCCCACAATCCATGGTCCCCAACTCACATTCATATACTAGGGTCAATTTTGGCCAGAAGCCAATGAACCTACCAGCATGTCTTTGGAGTGTGGAAACCGGAGTACCCAGAAGAAACCCACGCTGGCACAGGGAGAAACATGCAAACTCCAGGCAGGTAATGTCCTGGTTGGGATTCGAACCAGCGACCCTTTTTACTGCTAGGTGAGAGTGCTACCCACTACACCACTGTGCCACACTACATTGCATACTAGCACATTATGAAAGACTTAACTTAGAAAGAAGCCCTCTAGCGGCATGCTTTCACCACTGCAGAGGCTTCCATCTTTGCCCAGTCTACCTTCTGGGTTCGGGTCTCTGGCCTCCTGACTGGATGAGCCACGATGACGTCAATCCCGATGTTGGCCGTGGAACACAGCTCAGGCATGCATCAGAGCACACGCACCAGTGATGTCACTGGCTGCTGCTTGCTAGAATATCTCTTAAGTGGTACAAGTTTGGGAGATATTCATTTTACCTACAGGTGAGCTTTATCTTTATTATAGTTTTACCTGTAGGTGGTAAAAATTAAAAAAAAAAGAGTTTACTACCACTTTAAATACAGTTAACTGTAATGCTACTTTATGTCAGCAGAAAGAAAAACTCCAGGTGCAGCGCTTATGACATTTGAGAGATTGCTGTCCACAGAATATTTAGCTGCAACTTAGCTGCTTGCCTAACTGCTTCGTCCAGTGTATGTATATAAATGTCCTGGATGAAAAGCAGTTATAAGAGGATTATGGCTGCAGCTGCAGCCATGATCTTGATGTCATGTTTTAGTCAGCGATCACTGATCACTTTTACAGGGCTCGAAAGGGGGCCACCTACCTGCCGCTGTCAACCGCAGTTCCCAGCTCCACATTCTTTTTTATAGTGAATTTCCTTTATGTTTGGCTGATATAGACAGACATACCTGCATCATGACAGGCTCCACTGCTACGTTTGCATTTGAGACTGCAGATATGATGTCAACCATGAGCTGTAAAGTTTGGGAGGAGTCCTCAATGTTTTGCTTCTCACTGGTGGCTGTGGCAGTGATATTTTTAAGTAATACCGGCAAAGTTTGCTGCACCTCCGGACTGCCTATTACGTTCTATGTTAAAGTGATGGACAGAAGAAAGAAAAAAGTTGCTGAATTAGTTATCTTATACACTTCTTTTTCTGCTGTCTTTTCTTCACATACTGCACACTTCAAAATCTTCCAAGGTAGGCCTAATGTACACAGGACGTTTTACAACCTCTCCTGAATGATTTAACTTGACAGATAGTAACCAGTTTACATGCCGCGTTTGCGATTAGAAGCGCTTTTTTAAACTCAAAAATTAAAAATGCCTGTAAACGAAACGTGGCTAAACGCTAGTTACCACGTTTAGGCTTCATGTACACGGGGCGTTTTTACAACCTCTACTGAACGATTTAACTTAACAGATAGTAACCTCGTCCATTTTGCCGTTTACATGCCGCATTTAGCGTTTGCGTTTAGAAGCGTTAAAAAAAAAAAAAAAAAGGAAAAAATTAAAAAACACCTTTAAACGAAGTGCAAGTTAAAGCGTTTAGCTGCGTTTAGAAGCTTTAAAAAAAAAAAAAAAAAAAAAAAAAGCAAAAATGAAAAAACACCTTTAAACGAAGCGCAAGTTAAAGCGTTTAGAAGCGTTTGGCGCTTGAAATGCCTCTAAACTCAGCGTCTGAACCCTTTTTTTTGCGTTCCAAAAAAAGCCTCTAAACTCAACTGCCTAGAAACTACTGTAAACGACCCTGTGTACATGTACTGATAAGATAACATAGAGGAGAGTTCAGGGGCAGCTGAAAAAATAGCCCAACTGCTCCTAAACGTCCATTTACCAGCAGCAGTGTACATGAGGCCTTACGATGTTTACAAGCTGTTACAGGCATTTGGCGTCTCATATGCCTCTGAACATCCATCCTGAACGCATTTGTTTGTTTTCCAAAAAAAGCTTCTAAACTCAACTGCCTGGAAACTACTATAAACCCTGTGTACATGTACTGATAAGATAACCTAGAGGACAGTTCAGGGGCAGCTGAAAAAACGCCCAACTGCTTCAGCAGTGTACATGAAGCCTTAAAGTGGGACTTAGTATTAGAATCTCTTCCAGATTTTCACTGATAACCAGTTGATAACCAGCTCTTAACTACAGTTCAGATTACCTGTAAACTACAACCAGAATTTTTTTTACATTTCAGCAATGAGCTAACAAAGTAAGAAATATATTGGGTTTTTTTTTCAGTAAAAAAGAAAGAAAGGAAAAAAGTGCTTTTTTTTCCTAGTCTGACCAAAATTAGTTAAAAAACAAGAAAAAACAAGTGTTTTTTTAGATTAAAAAAGTGCATTATTTAATTTTTTCTATGTATAGTAGCACTTTAATTTTGTTTCTATTTACAAAGAATAGAACTTACAAATGAAATAACAATTAAGACGTAAATGAATAAAAATGAAAAGTTAATTAACTACTTGAAGACCAGCCTATTAAACCTTCTTCCTTTCCGGTCATTTTTCATTTTTAAGTGATGTGATACTTTGACTCACAATTATTCAGTCATGCAATATTGTGCCAAAATGAATTTTATATATTTTCTTTTTTTTTTTTTTTGACAGATAAAACTTTTGCTGGTATTGCTTCCCGCCCAGCCAGTGTAGATAAACAGCTAGTCAGAAATCAGATTTTTCTGGGAGAACGTACGCACATGTCGTCCCATTTTGGGCACCGGTGAGCAGCCCCAAGGCCGTTGCTGGTGCAATCTGTAGGGAAACAGCAGATCACATTTGGCTACTGCATACAGTATCTCTGATAATTGATGAATTGAGTAATGTAATGTCACCATAGTGACACTGCACTGCTCTTATGACAGTAATCTTTTTTTGTTTTTTATGTAAAAAAAGAAAAAAAATGGTAAAATTAAAAAAAAATAAAAAGTTAAAAAAAAATAAAATAATTACAGGCTCATTCACACTCACAGTGCTCTCTGAAGAGTGATCTGAACAGGGGTTAAACAGTTTTAACCCCCTTAATGTTGGACTACTGCCCCACAACTGTGTGCATTGTGCATGGTTGCAGAGCACTTCCAAGGGGCTCTTATTCATTTAAATGGGTTGTGCTCAGCAGATAATACATCAGTAATGCCCACAGAGTGCAATAGGGAGTATATTTCTTGCCATGGAATGTACACACCCCTGGCTGCTATCTTCCCATCTAAATGGGGAGCAGATGAGGGGCAAAATGTGACTCAACCACAGGGTTTTACCTCCTCCAACTGCAATAAACTCCCCACACCTGTGCAGCCAGTCACAGTCTCCCTGAACCGCTGCACCATTCCCAGTGTCGTCATAAGGCTTCATTCACTTGAAGCCAGTCACAGTGTTCCTGATAGCCCCAACACCAGTGACAATGTCACCAGAGCCGGCAACAGTGTCCCTGAACTTGGGCCAGTGCCACCAGGGCCAGTGCAGCCATCAAAAGCGTTCCTGATCACCACATCAGTACAGTGTAGCCTCTGCCTGCCACCTGTACTGTACCTGGCCTGTTTATTGACCACGTTTTTGCCTGCTGCCTGGACCGATCCTTTGCCTGTATATTGACCATGTCACTGCCTGACACCTGAACTGAGCCATCTGCATGTCCCGCTGACTACATTGCTCCGAGACCCCAGTCCCTGCCATCCCCTGTGGCCAAATGCACTCTTATGCCCCGTACACACGGTCGGACTTTGTTCGGACATTCCGACAACAAACTCCTAGGATTTTTTCCGACGGATGTTGGCTCAAACTTGTCTTGCATACACACGGTCACACAAAGTTGTCGGAAAATCCGATCGTTCTATACGCGGTGACGTAAAACACGTACGTCGGGACTATAAACGGGGCAGTGGCCAATAGCTTTCATCTCTTTATTTATTCTGAGCATGCGTGGCACTTTGTCCGTCGGATTTGTGTACACACGATAGGAATTTCCGACAACGGATTTTGTTGTCGGAAAATTTTATCTCCTGCTCTCCAACTTTGTGTGTCGGAAAATCCGATGGAAAATGTCCGATGGAGCCCACACACGGTCGGAATTTCCGACAACACGCTCCGATCGGACATTTTCCATCGGAAAATCCGACCGTGTGTACGGGGCATTAGAAACCACAGCAACTCTTTTGTTTTTCCTTTCTTCAGCCTTCTGTACTTCCTGACCAGTGAATATGGCATTTCTGAGGGCTACCACATACCAGTAGGCCAGGCTTGTTTGGCTTGTAGGAATGGGGACTGCTATAGGTGATGATACACTAAGTTATATTCATTGACCGCTCATATAGAGATGACCATTACAGTACATTGTTTGTTATGCACTGTTGGTTGATTTTTGTGATAAACGAGATATATGTCTGGTACATAATAAGTCTCATATATGTGGCATCCCCATACTCAGGAGGATTATGTATGTAAGTATGCCTATGATGTGTTTGAGAAATGTCTTATAAAACTGACAACTTTGTGTAAGAAAATTTGTCATTTCTTTCCACATTTCCAAAAACTTCTGGCAAAAAAATGAAGTCTTCAAAAGAATCACCACCATACATACTCTCCAAATTCTGGTCATGTGTTTCTACTGTCCTGTTGCTCCAGGGCCTCAAAAAATATGATAGGCAGTCAGGAAATTAGATGCGTTATTTATGCCCCTACAAAGCCTGAAGGTGCTAATTGTACTTTGGGCCTCTCTATTTGGTTAGGCTGTAAAAAAAGGCTCACACAAGTGGTAACGCCATACTCGGGAGGAGTATTATTTTTATTATTATTATTATACAGTATTTATATAGCGCCAACAGTTTACGTAGCGCTTTACAACTTGAGGGTAGACAGTACAAATACAATACAATTTGATACAGTAGGAATCAGAGGGCCCTGCTCCTTAGAGCTTACAATCTAAGAGGGAAGGTCAAGAGATACAAGAGGTAATAACTGTGGGTGATGTGCTGATTGAGAAGATAAATGTACAGTTGTTAGGTGGGGGCCAGATAGGCTTCTCTGAAGAGATGAGTTTTCAGGGATCGTCTGAAAGTGGATAAAGTAGGAGAAAATCGGACGGATTGGGGTAGAGCATTCCAGAGGATGGGGGAGGCTCTGGAGAAGTGCTGAAGGCGAGCATGGGATGAGGTGACAAGGGAGTTTGAGAGCAGGAGGTCTTGGGAGGAGCGAAGAGAACGATTAGGTTGGTATTTTGTGACTAGGTTAGAGATGTAGCCAGGGGCCAGGTTGTGGATGGCTTTGTAAGTTATAGTTAGTATCTTGAATTTAATTCGGTGACTGAGTGGCAGCCAATGGAGGGATTGGCAGAGGGGTGTAGCAGACGCTGAGCGGTTTGTGTGGTGGATGAGCCTGGCCGCAGCGTTCATGATGGACTGAAGTGGGGATAGCCTATTTAGAGGTAAACCAATGAGGAGGGAGTTGCAGTAGTCAAGGCGGGAGATGACCAGGGAGTGGATTAGAAGCTTTGTGGTGACATTGGTTAGGAAGGGGCGTATCTTGGAGATGTTGCGAAGACAGAGGCGGCAAGCTTTGGATAGTGTTAGAATGTGGGGTCGAAAGGTTAGTTCAGAGTCCAGGATTACACCTAGGACCTTGGCGTGGGGAGATGGGTTGATAGTTGAGCCGTTGATCTTGACAGGGAGATCAGGGGAAGTGGCACCCGAGGGAGGAAATATCATGAGCTCGGTTTTGGATAGGTTGAGTTTGAGAAGGTGATGTGACATCCAGGCTGATATGTCTGCTAGTAAGTTGGTAATGCGTGAGGAGACAGATGGAGAGAGCTGGGGGGTGGAGAGATAGATTTGGGTGTCATCAGCGTAGAGATGATATTTAAAGCCGTGGGAGGCAATCAACTGACCCAAGGAGGTGGTGTAGATTGAGAAAAGGAGAGGTCTGAGAACAGAACCTTGGGGGACCCCAACAGAAAAAGGAAGAGGAGAGGAGGAAGTAGAGTTGTAAGTGACACTGAAGGAGCGGTGGGATAGGTAGGATGAGAACCAGCGAAGAGTACAGTCACGGAGACCAAAGGAGTGGAGTTTTTTGAGGAGGAGGGGGTGGTCCACTGTGTCAAAGGCAGCAGAGAGATCCAGGAGAAGTAGTACAGAATAGTGTCCATTGGCTTTAGCCATTAGTAGGTCATTTGAGAGTTTAAGGAGAGCAGTTTCCGTGGAGTGTTGAGGGCAAAAACCGGACTGAAGGGGATCAAGAAGTTTATTCATGGTCAGATGGTCGCTTAGTCGGTTGTAGACCAGTCTTTCAAGAAGTTTGGAGGAGAAGGAGAGTAAGGAGATGGGACGTAAGTTGTTGAGACTGGTGGAATCCAGTGAGGGCTTTTTTAGTATGGGGGTGACTAGCGCATGTTTTAGAGAGTTTGGGAAGATGCCACAAGAGAGGGAGAGGTTGAAAATGTGAGTTAGAGAGCGTAGAATCGAGTCAGAGGGTGAGCGTAGCATTTGCGAGGGAACAGGACCCAGGGGGCAAGTGGTTAGATGAGTGCTAGATAAAAGTTTAGCAACCTCAGTAGTAGTAGCAGGGTTGAATGAGGGAAGTAATGATTGTATCTGTGGACATGGGGTGTTGCATGGGGGAGGTTTTTGCGCATTGGCGATCTCCTTGTGAATTGCCAATCTCCTGGGCAGTGAGTGAGTTGGTGGGTGGAGGCAGTGGAGGACAGAGTAGAGTGTTGAAGGTAGAGAAGAGTTGACGTGGACTGGATGAGAAGGTGTTGATGAGTGTGATAAAGTAGGTCTGTTTGGCAGTGTGAAGGCAGGAGTAGTATTTTAGGAGGGCAGATTTATATTGTGTGAAGTCTTCCTGGGTCAGTCGGCATCAAAAACTATTATTTCTAGATGGATTAGGCAAATTATCATTCAGGCTTATGCCGCGTACACACGGTCGGACTTTTCGTCTACAAAAGTCCGACAGCCTGTCCGACATACTTCCGACGTACCTTCGGCGGACTTGCGGCAGACTTTCTTACGAACGGACTTGCCTACACACGACCACACAAAAGTCCGACGGATTCGTACGTGATGACGTACACCGGACTAAAATAAGGAAGTTCATAGCCAGTAGCCAATAGCTGCCCTAGCATGGGTTTTTGTCCGTCGGACTAGCACACAGACGAGCGGATTTCGGGGTCCGTCGTACTTACGACGTAAAGATTTGAAGCATGTTTCAAATCTAAAGTCCGTCGGATTTGAGGCTAAAAAAGTCAGTTGAAAGTCCGGAGAAGCCCACACACGATCGGATTACCAGCCAGCTTTAGTCCGTCAGCGTCCGTTGGACTTTTGTAGACGAAAAGTCCGACCGTGTGTACGCGGCATTAGTCTTATGCCACAGGCGCTCAAGAGCGCGGCTACGTTTTCTGAGACTTCTGGTGTCATCTGTTTGCCAGGGTTGTAGCGGTCGGGGCCTAATTCTGCGTGTAGTGAGGGGGGCCAGCTTGTCTAGGGAGGAAGACAGTGAGCTGTTGTAGATGAAAGTAGCTAGGTTGGGGCAGGACAGGGGGGAGATTTTGTCATAGAGGTGATCAGTAGCAGAGTAGAGAAGAGAAGGGTTGAGGTGGCGAAGGTTTCTGCGTGTAACTGTTAGGCGGTTGGAGGGAGAAGAGGTGGAAGACAAGGAGAGAGCAAAAGTAATAAGGTGGTGATCAGAGAGTGGGAGTGGATTGTTGGAAAGGTTGCACGGAGTGCACAGATAGGAGAAGGCAAGGTCAAGGGTGTTGCCATTGGAGTGGGTAGGAGCCTGTATCCATTGCTTCAGGTCAAGCGATGAGGTTAGACTGAGAAGTTTAGAAGTAATAGTAGTGTTAGTGTTGACAGGGATGTTGAAGTCCCCAAGAATAATTGTGGGGATTTCAGAAGAGAGACACTAAGTTATATTCATTGACCGCTCATATAGAGATGACCATTACAGTACATTGTTTGTTATGCACTGTTGGTTGATTTTTGTGATAAACGAGATATATGTCTGGTACATATGTGACGAACGCGGGTGCCAGATCCCTGCCCTCCTCGCTAACTTGCAACGAAGGACCGGCCAACCTCACACCACGCTGTCACTTACGTAACAATGCCACTCTCAGCTGCGCCCAGCACAAAGATTTTCCAGCTTGCGGGACCACAATCTAGGTGCAAGCAACCTGAGAGTGATTGTCACTGGGCTAATTACACAATTAACCCTTTAACTGCCACCACCCCCGTTTAAAAGACTGAGCCGGGGGAGACTCGTAATTTAGCAATACCAATTATAATTTTAGAATAAGCGTCTGCCACACACGCTGCCACCACAGACAGGTCTGCTCAGAGTCTTACTCTACAACAGTAGCGCCCTTCAAGAGGCAGGTTCGTTTATAGCTTGCATTAAGAGCTTTAGAGACAAGGTTAACACTTTTCAACATAAGGGTTTATTATGAAAAGGTCAAAGTTGGTGCAAATAAAATATTTACAGAAAAAAGATGTTTCAAAAAGATAAAGACAATATACAGCCACAAAGCAATAAGGTAGAATTGGGAAGGAAGAATACTTGCAATTAATGTCCGAGGGTTGATCAGAGTTCGATCGATGAGCTAGGTACTCGGTTCTCGACTTGACAGATGTTTCTTCTTGGATGGTAAAAGGAGAAGAGAGTAGTAGAATTTGTTTTGGGCTGTATTTCCTGTCAGTTTTTTATGTTAGTGCTAACTATGTTAGTGCTGACTATCTCTACCTCTGGACCCTCCCCCCATCACCTAGTTTAAAAGCCCCTCTAACTTTTTGGCCATCTTCACTTCCAGCAGATCTGCACCCTCCTCATTTAGGTGCAGTCTGTCCCTTCTATAGAAATGGTGACCAACTGAGAAGTCGGTCCAGTCCTCCAGGAACCCAAACTCCTCCTTACTACACCAGCTCTTCAGCCACTTGTTTACTTTCCTAATCTCCGTATGCCTTTCTGGTGTGGCTCAATGTACAGTAGTATTGCTGAGAATTCTAACTTGGAGGTCCTTTTCCTCAATTTAGCTCCCAAGTCCCTATATTGCCAAAAGTATTGGGACACCTGCCTTTACACACGCATAAAATTTAATGGCATCCCAGTTTTAGTCCGTAGGGTTCAATATTGAGTAGGCCCACCCTTTGCAGCTATAGCAGCTTCAACTCTTCTGGGAAGGCTGTCCACAAGGTTTAGGAGTGTGTCTATGGGAGTGTTTGACCATTCTTCCAGAAGCACATTTGTAAGGTCAGGCACTGATGTGGACGAGAAGGCCTGGCTCGCTGCCTCCAATTTAATTCAGAGGTGTTCTATTGGGTTGAGGTCGGGACTCTGTGCAGGCCAGTCAAGTTCCTCCACCCCAAACTCGCTCATCCATGTCTTTATGGAACTTTATGGATGGTGAAAAAAAAGGAAAAAAAGCCTAAAAAAACTAAATGAATGCACCCACCACATCTAAGAATTTGTGATCTGCAATGTAATATAGTTTTGTTTTGGGGTTAAATATCGTTTTAATCCACAGGTGTGTACATACAAGTCAATCTGTTTGACACAACACTTGGTGTTGTAAATCTATTCAATGTGCAAACACCAAAAATTCATACTAAAAATAAAGTGCTATCAGTGCTAAATCAGTGACTACTTGACAGCAATTTGGTTATTTTTATAGCAGTAGGTCACTGATTAAGCACTTAATTTTGCACTTTATTTTTGGCATGAATTTTTAGATTTAGATTTAAAGCACCAAGCGATGCGTCTCACAGATCCATTATAGTGTATCAAAAGTATTCTTTGATATTCACACAGCAGCTGTCAATTTCATTTCAATACCTAGTATTTTATTCTAGTGCGGACTTCTCATATACATTTGGTGTATTAGTGTTGTAATCCATGTCTGCAATGGCTATATGTGTAAGTCTCTACAATCTTAGAAAAAGCGCTCTTAATGCTAGGTTTACATCTGTGCGGGGGGTTCCTGCTGGGGTCCCACACCTGTTCCCGCAGCCGCAACCACCCGTACAGAAAAATGTGCTGAATGCGTGTGGGTGCCATTAATCCTAATGTCATGCCACGCACACTGGAAATCACTTGCGCACTGGCAACCGCACTGTATTTGTGTTTCCCGTGTGGGCTGCAATTCCAGAAATGGTGCAGGGACCTTTTCCCTGCATTTCAGGAGGCACGGCAGCCCATTCAATGAATGGGCTGCCTTGCCCATGCAAAACAAGGCTCGCAGAGCCGCATATGTGTGAAGTGTGAACATAACCTTAGTGCCTAGGATCCTGTGGTGTCCTCCCGCTGTGTCCTCCACCGGATCCTGCACCCAATGTATTACTGTTCCGGGCACCATTCCCTGCGTTCGCCGCTATGCTTTGGGGGCAGAACCCAGCGACAAAGTAGAAAAAACATAACACACACATAATTCATTGTAATCAGTAGATTACATTACTGTATCAAATTAAATAGTGGGGGTTATTTACGAAAGGCAAATGCACTTTGCACTACACTTTGCAAAGTACACTTGAAATTGCACTGAAAGTGCACTTGGAAGTGCAGTCGCTGTAAATCTGAGGGGTAGATCTGAAATGAGGGGAAGTTCTGCTGATTTTATTATCCGATCGTGTGCAAGCTAAAATGCTGTTTTTTATTTTTCTTGCATGTCCCCCTCAGGTCTACAGCGACTGCACTTCCTAGTGCACTTTCAGTGCAATATCAAGTGCACTTTGCACTTGTAGTTTGCACTTGTAGTGCAAAGTGGATTTGCGTTATTAAATAACCCCCACTGTATCTATTTTACATCAGTTTTCTCCCTAGTGCTTTGTCCAGCGCCCTGTCTGCACTTTTATATTATATATATCATTCTTTCTGACATTCTTTCTGCCTGGAAACTTGAGAACGTCCATGGCATCCAAAAAGCGTCCCTTTATGTCAAAAGTGGTTTTAGACCAGCTGGAAACAGCGATAGTGAATTAGGAAGAGGGTACTCCCTCACTACCACTATAGAGGAAATGAAAATAGATAAATAGTGCAACTGCTGCAAACACCGATAGTTGAATTCAAAACCAAAAATAACGTGATATGCTGTAAATGGTGCTGCGCTGTTGAATAAACTACAAAAACTGTGAAATACAAGTAAAATTTGAACACCATCTGGCAAACAAACACTGGTATCAACTGCATATAGCTTCTGAAATGCAACAGTGTATTACTCAAAATGAACACAAGATGGCAGTGAAAATCCAATGACAAATGTGTACAACTTCTTAAAGTGCAATAGTGAAATAAAACGTCCAGTGCAAATACACAAAATATGAAGTGACTATATCCACACAGTCTATGAAATCACAAAGTGCTTGAAAAGTATGTAATTGGTGAATTAGAATCACTTACAGAATTGAGTGATAGTGATTTGTGGTGAAATTCATCATCAGACACAGAAAGTGACGACAGCGACAATTCTGCGACTAAGCTCAGTGCTGCGTGATCTGTACCACAGTGAATAGAGCACCAAGTTCGCACATCACTGAGCTCAGTCGCAGAATTGGCGCTGTCGTCACTTTCAGTGTCTGATGACGAATTTCCCCACAAATCACTATCGCTCAATTCTGCAACTGATTCTAATTTACTAATTGACTCTTGTTTGGACAGATTTAAGTGAGTTATTCCTAAGAATTACAGGCCTACAATATAAAACAACAAATTTCCATGCAAAACAATGTACCGCTCTGACATTCAAAAATCAGACATAATCATACCGCAAGGGAGGTTAACAAGAACGTTTGCAGTCCAGAGTGCAGTAATTCATTTTAGATTACTGACTGTTTTGCTGGAGTGCAATTAGTCAGACTGGCACTGGAGTATTTTGCAGTAGAGTACACCATAAAGTAGTATACATTTTTGTGGAAATAAAAGTCATGTGTTATCTCATCACCCCTATTGCATCATCAATCCACTGTTACCTGAACATTGTCCAGCTGCTGATAAACTGCTGCAGAGTAGCAGCCATTTACTGCCTTGAACCAAATCCCATCTATGCAGGTGTAATTTATTGTACCCAGCCATGATGGCGTAATGGTCAAACATGCCACACTATATGTAGAACCACTGGGGGATGTAGGAAGGCCTTGGGAAGTATCTACCTTGCAGTCTCCCGATGATGCTGGGGATTACAGAAATAGAAATGGATTCATTATAGTTACATAGTCAGGTTGAAAAAAGACACAAGTCCATCTAGTTCAACCATAACAAATAAAAAATTAAATAAAATAAAAAATATCATACAATCCCATATACCCAATCCTATATCAACTTTACCTATAAATGTCAGTACCCATATATTCTGTACATTTAGGAATGATTCCAGGCCTTTCTTAAAGCAATCTACCGAGCTGTCCAGAACCACCTCTGGAGGGAGTCTATTCCACATTTTCACAGCTCTTACTGTGAAGAAACCTTTCCGTATTTGGTGATGAAATCTCTTTTCCTCTAGACGTAAAGAGTGCCCCCGTGTCCTCTGGGCTGACCGTAAAGTGAATAGCTCAATACCAAGTTCAATATATGGACCCCTTATATATTTATACATGGTGATCATATCCCCCTTATGGGTGATTATGGATCAGATAATACATTGTACCATAGTATAGAGCCAATGCACTCACCCATTCATTGAACCAAGTAGGTCTAACATGATTCTAATTGTGAGGAATACACTCAAGATAAAGACAAAAGTCCAAAACTAGCAAGTTTTTTTTTTTTTGTACACAGCCTGACGATGTGGATGTGCCTTCACATATATTTTTTTAAAGATCTCTTCTCTTGATTTGGGGAAAGCAGTAATACAAATTGGGGTTGATTTACCAAAGGTAAATAGACTGTGCACTTTTGCAAGTGCAGTTGCTCCAGAGGTTAGTAAATGAGGTAAGAGTTCACTTTACAAAGAATACCCAATCACATGCAAGAACATTTTTTAAAAAACGGCATTTTTGCTTACACATGATTAAATGATGGTAGCCACTAGCTGGCAGAGCACCCCCTCATTTACAAAGCTCTGGAGGAACTGCAGGTGCAGAGTGCAACTACACTTGCAAAAGTGCACAATCCATTTGCCTTTACTAAATCAACCCCTTGGTGTGAAGAAGCCCTAAGTTTATTATATGTAAAAAAGGACCAAATTTGTCCACGCAACAGATAAAATATTTCCTGGTACCGTATATTTCCATCACAGAGATTTTCCTCTTGCCCTTAGGACTGAGCTGCCTAGGCATGAGACTAACTTGCCTTACCTTCAACATAGCGAACAATCATGTTATCGCTTGGGACACTGTCACCCAGTCTATTGTAGACCACACAGCTGACAGTGGTTGTTGATCCAGTAGTGCAACCGACAGTTATGTAGGTGAAATAACAATTTGAATTTGATTCTGCAAGTAAACATACAGTGTAAGAAAATGAGGCACTTCTATGCAAAAGTGAAATAACACTATGGAGCAAAATGTTTTTTTTTACGGAAAAAAAAAGTGTGATAACACAGGAACAGTTGTTCTGTCATGGCGTGATATTATCATGGAAGGTTGCTGACAAGAGTCACTATTTTTACAGATGGTTTAAAGTGTAAAGTCCACTAGTTTCTTTTCCCTAATGTTTGGATTGGGTGGGGAAGGGTAGCAGGTTTTACTGCTACCTTGAGATAGATTTACATTTCCTCCCTGTTCTAGTGACAACAGACAGGAAGAAAGGGTAGCTCCAGGCCCGGATTTACTCCCTTTGCCGCCCTAAGGCCGGGTCCTTCAATGACGCTCCCCCCCAACCCCACACACACACACCACCATTCTCGTCCTTTATCGATGACTGCTACAATAGATCAGTTAAAAACATATCTCCACACAAGAGAACACTGAAAATAACTGGCTTTAATTGTACAGACTGAAAATACTCTGTAATGCAGAAAATGCCTTTTAAAGATTATAGCAGTAAGAAACTCCCTACAATTTTTTAGTTCTAACTTTTCTTTTGGCAAACTCATCGATAATATCTTCGTAGGACAAAGTATTTAAAAGTTCCGACTCAATGGCAAGTAACGCTAAACTGTTCAGTCTTTCTTGGCCCAAAGATGATCGTAAATAGTTCTTTATGCAAATACATTTCATTCATTTTTATGCACCACAGCTCAGTTGCAGTGCATAGAAAGAGTATGCATTTTGCACCACACTGCTCAGCACACAGTGGCGCTGTTGCAGTGTGAACAGGACACATAGAAAACAATTGTTTTCTAGTGCCCTTGCAGAGACCTGTGTTTTGCTAGTGCAGAAGTCAAAGACACCCTTTTACATCAGTGTCTTCAGTCCCCCCCTTCACATCACATCACAGACCCCTTTTACATCAGTGTCTTCAGTCCCCCCTTCACATCACATCACATCACATCACGTCCCTCTTTACATCAGTGTCCTTAGCCCCCCCCCTTACGTCACATCCCCCCCTGCCTCATCACAAACCCCCCATTACAGACTGACCCCCCCCATCACAGACTGACCCATCACAGACCCTCCCAACACAGACTGACCCCCCAAATCACAGACCCCTCATTACAGACAGCCCCCCATCACAGACCCCCCATTACAGACTGACTCATCACAGACTGACCCCCCATCACAGACTGACCCATCACAGACCCCCCCCATCACAGACTGACTCATCACAGACCCTCCCTCCCATCACAGACTGACCCCCCCAAATCACAGACCCCTCATTACAGACTGCCCCCCATCACAGACCCCCATTACAGACTGACCCATCGCAGACTGACCCCCCATCACAGACCCTCCCATCACAGACCGACCACCCAAATCACAGACCCCTCATTACAGACTAACCCCCCTTTACAGACCCCCCATTACAGATTGACCTGACCCATAGCAGACCCCCCATCATAGACTGACCCAAACCCATCACAGACCCCCCATCACAGACCCCCATCACAGACCTACCCCCCAAACCACAAACTGGTCCTCACCCATCACAGACTCCCCATCACAGACCCCCATCACAGACTTACCCCCCAAATCACAGACTGACCCCCCAGTCACAGACTGGGTCCCTGTAGAATAATTATATTAATTCGGCTTTATTATCAAGATCTGTATTTATGCAGTCTGAGTTCCCTTTTATGCTTTGATTTGATTGTAGCTTTGACATTGAAATCTCACTCAGCTCAGCATAAGACGAATCTTGAAATAGTTAGGTTGTGTGCATGTCATTTCTGTAACAGTTGTTCTCCATGTACTGTTAATGACTAAAGGTCAGTAGGTCAGTGGTTTCACAGATAAGAATATACTCAATATATCTGTCATAGACTTTATTGTAAAGATCTTTTTAAAAGTAAAAACATATATTATCTATAATATAGTTAGTTATTTGATATAGTTATTTAATTAGTTAGCTAGATTGAGTTTTTGTGAAGTAATATATGTTTATATGTATCCAATTATAGTTTAATATGCATTTGTAAGGTTTGGTACAGAATTGCATTTCTGTAGCTTAAAGAATATCCATTACAAGAATTCGGCCATTTGGAAAGGTCATTCACCTTTAGTTTTTTATAAGAATCTGTTGTGTGTTACTGACAATCAAAGAGGTTTAAGAGACGTGTCAGCTGTTGGCAAAGAGAATATTTAGAATAATCACGAATATGATCATTTCATATTTAGTTCTAGCCGTATATGGCTATGGCTTTAGTCTGCTGACTGGTAGATTTGAAATAGTATAAAAACAGAGTGACACTTCACTACAACACACTACACATGTCCTTCACTCACACACACAGAAGGACTTCACTACTTTCACACATACAAGGAAGGACACACTCATCCTTATACTACAGAAGGCATTTAGTTTACATTAGGCCTATACACAGCCTACGTCACAAACAGCTGCTAGAGCAGACACCTCTCTGACATAGAGAAGAAACAGACAGAGCTGATGCATCTCTTGAACTCTCTTGATACAAGATTTTGTTCCTATTATTTTTGTTTTACTACATCAAGCTGTAAGAAGAATTTAACTTTGTATATATTTTCAAGTTGTTGCCAAGTGTGACCAAATAAACTCACACTTTGTTTTAAGACAGCCTGGCTACTGAACTTTTGAACAAAACGCCTAAGACACTGTTGACATAACACGTGTCTGTGAGAAGAGAAGGTTTTTACACCCTCACCACATTTTTACATTGGCGATTGCCAGCCAGTCCAGTTTTTTTTCCCTGTTCCTCGACAAAGGGGGGAGACTCACACATTTTCATGATTGATCAAGTCTCGGAAAAAAACCATCAAAGAACCTAGAAAGTGGCGTTTGTGTTCCATCAGACAAGGATGCAAGGTCCAAGGAACTGAGCCAGCTAAAGACGAGAAATTCTTCTAAATAAGATATGGCATCTGATAATCAAATATGGAGGAACAAGCAGCTCCAAGAAGAAACTAAGTAAAGAACCTAGAAGGAGGCGTTTGCGTCAGATGTGGACAACATTTCAGTAAAGTCGAGGGTGAGTTTTTCTTTGTCTGTTTTCTCACCTCTAGCCAAAGTTTGTAACTTTGAAAAAAAAAAAAAAAAAAAAAGGAAGACCCAGCCTACGAAGTTGATTGTCAAGGCCATTTGGACGGTATGCTTCAACCTATGGTTGGAAATCCAAGACTTTGTGAAAACGTAACGTTACGTACGTGAAGATTTCTGCCAAGGTTAGTTCCTAAAAATGTTGAATCAGGAACTGAGACTTCACGTTATTTGAAAAAGCTACCATTGTGTACAACTGGCAGAAGTACTCTTTTGGGTAAGCTAAGATGAAAGTCGGATTTTGATGTTTGAAGATGGAAAGTCCAAGAAACAGGCAAAGAAAAATCAACAGGCAAGAACACTAAAGCACACTAAAGCACACTACAGCACACAATACAAGGAACAAGGCAAAAAGCTACAAGAAAATGATTCTTCCAAGAAAAGGCAACAAAGGAAAGAAGAAGCAACGAAAGAAAGAAAACGCAACAAAAGAAAGAAAAAGCAACAAACGAAAGAAAAGGCAAAGAACAACAAAGTTAAAGGACATTATTCATCTCTTGTTTTTTTTAAGTGCACAAGGACTATCATACTAACAAGGGGTGAGTGTGTTTGTTTATATAAAATGGTAACATGGGATGGTTAACATCTCAAGGCTCAGAAGTATTTTCCTGTACTATCGGGAAATTGATACATTCCATATATATGGAATACAGGAATACATGCAGTAGTAAGGTAATTAATTAATGCCAGAGTGTAAAGAAGTTATTTAATAAGGAAACTAAGTTTAATGCTGCATGTAAATGTTTATGATGTTTATGAATATTTTAGGCCCTGAACAACAGAAATGTGTGTTATTACACGTGGTCATTTTAAAACACATATATAGGGGGCAGAAAAAAGTTTTCAGAGAAAAAGTATAGATTAAGATTGTGGAAAGAACTGCATGAAATTGAGATTATGGAAAATAACATGGTGTTTAGTGTCTTACAAAAATGCTATAGATTTGGTTGTAAGAAATAATAAGTTAAGGATTGAACAATTTTTACAAAAATTCCAAACTTAGATTTGGTTATTAAATTAAAAGTAGTAGATTGTTCTAATTTACTTAAGACTACTCAGAGAAAATATTAAAATATGAAAGTTTTGTTCAATCTAAAAAAATTGTAAAAATAAGAATTGTTAAAAGTCTTTGGAAATGAGTATTTCTGGTAAAAGTAAGGACTTTGATTGAGGGAGGAGTTTTCTTGGGGATATGGCCAATCGCAGTTTTTGGGCAGGACCCAATCTGTGAGTTTCACGAGATTGTCCTCTAAACAATTTTTTTGTCATTACTATAATCAGGAAAGTCATATAACGTAGTGTACATGATTTTTGGCAGATGTACAAACAAAATATGTTTAAAAAGTGGTAAAAAGGTTAAACATTTTAAAAACGAAAAACTAGATTGTTACAAAATTGTACAGTGTATTGTATACAAAGCATGATAGCTAAGATTGACTGTAACAGATCATTCTCTGAAGAGTTTGTGACATACGAGGAGCCTATTACCAACAGAGAAATGCAGATCAGGTTACACAGACTAGTCATCATGCCATGACAGTTTTCACTTCTGTGGATCAAAGTCTTCCAAATAACTGGAAGAGGGTTCATGGATGAGGAAAAAATGTATTTTTAAAAGGTATTATTACTTACTAAAGTTATTGTTTTTAAAAATAAGATTTTTGGGGCCTTAATAACTTTTCTCAAGAGTTCATTGAGATTTTTACAGAAAAAGTATTTGTCTGAGTAAATTTTAATGAATTATATAGGCTTATTGTAGGGCAAATATTTTTTAAAAACAAAAGATAACATAATAGAATAATTTGAAGATCTAAAGAAAGCCCTTATTAATTTAGAATTTTTTGATTAATATAGAGATCTCTCTCAGCCATTTTACATTTAAGTGTATGTGGGTGATGAGACAATTTCATTGATATTTATAAAAAATGTGTTAAGGGAACATTGTCCAATGCTACAGATCTGAGACATTGTGGGTTTTGCACCATTTGTTTTGAAAACATCTTATGTTACACTAAAGGTGTTATTACAAAGAAAACAGAAGGTGTCAACACACACAGCTTTGTCTAGTGGCAATTGGATGTTAAAAAAATTAGTTGTAGTGGTATATAAAAATACATGGGGATTAAATTATGCAGTGTGATGGAGCCACCGTTCTGTAAGTTAATCATGAAAAAGTCACTTTTTCAACTTTTAGTGGACATTTATTGGGAAAGAATTTCCTGTGTTTGTATAAATAGCGCTAAATATATTGGCACAATGGAATGACAATATTAAACTTTCTGTAGGTGTCTGCATTAAAAGCTGAACTTAAGACTGCCATGTGTTTGTTTAGCAGTCAGAGTGTCAGGCATGTGTGGTTCATTCAATCATACTGTATGAGAGGGATGTTTTTAGTTCTGAAAAGAAATTTCAACATGATCACATTTCTTTCAGAAATAGAATATTTGGGAAAGCCCAACCTAAATTGTCAGTGTAAAGGAAAAAAATACAATAATCTGGTAAGATTATTCTTTTACAAGATTTAATATTAGTCACAGGATAAAGAGGGGGACTATGAAATTTTGTCTTAGAGTCAGTACAGATTGATTATGGAGATAAAATTTATTGTAAAAAAAAAAAATAATTGATTCCAACAATAATGGATAGAGTTATTTTTAAATGAAAATATTTCTTTTTGCATATCCAGGTACCTGACTGACTGATTGATTGATTTTTTTGTTTAAGCTAATGAAAGAAATTCTGAACTACTCATTTTAGAACACTTTGTCATCAAACTTCTGAATAGTGTTTTATTTGTTTATAGAGCAATCCAATAGGAAAGAGTAACCTGATACTACAAAGTATTGAGGAATTTGGCAAATCCATATAGATTGATTATATTAGTTTTTTTCCACCTACTAAAGGAGGATATTAGGATTTGTTTTTTTGAGTTAATGTTTCTTTTTGATAAATTAATTGAGGTTATTCTAGAAAAAATAATATTTTTAACAAAAGCTAAGTTGTTGTGAACTTATGTCATATTCCATTGGGGTTGGATTTCAAACCATGGAATCAGATTATGATTTAAAATTTTGCAGCATATGTATGCAATTTTAGGTATTTAGTAAAGTTTTTGTTTCTTATCATCTTAAATACTCAGGTATTGTAGAACGTATGAATAGTATTATAAAGTCTAAATAGGGTAAGATTATTCAAGAATAAGGTAAAGATTGGGTGACTTATTTACCTGTTATAGTCTTAGTTTAAAAACTTTATTATTTTTTTAAACATTAGGTTTGTTAACTTTTTGAGTTAATGACAGGATGTCTTTTGAGATCAGCATACTCCATTATTTTTATATAATCTGTTGTATAGAAAGAAGTGTGGTTGCAAACTTTGCAAACAACAGGTACAGGTATTTCAGAAGTTTGTTCACAAATTATGGCTAGGCCTTTGCTAAATTGAAATAGAAATGATGTCTTGAATGAGATTTCTACTTCTTATGAGTATGTTTAGTAATTTATTCCAGTAGCTAAAGTTATGGTTAAGAATTATAGATCTTAAGGTACCAGGGATGCAAACAGAGATGTCAACTGGGATGCCAATTGGAAAGATTATTTTGTTATTTTTAAGGTACATTGGAATTATAATGTTTTGTTTATTGCATCCTATAGTTATTATATTTATTATCATGATATTATGTATTTTATTGCAAATCTGTATTATGGTTAGAATGAAACGATTTTACAAATTGATTAAGAAAGAGATGAAAAAAGGTGAAAAAATTATGACAGGTATTTTTAGTCGGAAAATTACTTCTGGCTTATCTGATCCTGTGATTGGCTGTGGTACATCTGGAGCAACTGATTCAAAATGTGTATGAAAGGGCCATAAATGGAGTGCGCGTGACTTAGTTAATATAATAAATTATATTCAGGGGGAATTGTAGAATAATTATATTAATTCGGCTTTATTATCAAGATCTGTATTTATGCAGTCTGAGTTCCCTTTTATGCTTTGATTTGATTGTAGCTTTGACATTGAAATCTCACTCAGCTCAGCATAAGACGAATCTTGAAATAGTTAGGTTGTGTGCATGTCATTTCTGTAACAGTTGTTCTCCATGTACTGTTAATGACTAAAGGTCAGTAGGTCAGTGGTTTCACAGATAAGAATATACTCAATATATCTGTCATAGACTTTATTGTAAAGATCTTTTTAAAAGTAAAAACATATATTATCTATAATATAGTTAGTTATTTGATATAGTTATTTAATTAGTTAGCTAGATTGAGTTTGTGTGAAGTAATATATGTTTATATGTATCCAATTATAGTTTAATATGCATTTGTAAGGTTTGGTACAGAATTGCATTTCTGTAGCTTAAAGAATATCCATTACAAGAATTCGGCCATTTGGAAAGGTCATTCACCTTTAGTTTTTTATAAGAATCTGTTGTGTGTTACTGACAATCAAAGAGGTTTAAGAGACGTGTCAGCTGTTGGCAAAGAGAATATTTAGAATAATCACGAATATGATCATTTCATATTTAGTTCTAGCCGTATATGGCTATGGCTTTAGTCTGCTGACTGGTAGATTTGAAATAGTATAAAAACAGAGTGACACTTCACTACAACACACTACACATGTCCTTCACTCACACACACAGAAGGACTTCACTACTTTCACACATACAAGGAAGGACACACTCATCCTTATACTACAGAAGGCATTTAGTTTACATTAGGCCTATACACAGCCTACGTCACAAACAGCTGCTAGAGCAGACACCTCTCTGACATAGAGAAGAAACAGACAGAGCTGATGCATCTCTTGAACTCTCTTGATACAAGATTTTGTTCCTATTATTTTTGTTTTACTACATCAAGCTGTAAGAAGAATTTAACTTTGTATATATTTTCAAGTTGTTGCCAAGTGTGACCAAATAAACTCACACTTTGTTTTAAGACAGCCTGGCTACTGAACTTTTGAACAAAACGCCTAAGACACTGTTGACATAAC
Organism: Aquarana catesbeiana; assembly: GCF_042186555.1. Classification (NCBI taxonomy): domain Eukaryota; kingdom Metazoa; phylum Chordata; class Amphibia; order Anura; family Ranidae; genus Aquarana; species Aquarana catesbeiana. The sequence goes on from NC_133327.1 coordinate 61,590,883, forward strand.
ACGTGTCTGTGAGAAGAGAAGGTTTTTACACCCTCACCACATTTTTACAGTCCCCATCACAGTCCTCTCTCAATATTTAACTCCTTTACAGCACAGCACTCCCCCCTCCCCAAAGAACCCTACCTTATTCACACAAGACATGGAGCCTGGCCGCTCTAGACAACGGGCGGGACTTTTCACGTTAAAAGTGAGTAATTTATTGCTGGTACCGCCCCGCTGCCAATCACCCACTTCTTAACTTAAAAAGCCCCGCCCTTTGTCTAGAGCGGCCGCGCTTCATGTTTTCTGTGAATAAGACAGGCAGTGTGGGGAGGGGGCAGTGCAGTGGTATTAGAGAAGGCACGGAACTGCCACACCTGCCATGCTGCCAGGGCCGATCCTAGGGTCACAGACGCCTGGGTGCAGAAATATTTCTGGTGCCCCCACATGGGCGTGGTCATCTTACCAACTCCTCCCCTTTACAAACGTTTCTATGGCAATGACTCAAACACAGAGATGCTCCCCTTAGAATCCTTCGTTACCTTGGGATCCTCCCATGATCTCTTAACAATAAAGAAAATACAGGAAGAGAGTACACTAATGAGACCTGGAGGGGAGTCCCTCTGATGCACACACAGAATGCTGTCTGTTAGAAAGAGCCCCTTAGACATAATACAGTCAAAGACTGCAGGCATGATACAAGAGACGGTCAGAGACTGCAATCATGGTACAGGAGATGGTCAGAGACTGAAGACATGATACAAGAGATGGTCAGAAACTGTACACATGATACAAGAGAGGGTCAGAGACTGCAGACATGGTACAGGAGATGGTCAGAGACTGCAGACATGGTACAGGAGACGGTCAGAGACTGCAGTTCCTATGGACGTTAGTAGATAATAGCCGATCGGCCCTCTCACCTGACCCAGCGATACAGCAATGGTGCCTCTGATCAGGAGTCAGCTCACGCTGAATTGCCCATGGCGACTCCGCTGGGTAGCACCCAGATCTGTATTCCTGCAATGACTCCATTCCTTTCTCCGCCAGGGATGGCGCCAGGCTGTGTGGCTTTCCCTCTGGTGGCGCAGGGCAGCAGGGTTCTGTCTCTGATGGTGTTCTCTCAGCACTGCTCTCTCCCTCTGGAGCCCTGGGTGTAGACCCCCCCAGGACAAACCACCCCCCTCCATTAGTACAGACCCCCCCAGGACAAACCCCCCTCCATTAGTACAGACCCCCACCAGGACAAACCCCCCTCCCTTCATTAGTACAGACCCCCCCAGGACAAACCCCCCTCCATTAGTACAGACCCCCCCTAAGACAAACCCCCTCCCTTCATTAGTACAGACCCCCCCAGGACAAACCCCCCACCATTAGTACCGACCCCCACAGGACAAACCCCCTCTCCATTAGTACAAACCCCCCCAGGACAATCCCTCCCCTCCATTAGTACAAACCCCCCAGGACAACCCCCCCTTCATTAGTACAGACCCCCACCAGGACAAACCACCCCTCTCTTCATTAGTACAGACCCCCCCAGGACAAACCCCCCTCCATTAGTACAAACCCCCCAGGACAACCCCCCCATTAGTACAAACCCCCCAGGACAAACCCCCCTTCATTAGTACAGACCCCCCAGGACAACCCCCCCCAGGACAACCCCCCCTCCATTAGTACAAACCCCCCTAGGACAACCCCCCCATTAGTACAAACCCCCCCTTCATTAGTACAGACCCCACAGGACAACCCCCCCAGGACAACCCCCCCTCCATTAGTACAAACCCCCCAGGACAACCCCCCTCCATTAGTACAAACCCCCCCAGGACGACCCCCCTCCACTAGTACAGACCCCCACCAGGACAAACCACCCCTCTCTTCATTAGTACAGACCCCCCCAGGACAAACCCCCCCTCCATTAGTACAAACTCCCCAGGACAACCCCCCCTCTATTAGTACAAACACACCAGGACAAACCCCCCCTTCATTAGTATAGACCCCTCAGGACAACCCCCCCAGGACAACCCCCCTCCATTAGTACAAACCCCCCCAGGACAACCCCCCTCCATTAGTACAAACCCCCCCAGGACAACCCCCCCTCCATTAGTACAGACCCCCCCAGGACAACCCCCCCTTATTAGTACAGACCCCCCAGGACAAACCCCCCCAGGACAACCCCCCTTCATTAGTACAGACCCCCCCCAGGACAACCCCCCTCCATTAGTACAGACCCCCCAGGACAACCCCCCTCCATTAGTACATACCCCCCCAGGACAACCCCCCCTCTATTAGTAGAGACCCCCCCTCCATTAGTGTACATAAAAACACCCGGGCGGCAGCTGGAGAGGAGAGGACAGTGTGCAGCCGCGCCGCCCGGGTGGAGAACAGATGGAGACAGGCTTGGGCGGGAGTGAGAGCCCCCCCCCACAGAGACCAGCCGCTCCGATCTCCGGAGGCTGCTCTCCTTCTCTGACAGGAGGAGGGAGGGGGGAGGGGGGACGGGCTTGAGCCTAGAAAAAAACAGCAGCGGTGGCAGTGACCTGCGGAGGGAGCCGCCTCAGTCTGGACACAGGAGGAGGAGGGAGAGGAGCACTCTGGCGCTTCAGCGCCCCCACCTCTCTGGCGCCCATGTGCACTGCATGCTGCTGTGTTAGTGTGGGGGCGGCCGAGAAGTCGCCGCAGGAGCGCGGCACCACCGAGGCCAGGCCTCGGTGGCCTTGTGGGAAATCCGGCCCTGATCACTGAGCAGCAAATTATATCACCTGTGATGTATTTCAGTTATTTTGCAAATCTGGCCTGTTAGTGAGTCCTGAGGACAGGAGTTGAGAACCACTGCTTTAAAGGAGTAGGATCTTAGTTATTTTTTAGGGTTACAACCACTTTAAATAACTTTGCAATGCTTTATACCATAAATTTTATTTTTATGGTCTATATAAGCAGCACACTAACACATAGGGATCTATATATAACGAAAAAGAAACATTGTTGGATGATTGTGACAAGCATTTGCCCACCTTTGATGGATTCTGACAACATTTAGCCTAAGGCCCCTTTCACACATGCGGACCGTATGTCCGTATTTCATCCATCCGTTTTCGGATGAAATACGGACATACATGCATCCCTATGGGATAGCGGGTGTCAGCGGATGTACATCCGCTAACACCCGATGTCGTCCGCCTCCGCTCTCGTCCGATTCTGCGGACGGAAGAAAATCCTATTTTTCTATCCGTCTGCAGAGCGGATCGGAGGAACACGGACAGACGGTCCGTGTTCCTCCGATCCCCCATAGGGGAGAGCGGAGATCTGACAGGGCGGTCCCTGCACAGTGTGCGGGTCCCGCCCTGTCATCTGCCTGCTCAGCTGGAGAAAGCGGAGCGATCCCCGCTGAGCAGCGGATAAACACGGGGCGGATCAACACGGATCCGTCCCGTGTGAAAGGGGCCTTATACTGTAAATTCCTGTAATAGTCCTCTCCATAATGTGGCATTTTTCTGAAATACCCCAGCCAGGAAATATACCATATTATGGCTCTTAAGTGGAGCTGACAATGATAAGAAATCGCTGTATTAACTGCTTGCTGACCAGCGCAAGACGATGTACGGCTGCGCAAATGGGCATACCTGTATGTCCCCTTTAAATCGCAGGCTAGAGGGCGCGAGCGTGCCCGCGGGTCCCGTGAACTCGATGTCTGCCGGTGGCCCGCAATCGTGACACGGAGAGGCAGAACGGGGAGATGCCTATGTAAACAAGGCATTTCCCTGTTCTGCCTAGCAACATGACAGGGATCTACTGCTCCCAGTGATTGGGAGCAGTGATCTCTGTCATGTTCTAGTGAGCCCATCCCCCTACAGTCAGAACACAGTGAGGGAACACAGTTAACCCCTTGATCGCCCCCTAGTGTTTAATCCCTTCCCTACCAGTGTCATCTACACAGTAATCAGTGCATTTTTATAGCACTGATCGTTGTATAAATGTCAATGGTCCCAAAATAGTGTCAAAAGTGTCCGATGTGTCTGCTGCAATGTCGCAGTCACGATAAAAAGATCGCCGCCATTACTAAGAAAAAAAAAAAATTATAATAAAAATGCCATAAATTAATCCCCTATTTTGTAGACATTATACATTTTGCGCAAACCAATAAATATATACACTTATTGCGATTTATTTTACCAAAAATATGTAGAAGAATACATATTGGCCTAAACTGAGGAATAAATTAGTTTTTTTAATATATTTTTTTGGGATATTTATTAAAGCAAAAAGTAAAAAATATTGCTTTTTTTTCAAAATTGTCGCTCTTTTTTTGTTTATAGCACAAAAAATAAAAACGGCAGAGGTGATCAAATACCACCAAAAGAAAGCTCTATTTGTGGGAAAAAAAAGAGGTCAATTTTGTTTGGGTGCAACGTCGTACGACCGAGCAACTGTCAGTTAAAGCGACGTAGTGCCGTATCGCAAAAAAGTGCTCTGGTCAGGAAGGGGGTAAATCCTTTCTGGGGCTGAAGTGGTTAAATAAAATGTGGTCAGAATTTGTCAGGGGTGGGCAAATGCTTTTGTCACATTTGTCCATCATTTTTTTAATAAATAGACCCCTAATTGTAATAATAAGTAATGCTGGTCAAATGAGTAAAATAAAAATTGCAAGATATTACCAACCAAGAGAATGCCTTGATTGTTACAAAAAAAAGTATTGTAAAGGGGAATTCAGGTACTGTATATACTTATATAGTTAATCATAAAACTGTTCCCTACCACCTATTCTAAGTAACTTGTGTAAGAACGATCTGTACACTTACCTATTTTAAGGCCACATCGGTCTGATCCGGCTTTCCTGTCAGGTAGCAGTATAACTTCAGGGAAGAGGGAGAGGCAACAACAGATGTGCCATTGAAGCCAATGGGTGATGTCGGTGCTCCAGGTATTACCAGCTATTGTTGAGTCTCCTCTCTGCTGCAGCCAGCACTGGCTGACATAGGTGAGATCACATGACCGGACGAAAGTGGGCTGAAAATAGGTAAGTGTACAGTATACATCTTTCTTACACGTTAGTCAGAATAGGTGTTAGGAGAGGGAAGGGAGCAGTTTTAAGATTAGTTAGTTACCGTATTTATTGGCATATAACACGCACTTTTCCCCCCTTAAAATAGGGGGAAAATCGTGTGTGCGTGTTATATGCCGATATAGGCTGCCACCGAGGGGAAGGCGGGGACTATTGCTGCCGAAATAGAGCGGGATCTCCTGTGTGTTCGGCTCGGTTCGCAGTCTCACTCAGTCCTGCCCCCTGGACATCACCTAGGATTGATGTCCCGGCATTGGACTGGCGTTATGTCCATCATAGGATCCAGGCCAAGGGGCGGGACTGGGCGTGACGCCGAGCCCACAGGAGATCCGGCTCTATTTCGGCAGCGCTCGTCACCTCCTTCCCCTCGGTGGCAGCCTATATTTCGGCAAGGCTGCAGGTGGGCACTGATTAGACTGCAGATGGGCACTGATTAGACTGTAGATGGGCACTGATTAGACTGCAGATGGGCACTGATTAGACTGCAGATGGACACTGATTATACTGCAGATGGGCACTGATTAGACTGCAGATGGGCACTGATTAGACTGCAGATGAGCACTGATTAGACTGCAGATGGGCACTGATTAGACTGTAGATGGGCACTGATTAGACTGCAGATGGGCACTGATTAGACTGCAGATGGGCACTGATTATACTGCAGATGGGCACTGATTAGACTGTAGATGGGCACTGATTAGACTGCAGATGGGCACTGATTAGACTGCAGATGAGCACTGATTAGACTGCAGATGGGCACTGATTAGACTGTAGATGGGCACTGATTAGACTGCAGATGGGCACTGATTAGACTGCAGATGGGCACTGATTAGACTGTAGATGGGCACTGATTAGACTGCAGATGGGCACTGATTAGACTGTAGATGGGCACTGATTAGACTGCAGATGGGCACTGATTAGACTGCAGATGGGCACTGATTAGACTGTAGATGGGCACTGATTAGACTGTAGATGGGCACTGATTAGACTGTAGATGGGCACTGATTAGACTGCAGATGGGCACTGATTAGACTGCAGATGAGCACTGATTAGACTGTAGATGGGCACAGATCAGGCTGCAGATGGGCACAGATCACGCTGCACTGAAGCTGCAGATGGGCACTAATCAGGCTGCATTGATGCTCACTGACCATTATTTTGCTTCAAAGTGGTTTATTTTAAAAAAAAAGCTTTCCTGAAACTTCCCTCTTAAATTGGGGTGCGTGTTAGATGCCGATAAATAGGGTATATCTTTTTTTTTTGTACATTCCAAACCAACATGTAGAGCAGAGACACTGCTGAAAAACACGTTCCTCGCATCGGTATGACATTTTACTTACCAAATTTGGGCGAGTTGTCATTTGTGAAGGTTATACGGTAACTAGAGAAAGCAGGGCCAGTTACACAGCATGATAATTTTGTCTGTATACCACAGCTTGTTATAACTGTCATCAAAGGGAATGCAGATATCGCTTCTTTTTTAGGCAAAGGTACAATATTCACCATGACGCTGGCAGATGTGGAAAGGCTCCCCTGGTAGACAATACAAAAGTAGGTATCTGTAGATAGCAAAACAGAAAACAGGTCAGGTTTGTACCTCACATGTCCCACAATAGATATAGCAGAGAATTTGGTAAAGCATTTACAACACTTTTCGTGGTGGTAGGGTCCCTTTAAAACAACCTCCACCCATTTCAGGCAAGGCTTTCGACAGCTTTGATAAACGGTTAGTTCATCTTTACCAAAAAAAACAAACAAACTGCCAATGCTGGTATGGGGCATCTGTAGATAAAAACAAGCTGCAGCTTTGACTAAAGTTGAATAATGTCTTTGCGATATGTGTGGGCAATTTACATACCTCCTAAAGTCTGACTGGAATGCTCCGATGACATTGCTAGGATATTGCTAAGTGAGGCCTAGTCATTACTGCTCACCTTCACCATCACAGCTGCCGTCCTGTAGCAGTAAAACTGCTATTGGTTGGATGGCAAGCAGTTAAATTGCAATTAGTGTCTGTGTATAAATAGTCAATGAGTTTGTTAGCTCGCACGTGGATGTACTAAGCAGGCTAGACACCGAGCCATGGGGAGCAGAAAAGAACTGTCAAAAGACCCGCGTAGCTGGAACTATATAAAGATGGAAAAGGATATAAAAAGATATCCAAAGCCTTGAATATGCCAGTCAGTACAATCACTCCAGTCAGTGTTCAATCACTTTTAAAGAAGTGGAAAGTTCAGGGATTTCCTAATACCATGCCAAGGTCAGATAAACCAAGAAAGATTGCAGCCACAACTGCCAGACAAATTGTTCAGGATACAAAGAAAAACCCAAAGGTAACCTCAGGAGAAACACAGGCAGCTCTGCAAAAAGATAGTGTGGTTGTTTTTAGGGAACACAATACGAAGATACTTAAACAAAAATGAGCTGCATGGTCATGTTGCCAGAAAGCCTATACTGTGCCAATGCCACAAAAAAGACTGGTGAGGCATGTCAAGGTGTTGTCAGGCATATTGTAACTTATAGCAAGGGCATTATTCAACTTTAGTCAGAGCTGCACAGTTGGTTATCCACAGGTGCCTCTTATCTGCATAGGCAGTTTTTTTTTTTTAAAAGGCCTCCAATCCCAGTTGATGCCTATTCAGGGGAAACGCATTAGTCAAGGAGCAAGCAGTGTGGCGTTTTAGAGCACAGACCGTACTGCAGGTGGTCATGCTCACACTATTGTGTTATTTTATCAAATTTTTTGTAAGTGCAACTTTTTATTAAACTTTTATCTGTTTAAAAAGTGAATGCGCTATGAGCTTTTTTCTACCCCTCCAACACGCTTATTTTTGAGAACTTTTTTCAAAACTATATAATCTACTATCCATGCATTTGTGATGCAGAAAAAAAAAACGCACTGGACTGCATGTGGTGTGAGCTGGCCCTAAGGGTTAAAAGTGTACTGGGGTTGATTTACTAAAGAACTGGAGGCTGTCCACTTTGGAAAGTGAATGGCTTAGTAAATAAAGTGAAGTTGTATTCACTTAGCACATCCAGGAAAAAAAAAAGAATATTTGTTTGTACATGAGAGGATGATTGAAGGGAACACAGCTCTGCCTTATTCACTAAGCATGAACAGTCTCTATGGCCTTAACAAATCAACCCCAATGAGCACATTGCATGTATTCGATCAGCTAGAAAAATACATATGAAATATACTACTTTATGTAACAAACCTAAAAGATAATTTTTACTCACCAGACCAGGCTGTCGATGCACTACTTGTGAATAATGTATTGCTACTGTTTACGATATTAGTGAGGGTGCCTTTTGCCCAGGCTATAGAACTGATTGGAATGTTGGTATTACAAACTATGTGCAGAATTTTGCCAGCGGACGTGTTATTTGAGGACGATGATGATGTGAAACTGATGCTGGCTGTGGGAAACAAAATGCGATATAATAACGATCAGTTTAAGTCCAGTGTCTAGATTAAACTTATGAACAAAAATGTAACACATTGCAGCTTGACAGTCCTTAGATGTAGTGGCTGCATTCGTTTTTTTCTTTAGGCTACGTACATTTTCTGCAAGTACAGACATTTCATGTTGATCCTGCCAGAAATCTAATGTGCTTGTAAATTAGTATGCTCTTAACTGAACAGCTGTCACAGTTTTCTTCTCTGGGCTACAGAACACCTCCTCCAGTGATATGTTTGCAGTTCAACTAAGGAGAGCAGTCTAGGATAACAGCAATGCTTCTCTATAGATACAGTATGGGGAGTGAGCATTGTCAATCAAATGCAGGAAGTGTGTTACTGATCGGATCTCTAGGTTAAAATAAAGGAAAAAATTCTGAAAAAAAGCTGATCCAGCCAACAAATCTAATGAGAGCCTCTTGAGCCCCTCGGGAAAGAGAGCCCTGACTGATGGGGGCATGGCCAGGGAGTAGTTACACTGAACTTGGTCTAACTCAGGATTGGTACAGGGGGGGGCAAAGGGTTGGGCCTGAGCTCAGGAGTTTGGCACCCCAGGGGATTATGGTCCCTTTCGGACGGAAGCATGGAGTAAAGTGGGTAGAGTACCAGGCTTATAGTGTTGAAAGTTCTGGTTCTTATCCAATTCAGAGCACGTTTTTTGGCACCCCAGGGGATTATGGTCCCTTTCGGATGGAAGCATGGAAGAGCTCGGACCTGACCCTGCGGCTCCAGCCATGGACACGGATCACCTCCTAGCTAAGGTCCGTGAGCTGGCCCTCAGGGGTCAGGCTGACTGGCTCTTTGCCCTCTTATCCCCTGGGGTGCCCTCTCCTGCCCCTTCCCCTGTTCCTCCTCCTGAGTTGGATGGACGCAGGGCCCGCAGACGTGTCCGTCCACCTTCTCGCCTCAGCCCCAGCCCCTCTGCGGCCTCTTACTGCCCCCCTCCTCCTCCCCCTCTCCATTCCTCTCCGGTTCGGGTTCCCAGGGCTCCAGCAGCCAGGAAGCGGGGGTTGGCCGCCCGCTCTCGGCGTGCCCCCCCTCGTCGGTCCCCTTCTCCGGCCATCCGGATCAACGCGCGGCCCCCCCCCGGTGTCCTTGTTCTCGCAGCCCCCGCTCGGCACACCCCCCTCGCCCCCCTCCCCTTCCCAGGGTATGGCGCGAGGCCTGGATGGAGCTGAAGCGCTCCAGCCCACGGCCTCGCGTTATGGAGTACCTGCTTCCGCCCCTGCAGACAGCGGGGGGGCGGCGGGTGTGCGGCCGCTCCGCTCCTCGGCCAGGCTGTCCTCTCGCAGAGCAGCTGGAGGGGGCCGGAGCTGCTCGCCTGCTCCGACGGCTTCTGATCCCTCGGATGGCGGCGTCGGCGGCACCTCGGAACGGGACCGGCTCCCCCTAGCGGCCAGTTCACTCCCTGCGCCTAGCCAGGCAGGAGTATTTGAACTGGCCGTGTACCAAACACAGGATGCATGTGCCCAGCACCCCTCTGCGCCCGGAAGGGCGGGGGGTGATCTGGCCGGCACTCACAGGGGAACATATGGGTGCGGGCTGCCTCATCCTGCGCCCTCCTGGGCGGGGTCGCAGCTGGCCCATGACTCGTATGGCCAGGGCGCTTTGCTGAACATGGCCCTTTCAGCACCCGGCTGGGTGGGGGGTAATTCATCCCGAGACAGGCATCATACCGTCGCTGCCAGGTCGCAAGGTCCCTCTGCGCCCTCATGGGCGGGGTCCTCGGTGACTTCTGGGCCATCAGGAGCGGGTGTATCACAGTGCAGGACTCCCTTTGCTCCCGGATGGGTGGGGGACAGGTCCCAGACCCAGGCAGCGCCACGCCATGTAACATCCCGGATGGGATGTGCCCCCTCTGCGCCCAGCAGGGCGGGTACAGGTTTTTCGGCCTTCGCGGATACCATCCCCCCCGTACTCTCGGCCGCCCTCCTGCGCCCGGACGGGCGGAGGTCTCGCGAACCCCCCCTACAGTCACCGGGGTTTAACCCCCCCTACGTGGTCAACATGGCGGGTAACGCCAGTCTCCCTGCGCCCGGCTGGGCGGGAGATTCCGGATCCGGGCTGGCGACAGCTTCCGCCCCGGATCAGCCGGCCAGAGTCCATAGATACTCCTGTACCTGCACAGTTGCTCCCCTCGGCCAAGGGGACCCTTCAGTGTCGGTGGCGGGACCCCCGCCTTTGGATCTCTCCGTCGGCCGAGACGGCCCTAACGTACACGGCCCCGTTGCTCCTCACGGTGCTGGCCGCTCCAGTCTGCAGTCTTCCGGAGTCACATGGGACACCGCCTCGCCTGTTGATCGCCCGTCATCGGTGATGCCCCCAAAGATCAGTGAGTATGATTGTGAATTGATTTGGGGGAGGTCAGTTGATGATTCCGTATCGGGCCCCGAAGACCGCATATCGTCGGTGGTTAGGTCGGTTCTCTCCAGTATGGGTGTTTCGGGTGTGGCGACAAATCCTTCCCCTCCTTCCGGAGGGGCCTTGTGGGCTGTAGCTCCCACGGGCGCCCACATACCGGAGGAGACGAAGGAAAAAATATGGCGACGGGAATTCGTTGATTTCCTCGCTCTAGTTCCGTCGGACAGGGAAACGGTTGACAAATCCCGGCGGGTAGACATTACTACACAGGGCGAGAAAGTCAAACAGCTTCCTAGAATGTTTGGGAACTGGCTGCAGGGTTTCTGTGCCTACGCGGGAGTGCTCTGCAAGCGCTGCCCAGAGTTGGCGACTTCCTTGTTCTGCTACCTGGACCTTATCTGGGGGGCGTACAAGGTTTATGGGGGTCAGTGTTGGTTCCAGTATGACACCCAGTTTCGGCAGAAGATGGCGGCGCGCAAAGAGCTTCGCTTCGACTGTCAGGATGGTAGCCTGTGGTTGTTGCTAATGTGCCCTCACAGGCCATCGTCCTTTCAGTCCGCGGTCGGCGCTCCCCAATCCGGAGCGTCGGCCGTCTCCAAAAAAGGTGTCTGTTGGCTTTTCAACGAAAGCCACTGTAAATGGTACTCCGCCTGTCGCTTCAGGCACGAGTGCTCTAGCTGTGGGGGTGCACACCCCGCCAGCCGGTGCTTCAGGAAGGGAAAACAGACACTTCCCAGAGTGGGAGCCAAGACCGACCTTCCTAAGCCGGAGGATGCCGGTGAACGTCCTAGGGATGCTTCCCTGGCTAGACCGGTACCCCCTTCATAGGGAGGCCCTGATCCTAAAGGATGGCCTGGATCAAGGTTTCTGGATACCGTTTTCCCCGTCGGACGCTCCTACCATGTCGGCAAATTTAAAATCGGCTGTGGAATTTGAATCCGTAGTGGCCAAAAAGCTCCAGAAGGAGCTGGAACTGGGGCGCATGGCGGGCCTCTTTGATCTCCCCCCATTCCACAACCTGCGGGTGTCCCCACTCGGCGTGGTCCCAAAAAAGGCGAGTGGTAAATTTAGTTTAATTCATCACTTATCCTACCCTTCTGGCTCCTCTGTCAACGACGGAATTGATCGCGAGGAATCGCGGGTGCATTATGCGTCATTTGATAAGGCTCTTCACCTCGTCAGGGCAGCAGGGCGTTCCGCTCTTTTGGCAAAAGCAGACATTGAGTCCGCTTTTCGCCTTCTCCCGGTTCACCCGGACTGTTTCCATCTCCTGGGTTGCTACTTTCAGGGAAGCTATTTCTTCGATATGTGCCTGCCTATGGGTTGCGCCATTTTGTGTTATTTCTTTGAGTTATTCAGTAGCTTCCTTGAGTGGGTAGTCACCCGGGAGGCTGGGTCTCAGTCTCTGCTGCACTACTTGGATGAATTCCTTTTTGTGGGCCCCGCGGACAGTGGGCAGTGTCAATGCTTGCTCTCTGTTTTTCAAGATGTTTGTTGGCGTTTCGCCGTCCCACTGTCCATGGACAAGACTGAGGGTCCGGTAACGGTATTATCTTTTTTGGGAATTGAGATTGACACAGTGGCCATGGCCTTTTGCCTGCCGAGGGAGAAGCTGACTAAGCTTCTATCCTTGGTTCGTTTGGCGAAAGGGTCCAAAAAACTGCAGCTGAAACAGCTACAATCTCTGCTGGGACACCTAGTATTCGCTTGCAGGGTCATACGCATGGGGAGGGCTTTCTGCAGGCGCCTGTCTTGGGCCACGAAGGGCGTTACGGCCCCTCACCACTACATTCGGATCACCAACCCCATGCGGGCTGATTTGGATATTTGGCTAACCTTTTTGCAATCCTACAACGGACAGTCTTGTTGGTTGCAGGAGGAGGTACCGAACTCACAGCTGGAGTTGTACACTGATGCGGCAGGCTCCTGTGGTTTCGGCGTGTCGGGTTCCACTGTCTCTTCGGCCATGTCCGCACTATCTTTTTGGTTTCAACTCCTGGGGTGGGGGGATGTCACAAAAGCCTTTCCAGTACGTCGGATATTGAGGGGCTGGAAACACATCACACATCTTCCAGATTCCAGGCGCCCCATTTCCCTTCAGATCTTATCGGATGTTTTGGCTATGTTGCCGGAGGTGTGCTCATCCGAGTTCGAGACTTTGCTTTTTCGAGTAGCTTTTTCATGGGCGTTTTTTGGGGCTTTGCAATTAGTTGCAAAATCCAGGTCGTCCCCTGGGGGTATTTGGTCGGAGAATGTTTCTTTGTTGGAGCGCAGTGTCACCATTTTCTTGCGCTCCTCAAAGACTGACAGTTTTGGCAGGGGCAGCCGAGTGGTGCTGCACCACTGTGGCGGCCCATTTTGCCCAGTGTCTCTGGCCTTTCCTTTTCTTTCCGCGCGCCCCCCATCCCCCACGTTTTTTGTGCACGCTGACTCCTCCTCGTTGAGTCGTTTTCAATTCTTGAAGGTTTTTTGTTTTTGCCTCGAGGCCTTAGGCCTACCCGCGGGCGATTTTTCGACTCATTCATTTCGCATAGGCACTGCCACCGCCGCTTCTGGCTTAGGGTTTTCCGATACGGAACTTCCGCTGTTGGGTAGATGGGAGTCGTCTCGTTTTTCGCTGTATGTTCGCCCTCACCTTGTGTGTTAATTTCAGGTTTCCCCCCGGCTCAAGTATGGATACTGTGATTTCTTTATCTTCTGGGCGGCTCGTCGTGCAGAGATCCGAAATTATGGGAGAAATTTGGGACTCTCATCAGACGTGGCAAGGATCCGCTGGCTGGGTCTGCTCGGGCTGCATTGGCATCAGGTACTGTCGGAATGTTGGCAGCTGCGTACCCGTGTGTCCGGTCACATTGTCCTCGGTTCACGCCGGCGGGAATGATGTAGGTTACACCCGGTCCGTGGATCTAATTGCTGCCATAAAGGGCGATATTGCTCAGTGCCTTGCAATGTTTACCAGTGTGACTTTCGTCTGGTCAGAAATTTTCCCTCGATCAATTTGGGCAAGAGAAGTCCCTGGACCCTGTTTGGAAAATTTTCGCAGGAAGGTCAACGCCCAAGTGTCCAAATTTGTTCGGAGGATTGGGGTGGTCGTCGTCCGTCACAAAGATTTGGAGGGAAACAACACTGACTTGTTGAGGAGGGATGGTGTTCATCTCAACGAAATTGGCATGGACATTTTTAACCTGGGACTTCAGAGGGGGGTGGAACAGGCGCTGGCTGCGGTGGGGCGCCCGTCAGTAGATCACTGACTGGCTGGTGGCGGTTTTGGTGACCTTGCCAGCAAATATGGAACCCCTTTTTATGCCCGGATGGTAATTGGGAGATTGACGGCCGGTCCGGCACTTATGGTAAGGACAGGCACCTCCTTCATCTCCCTTTTACATTTGTAGTTGAGTGCTCACAGTGCAACTGTGACTGGCACGGTCTAAAAGAGTTAATGTTAATTTTGAGTTAAATAAAGCTGTGGCCTTGCCCTTTCCAACGTTAATGGTTGTATGTGGTTTTTATTGGATGGGAAGAAGGGGTAAGGTACGCTAAGCGGTATGGTTGGGACCTGGGCTTATTGCACCTCAGCAGTCAAGACTGATAATCTGCAATATATACAATTTATGTTCATGTGTTGCAAATTACCATAAAGGGCAACTCCACTTTTGTGGGCAAAAAATAGCAAATAAAAAAATAATATAGCGTATACAATTGCGACTCAAGTCATATTGTAATTGAATGTTATTAAAAAGTACCTTTCCTTTTTAATCTGCAGCCACTGTAAATTTCTGAAAATGCAATGCAATATGGCTACCTGGAGGTTTCTGTACATAGAATGTGTACTGAATATTCCCCAGAAACATAATTTTCTGCTTGTGTGATTGGCTCACCAATTTTCCCAGAAGTCTACACTAAGATACAAGTCAGATTTCAGGCATCCCCTGCAACAAAAATGTCATTTTTGGTGAGATACTTCTGTAGCGCTGGCCCCGTGGGGTTGCTACGTGTTACAACATCCACACAATTCACCCTGCTCCCAGACATCCATTAGACACACTTCTCAGTCAATGAACAGTCTCTTGCTTGTTTTTTGTTGTTTTTATTAGGGGATCGAACTTGGTTGGGGAAAAGGTACATGGAAAAGGTACATGGGATGCCCATATGATGAGTAGTAGAATTAGTAGAATAGAAGTAGCTGCATCACACTTCTCAGCAGAATAAAAGTAACTGCGCATATACTTCTTATAGAACTAACTTGACTGTCCTTTCCTTAGCACACTTCCTCCAGCACACTACTTAGGAGCACTTACTTCTCTATCCAACTTTAGTGTCCTGTCACACCATCAGCACATGACTAGGCCTCAATTCTGAATAAGTCTTCATGTCCTTTCTTGATTTGCAAATCCTGCCTGCCCTCCTGGCTGCAGCGACTTGACACATAACTCTCACAGTCTCTCCCTCTGGCTCTACATCCAGCTCCCCTGGATCCCTCCTGGATGACTTTACTCTGGACGTGCTGACCAACTGTCTTTTCCAGCTCCTGTTCCCAGGACACCGGCTCAGGAGAAGCTCTGTCCCAGCTCCCGAGCCCCCGCCTGAGGTCCCCCCCCCAGAAATGGGGTTCCCTCAGACATGACAGTCTAACACTTCATCATCCAGCTCACCCAGCCGACAACTCCAACTTCAACAGGCTGACCACAGGTATATTGTAGGAGGCCTGCCCCCTGCCAATCCTAGTTGGGGATTGGTCATGGCCATAGCTCCCAACTGTCCCTGATTTTGAGGGACTGTCCCTGATTTGAAGCATTGTCCCTCTGTCCCTTATTCCTCCTCATTTGTCCCTCATTTGGGTCTGATCTATATAGTTGTATATAAAATGCACTTTTTATCTTTCAAAAAGTTTTTCCCAGTGCTAAACCTTTCATCCAATTTAAATTGCTGCATTTGTAAATTTCAAAAGTCAGTGTAAAGGAATAGTAGTGGTAAAAAAAAAGCACTCATGGTTTTAACAAATCTTTTTTTTTTATGTTGTATAATTCTTCTTTAACCACTTCAGCCCCGGACCATTATGCTGCATAAGGACCAGAGGACTTTTTCCAATTTGGCACTGCGTCGCTTTAACTGCTAATTGCGCGGTCATGCAATGCTGTACCCAAACGAAATTTGTGTCCTTTTCTTCCCACAAATAGAGCTTTCTTTTGATGGTATTTGATTTATTTTTGGCGCTATAAATGGAAAAAAGACCGAAAATTTTGAAAAAAAATGATATTTTCTACTTTTTGTTATAAAAAAAATCCAATAAACTCAATTTTATTCATACATTTAGACCAAAATGTATTTGGCCACATGTCTTTAGTAAAAAAAATGTCAATAAGCGTATATTTATTGGTTTGCGCAAAAGTTATAGCGTCTACAAACTAGGGTACATTTTCTGGAATTTACGCAGCTTTTAGTTTATGACTGCCTATGTCATTTCTTGAGGTGCTAAAATGGCAGGGCGGTACAAAACCCCCTCAAATGACCCCATTTTGGAAAGTAGACACTCCAAGGAAATTGCTGAGAGGCATGTTGAGCCCATTGAATATTAATTTTTTTTGTCCCAAGTGATTGAATAATGACAAAAAAAAAAAAAATTACAAAAAGTTGTCACTAAATGATATATTGCTCACACAGGCCATGGGAATATGTGGAATTGTACCCCAAAATATATTCAGCTGCTTCACCTGAGTACGGAGATACCACATGTGTGGGACTTTTTGGGAGCCTAGCCGCGTATGGGGCCCCAAAAACGAATCACCGCCTTCAGGATTTCTAAGGGCGTAAATTTTTGATTTTACTCCTCACTACCTATCACAGTTTTGAAGGTCATAAAATGCCCAGATGGCACAACCCCCCCCCAAATGACCCCATTTTGGAAAGTAGACACACCAAGCTATTTGCTGAGAGGCATGTTGAGTCCATGGAATATTTTATATTTTGAGACAAGTTGCGGGAAAGTGACAATTTTTTTTTTTTTTTTTGCACAAAGTTGTCACTAAATGATATATTGCTCACACAGGCCATGGGCATATGTGGAATTGCACCCCAAAATACGTTTAGCTGCTTCTCCTGAGTATGGGGATACCACATTTGTGGGAATTTTTAGGAGCCTAGCCGTGTACGGGGCCCCGAAAACCAATCACCGCCTTCAGGATTTCTAAGGGTGTAAATTTTTGTTTTCACTCTTCACTGCCTATCACAGTTTCGGAGGCCATGGAATGCCCAGATGGCACAAAACCCCCCCAAATGACCCCATTTTGGAAAGTAGACACCCCAAGCTATTTGCTGAGAGGCATGGTGAGTATTTTGCAGCTCTCATTTGTTTTTGAAAATGAAGAAAGACAAGAAAAAAACTTTGTGACAAAAAGTGGGGTCTGCAAAATACTCACTATACCTCTCAGCAAATAGCTTGGGGGGGGGGGGGGTTGAACTGTCCTGGCATTTTATGCACAACATTTAGAAACTTATGTCACACATCACCCACTCTTCTAACCACTTGAAGACAAAGCCCCTTCTGACACTTTTTGTTTACATGAAAAAATTATTTTTTTTTGCAAGAAAAGTACTTTGAACCTCCAAACATTATATATTTTTTTAAAGCAAATGCCCTACAGATTAAAATGGTGGGTGTTTCATTTTTTTTTCACACAGTATTTGCGCAGCGATTTTTCAAACGCATTTTTTGGGGAAAAAACACACTTTTTTAAATTTTAATGCACTAAAACACACTATATTGCCAAAATGTTTAATGAAATAAAAAAGATGATCTTAGGCCGAGTACATGAATACCAAACATGACATGCTTTAAAATTGCGCACAAACGTGCAGTGACAACAAAATAAATACATTTTTAAAAGCCTTTAAAAGCCTTTACAGGTTACCACTTTAGATTTGCTAAACTTACTGCCCCTGATCTGACCTTCGCGGTGATACCTCACATGCATGGTGCAATTGCTGTTTACATTTGACGCCAGACCGACGCTTGCGTTCGCCTTAGCGTGAGAGCAGGGGGGGACAGGGGTGCTTTTTTTTTTTTTTTTTTTTTTCTTTATTATTTTTTTGCTTTTTTATCTTATTTTTAAACTGTTCCTTTCATTTTTTTTTTTTAATCATTTTTAATGTTATCTCAGGGAAAATAGCAATAGGTAGTGACAGGTACTCTGTTTTGAAAAAATTGGGGTCTATTAGACCCTGGATCTCTCTTCTGCCCTCAAAGCATCTGACCACACCAAGATCGGTGTGATAAAATGCTTTCCCAATTTCCCAATGGCGCTGTTTATATCCGGCGAAATCTAAGTCATAAAATGCTCGTAGCTTCCGGTTTCTTAGGCCACAGAGATGTTTGGAGCCACTCTGGTCTCTGATCAGCTCTATCGTCAGCTGGCTGAATCACCGGCTGCATTCTCAGGTTCCCTGTTGAGACAGGAGAACCAGAGAAAAACACGGAAGACGGTGGGGGGGGGGTTGGGCATTCCCTCCCACTGCTTGTAAAAGCAGTCTAAAGGCTAATTAGCCGCTAGGATTGCTTTTACATGAAAGCCGACCGCTGGCTGAAAAGAATGATACCAAGATGATACCTAAACCTGCAGGCATCATTCTGGTATAACCACTCAAAGTCGTGAATGGCGTACCTGAAGACAAAAAAAATGGTTAACAATAAAGCACAGTAAACGGTAAAGTATAAAAAATTGCATATCTGAAAAGCAAACATGATAAAACATAATAACAATAAAACATTGCAGAATAGAATACAGTAAAAAAGAGCAGAACAATATAGAGAGAATAGAGAGAGAGAGAACAATAAAACGACAACTATTTATATATTTTTTTGTGTTTTTTGTTTTTTTACTCTGTTTTTGTAACTGTAACTTTTATAATGGTAACCGGTTCCAGGTTCGGGTCTCTCAAAATGCGATGGCATCTTGGGAGACCCTGTGAAAGTGTGCCTAGTCTGTGCAATGCTGTACCCTATGCTAATACTCAACTAGTGCATGGTAGCGTTCAAAACATTCACCAATGCAAAGATCAGGATTGTCAGGACAGGAGGGACAATAATAGCGGGTGTCACGCCTATATCCGCGCTTGCTGCAGACACAACATCTTTTTTGGGGGGTTCGTTGGGTAGGGGTACTCGGGAGGACATAAAGAAAATGCCTCTCATGTAGCCGACTGCATTTGGTTGGGGATGTGAATGGGGGAAGTACGGGCGCTGCAGAAGTGGTGGGTTCCCAATTAGGATTGGCGAATGCAGCAGGAAGGGCATTATGGGCACGACGGCCTGTGTTTGTCTTCTTGGTGGCAGCGGGACACTACTTGTGCTTGCCACCTCACCAGCTTGAACTGCACTTATGGGACTCGCCACGTCACCAAGTTTTACTGCAGTGCTGGTTTGACTACGACCGGGGTGTACTAGGCCGCTGGTGTTTGCCAGTTCACCAAAACACTACCAAAAAAACTGTTAGCGATCGCAGGGATCAGGCCTGACTCTGCGAACGCTGCAGTTATGCGTTTAGTGTTTTGTAAGTGTCAGTGATCGATCGATACTGCACTTGGGTGGGCAGGGCTGGGACGGGTGGAGGGGCAAAATGCAGGTGCTAGCAGGTATCTGGGCTGATCCCGCTAACACTGCGTTTTTGGGAACCCTAAACTGCTGGGGACTCTAGTATAGATCTGATCGGATCAGATATTGATGCGTTCAGATACTATACCACTAAGGGAGGCGTATGCTGTGTGCGTGGGTGTTAGCGGTACTGGTGCTAATCTGACGCTGCCTGGGGCGACGCATATCACCGCCGGGCGATCAGGGGGCTAAACCTTTATTAGGTAATAAACGGCGGGTGCCCTGACACAAAATAAACGAACTAACCAGCGTCACCCGTAACGGTTTTACGGTGATCAGTGGTGAAAGGGTTAACTAGGGGGCAATCAAGGGATTAAAACATTTATTAGATAGTATATGGGGGTCCCTGTCGCTATAAAATGCTGACGGCGAACCTATATATTTACCTCCCTAACTAGCGTCACCAGTGACACTAATACAGTGATCAGGGCAGCACAGTGGTGTAGTGGTTAGCACATTCACCTAGCAGGAATAGGGTCGCTGGTTCAAATCCCGATCACGACACCTATGCCTGCGTGGGTTTCCTCCGAGTACTGCGGTTTCCTCCCACACTCCAAAGACATGCTGGTAGGTAATTAGACCCTGTCGAAAAATTGGCCAAATATGTGTATGTTGTATGTGTATGTGTTTGTAAGCGTGTCAGGACCCCATGGGGCAAAGGACCGTGCTATACTGCAGATGGACACCGGCAGCAAAAAAGCGCATAGGTAGCGCTATACAAGTTACTCATTCATTCATTCATTCATTCAGAAAAATGATCGCTTAGCGACACTGGTGACGGGGGGGTGATCAAGGGGTTAAAACTTTATTAGGGGGGTACCCTAGACCTAAAGGGGGCTAATACTAACTGCCCTACCACTTCTAACTGTCACAAACTGACACCATGCAGTAATCAGAAAAAAAAAAACTGCTTGGTGTCAGTGTGACAGGAGGGGGAGGGGCGATCGGGGGTGTAAAGTGTGCCTGGCATGTTCTACTGTGTGTGTGTGTTTGTGCACTCACTCAGATGTCTTCTCTCCTCGGCGCCGGAACGGCCAGGCCGAGGAGAGATGACATCACATCCTCTGCCTCTTTGTACTACACAGAGTCAGGGGAAGATCCTCATTGGCTGGGAGCGATCGCGAGGGGGGGCCACGATCGGATGGCCTCCCCCTCATCTCTGATCGCTGCCAGACCAACGGCGACCGCCTCAGGCACCGGGGGGGGGGCCCCACCCGTGGGAAGGCAATCACGTACCAGGTACGTGATTTTGCCTGCCCGTGCCATTCTGCTGAAGTACATCAGCGTGAGGCGGTCGTCAAGTGGTTAAGAGGCGTGGCAGAGGGTGTGTTCTATGCCTACATATATTTGCTGATAGGTTTCCCTCATTCCCATCTCAAAAGGTTGGGAGGTATACAGGGCTCCCACATGCACCCCATGTCACTCCAGCTCTCTGCCCTACCCCTTTTCCAGAACCTTTTCCCTGGAAACAGAGGAGGCACCCAAGAGCTGAAGTACATGTCAGTCACCTACTGATAAACTAAACCACTCCCCTGCCCCCAGATCAAAACAAACAGGCCTAGCTCACAGCATAGGCCTGCCTAAATTTACCTGCGCTGGCACCTTACACAAAACCTACACCTAGCACCAACTTACCTAGGGTAGAGGGTGCTACACTTCCAATAGGAAAACACGTCTAAAGGGATGCAGGCCCAGCAGCCTTCTTCATGAGAGCCTTGCAGGTGCACAGCTGATTAATAATTATAAAACCACTCCTATTAGACTCTCTTTCCCACATGGACACAGACAAACACAAAGGGATTTCTTCAGAATAACAAAAGGTTGGAATCTGCAACACTGTTTGTTAAAATCCTTGTAATGTATATAGATAACCCAGAGGGTAATGGATTTTTCTCAACAAAAGTGGAGTTACACTTTAAAGAAAATCCCAAGCAAGCACTTTTTAGAGTTGATTTAGTAAAACTGGAGAGAGCAAAAACTGGTGCAGTTCTGCATTGTAGCCAATCAGCTTCTAACTTCAGCTTGTTCAAATTAAACCTTGACAAAAAATAACCTGGAAGCTGATTGGTTTCTATACAGATCTGCACCAGATCTCACTCTATCCAGTTTTAGTAAATCAACCCCTTTGTGTCTAAAACGATAGCATGCTACTATCAGTATAGATAAAAGCTACAGACCTTTCTATGAAAATAGTTATATGTTGTAGGTATCTTTCATTTCTAAGGCCCCTTTCACACTTGTCCGACTTGTCCTGCGACTTGGGACTGCAAAGTCGCACCAACTTCAAAGTAGTCCCTGTACTACTTTGGTCTGACTTTGATGCGAGTTGAGGTCCATAGACCTCAAGTTTACAGAGGCATTCCCTGAAATCACAGCAAAATCGTGGTCGCCAAATTGCGGTAAGATCATGCGACTTTCACATTGTGGCAGTGTGAAAGGGGCCTAAAGCTCGTCATACACATGGCAATGACTTTCATTGACTTCAAAGAGATGGGATTGAAAATGCTCCCAATGAACCTGAACCTGAAACCAGATTGCTTTGCAAATAAATGCCTTTTTTCTTCAAAATGTTTTAAAAAAACAGTATAGCAGCTGTCAAGTGATTGCCCAGTTTCAACTTTATAATGCATTGAATTCTGAATGTCTATTGCATTGCTAGGGGGGTCGATTGCCTTATTTTTGCCAATTACATTCAATCATTTTTGCGTTTTCTGGCAGATCGAAAGTGGTTGAATATGACTTACGTGTATGGCTTGCTTATATCTGAGTGCTCTTAACCAGTTCCAATTTACATACAAATGATTCAGCGGATTTAGTCAATATGCCAACAGTGGAAAGTGGGTAAAATTGTAGAAGACATACCACTATAAGTTTATTTTTGACTTTTTTAAACCCGACCTCTCTTTGGAGTTCATTCTTTATATTGATCAGCCACAACATCATGACCATCCACCATAACCCTTTGATGCATGGACTCCACTAGACCTCTGAAGGTATGCTGTGGTATCTGGCACCAAGCTGTCAGTAGCAGATGCTTTAAGTCCTGCAAGTTGCGAGGTGGGGCTACCATGGATTGGACTTGTTTTTGTAGCACATCCCACAGATGTTCAATTTGATTGAGATTTGGAGAATTTAGAGGCCAAGTCAACAGTTCAAACTTGTTGCTGTCTTCCTCAAACCATTCTTGTATTCATTAGACCAGGCCACCTTCTTTCACTGCTCTGTGGTCCAGTTCTGATGCTCACAGGGCCATTGGCTGTGGACACGGGTCAGCATGGGCTCCCTGACAGGTCTGCATTAACACAGCCCCAAAAGCAACAAACTGCGTTGCATTGTGTGTTCTGACATCTTACTATCAGAACCAACATTAACTTTTTCAGCATTTTGAGCTACAGTAGCTGTTCTATTGGATCGGACTACACAGACCAGCCTTTGCTTCTGGTGTGCATCAATGAGCAATGGCCCATGACCCTGTCACCAGTTCACCAGTTTTCCTTCCTTGGATCACTTTTGGTAGGGCCTGATCAATGCAGCCCAGGACCATCCCACAAGAGCTGAAGTTTTGGGTATGCTCTGACCTAATTGTCTAGCCATAACAATTTGGACCTTGTCAAAGTTGCTCAAATACTTACGCTTGCCCATTTTGCTTTCAATACATCAACTTCCGGGACAACGTGTTCACTTGCAGCCCAATACATCCTACCCACTTTCCGGTCCCATTATCACAAGAAAATCAAATCAATGTTATTTACTTGGATTGTTATGGCGGATCGGTGTATATAGCTTTGGAGAATCTGCTAGGGTTTGGTGAGAAGGTTGCTATCTGACCTGTGAATTCTCCTTATGCCGAGTACACATGGTCGTACTTGCCAACGGGCTAAGCTCCGTCTGCATTTCTGACGGAAAGATTTAGAACATGTTCTATATCTAATTCCGTCGGAAATGTCGACAGAAAAAGTCCGATGGGGCATACACACGGTCAGAATGTCCGACCAAAAGCTCCCATCGGACTTTTTCTGTCGGGAATCCCGACCGTGTGTACGCGGCATTAGAGTTCCCCATAAGCTCTGACATCTGCAATATTTTACAAGGAACTGTGAAGGAATGTGATGTAGATAATAATAATAATAATCTGAAAATGTCTATTTTCTTATGTGTGTACATATTTTTCTCCTTACTCATTATATAAGTATACAGATTAGCTCTGTTCCTATATTTTCTCAAAATGGCGGGTACCCCCTACATCCCACACATCAGAAGAACGCGGAACTAAAGATAAAACCAAGGACAGCCAAACCTCGTTATGAAGATTCTCCATCTTCTTTTCTATCTTAACCAATGAGATGTACCTATTAGACTAACATAGCAATGACGTATTTTTGTGTATAAAACATTAGCACCGCCTTGAATAAATTAGAAGTGTAAGAAGTAACGGTGCTGAGCGTGTCTCAGAGTGTTTACTTTTATATGCATGCATATCCACACTTTCCAATTAGAGACAGCAGCAGATAACCTTGAGCTCGATTGGAGCTCTTAATCATTTCCATAACAGATGGTGCCGAAATCCGGGACCTCAGGCTACAGTCGAAGCCATACCGCGATAAGCATTCGAGCGTTAATTGAAAGATGAGAGGGGGTTTGCGCAGCCCTAACAGTACCGGTAAGTCTTCTTTATATTCTTACCACTGTACGACTTTCTTATCTTTCGGTTGACCGCTGGATTCTGTCGGTATGCTGAGACTGTCTTAGAGGCAGGTATTTCCTCGCCTGAGGTTGTTTTAACGAACCTGCCGATGGGTTTCTGCTGTCTGTATTTGTTCACTGTCTGCCATTCTTTGGGCTACGAAACTCAGCAGTCTAAAAGTGCTACATGTGTCTTCTCATCTCCAGACGAGCTGTCGGCCTCTGGAGTGAGATGGGTTATTGTGGCAGTCGGTTATAGGACGGGTTACTCATGGGTTTGTTGGACCTTTGAGGGAAATCTCAGCTGCTGGAGCCCCCCAGTCTGAAAGCGTTACAGATGTCTCACCCCCAGATGAGCTGTCGGCCTCTGGGAGTAACTGTAATGACGACCTTTAACTGGGTTTAAGGGGAGCTGTCTGCCCCTGAGGTTACCTTAGCCTGCTGAAATTTTGCAGTTCGAAGAGTGGCAGGTGTAATGTCCTGTCGTGAGTGTATTTGTGGTTTACTGTTTGCTATACACGAGAGGGGTTGGGGACTGGTTAAGGTCGGAGGGGGGCTGCCCGGGGGATCTGTTGGGTCGCGGGCCGTTGCTCCTCACTACCCCTGATGTGTTTGTTCTTGTTCTGAGATTAACCGTACATTACAGGGTTATAGCAGACAGTAGCAACTAGAAGCGCAGTCTTATGTGCCCCCACCCAAGGAATTTATTGATAAAGAGCAGTGAGAAAGAATATCAACCCCTTGGTTGTACGTATTCTCCTCTCAAGCCGTTAGCCGAGAAACAGAGAGAGAAAAGAAAGTGATATTGTAAAGAAAGTAATATTGTAAAGAATGTGATATTGTGAAGAGAAGAAGATGTTGAAATAGTTAACAAAGTTGAAAGAAGTGGCGAAAGTTATGTTGCTAAAGAAACAGGGAGAAAAATCCTGTGTGATAAAGAAAATTGGATAAAGGAAGTTAAGAAAGATGGCGATTGTATTATGTATGTGTATCACAGAGTTGATGATACAGTATGTGAAATTACCACGCTATGTTGAACTTGAAACAAAAGGAGGGGAGGGACAGCACTGCCCTCCGTCTAACAACCACTCCTTTCTCACCACCCAAGCACAACCCACTATGACAACTCAGCCCGGCAGCCATCTTAGTGCACCCATGCCTTCACTTTCTACCCAGCCCAGTGCACTTCCTGCCGGCGGCCATCTTGGTACACCCAGTAAGCTTAAACAGCCTGTACCCAGCCCTCCCTGTTTTAAACCAGGATGGTTCGTACCACACATCTGTCTTCCCTAATACGGAAGCATCACATTCCCAGGCCGGATATGTTAATGATGAAGAAGCGTCTGAGTGGGAAGCCCAACAACAGGCAGCAAGGCCACCCACTGATTTAACCCCCAATCCGGCTCCGGACTCACAGTTCCAAGAGGATCTCAAACACATGCTGGCAACCGTAAGGAACAGTGCCTCTTGCCAGCCCCCGCCCCAACAACAGTCTCGGTTACCAGAAGGGGCACCAGTGATGTATGTCGCTTTTACTCCATCACAAGCAGAGGCCTTAGTGACAAGTCTGCCTGACCCAGAGAAGCAGCCAATTCCCTTCTACCACAGGATAGTGCAGATACAAGAAACTTACTCAGCTGCCTGGAGAGACTTGATCAGCCTATGCCAAATCAAAGCAGGACATGTCTTTTGGCCAGTCATGCAGCCGGCCTTCAATGATGCCTGCCTGACAAGTGCCACTTCCTACGCCTCAGGAGTGGAGTTCTGTGCACAACTCCACGACTGGGCAAAGGAGAAGTTGACGGATCAGACCACCACAATCCAAGATATTACCCAAGATAAAGGGGAGTCTGAAGAAGTATCATGCTAGACTAGTACAGGCCTTTGATGATCTGAGTTTCTCCCACTATAAAAAGAGACACACACGTTTCCTGCGTGGGAGTGGATGGGTTTCCCCGCTCCAGTCCATTTGTAGAGCCACTCCAAGTGGGGACATTTCCTGATTTGCGGCGTCCTCTACATGTCCCTTGAATCTACTAGGAGCTGATGTGTCGTCCAGTCTACAGGTCTCAATCAGGACATGCCTGAAGGGGGGATGAAGTTACATACTCCCCTATGTTTAGAAGACTCATCTGCTTTGTGTTTTTTTGCCTCTCCTGATGACACTTAATGAAGCAAAAACTTCAAGTTCAATACTGCAAGAAGTACTTGACAGAATCCCTGCGTGCCTATGGTCCACGGGACCGGAAGACAACGGTCATTTAAATGTGCCACCAGTTTCAGTCAAGCTAAAAGAGGGCGCATCATTGCCCTGGAAACCACAATAACCCCAAGAAGAGAATCCTAAAAAGAGAACCAGGTACCTGCTGTGGATGCCTTTGACTGCAAAGTACCTCACAGAGGTGGACTTTACAAACGCTTTCTTCAGTGTCCACCCTCACCCCTCCTGCTGGTACCTTTTTGCATTCATCCACGGAAAGAAACGGCAACATACCTAAATAGTTGTGCCGCAAGGGGCACAGAACTTTCCAAGCCAGTTTGCAAAAGCTATGGCTATCATCCTTGACACATGACAAGAGGAACACCCGGAAGTGATTCTCTTCCAACATGTTGATGACCTTCTCCTTTGTGCAGCTGACTTACCCCCTGTTAAAGTCACCTCAGAAAGCCTGTTGTGCTATCTTGCCAACCAGGGCTGCAGAGCCTCAAAGCCAAAATGCAGTGGTGCTCAACACCTGTCATTTTCCTTGGACTAATTTCCTAGTGCAGAGCATGGATTCCAGAAGCCTTCCTACTGATGCTCTGCAATCAGACCCTTCCAGATGTCTCCTGAAGAAATATCTAAAGTTTGAAGCCTTTAAGTGCACCACCCCCGGCGCTAGGGCTCCCAGCCTACGATAAAACGCTCAAGCTCTTTGTATCCGAACGTCTGGGACATGCTGCAGGTGTACTCACCCAATCACACGGCATCAGCCTACGCCCCATAGGATATTATTCCTGTCGGCTGGATGCGGTAGCAAGAGGAGGCCTATTGTGTCTGCGAGCTGGCTTTGCTATACAAGCCTTGCTTGACAAAACTTTGAACTTGGTCCTCGGACACTGCCTCGTTCTGCTTACTCCCCATGATGTTGTTGCCATATTCAACCAAGATCCAGCCGAAACACTAGTCCACTACCAGACACTTGAGACTCCTGTGTTCCCTCCTACTGGACAGCATTACTCTATTAAGTTGTCAAACACTGAACCCTACCACCCTTCTTCCACTTCTCGAGGGGGGAAAGGAGGAGGAGGAGTAGAGTCTTGACTTGTCACCCCATGACCACACAGGACACGCGGTCACCACTGAAAACACTGTTCTACAAGCTGAAGCCTTACCACCGGTGATGTCTGCACAGGAGGCAGAGCTGTAAGCACTTACTACAGCATGTAAATGGGCAGAGGGAAAAAGAGCCAACATTCATATGGACTCAAGATATGCTTTCAGCATTGCCCATCATTATGGTGTTATCTAGGACAGAGGATTCCTGACGCTGCAGGAACACCTGTGAAAACTTGATTGATGCCTTGCTTCTCCCAACCCTCCAACCCAAGTGACTATTATGAGTAAAGCACACGACAAAATGAACTCAAAGGAAGCTCGAGGCAATCATCTAGTCAATTCAGCTGCCAAACAGACAGCTGGTGGTCCACGGGAAGTGGACAGCAGGGTGGTAGAAGAAGACCACCCCGTGCTTACCTTACAGACTTTCCCAGTGGACAGAGTTTATCTAAAAGAACTACAGGAAACAACAAGTCCGGATAAGAAGGAAAGCTGGAAACGGAGAGGAGCAACTCTCAGAAATGGACTATTCGAGTGCAACAAGAAGCCTTGTCTACCCAGGAGTATGTACCCAGCCGTGGTGCAATGGGCACATGGAGCTGCCCACTTGACAAAGACTTTTATGAACTCTCTTATCAACAAGTGTTGCGCCAAGAGTTACTCCACTGACCGACAACTTCTGCAGATAATGCATTATCTGCACCAAATGTAACCCAGGACGCACAGAAAAAAAACACAGAAGAAGCACCTGGCAAAAGCCCTATACCCCATTCCAGAGGATGCAAATTGATCATTCTCAAGTGCCAAGAAGTGGCAGATTCGAAAACGCCCTAGTGGAAGTTGTCACGACTGCCAGGACCACAGCTAAGAAACTACTGAGTGAGATAGTATGTAGATTTGGGGTCCCAGAGGTGATATTGAGAGATCAGGGCCCAGCCTTAACAGCAACCCTTACTAAAGAGATTTGGGCAGCACTGGGGGTTCAGTTGGCACTACACATCCCATACCACCCTCAAAGTAGCGGGAAGGTAGAAAGGATGAATGGGACACTAAAAACAGGATGTTAAAGATGGCCCAAGAGACTAACATGAGTTGGCCAGACAGTTAGCCCATAGCCCTGTTCAGTGTCAGACACACCCCCGGGGGAAACATGCCCTATCCCCTTATGAAATTTTGTTTGGTTCAGCTCCCAGACTTGGTTGTTACTTTCCACAACAGTTACAGTTGCAGTCTGATGTGTTGACTAATTATGTAACCACATTATCACGAGAATTAACCTGAATGCATGTCCAGGTGTTTTCTTCCATTCCAGATCCTGAATTAGATACAGGAACACACCAACTACTGTCTGGAGATCCTTGAGCCAAGTTATGATGGTCCATTCCAAGTTTTGCTGACCACAGCCACCTCAGTCAAGTTGGCCAGGAAGAACACCTGAATGCACGCTTATCACTGCAGGAAAGCGTGTTTTCGGGTGCTGCATATCCTTTTTCTGTTTGATCTAGGGGGGAGGGGCCCAGAAGGTGGCCATCACAAAAATGATAACATAATTACGTTTTGGTGTAACTCTTCAGGTACACATGTGACCACCTTTACCTTAGATTACTGTGACATAGTACCTTGTCCGTTTGACCCTTCCTGGTGATGCCTTTGGTACAGTGATATCCCTGACGGTAAGGACATATATGTATGCCACACAGACAGTTACTGAGGACAGAGTTGTGGCTTCTGTGGGGGCCAGTGGGTTGGAACACAGGGCCAGACTAGGCGATCACAGAGTGCATTAGACAAAAAAGATGAAAATAGAAAGCCCCATATCCTAACTGAAGATACCCCTGATACACTGACCCAGCACACAGTCAGAGGAGGAAGCGAGCAGCTCTCTCCGGAAGCTTTGACCCTCATGTATACATAGATGTCATAAGGGTTACAAGGGGGGTCCCTGATGAATTTAAAGCCAGGGGCCAGGTAAAAGCTGGTTTTGAGTCTTTGATCCCCATAACAACTGTCAGCAAGAATGTAGATTGGATTAACTACATGTCATTGTTATGCAATAGAGTTTGTCGATCAGCATACCTGTCTCCATGTGTTCATCTCTAGAGACCAGCTGACCCTCACCTGACTGCTTTTGTAACCTCTTCTCTAAGCATGGCCCCACCCCAGGCCCTATCAGGGAACCCTATATTAACCTGTGCAATGCAAGCCAGCAGTGCTGATCAACCATTGTGTGTTAGCCTCTATGTGTACTTGCTGTGTTTCCTACATCTGATTCCTGTTACCGACTTTGGCCTGTTCCCGACCATCCCTGTTTGCCTGTGACCCTGAACCTTGGCTTGTCCCTTACTTTCCTTGTTGTTCTAGCCTGCTGCCTCCTTCCTCTTCTCCTGTAGTCTACCGTGAGCGTGAGCTGTGAGACCCGGGGGCCGCGACCTGGAGCCAGACTGCAGCGCAGTCCATCCTTACCATTAAAGGCTCTGGTGAACACCTGCTGGCTCTTATACTCCGCGCCCTGGGGAATCTATGCTCTAGCTCCCAGTGGGATCTGTGTCAGTGATCCAGTAGACCTGCTTCCTGAACCTCCCGGGGTTCAATCCGCAGCAGTCAGCCGTAGGGTCCACTACCTTGCGGTGCACTTCTGATCCCAACGGTGTGCATCTGTCACCCAGCCTCTAGGTGACCTGACACTACACATATTATAACCAACAGAGATTTGTAAATTACTCTAAAGATGCCCTCCAGGGAATTGCTGACCAGTTAGCCCCCACTTCCTACATGACATTCCAGGACCGGATGGCCTTAGACATGGTGCTAGTTGGGAAAGGAGGTGTTTTGTAAAATCATAGGAAAAAACGGGAACCTGTTGTACATACATTCCTGATAATATTGGCCCAAATGGTAAGGTTACTCTAGCTATAAAGAAATTAGAAGATCTGTCATTGGAGCTGAAGAACTCAGGTATCACAGACCCATGGGATCAATACTTTAGCTGGATGAGTGGGTGGTAGAAGGTGCTCGTCCAGATACGGGTAAGGGTATTAATAATCCTGGTTCTTCTAGCCCTGATTGTATGCTGTATTCTACCTTTTGTAAAAAGTTAATGAGCAAGGCTGTAGACAATAGCACACCTACATTTCTCCACCAAGAAGAAGAGGACCCCCTTATGATGGAAGATGACAAATCCTTCACTCCTCTGCAGTCACTCCCTGTCCATAACCTCACAATCCTATAGGGTTATAGGGATAGATAGCGCCTGACTGCACCTCTCCAGCTGTATCGAGGAGGGAAGTGAACAGTTGCTGCCCAATTCTATATACAGCCTAAAAGAGTTGCTGAGGAGAAGGGCCAGGCCAAAGTAGGACCTTTAGTATTAGGGACAGAAAAGAGAAAATAGTCATTTTAGGGGGGATTGTGAAGGAATGTGATGTAGATAATAATAATAATAATCTGAAAATGTCTATTTTCTTATGTGTATACATATTTTTCTCCTTACTCATTATATAAGTATACAGATTAGCTCTGTTCCTATATTTTCTCAAAATGGCGGGTACCCCCTACATCCCACACATCAGAAGAACGCGGAACTGAAGATAAAACCAAGGACAGCCAAACCTCGTTATGAAGATTCTCCATCTTCTTTTCTATCTTAACCAATGAGATGTACCTATTAGACTAACATAGCAATGACGTATTTTTGTGTATAAAACATTAGCACCGCCTTGAATAAATTAGAAGTGTAAGAAGTAACGGTGCTGAGCGTGTCTCAGAGTGTTTACTTTTATATGCATGCATATCCACACTTTCCAATTAGAGACAGCAGCAGATAACCTTGAGCTCGATTGGAGCTCTTAATCATTTCCATAACAGAACCTAAAACCAGCCTCATCAATCCCTTCCTCTGTAGCTTACAGTCTAATGCCCCCTCTATAGTCTATTATAGTCCATTTAGTTTCAGGGGATGGAGGTAAGCTTTCGGGGTGTACCACCCATAAAGCTTGTCCTGAAAATGTAAATGTTAGTGCAAAAAAAAGTATCATGGACAGTTCTCAACTGTATTTGTTAAAAGTGCACATATGTGGCTACAATCACCTCAAGGGGAAGGAGGTGAATATGGCTGCAGGGGATGGAGGATGATAGGACTGAATGACTGGGGGATTGGTTTGATTTCAGGTAATGGAATAGATAAACTTGGCAACAGGGGATGGAGGTCAAATTGGCTGCAGGGGATGGAAGTAGCTTTGACTGCAGGGGGGTGGAGGTTGATTTGGTTTTAGGAGATGGAGGTGAATTTGGCTGCAGTAGATGGAGATAGACTTGACTACAGAGGTTGGATTTAGATATGACTACATGCTGGATAAATAAAGAAAGGGCCAAGGGGGTACCACATCCATATGAAATTGCTAATGAAAAAAGGGGAGCGGACTTTATAGGTACCAGAAAAGGAATACAAATTATTATTAGAAAAATAATTAATTATACAAATATATAAACAATTATTATTTTATTGGAAGCCAACACTATTTGTTTTTAATGTTATATTGTCAATTGTTTATAACTTTGTATAATACATTAATAATTTTTCTAATAATATTTTGTATTCCTTTTCTGGTACCTATAAAGTCTGCTCCAACGTTCCCCTTTTTTCATTAGCTACATGCTGGATAAGTTATGTGAGGACATAACTAGAGATGAGTGGAGTTAATTTGCACACTGCCTAGGTGATAATTGGATTTTTTCTTCATACTTACCTGTAAAATCAATTTCTTTGAGTACATTACGGGACTAAGAGCAGCCATATACATTACTACCTGGGTTATGCGCCACCAATAGGTGAATGGACACTGGTAGAATAACCAAAAACAGGAAGTGATCCCCTATATAACCACTCACATACAGGAAGTACTCCAGTTTTGAAGCAAGCAATAAACTCCCAAAAAGAGAGGGGAGGGACCTTTGTGTCCCGTGATGCACTCAAAGAAATGGATTTTACAGGTAAGTATGAAGAAAAAATCAAATTTTCTTTCTCGTACATCATGAGACACAGAGCATCCATATACATTACTACCTGGGACGTCCCAGAGCGATAACCTTGAGGGGAGAGAGACACACTGTATGAAAACACCATAAGATTTATACAGCAGTCCGCAAGACCCTATGGCCAAAAGCCAAATCCTCTGCTTCCTTAACATCCACCTGATAAAATCTTGTGAACGTATGTACTGAAGACCAAGTATCGGCCTTCCAAATCTGCGCCACTGACGCCTGATGGTGAAAAGCCCAGGAGGTTCCAACACCCCTGGTAGAATGAGCTCTAACCCCAAAACAGAGGAGCTTTACCTTTCAGGACATAGGCCTGAGTGATTAACTGGCGAATCCAAAGTGAAATGGATGCCTTAGAAGCCACTTGACCCTTCTTGGGGCCTTCCGGCAAAACAAAAAACGCATCAGAGCTCCTGATGCTTGCAGACCTTTCCAGGTAGACTCTGACCGCCTGCACCACATCCAAAAGGTGCAACTGCTTCTTTTCTGGCAACCCAGGCTGAGAGGAAAAAGAAGGTAGAACAATGTCCTGATTTAAATGAAATTCAGAAACTACCTTAGGCAAAAAGGATGGAACAGGACGTAGCGCCACTTTATCATGGTGCAAAATCAAATATGGCTCCTTACAGGAAAGGCTCCCCAAATCGGAGACCCTTTTAGCCGAAGTAATTGCAAAAAGAAAAGCCAACTTCCGTGTCAAAAGAACTAACGGAACTTCGATGATTGGTTAAAAAAGGCTGTTCCTGTAGCACAGAAAAAAACGAATTCAAATCCCAAGGGCAAAGAGGTGAATTAACGGGAGGCAATAAGTGAGTCACTTCCTGAAGAAAAGTCCGGACCAAGGAATGTGAAGCCAAAAGCTTCTGGAAGTACACTGATAAAGCTGAAACCTGCCCTTTAATTGTTGTCAAGGCTAATCTTTTATCTAATGCCCTGTACACACGATAGGATTTTGACAACAAAATCCTTGTTTTTTTTCCGGCGGATGTTGGCTCAAACTTATCTTGCATACACACGGTCACACAAATCTTGTCGGAAATTCCGATCGGCAAGAACGCGGTGACGTACAACAGGTACGACGAGCCAAGAAAAGTGAAGTTTAATAGCCAGTGCGGCTCTTCTGCTTGATTCCGAGCATGCGTGGAACTTTGTGCATCGGAATTGTGTACACACGATCGGAATTTACGACAACGGATTTTGTTGTCAGAAAATTTGAGAACCAGATCCCAAATTTTGTGCGACGGAAATTCCGATGGAAACTGTCCGATGGAGCCTCCACGGTCGGAATTTCAGACAAAAGGCTCCCATCGAACATTTTCCGCCGGAAAATCCGACCGTGTGTACGAGGCATAAGCCTGACTGAAGAAAAGAGAGAATTCTTTCTACAAATATCTGCGAGGATGCCAACTTCTGGCCTCACACCACGCAATGTAAGCCTTCCAAACCCTGTAATAAACCTTCCTGGTGACTGCCTTTCTGGCATTCACCAATGTAGTTACCACTGGACCAGAGATACCACGATCTCCTAGCACCCTGGCTTCAATAGCCACACTGTCAAATTCAACAAGC
Source organism: Aquarana catesbeiana (assembly GCF_042186555.1). Classification (NCBI taxonomy): domain Eukaryota; kingdom Metazoa; phylum Chordata; class Amphibia; order Anura; family Ranidae; genus Aquarana; species Aquarana catesbeiana. The sequence goes on from NC_133327.1 coordinate 61,624,994, forward strand.
GTAAATTCGGGTGAAATATAGGCCCCTGTGACAGTGGATTGAGCCGGAGCGGAAGTGTCCAAGGCTTGCCTACTGCTAATCTCACTACCTCTGGGTACCAGGCCCTCCTAGTCCAGGCTGGAGCTACCAGAAAGACTAATGTCATCTCCTCTCGGATCCTGCGCAAAAGATGTTGACAAAAGAGGAATCGGGGAATGCATAAATCAAAGAGAACTGAGTCCAGGGAGCTACCAGAGCATCTATCCCGATCGCAAGTGGATCTCTTGCTCTGGATACAAACTGCTGAATCTTGCAGTTGAACATGGATGTTAGCAGGTCTACATCCAGTGTGCCCCACTGCTGGCAAATCTGCATAAACACCTGTGGGTGCAGACACCATTCTCCTGAATGTATCTGTTGGCGGCTGAGATAGTCCACCTTCCAGTTCTCTACCCCCAGAATGTGGACGGCAGATAGCACTGGCACATGCCTTTCTGCCCAGGATAACACATGACTGACCTCCGTGTGGGTCAGACGACTCTTGGTGCCAAAAATATCAAAAAGGTGTATATTTTGCGCTAACCAAATGAATAGACAGAAATGCAGTGCAGCTGCTTGTGCAAGAGTTGCTGAGTTGCTAAAATAAATAATATATACTAACACAAATCTTAACGTGATAAATGAATTTAAATATTACCCAATACATGTAACCAATTGTGATGTGAAAATAAATTGATACAAATTACTAAATCTGCATTCTTATGAATTCACAAGCTCTGAGTAGGCAAATAAATAAATAAATAAACAATAGTCCCATTGTGTAGTGAGAAAATATATCAGCCACAATTCTTCCGTGCTTGGGAAAATATCAGTGTTCTTCCAGCCCACAAATGTTTAAAATAGCCACTTACTAGATATGTTGGACCTCAGATTATAGAGATCATGTATGCCAGGTGCATTAGCCTGCCGGCACCGAGGGTCTCCACCTCCACTTCAATCGAGAAAGAAGGATATCCTTGTCTGATTTCAACAACCAGAAGACAGGTATTCAACAGCTCGAATCCACAGGTGAGGAAAACGATAGTACCCTTAGTAGGGTTTTCTTTCCAGAAACCGTCCTGAAGTTTAACCCCTCAGTGGAGATAAAACAAGGGGAGACTTCATAGTGTAGATGTATTCAAAGGTTTTATTAAAAAAAAAAAAAAGTCACTAATATTCACAGCACTTTGTCACGGCAGACATTCACAGCAAACAGGAAAAACTTTGAACTGTAAACTCCAAATCACACGGCAATCAGCAGGAACAAAAAAAGCGGATAAAAAAACTAGCTTCAGTTAGCATAAAGGCAGCAGAGGATCAAACCAACTAACTGCAAAAGAAAAGAACGTGATGGTGTCACAGCCATTTGCTCCATCCGACGCGTTTCCCCTCAACAGGCTTCCACTGGGAACGGAGAAATTCTCCTTCAAACAGCCGCTGTATAACGATGGCGGGCGGTTTGTATGTGGTTAAAAGAGGGCCGTGTAGCTACCTTTTTCACAGGAAGGAGGGAACTCTTTCCTCCAGATATCTTTTGGATGTACTTATCAAGATCATCCCCAAACAAACGTTCTCCATGAAAAGGAAAACCAGCTAGCATCCTCTTACAAGGGAGCTCTGCTGACAAGCTTTTTTGCCACAAAATTCTGTGCATGTGCACAGACAAAAGAGCCATGCGGGAGATCTGCTGCATGGAGTCTTTAAGGGCATCTATAGCAAAGCAAAGAGCCTGAGGCAGATCTGCTCTATCCTGAACAGAATCCTTCGGTCTATTGGATGTCTAGCCTGATCCTTCAAGGTTTGACAGACCCCAATTGCTGCTACTGTGGGCTGAATAGCGGAACCTGCCAGGGCGAAGGATGCCTTTAACAAGGCTTCCAGCTTTTTATCCTCAGGATACCTAAAGACCTGTGCATTATCCACTGCATCCACAACCGGTATGCTCCACTTCTTATTAAAGCTTTCCTCCATAGGATATAACAAAGAAAATCTCCTTGGAGGCACAAACATCCTGTCTTGGTGCTCCCAGTCGGAATATACCACCTGCTTCAAGAGTGGGTAAAAAGGAAACACCTGCATAACCTGCTGTGCTTTCAAAGAACCAAGGGAGGAACAAGGTGTTTTAGGGACCTCTACTGGAGGTAACTTAAAAGCTGTATGGACCATCTGTATAAGAAGCTTTTGTGATTGAGAGGCTGATATAATCTGAGCCTCTTCAGGCTCTGAATCACCTGAGGGAGATTCCTCTGTTTGGATATCAGCTGCCTGATCGCCCATTACCTCTTCTACCTCATCCACCCAGTCTTGCTCCAATATAGGAGGAATAGGGGAAGGGAATCTGTCACGCTTTCTTTCACTCTGTGTGACATAAGCTATCATTTCTTGCTTTCTAGACCAGCCAAAGCTGATGATAGATCCTCCTTGGTAATATATGCTGAGGTAGAAGCATTGGTAGCAGGCACAATGCCGGATAGACGCAGCGGCTCAGATTGCCCGGTGTCATCTGGTCTTGCAGCAGAGTTCCATTTAGCCTCTACAGGGGCCACTGATGGAACACATGTGCCCCTTGCTGCAGCACTCCACAGAATGCTTCTTGGAATACATAGCTTGTTGAAGCAATGGTAACTGGCTTTGTGACACAATACACAAGTTCCTCAGTACCACGATTCCCCCTTGGAAAAAACGTATACAAATGACCTGTTATTCCAGTCAATGCAACATAGCTAGGCTGCACCTGCCATCACTCATAGGACTCATGTGTCACCCCAGGATAGGTTGCTCTGTGTCCCTCCAGTCTGTCCAACAAGACCTCTGACTGTAGGCTTCTTTTTAAAAAGCTCTGGGAAGAGAAACACAGAATAAGCCTAGATACAACTGTTGCAGGGGAATATTTAATGATTTGACCCTGGTCTTTCACAGAATCACCCACCACTCCCGCCACAGGACAATAGCCTAAGCCAGAGGTCCAGCCTTCACCCATCACGGCGGGTTCTGTCACCACGGATCTTCAAGGACTGGGTACCCTTTTAGGATGAGGGTCCACTCCCTTGGACCTGTACAGCACCCTGCAGGAATGCCTTAGCTCTGTGATGCCCAGGATTCCACTCTCGCCTTGAAATGTTCTGGGCGTATGAACTACAGACCTTTTTTCCTCAAGGCATGAACGTGGAAGTAGATGTTAATGCCTTTATAAACGAGTCTTGACAGATTTATCATGAGATAAGAAACATCAACTTCCGTTTAGGAGTACTAATACCTAGGGTGTATATTATGTCTGATACTTTTTACATGCATGTGCCTTTCCATCTGTTACACATTATTTTATTATTATTATGATTATATTTACTTTATTTTGACAATTGGGTAGTTATTATTAAAGTATTGTCGTTTTTGAAGTAATACAATATGAGCTATATGGGGACATAGAGTGAGTCAAGAGATGGAATAATTAATTGTCCATCTCTTCTCTCTCCTGCTGAGAATCCATCTTCTTCATATTTTTTTCATTTTTTTTGTTTTCATGGACTCATCTATCATCTTTGAATAAAGTCCTGATCGTGTTTAGGTCACCCATTAATGCACACTCATTGCGTACACTTTGAAGGCCAGTCTGGGGATTATAACATCATTTCCGGCCCTTTTCCCCTCTCTGCAGGTCACTTCCTGGTGTGATCAAACGGAGACCGGAGGTGATGTACGCATGCGTCGTTTTTTGATGACGTTACCGCGCTGGACCACGCCGCGCGCATGCGCGAGCGCGGTCTCTATTAGACTATGGGGGATGTGATTGAGGTTGAGACGCACAGTTGCGGCCTCGCCCTTCATTGATGTCACCGCGTTGAACTACGCCGCGCGCATGCGCGAGCGTGGTTTTTTATCGTAATATACGTTAGGGGGGATGTCACTGATGTGGTGATGCAGAGTCACGGCCTCCCCCTCCATACACCCACTAAGAGGTCATAAGGGGTAGTAACAAGTGGAAGTGGGAGGTTCTGGATGCCGGGACTCTGCATCATGTCTCCTCCTGAAGCACATGACACCATTAGACCTATGGGAATGGAATCATTTGAAAGAGAGGCTTGGAAGGCACTCAGCATCATGTCTCCTCCTGAAGCACATGACACCATTAGACCTATGGGAATGGAATCATTTGAAAGAGAGACTTGGAAGGCACTCAGCATCATGTCTTCTCCTGAAGCACATGACACCATTAGACCTATGGGAATGAACTTTGCATCATGTCTCCTCCTGAAGCACATGACACCATTAGACCTATGGGAATGGAATCATTTGAAAGAGAGGTTTGGAAGGCATTCAGCATCATGTCTCCTCCTGAAGCACATGACACCATTAGACCTATGGGAATGGAATCATTTGAAAGAGAGGTTTGGAAGGCATTCAGCATCATGTCTCCTCCTGAAGCACATGACACCATTAGACCTATGGGAATGGAATCATGTGAAAGAGAGGCTTGGAAGGCACTCAGCACCACGTCTTCTCTTGAAACACATGACACCATTAGACCTATGGGAATGGAATCATTTGAAAGAGAGGCTTGGAGGGCACTCAGCATCATGTCTCCTCCTGAAGCACATGACACCATTAGACCTATGGGAATGGAATCATTTGAAAGAGAGACTTGGAAGGCACTCAGCATCATGTCTTCTCCTGAAGCACATGACACCATTAGACCTATGGGAATGGACTTTGCATCATGTCTCCTCCTGAAGCACATGACACCATTAGACCTATGGGAATGGAATCATTTGAAAGAGAGGTTTGGAAGGCATTCAGCATCATGTCTCCTCCTGAAGCACATGACACCATTAGACCTATGGGAATGGAATCATGTGAAAGAGAGGCTTGGAAGGCACTCAGCACCACGTCTTCTCTTGAAACACATGATACCATTAGACCTATGGGAATTGAATTACATGAAAGAGAGGCTTGGATAGCACTCGGGTCCGCCATTTTGGATGACCCCGGAAGTGCCAATGCAAACAAGCCTGGGAGCTGGATTCTCATCAGAGGGGTCTTTGTCCCTATATAAAGGAGTCTGGCTGCAGTGGGCAAGTACCCCAGACGAAGTCTTGTATGACGAAACGCGTCGGGAGGACTCCACTGCCGCCATTTTACTTGCAAGCGCTTTTTATTCTGAAATGTAAGTGTTTTTCCTTTTAATAAATTTTTTATGGTTTACGGAATTACGCTATGAGCCCCTTCTTCATTACATGTGGGTAATGTCCGTTGGTGTCCGAGCTTCCATATGAAGAAGACCTCTTTGGGATAGCAACGTTACAACTTCACCATTCACCAGCCCTTGGTTCCCTACCTTCATTGCCAGTGAGCAATCCAAGCCTGTTTGACCCATATAGCGTATGCTAGGTGGGTCCCAACTTTCTGGTAAGCCTCCAGTCATCCTAGGTGGCGGTTTCGCACAAGGGTCTGTCAGCACATGTTGGATTACATACAGAAATCTCTCACGAGTATATGTTTTGGAATTTATCACCATTGCAAAATTTATGTTCACCGTATCTGCACATTCAGTTTTGGACTTTATTGCCATTTTTACATCCTGTTATCACTTTTGGTGACCCTAAGGCTTTATAACATAAGTGTTCTATATGTATGAATGTTCACAAAGTATACAAAACACTATCTTTTCACAATTCATTTTGCTATTATATGTGGTATAGCAATATTTTCTTTCTCATTTTTTAGCGCTACACTTGGTTATATATGATTTATTACAGGATTCCACTACACAGGGTCCCGCGCCTGAAGGTCGCATTACAGGCAAAACCTCGTTGTTGATCCTTTAATCTTCTTTACGAGGCTCGGGTACCATTTATCTTAGCATAGTAGCTTTTTAAAATGGATCTGATCTGGAAACGCTGTCCCTTGATTCTTAAGAACCTGTGCGGGATTACAGCATGGAAGCTCACAGAGAGCTCAAAATTGACCATCCACCATTGTAGACACTGGCGAAAAAACTGGAGTACTTCCTGTATGTGAAGGGTCATATAGGGGATCACTTCCTGTTTTTGGTTATTCTACCAGTGTGCATTCACCCATAGGTGGTGCATAACCCAGGTAGTAATGTATATGGCTGCTCTTGTCCCGTGATGTACGAGAAAGAAAATTGCATTTGTATTTTTTTAACCACTTGAAGACCAGGCCTTTTTTGACACTTTTTGTTTACAAGTAATAATCAGTATTTTTTGCTAGAACACCCAAACATTTCATATATCTATATCTATATTTATTTATATTTTAGCAGAGGCCTTAGAGAATAAATTTGTGGTTGTTACAATTTTTTTATCTACAGCATGTCAGTGTAACGGAAGCGCTATCACACAATATTTGTGCAGCAGAAAAAATACACTTACCACTTAAGGACCAGCCTCGTTTTGGAATTTAGGTGTTTACATGTTTAAAACAGGTTTTTTTGCTAGAAAATTACTTAGAACCCCCAAACATTATATATTGTTCTTTTTCTAATACCTAAGAGAACAAAATGGCGGTCATTGCAATACTTTTTTTCACACCGTATTTGCGTAGCGGTCTTACAAGCGCGCTTTTTTTGGAAAAAATTCACTTTTTTGAATAAAAAAATAAGACAACAGTAAAGTTAGCCCAATTTTTTTATACTGTGAAAGATAATGTTACACCGAGTAAATTGATACCCAACATGTCACGCTTCAAAATTGCGCCCGCTCGTAGCATGGCGTCAAACTTTTACCCACAAAAATCTCCATAGGCAACGTTTAAAAAATTCTACAGGTTGCATGTTTTGCGTTACAGAGGAGGTCTAGGGCTAGAATTATTGCTCTCGCTCTAACGATTGCAGCGATACCTCACATGTGTGGTTTGACCACCGTTTCCATATGCGGGCGCTACTCACGTATGCATTTGCTTCTGTGCGCGAGCTCGTCGGGACGGGGGGTTCTAAAAAATTTTTTTTTATTTTTCTTATTTATTTTACATGATTTTATTTATTTTAACACTGTTTTAAAAAAAAATTGTGTCACTTCTATTCCTATTACAAGGGATGTAAACATCCCTTGTAATAGAAAAAAGCATGACAGGACCTCTTAAATATGAGATCTGAGGTCAAAAAGACCTCAGATCTCATATTTACACTAAAATACAATAAAAAAAAAAAAAGTCATTAAAAAAATGACATTGAAAAAAATGTGCCTTTAAGACGTATGAAAACGTCACTTCCACCCTGCAGTGTCATGGAGACGAGTGGGCACCATCTTCCCCTCACTCGTCTCCAGGCACAACAAGGGGACAGACGCGATCGCTTCCGCAGCTACCGATGGCTCCGGTAAGCGGCGGAGGGCACCGGATCGTGGCGGGAGGGGGGCCCTCTCCCGCCACCGATAAAAGTGATCTCGCAGCAAATCCGCCGCAGAGACCATTTTTATCTGAAAGCCGACTGCTGCACGAAAATGGGGATACCGGGGTTATGGCAGCTAGCTGCTGCCATAACAACGATATCCGCCGCCAAACTTAGGACGTACATCGGCGTGCGGCGGTCGGCAAGTGGTTAATGAATTTTAATGTAAAATAACACAATGGATAACCCAATTGTTTGGTAAACTATAAAATATGATATTACGCTAAGTAAATAGATACCTAACATATCACACTTTAAAATTGCGCATGTTTGTGGAATGGCGAAAAACAGCGATACGTAAACATCTCCATAGGCGATGATTTAAAATTTTCTACAGTTTACCAGTTTAGAGTTACATAGGAGGTCTAGAGCTAGAATTATTGCTCTCGCTATAACATACGAAGAAATACCTCACATGAGAACACACCGTTTACATATGCATGCATGACCTACATATGTGTTTGCTCCTGCAAGGCTTTAAAACAAATGTAAAACTTATTTTATTTAAAAAAAAATATATATTTTTACAACGTTCCTTTAATTTTTTTAATAACTTGTATTGCTTTCACAAGAAATGTAAACATCCCTTGTGATAACAATAAAGCATGACAGGTCCTCTTTATGGAGACATCTGAGGTCTAAAAGGTATTCTTCCTAACCGTATGTAACTAAATGCTCGTCGCTTCCAGTTTCCTAGACCATAGAGATGATCGGGAACATTCAGTTTCTGGATTAGGTCTATGATCAGCTAGTGGAACCGCTGGTTTCCGTGCCGGACTCTCTGATCGCACAGGAGAGCCGAAGAAGCACCGGTGGGTGCGGGAGGGGGCAACCTCTCCCACTGCTTATAAAAAAAGGCGTCTAATTAGGCACTCATAAAACTTTTACAGGTTAGAGAATCACCAGATGAAAACTTTGATATCGGGATTAGGGCTGACAGCTGCAGCCATGGCCCCGGTATAAACATTTGCACACAACCATGTACATGTACGTGATTGTGTGCCAAGTGGTTAACAAAGCTGACATAGCAAACATCTGACTTTGTTTACAAACAAAGATTAGCATTGGTGTTTCTTTGCTCCTCGGTATCTATTCCCAAGTTGTCAACTAAGTGGGCATTTCTTGGCACAAAAATGGGTTCAAATAATTTAAAAAGAGCTTTGATAACCCTTAGGCACTAGCACTTTTAAAAAAACACATTGATCCTGCCGTTTCTACTGGACCAGTGCATTTGCCAAATGGCAAAATGCTAGCACAATGCCCAAATTTAGTAAAGCAAACATTCCTAGTTCCACTCTTCCTTAACGATGACAATATATTGGGGGGGGGGGGGTCCAGGAACTATAAGCTCTCCCTCTGGATACATTTATAGAAATACAAAATATCATACCTTTTTGCATGTAGGTCACCTTTATTATCTTTGAAAAGGTTGCCCCTTCATTTCGGGTAAAATTACAGTTGTAATTAATGACAGAGGAACAAGACTGTGTGATGCTGGGGGTCAGAGTGTATATGCTGCAACTTCCATCACTTGTCTTGGTCCCTACAATTCCTGTTGAAAACAGAATTATATGATGTTTATATAGAAGTTACATTTTATTACACATTTTTCATAAAAGACAGCCAAAGAAATCCATGGAGAATTAACTACAGGGAAAAGTTCTTCTAAAGCCAACCGCACCCATGGTATTTGGGGAATTCCCTGTCTAAAAAACAAAACTCGCTAGTAAGAAACCAGTTGATTGGTCCACCCAAACCGATATACTGTGTGTGTGTGTGTGCAGGGCCACTGATAGATCAGTACAACTGGCCCTGTTGTACCGGGCCCGGGCAACCTTGACAGAGAACGAATGCATGCAGAAAAAAATTAATAAAAATTCCTCCAGCCATGACCGAAGAATGCCAAGGCCAACAACCCCCATCCACCCCCCAACCCCCCGAAAACATCCCCCACCCCCGCTGATTTTTTACATTTTTTTTTTTACATTTTTGGTAACTCCATACCAGCGTTCTTGTGGGTGGCAGGTAGGGACTATTTCTTCTATTTCTGACGCGGAAGAATATCTCTTATGTGCCCGCTCCTCATGCTTGCTAAAGTCCTGGCCAGTGTCCTGCATATTGCCTTCCCTGGTGTCGCGGATTGATTCCTCTCCCTCCGCTCTTGGCGCTCTGCTGGTCCCCCCTTTCCTGACCTGGCAGGCTGCATGCCCGGATAAGAGTCTGGTATGGATTTTGGGGGGACCCCACACCATTTTTTTATTTTAATTTTGGCATAGGGTTCCCCTCCAAATCCATACCAGACCTGAAGAGCTGTTTATTTCTTTATTTTTTCAATAGCCGGGTTCCAGCAATTGTAACCACGAGTCATTTTAAATGGGATTTGACTGTGGGGTTCCATCTTTAAGTGAAACAATAAAAATGAAAAATTCCTTTAAAGATAGTGACTGGAGGGTCTCCTTAGTCTGCCTGTATGGTGGTGCATCTGTAACAAATATAGAACATTACGCAGCAAAAATGAAATTTCTAAAGAAAAAAAATGCATGAAATGACATTTAAATTGCAGGCCCTTCGGTTTAAAAAAAAAAAACGCTACGCCAGATTAAAATAAAAAAAACAGCGTGGGGTCCCCCCAAAATCCATGACAGACCCTTATCCTAGCATGAAAACCGGCAGGTGAGGAAAGGGGGAGGAGCAAATGCCCCCCCTTCTGAACCATACCAGGCCACATGCCCTCAACCTAGGCGGGTGGGTGCTTTGGGGCACGGGGTGCTCTGCCATTGCCGGTGGTTGTGGGGGTCTGCGTGCAGGGGGCTTATCGGAATCTGGAAGCCCCTTTAGCAAGGGGGCCATCAGGTCCAACCCCCCTATGTGTCCCTTCAGTTTATATCAGAGAGGAGGAGTTGGTGATATGAGCCTAGTGGACAAATTGTGGCGATTTTATCATCCCTGCTTAAACCTGCTTGGTATATTGATCGTTTGAATGTGGATAACAAGGCTATTTTATCCAAGGTTCATCTGACCCCTATAATAGGGGGCCACAGAAAAGGGTAAGAGGCAGTGTATTTGGGTGTCTAGGGTGGCTTCTTTCCCTCCCTACACGATCAAGAGTTTTACCCTATAATGTGTGAATCTTTGCAAAATAGCTCAAGATCTGTCAGATTGGATGGAGAGCGTCTGTGAACAGCAATTTTCTCGCCACAGAAGTCTCGCCACAGATTCTCAATTGGATTTAGTCTGGGCCATTCTAACACATTTTTTTTATTCATGAATATGCTTTGATCTAAACCATTCCATTGTAGCTCTGGCTGTATGTTATCCTGCTGGAAGATGAACCTCTGCCCCAGTTTCAAGTCTTTTACAGACTCTAACAGGTTTTCATCTAAGGTTGCCCCGTGTTTGGCTTCATCCATCTTCCCATCAACTCTGACCAGCTTCCCTGTCCCTGCTGAGGAAAAGCATCCCCTACAACATGATGCCACCACCATGTTTCACAGTGAGGATGATGTGTTCAGGGTGATGTGCATTATTCATTTTCCGCCACACATAGAGTTTTGCTTTTAGGCCATTTTGGTCTCATCTGACCAGAGCACCTTCTTCCATAAGTTTTCTGTGTCCCCCACATGGCTTCTCGCAAACTGCAAATGGGACTTCTTATGGCTTTTTTTCAGCAATGGCTTTCTTTTTGCCACTCTTCCATAAAGGCCAGATTTGTGGAGTGCATGACTAATAGTTGTCCTGTGGACAGATTCTCCCACCTGAACTGTGGATCTCAGCAGCTCCTCCAGAGTTACCACGGGCCTCTTGGCTGCTTCTCTGATTGATGCTCACCTTGCCCGGCCTGTCAGTTTAGGTGGACGCCATGTCTTGGTAGGTTTGCAATTATGCCACGCTCTTTCTATTTTCGGATGATGGATTGAACAGAGCTCTGTGAGAAGTTTTTTTTGGAATATTTTTTTTTATTAACCTTACCCTGCTTTAAACTTCTGCACAATTTTATCCCTGACCTTTCTGGGGTGTTCCTTGGTCTTCATGATGCTGTTTGTTCACTAAGATCCTCTACCAAACCTCTGAGGGCTTCACAAAACAGCTGTATTTATACTGAGATTAAATTACACACAGGTGGACTCTATTTACTAATTATGTGACTTCTGAAGGCAATTTGTCCCACTGGAGTTTAGTTAGGGGTATCAGAATAAAGGGCTGAATACAAATGCATGCCACACGTTTCAGATATTTATTTGTAAAAAAATTTGAAAACCATTTATCATTTTCCTTCCACGTCAGAAAATTTGTGCCACTTTGTGTTGGTCTATCACAAAAGATCCCAATAAAATACATTCAAGTTTTTGGTTGTAACATGAAAAAAAGCGACAAATGTCAAGGGGTATGAATACTTTTTCAAGGCACTGAAGCTTAGTGAATAAAGCTCTATATGATAACAAGAGGATGTGATCTTAGACAGTCTGCTTGAAATCAATAGTGAGATCCTAGTCTAGCTGTTTACTCTGTCCAACAGACTAAAGCCAAACCATTGCTATACTAATGCTGTGTACACACAGGCGGACTTTTCGACCGGACTGGTCTGACGGGACAAATCATGTTTCAAACCTTTCCGACGGACACGTGTCCGGTTGAAACATTCGCTCGTCTGTATGCTAGTCCGAAGGACGAAAACAGACGCTAGGGCAGCTATTGGCTATTGGATATCAACTTCCTTATTTTAGTCCGGTCGTACGTCATCACGTACGAATCCATCGGACTTTGGTGTGATCGTGTGTAGGCAAGTCCATTCGTTCGAGAGTCCGTCGGAAGTCCGTCGAGAGTCCGTCGGAAGTCCGTCGGAAAGACCGTAGGAAAGACCGTCGGACCTTTAATCCCGGAAAGTCCACCTGTGTGTACACAGCATAAGGCTCCCAGGCAGAACAGGTTCATCTGGACTGCACTGAGATAAAAGATTTCTCCAGCAGGTGGTACTGCAGATTTAAACCTATAATTGCAAAAATGTATTTCAATAAACCTCAAAACCTGTTGAAGGGGAAACAAGACACTATATGATCACACAGGATTTATAGGTAAGTTGGAATTTCAATTTTATTTGGAAATTCCTAATACCACATTTTGAGTATATTAGCCCATTAAAATGAAAATGATGTAGGGGCCATACCTGAAGGGTCACTCAGAGTCCATGTCACATTAAATTTTCCGATGTCAGGACAACAGCATGTCAGTGTAAAGGAAGCGCCATCACAGTACGAGTCCATATCATTTGACGATTGAATCTGTAATGTCTTAATTACGCTGATGGTTGTGGTTAGATTTTGTGGTGTTCCACCAGTCGCAAGAGAGCAAGTGTAACTACCTATAGAAAGGGGAAGTTCCAAAATGTTTATATGTACCACAAAACAGAGGATATTACCAGAGTACTTCTATGATTAGTGAAGAGGGACACGCAAAATCCACTTATAATCCACTCATTTACTGACATCAAGGCACGCAGAAGGCAGGCAAATTCATATGCCTTTTACCTGAATCTGGATTAAGAGAGAAGTTTCTACTATGGTACCCTTGACAATAGCCACTCCCCTCATAAAGTGGAACTTTGACTCTCTCCATCAACAATAACACTTTTTAATTCCTATATTTCTAGTATTAGTAAATAGATGGGAAGGTATATTGCAGGGATATGCAATTAGCGGATCTCCAGCTGTTGTGGAAACTACAAGTTCCATGAGGCATAGCAAGACTCTGACAGCCACAAGCATGACACCCAGAGGCAGAGGCATGATGAGACTTGTAGTTTTGCAACAGCTAGAGGTCCGCTAATTGCATACCCCTGGTATATTGTATTTACTTGTTTTAAACTTTTTTTTGTTTTTTTTACATGTTTTCAGTTGATTCCTGGTTTCTGGCCTAGGCCAAAATTATGTCATATATCCCAGGAGTCTTCATGGGAATTTCATTCTTTCTTCTGGAGGAAAGGAAGGAGGGGCTTTCTCAGCTAAGCACACCCTCCTTGCTGCAGCCCGAGCTAAGGGCAGATGGATTCCAGGGTGCAAATGCTACATGAATCATCTGCCCTTATTCAAGTTAGCTGTGCCTAGAAATGTTAGGGAGGTAGTTTTCAAAGTGGTTTCTCAGCAAAATAAAGTTTGGAGACTTGGGTGGATAGGTAAGTTTGCTTTGAATATTAAAATTGAATTGAAAAGGGTTTTTCGGTTTGTGGTGTTCAAATGCAGTTTAGTTCCTCTTTAATATATACAAATCACAAACATAGGCAGCTCAAATTTAGCACATAAACAATGCTTAAAGTGCACCTGCATTCAAAGTACGGGCATTAAAGCAGAAATTCTGTTCGTACAGAAATCTATATATGTATACTTCCCCCTATTTACCGTGCAGCTCTCTCTCCTTATTTCAACATTTGAGGTTTTCTACATTTAAAATAAAGAGAAAAAAAGGCCACGTGAGCGGCTTTGTTTTTTTTATCTGGCTTTGCACTGGTCTGTGGGAGGAGTCAGGTAGAGGCAACACATCACCGCAGCCACGCCCACATGATAGTGATTGACATTTAGCAGATATTATCTATATCAAAGCCAATTAGAGAGCTTTGGCAGGGATTAGGTTTGCTAAATGTCAATCACTGTTTAGTGGATGGGGCTGCTGTGATGCGTTGCCTCTACACTACACACAGGTGTACCTAAATGTGAACCATAAAAGACAGTAAACCAAATAATGTATGTTACATGTGTTATGCTTCAGATCACACTACACAGCATAAGACTAAGCTACCCTTTAATACTCCTTACTGCTCCTGTAAAGGTGGGGTAGTACAGCATGCAGTATTACCTAATACAATAAAGAATGCAGCAAGTCAGTTCTACTCACTGCGAAAACAACACTGCATTTACACCTAGAGAGCAAAAATGAGAGTCTCAGGATTCAGTGTCCACAGGGGGCATTCTTGGCAGCAAAAGAGCTTTAAAAGAAGCCATCACTGACCCCTGTAGCTGCATGTACTGTGGAGTAATTAATCCTCACAGATTACAACAGAGACTCTGAAGTTGGGTTTTAGTCAGTTACAATACAGCCCAACATGAAAAGGGACATGAAAAGGGATTAACACCAGATTTACACCAGATGCAGTGGAAGGCGGTGCATAGACTGTCCAAAATCCAGCTTATCCTATGGGCATAGTTTACACTCTTGCAGTGCAGTGCATTGAAAAAAAAAGTACAGTAGGCTGCATTTTTCCACACAACAAATGCACAGAAATGCATGCAAATGCATGTAATTGCATGAAAACGCACTGCAACACTGTGCACATAAAAGCCCAAAGACAAAAGAAGATGGAAGTGACCTCAAAAGAAATGCAAGCTTAGGAAAAATGTACCGCAAATGCATGTCACTGTGCATGCAAAAAAGTGCAGAAAATGAACAGTTTTTGGTGTCACACAAGCCGCCTGCTTCAGGTAAACTGGCAATTGCAGATCTCCCCATCAGCATGGAAGGGGTGCCAGCCCAGTAGCCACTGCATACAAAGAAAGTCCAGTGAGCTGCACTCCCTTGAGCTTAATGTAATTGCTTTGTTAATTTAAAAAATCCAAAAAAACAGCATTGATGTGCAAAAACACACTGGGGGGAGGGAACGAAAGGTTAACGCGTTTCACATTTGCTGTGCTTTGTCTTAGGTGAATGTGAATTGTGTTAAACTTTTTCTCCCTCCTTCCAGTGTGCTTTTGCATATCAGTGCTGTTTTTATGGAATTTTGGAATTAATGAATCAATTACATTAAGACTTGGGATGCACCAAAACTATTTTTTTACAGTGAGTATGAGTACGGATACTTTTTTTTTTACTCGTCGATACCAATTACCGATACCTGCCGGCAACTATTTACACTTCAGCTGTCAGCAATGGTACAAAGCATTAAAAAGTTATTTACAAATTAAATACATTTAATTTTTTTAAATGTTGCACTTTTTTCAATGTGAAACGTGTAACTATATGTTAAAGGTGTAAAAATATTAACAAACAAAGCAAAGAAAAACAAAAAATTTTATTAATTAACAGTTTATATAATAGAAGTGAACAAAAATAAAAATCAGCAGGAAAATAATGGTTAAATGGAACTGGAGAATAATGCCCCGTACACACGAGCGGATTTTCCGTCAGAAAAATCTTGGGTGGTTTTTCCGACAGAATTCCACTCAAGCTTGGCTTGCATACACACGGTCAGTCAAACGTTCGCTGAACTTTCGACCGTCAGGAACGCGATGACGTACAACACTACGACAAGCCGAAAAAATTAAGTGCAATGCTTCCGAGCATGCGTCGAATTGTTTCTGAGCATGCGTAGGAATTTTGCGCGTCGGAATTGCATACAGACGATTGCATTTTCGGAAAGGAACTTTTTCCAACCGAAAAATTGAGAACATGCTCCCAATCTTTTGCTGGCTGGAATTCGGCCAGTAAAAGTCCAATAGAGCATACACACAGTCGCATTTTCCGACAAAAAGCTCTCATCAGTCTTTTGCTGGGCGAATTTCCGATCGTGTGTATGCGGCATTTAATTAGGGCTGATAGAGTAAATACGGGGTTAATAAGGGGCTTACCAGAGGAACATTTAATTAAAAAAAACAAAAAACTTTTTTTACTTGACAGGTTGCTTTACAACTGACTTCATCTGCAGATTGAAGTTCATCCCTTTGATCCATAGATGAATAAACAGAAAAATACAAAATGAAACAATGTTTCTTTTTATCTTTTTGTTTACACTTCAGCTGTTAACAGGAGAACCCAGCCGACAGCTGAATGAGTTATTAGTTGTTAAGGATGCGGCAGTCCCGCTCCTTAAAACAATATTAAAGTCTTGTTTTTTGTTTTAATAACAAACATGTTATACTTACCTGCTCTGTGCAGTGGTTTTGCACAGAGCAGCCTGGAGTCCCCTGCCAGCGCTCCTGGCCCCTCCATCCTACCGGGTGCACCCAGATCAAGCAGCTCTGGGGACACCCAAATGAGCACACTCCCGAGCCATGGCTTTGTGTTTCCATTCACACATGGACACATGGCTCTGCCCCGCCCCCTCCATCTCACTGGCTGTTATTGACAGCAGTGGAAACCAATGGCTCCCACTGCTGCAAAAAGCACGCCAAAGCTCTCGTGGACATTGCTGAATCGAGAGGGGGCTCAGGTAAGTATTCGGGGCTGGGGGGGGCTGCTGCACACAGAAAGCTTTTTACCTTCATGCATAAAATGCATGAAGGTAAAAAACCTTGTCCTTTTACAACCACTTTAACAACCGGTAATTGGTGGCTTTTTTTTTTAAATTTTAGCTGTCAATGGGGGAATCCTTCTGACAGCTGAAATAACTGAGCCTGAAAGCATCGGTTTCAGGTATGGGAGCATTTGCATGAGTACCAATACTCGTGCAAATGCTTAGTAATTAAGAGCAAGGGAGTGCAGCCCACCAGACTTTCTTTGTGTGCTGTGGTGTACTGTGTAGTGTACTGTGTACTGTACTGTACTGGGCTGGCACCCCTTCTATGCTGATGAGGAGATCTGCAGTTGCCGGCTTACCTGGCTCATAGACTTCTAGTAGATCTGGCATTTTTGGTGCATTTTCTGAAGCCCACCAAACATCGTGCATACTGCATCTGGAATGCACTTTCAGAAAATGCGCTAAAAATGCCCGATCTAATAGAAGTCTATAGAAAAGCATGGGTAACCTGCATGAAAACCATGTGTACACTGTGTGGCACCTGCGCCGTAGTGTGAGAGCACCCTAGGGGTTACAGAAGCTTCTTTCAGCTATCTTGGGTCTGTTCTTGTGCACCACATAGTTTTGGTGCAACAAATAAATCCACACCCTATAAAGAAAAAAAGGAGATTTTTTTTCAAGAAAATTTTACCAAAGCAGCTTAAAAAGTGAAATTAAATCTGCATCAGCATAATTTTGCCAATGGTGAATCAGTACTCTTGCGGCAAAATCAGCTTAGCCAACATCTTTATGCTATGTCTGAGGACCTTCATGTGAATTAATACAGTATATCTGCTTTCTAACCTTTAATTTTACTGTCATGATGTTTCTCTTTGAAATAAACTTTTAAAATCTTTCACCTTTTCTGTTTTTTCATTTCCAGTTGATGGAGAATGCGGGTCGCAACTTTTTATTTCTCTTCCTTTTTTTCCAGGGGTAAAAAAATAAAAAACCAAAGGTTGCTCACAGCCAAATGTCACTGAAGTGTTTTAGAGCAGTAGTGACTCTTAACTCACCTTTATCAGTATCAATAACATTTCCTATCTTCAGTGTATATTGCACCATTGTGCCTTGCAGACCGGAAGAGGTGCTGTATTTTTGATTGGCTGAAATTGGCGTTTTTGAGTTCAAATACCAGGAAATGTTGCCAGACACACTGAACGTACAATAAATTGTTATTGTGTCTCCTTGGAAAATGGTATCTGAAGAAACTGTTATATTTGACCTTGCTATTAAAATAAAAAAAAAAAAAAAAAAAGACGTGATTAAAGCAAATGTCAACTTATTCACTAAAATGTCATATAAGCATTAAGATGATAATGCAATCTGTTTTTACTAAAAAAATATTAGGCAACCCTGTCATAAAGGTCCTTGTTCAAGCAATTCCATTCGGGGTTAAAAACTCCTAAAAAATATCCTAATTGTGCTCCTGTGTTGTTACCCTGTCACATGCTCCCTGGTTGAGGCCTATAAGGGGAACACATTCTGCAGTAAGTATTTGGGTTTGTGACTATCAGGAGGCTGATCCAGAGCATGTAAACTAAATGTCAACCAGTTGGGGTTGACATCAACTTTAGTTAAAAAAAATAAAAATAAATGAAAAAAAAAACAAATCCAGCATATACCTGGAGGGTGACTCGCTATACATCGATGATGGATCTCCCAGTGTGCCTATTGTATTTTGATAGCCGGCCCCACCAGCTGTCAAACTTCTCAAGCAGTGGTTAAATCAGATTGGATGTAACTACTTTTCAGCTGACAGTTTTCTGCCTAGCTCCTTCAATTTCTCAATCAAGGGATGTTCAGTGGGAGATGGCCAAAAGGACCACCCACCAAGTAAATTTTGACCAGTTCCTGAGGAACCAACCAAAATTCATATAGTGTATATCCAGCTTAAAGTGGTTCTAAAGCCAAAAGGTTTTTTACATTAATGCATTATTTGCATTAAGATAAAAAAAAAACATCCGCTAGTTGCTTCCCCCACCCCTCTCCCTAAATACTGACCTGAGTCCTGTATTGCTCCAGAGCTGTGCCCTGTCTGCAGCAATGCTGGTTCTCTTTCTCCCCTCTCACAGGCTCAAGGACAGCAAGGGGGGGGCCTACTGGCTTCTGCTGCTGTCAGTCAAATGCTGTGAGCAGGGATTGGGGGCAGGTCCAAGCTGCACTCTGTATGTCTATAGACACACTTTGCCCAGCTCAGGAATGAGCCGGCAGGTGCACCAACGTAGAAAGCGACTTGCTATGGGGGTGCACAGAGAAGAGAAGGAACCGAGAGCGCCTGTGGGGGCACCCCAGAAGAGAAGGTTCAGGGCTGCTCTGTGCAATACCATTTATTTATCTAAACACAGAGAATACATTAGGGTAAAAAACCTTTATAGATTATAACCCTTTTTTATGGCCCTAAAGTGACAATGTTTCTCCTTCATAGATTCAGTATGGTAAGTGAGTGTTGTTACCTTAGGACAGGAAATGTGTTAGTGGCAGGATCAACAGATAAAAATGTGTCCAACCAATGTGCTGCTCTTTACACTAAATACATTTTACATATATCATTTACAGTCACATAAATTGATGACTCCACAAATGCATATAAATGTGAATAAATTAATCAAAACATGAAACTAAAAATGTCCACAAAGAAATAATGTGCTCAGTGGGTAGATTCACTATATAGATGTGTGAATTCCACGTCACAAAGTGTCTCCACCACCACATAGACACATCGGGAGGCTTGTCTTATGTTTATGACTCTCAGATTGTAGAGAAGTCATAGAAGGTTTCATATAGCAATCCCCATTGTAATATCAGGTAGCCAGCACTCCTCAGACATATAGTTGTCGCCCACATTAGGGAGATCTGCGCTCTCTATTTGTCCTATTTAGCTATATCCCTGAGAGTGAAAGTAAAAGATTTGGGTTCTCCCCCAGAATGGGACTACAGAGGAAATCTTATGGTTAGACTCATTTTGATTACCTTGGTGACAACCAGGTATTCCTTTATTTTGGGGATTTACTTTGACTTCCTGTTTGGCTATAGATCAGGAAGTGAAGGGTAATCTCCCCTTTGGGACACAAATGGTAAAAAGAAACCTGACAGGGGTTATAACCCTCCCTTATTCTATCAAAAAGAAAAATACGTTTTGTCTATTTGTTTGTTCTACTTTAATCCTTATTTTACATTAGTAAGTCAATGTAAATGACCCTGCTACATTGGCATTTAATGCAGCATGTCCGCACATTAAGTTCTCATTGACTTCTATTGTCCCCTCCTGATTGGCTTAGACTGGGTGCCAAGGGGAGGAGAATGTTAAAGAAAAGAATCATGGGATATATAGTTCCATCAGATCTCAGTGGGACTGCTCTCTGCTGGGAAAGTGACTACAGCACCCAGGGGCCTTTGCAACCAGAGAGGGAGAGAGGGGGACATACACACCTAATAGTTTATTCTGTTTAATGGCCTACTGATTTTTAACTAGGAGAGAACCAGTGAACTCCATCAGACGTGCACCACCATAAGGGCCCCAGCCAAGCAGGCAAATTATAATTGTTGTTCACAATCATTTTTTTACTTGTTCTATTCAAGCATAATATTACATTCTGGTATCCTTACACAGAGAATCTGTTATCAATTACTTTTCAAAGACTTGAAGGCAGACTTGGACTTATTGGGGTCATGTTAGGGGGACTTGGTGACAGCATAGTCAGAAAGGGGTCTTGTTCCTACAATCTGATTGTCACCACTGTGCGTTCAGTGTCCCTGCTATAGATTAATCTGAATAATTAATTGGTAGCAAAATCCGGGCCCAGTTGTTCCTTGCCTCTCCTGTTACTGTTAGTGTAGTAGGTCTGTATGAAGTTAGGGGTCAGCCTCACCTAAATTGGTGTAGTTAAATCCTTGTTAGAGGTTTTGCAGAATGGTTGATACAGTAATATTTGGTGGTTTGACCCCAGGTCAGACTCAGAGGAAGAAGGCTTGTCCTTTAAAACACGTCAGCCAGCAGGGACCTGGTTTTGGGTCCCCTTACCCTAGCCTGGTGTTCCAGACAATCTGGGAGAGATTAGCCATGTATATGTGACATGTTGAGCAAATTATACATTCATGTTTGTGAGTAGACATTTATACAATTTTTGTGATACAATAAATCTATGTTGGATAATGCACTAGGCCAGTGCGCCCTCTTTTCTTCTATTTTTCTACGGTATAATCATTCTGTGGCTCCTACAGCGATGCTCTACATAATGTACTGCAGAACGCACCCCAAATGTTGGTCAAAACATTAGGGTGACACTAAAGTCATTTTTTTTGTTTTGGATAGAGTTGAGAGGGATTAGAACACTCGTCAGATGTTTATTGCTGTCATCTTCTCTATTTGTCCTGTTTACCGTTATCATCGAAAGTGAAAGTAAAAAAAAAAATCCCAAATTTTGGACTGCCATCAAAACAGTAATAGAGAGGAAATCATCCAATGGGGACACTAGTTTTGGTGACCCTGGTGGTAATCAGGGATTCTCTTATTTTGGGAATTTAATTTCACCCCCTGTTTTGGCTATAGGTCAGGAAGTTCCTGATATACATTGCCCCTATAAGTCATTCTATCAGTTATGTCTCTGTACAATAACAATGTTGGCCTCTCATTTATAGGCACTGGAGCAAATGGAAGCAGAAATTTCTGATAGCTCATGTAACATTAAAATCCTTCCTCTAGGGCCAGTGACTGAAACCCTTCCTAGATTGGGCATATGCTCATACAAGCATGGAAGTCTGCAGAGGATGGGGCACTTTTTCATCACCATATTTAAAAACAAAGTCAGTAATAAGTGGAGAGCTTGCGTGAGCCCACATGTTACTACTTGTGGCAGGTGGCAAAAGCGATAATGCATGATGCAGCCCTCAGCATAGCTCCCAACTGTCCCTGATTTCGAGGAACTGTCCCTTATTTTGGTTTGATCTATATAGGTGTATATAAAATGTACTATTTATCTATCAAAAAGTGTTAAACCTTTTACCCAATTTCTAAATTGCCGCATTTGGAAGTTTTAAAGGCCAGTATAAAGGAATAGTGGTGGTAAAAAAGCACTTGTGGGTTTAACCCATTTTTTTATATATATATAATTCTCCTTTAAGGGGGTGTTTTCTATGCCTACATGCTTTTGCTTATAATTGTCCCTTGGTCCCATCTCAAAAGGTTGGTGGGTATGTATGGGGTATGGGGGTGGAGGTGCAGCCAACAGTAGTGGGTGAACCACTGAACAAACACAATGTATCTCCTCATTATACTCCATCAAGGGTGAGGAATGAGGTGGTCCAAAGGTAAGATTGCCACCTGGCTAATCAAAATGGGACTTGTTGGCATTGTTATTAATAGAAAGGAGATTATAAAGTTGGTGTTCTTTTCCACAAAATGTGGCAACCTTAGTCAAAGGAACTTATAGTACGTCCATGTATTGCACCAGCAATGTAGGCAGGAGGGTAGGCAGGCAAAAGGCTACACCAGCCCAACAAATATAAATAAATCATGTAAGGCATTGACTTACGTATGCAGTATTGTTGATGTGGAAAGGTGGTGATGCAAATGCAGCTTCCATTGACACATGGTCCAGATGTTCCTAGGCAGTCATAATTCTGATTACAGGAACAGTTTGCGTTTGATCCATTGAAAGTACATGCTAAACAACAAAGAAAAACATTTGAGATGCTAAGATGAATTTAAAAAGACTTTCTTCTCTAGATGCACAAGGCCAAGGGTTCAAGCTCCTTTGTGTATCTGTTTACCTGTTTCATTATTGACTGGTTTACCAATAGCAGTCTAAAAAGGGGCTGTATTTTTAGATATAATGGAAAACTTCTCTACACAATGCATAACAAATAAAAAAAATGAAAACAGATGGTTTAGCTGAAATCCTAATAAAATAATTTAGTGCCTTATTTAAAATTTATCCCACCTACAAAACAGATGCATCTATTATGTGTGGTCAAGTAGTGAGAATCCGCTAAGGATGGACCCAGATGAAGATTGGAAATGCTAGAGGTGTGGCCGATTCAGGCATCTAGCCAGGAACTGCAGCAGGCCTGAAACCAAAAGCAACTGCAGGACGCCGTTAAACTAGGAGCTTCTGGGGCTAAGGAATGACCAGTAAATTTTTTACATTGATATAATTAATGTCTTTTGGTACCAAGGTCTTGCTGCTGTTAAATGTTGATGTGGGACTTTTGAAGCTGATACTTCTGGCATCTTAAAGGTCATTCATTTTAGATGTTTGTAGTCAGGTGCAGTCCAGTTCTTCCACTGTAGGTGGTGATTGCCCAGAGTGGCAGTGCAGCTGGAGGGGGAAGTCAAGAGAAACTTGGTTTCTCTATGATTCCCTTAGTTCCCTGGAGCAGCTTTTCAGTTGGCTACACTGCACCCAGATGACACTGGTGACCATTTTTGGGCCACACAGGGCCTTTTTAAATCCTTGCCTCCAGGTTTTGGCATGCTTTCACAAAGTGGCTGGTGTAGCGAGAGCATAAGCATCTGTCAGGGACAGTTCTAGCAGTAGGGACAGGTTCCAGACGAGTAGGAACAGCTTAGGGCCTTCATCTGTAACTCAGCAACTCCCTCTTGGGTTGAACCAGCCAGGCCACATTCCATCCCCCCTTGGCAAGTGCTGTCTTTGGTATGGGCCTACCAGGGATCTGCAGTCAGGGGAGGCAGGTGAGGCAGAGCCTCACCTGCCATGAAAAAAAACAAACAAAAAAAAAATCGACTTTGAGGGTCGTAGCTTGGCGACCTGGGGGGTAGGTACCTGAAGTCATACCCCACCACTGGTCAAAATTTGGGACTCCTATCATCTATGGTTCTGGAGATACGGGGCTCCTTGGGCAGCCTGTCAGAAGCTACATACAGAGCAGCTAGTTTAAAAACAAGCTGGCATACTCTGCAGCAGACTGAGAGGATGAGCTCACAGTGCCTCTCTACACTTCTTGTCAGAAGCACTGAGCTCAATAGTTGTAAGAGATCCTAAGATGGACTTCTGCGCTGCTAAAATTAAACCGTGTATAAATATGGGTGATGCTGCAAAATCAAAGAATAGTGAACACCACTCACTACTAAAGAACTTCAAAAGTACACAATAAAAAACAATTATGTGTGTGATTCCGCGCAAAACCTCTAGATGAACAATTCTAATGAATATTAAATATGAGTGCACAAATGCTGAAATTCCTCAAAATATTAATCCACAATTAATAAAAATATATATATATGTGATTGTCCATAAATAAATAAAACGTGACTTCAGTGCTAATCAATCAAGTAAAATGAAATATATAAGATGCATAGACAAGATGTGACTATTAAAAGTGAGCATGCGTTGATAGGAGATCTGGTGACTTTCGTGGTGTCAGATACCCTCTAGGGGCTCCCAGAACTCTCATCTTGATGACACAATAAAAGTGCCTATATGAATCCTTTGGAACTGTGCTCTTTCTGGTCCAATCTGTGCTGGCGTTCTGTTCCGTCTATGGGGAGGAGGCACTCCCTCTGGTACGTGAACTGCTGCTGATGTTTTGAACACACATGGATTTCTTCAGAATAAGAAAAGATCTTGTCATCAGCAGCAGTTCACGTACCGGAGGGAGTGCCTCCTCCCCATAGACGGAACAGAACGCCAGCACAGATTGGACCAGAAAGAGCACAGTTCCAAAGGATTCATATAGGCACTTTTATTGTGTCATCAAGGTGAGAGTTCTGGGAGCCCCTAGTGGGTATCTAACACCACGAAAGTCACCAGATCTCCTATCAACGCATGCTCACTTTTAATAGTCACATCTTGTCTATGCATCTTATTTATTTCATTTTACTTGATTGATTAGCACCGAAGTCACGTTTTATTTATTTATGGACAATCACGTATATATATTTTTATTAATTGTGGATTAATATTTCGAGGAATTTCAGCATTTGTGCACTCATATTTAATATTTATTAGAATTGTTCATCTAGAGGTTTTGCGCGGAATCACACACATAATTGATTTTTATTGTGTACTTTTGAAGACTGAGCTCAATAGACAGCTTGGAGTCTTGGACCAATGGTAAAGTACCATTGGCCCAAGCTGTCCAATAAAAAAATGCTGCAGTGGAGGCACGCCTCTCACTGCAGTGTCATAGAAGGGGGCATGTATGTAAAAGACAAATGCTCCCTTCCAGCCCAGCCCTCTTAACTACAAGGAAAAAACATGGGTTTATGGGTATAAGATTTACCCCCAATCCCATGTTTTTCTCACACAGTTAAAGCGGAGGTCCACACAAAAATAGAGCTTCCACTTTTTGGAACCCTCCCCCCCTCCGGTGTCACATTTGGCACCTTTCAGGGGAGAGGGGGGTGCAGATATCGGTATAATACAGATATTTGCACCCACTTCCGGGCATAGACCCCAGCAGAATCTGTGGGGGTCTACGCCATTTCCTGTCTCCCCCCCCCCCCGCTGTCTGCTGGGAGACACAAGGGTCCCAGAGACAGCAGGGACCATTCGAATTGCGCAGCGCGACTCTCGCATGCGCAGTAGGGAACCGGGAAGTGAAGCCGCAAGGCTTTACTTCCTGATTCCCTTACCGAAGATGGCGGTGGCAGTATCTGAGGACCGAGGGACGGTTCGGCCTCAGGTGCCGATATCGGGGGCGCCCTGGACAGGTAAGTGTATTTTAAAAGTCAGTAGCTGCTGACTTTTAAAAAAAAAAATTCGGCGGACCTCCGCTTTAAGAGGGAGAATGAGAATCTACTGCTGCTGAAAAGGTACAAGCTAAATCATATATTTATTATCTATTTACTGTGAAATTACTGGTTTGAAGTTATAACTCAGTCATTTGTCCATTAACCACTTAAAGCGGATGTCCGCCGAAAAAAAAAATATTAAAAGCCAGCAGCTACAAATACTGCAGCTGCTGACTTTTAATATATTACCTGTCTAGGGAGCCCGCGATGTCGGCAGCCGAAGCCGATCTGTCCGTCGGCTCTCGGCTGCTGCCGCCACTATCCTCGTTAAGGGTTCCCTACTGCACATGTGCGAGTCGCGTTGCGCATCCTCACTGGTCCCTGCTGTCTTCTGGGACTTGTGTGTCTCCCAGAAGACAGCTGGGGAGGACAGAGTAGGCGCCGGAAGCGGCGTAGGTCACTGCGATCACCACGGTGATCTATGCCAGGAAGTGGGAGCAAATACCTGTATTAGACAGGTATCTGCTCCCTCCTCCCCCTGAAAGGTGCCAAATGTGACACCGGAGGGGGGGGAGGAATCCAAAAAGTGGAAGTTCCATTTTTGGGTGGAACTCTACTTTAAGGACCAAGCCTCTTTTTGACACTTGTTGTTTACAAGTTAAAATCATTTTTTTTTGCTAGAAAATTACTTAGAACCCCCAAGCATTATATTATTTTTTTCTAACACCCTAGAAAATGAAATGGCAGTTGTTGCAATACTTTCTGTCACACCGTATTTGCGCAGAGGTCCTACAAGCGCACTTTTTTTGGAAAAAATACTCTTTTTTGAATTAAAAAATAAGACACCAGTAAAGTTAGCCCAATTTTTTTGTTATAATGTGAAAGCTAATGTTACGCTGAGTAAATTGATACCCAACATGTTACGCTTCAAAATTGCGCCCACTCGTGGAATAGCGACAAACTTTTACCCTTAAAAATCTCCATAGGCGGTGTTTAAAAATTTCTACAAGTTACCAGTTTTGAGTTACAGAGGTGGTTTAGGGCTAGAATTATTGCTCTCACTCTAACGATCGTGGTGATACCTCACATGTGTGGTTTGAACACCATTTTCATATGCGGGCGCTACTCACGTATGCGTTCGCTTCTGTACGTGAGCTCGTCGGGACGGGGCACTTTAAACATGGGTTTTTTTTTTTTTTTCTTATTTATTTTACTTTTTATTTTTTATTTTGACACTGTCTTAAAAAAAAAAAAAATTGGGTGACCTTTATTCCTATTACAAGGAATGTAAACATCCCTTGTAATAGAAAAAAAGCATGACAGGACCTCTTAAATATGAGATCTGGGGTCAAAAAGACCTCAGATCTCATATTTACACTAAAATGCAATAATAAAAAGAAGTCACTTGAAAAAAGGAAAAAAATAATTCTCCTTTAAGAGCTATGGGCGGAAGTGACGTTTGACGTCGCTTCTGCACTCCCATACTATGGAGCTGAGCAGGGGCCATCTTCCCCTCACTTGGCAGCCAGGCATCCACGGGAAAGGATGCTAGCTGCTGCCAAAACCCTGGTATTTAGCGACCGAAGTACCGACGTACGGGTATGTTGTTTTGTGTGAAGTGGTTAAGCCACCTGCTTGAGTACAGTTTTTGAAAATATAGTAAAATTACCTTAAAATAATATGTAATAATTATTTGTATATTACTTACTTATGGTAATTAACCCCTTGTCACCCAGGCCAATTCTGACAGTTTTCTCCTACATGTAAAAATCATCATTTTTTTGCTAGAAAATTACTCAGAAACCCCAAACATTATATATATTGTTTAATCAAACACCCTAGGGAATAAAATGGTGGTCATTGCAACTTTTTATGTTACACATTATTTGCGCAGCAATTTTTCAAACACATTTTTTTTTGGAAAGAAACTGTTTCATTAATAAAAAAATAAAACAAAACACTGAAGTTAGCCCGATTTTTTTTGTATACTATGAAATATGATGTTACGCCGAGTAAATACAGTGCCTTGCAAAAGTATTCACCCCCTTGGCTTTTTACCTATTTTGTTACATTACAGCCTTTAGTTCAATGTTTTTTTTAATCTGAATTATATGTGATGGATCAGAACACAATAGTCTAAGTTGGTGAAGTAAAATTAGAAAAATATATACATAAAACTATTTTTCAGAAATAAAAAACTGATAATTGGCATGTGCGCATGTATTCACCCCCTTTGTTATGAAGCCCATAAAAAGCTCTGGTGCAATCAGTTACCTTCAGAAGTCAAATAATTAGTGAAATGATATCCACCTGTGTGCAATCTAAGTGTCACATGATCTGTCATTACATATACACACCTTTTTGAAAGGCCCCAGAGGCTGCAACATCTAAGCAAGAGGCACCACTAACCAAACACTGCCATGAAGACCAAGGAACTCTCCAAACAAGTAATGGACAATGTTGTTGAGAAGTACAAGTCATGGTTAGGTTCTAAAAAAATATCCAAATCTTTGATGATCCCTAGAAGCACCATCAAATCTATCATAACCGAATGGAAAGAACATGGCACAAAAGCAAACCTGTCAAGAGACGGCCACACACCAAAACTCACGGACCGGGCAAGGAGGGCATTAATCAGCGAGGCAGCACAGAGACCTAAGGTAATCCTGGAGGAGCTGCAGAGTTCCACAGCAGAGACTGGAGTATCTGTACATAGGACGACAATAAGCCGTACGCTCCATAGAGTTGGGCTTTATGGCAAAGTGGTCAGGAGAAAGCCATTACTTTCAGCAAAAAACAAAATGGCACGTTTTGAGTTTGCGCAAAGGCATGTGGGAGACTCCCAAATTGTATGGAGGAAGGTGCTCTGGTCTGATGAGACTAAAATTGAACTTTTTGGCCATCAAAGGAAACACTATGTCTGGCGTAAACCCAACACATCACATCACCCAAAGAACACAACAGTGAAATATGGTGGTGGCAGCATCATGCTGTGGGGATGTTTTTCAGCAGTCAGGATTGGGAAACTGGTCAGAGTTGAGGGAAAGATGGATGGTGCTAAATACAGGGATATTCTTGAGCAAAACCTGTACCACACTGTGTGTGATTTAAGGCTAGGACGGAGGTTCACCCTCCAGCAGGACAATGACCCCAAACACACCGCTAAAGCAACACTTGAGTGGTTTAAGGGGAAACATGTAAATGTGTTGGAATGGCCTAGTCAAAGCCCAGACCATAATCCAATAGAAAATCTGTGGTCAGACTTAAAGATTGCTGTCCACAAGCGCAAACTATCCAACCTGAAGGAGCTGGAGCAGTTTTACAAGGAGGAATGGGCAAAAATCCCAGTAGTAAGATGTGGCAAGCTCATAGAGACTTATTGAAAGCGACTTGGAGCTGTGATAGCAACTTATCCAAAGCGACTTGGAGCTGTGATAGCCGCAAAAGGTGGTTCTACAAAGTATTGACTTTAGGGGGGTGAATAGTTATTTTGTCTTGTTTGTTGTTTGCTTCACAATACAAAAAAAAAAAAATCTTCAAAGTTGTGGGCATGTTCTGTAAATTAAATGATGCAAATCCTCAAACAATCCTTGTTAATTCCAGGTTGTGAGGCAACAAAACACGAAAAATGTCAAGGGGGGTAAATACTTTTGCAAGGCACCGTAGATACCTAACATGTCATGCATTGAAATTGCACACTTTTGGAATGGTGCCAAACTTCAGTACTTAAAAATCTCCATAGGCAACGCTGTAAAAATGTTTACATGTTATATGTTTAGGGTTACAGAGGAGGTCTAGTGCTATAATTATTGCTCTCGCTCTAACGTTTGCGGCGTATGTAACCTGTGTGTATCTGGCTCTGATACTAGCCAGTGCCTCACCAGCCACTCACCTCACCACACGTCCCTGGGGCCTACTATCCTTGACTCTCTTTGACAGTTATGCCGCATACACACGAGCGGAATTTCCGACAGAAAGAGTCCGATGGGAGCTTTTCATCGTATATTCCGACTGCGTGTATGCCCCATCGGACTTTTTCTGTCGAAAATTCAGACGGACTTAGATAGAGAACATATTCTATATTTTTCCGACGGAACCAATTCCTATTGGGAAAACCGCTTGTCTGTATGCTGTTCCGACGTACCAAAAACGATGCATGCTCTGAAGCAAGTACGAGACGGAAGCTATTGGCTACTGGCTATTGAACTTCCGTTTTCTAGTCCCGTCGTACGTGTTGTACGTCACCTCGTTCTGGGCGGTCGGAATTTGGTGTGACCGTGTGTATGCAAGACAGCTTGAGCGGAATTCCGTTGGAACTCCGTCATGAAAACCTTCAGAGTTTATTCCGACGGCAAAACCGGCCGTGTGTACAGGGCATGAGTTCCCAGTTGGATCAGCTCCCCGTGGGGTTGTTGTATTGTTTGCAAATTCTGCAATACATCGGTTACTGCACTCCAGGCCTCTGTGTGTTTTCTGCCATCGCACCACTCTGCACCCACTCAACATGTTAACATAGCGATAGGGATATGGGTTATAAGCTTAACATTTGGAATATTGATTGGGGTGGGGGTTATTTTATTGTTTACTGATAGGGTTAGGGTTTAACGGTTACTTGTAAAGTGGTTTTAAGCCCCAAATTTTTGTATTTATTTTTTTATCAGTTTGGCAACAAGCCCCACTTTATCCAGTTTTCTTAATTTCAATTAGTAGTAGTGTTGTCAGCCTGCGCCGTGCTAATTTTTTAATCATCATTGGGCTGCAGCCCAGTGGTGGACTTAGTGCCAATTCACAAAGAATAGCACAGGAATGAACTCCAATTTCCTGTACAATTCCTGTGCAATTTGGTGCAATGCACTGGAATGCCCCAAAGGTAGTGCATGCATTACTTTTAACCCCTTGGAGCTGAGCCTATGCAAATATGCGGCCCCACTGGACTGGGCTTTTTTCAGTGTGGCAGCATATTTGCGTATCTCCGTTTGTGCCACACGGCGTGCTCCCAGCACAGAGACTGGGGTTTCGCCAAGAGCCCCGACCCCGTACTAACAATCTCCCGATTCCGGGTCACCTGATCGGTGTGATAGCCTCTGATTAGCTATCATAGTGATTAGTCACTGTGAAGCTCGCCCTGTGTTTTCTCTCTCTGTGAATGGAGGAGAGAGATACATCATATCTCTCTCTCCTTGCAGAGATTAAAAAAAGTGTGTAAAAAAAAAAATAATAAAAAAAATACAAAAAAAAAAAATACAAAAATAATCTATATCAAGGTTTCATCTAGGTCAGTAACAGGGTTAGTGTTTGGGTCAAAGGCAGGGTCCAAAGGCCAAGTTCAGTGTCAAAGGTCAAGGTCTATATTTTTTGGACAGGTTTTTTTTTTTTTTAAATTAGTATCAGTGTCAGTATGTTTTAGGTAGGATAAAAAATGCCGGAGAGAAATGTAGAAGGGAAGAAGGGGGAAGTGACGTCAGTGGAGAGCGACGGGGAAGAAGATTGAACACGCTCCCACATCGCTCCACTGTAATCATACATCATGGCAGCATTAACGGCGGCGGCAATGCTCGAACAGCTACGAGCGGTGGCCGCAGCACAAGGGGCAGACTGGCTGCAGGCTCAGGTCGCAACCATTATGCAGGAAGACAGAGCGCCACCGAGCGGGGGGGGCCCGGAGGCTCCACGTGGGCGCTGTTCCAGGCCGCCAGAGCGCTTCAGCCCTGACTCTGCTCCTGGGAGTCAGAAGCCACAGCATCAGCCCAGAGGAGGATCGAGTCAGCCATCCCCCAGTGCACAGCAAGCTCGGGGAGCCAGAAGAGGTGACGGACAGCGGTCACAGCACAGAGGTCGAAGTGCAGGGATGGGGGAGACCAGTGCAACCCTCAGTCCCCCCCCCTCAGCGTGTCACAGGTGTCAGGAAGAGCCGGATGGTGAGTCGCGGGGGTCAGCGAGCAGTCAGTCAGACCATCGGGCATCGTCAGTCGATCGGGGGGGCTGATCAGGCGGTCCAGGCGGCCAGCAGCCCTACGCCAGCCAGAGGAAGAACCGTGAGAGGCGCCGTTTCGGTGGTGAACAGAGGCAGAGGGAGACCAGCTGAGGCCCAGTACGGTCAGATGAACAGAAGTTCGTCTACGAGGCCAGGACACGGGTCTGGTGTTGCGGCGCAGCGTGCAGGAAGAGAGCAACAGCGGAGAACCCCGGCAGCCAGAGCGGGAACCTCTAGAGTGCAGTCATCGGTTGTTCATCAGGAGGAAGTCAGCGACAGATCGGAGGGAGAAATGTCCGGGTCAGAGAGGGACGAGGACCAGGGACATGCGGCAGCAGTGGATTCCGGAATGGCGGCTGTTGGGCCCAGTCCTGGGCAGCCCGGTGAGTGCAGCTCTACTTGTGCTATTTCTTCTTTGTTAGAAAAATCATTAGAGCAGGGCAGAAAAGGGGCTCCCTCCGGGGGGGGGGGGTTCCGGGGGGGTAAGTGTGGTTAGGTCACCGGCAGCACAACCTAGGGAGGCAAGTGAGGGGGCGAGCAGTAGGGGCTTGCAGGATTTATTGGCAGGTTTGCGGGACTTAGTACAGCGTTTTGATCCACCCACGGGGGACAGATCGTCACCAGCGTGGGCGTGGGCCACAACTCAGGAAAAGGAGACGGCTGTGGTAAGTACGCCGGTGCCGGCGGTCGAGGTTGGTGGAGGTTCTGAGACAATGGGTGTAGGTGCGGGGTCGGCGGTTGTTGAGTTGCCTGGAACATCAAGTGGCGTTTCGGTCACGAACAGCCAGGAAAAAACAGGGGAAAAGAAGGCGGAGTCAGTCAGATTGGCTGATGCTGCAAAAAGTGAAGTGTATGTCTGCTTTGAAGGCCCATTGGGAGCACATCTTAAAGCAGAAGTAAAAGAAAAAATTTGGAAAGGGGAATATGTGGAGATATTCACGTTATTGCCTTTAGAGAAATTCAATCTGGATAGATTGAAACCAGAAGAACGCAAAAAAGAGGATGAAGAAAAACGCAGGTATCGGCTGATTCTGCATACTTTTTCCAATTGGCTGCAGGCGTTTGCTATCCTGGCGAGTGTGGTTGGGGAAAAGGCCCCTGAGCACTGCTCGGCCTTGTTTGTGTACTTAGATGCTATTAGCGAGGCACATCGGACATACGGTGGAGTGGCGTGGCTGCGGTACGACGAGCAGTTTAGGCAACGGATGGCCGTCCGACCGTCACTACGCTGGGGTCATAAGGACATCAGCCTGTGGATGAAGCTTATGACTGCGGCGAGGGCTCCGAACCAGTTTTTTCAGGCAGGGGTCGGAGGTAACACAGCTCCAGGACAACCGACCGACAAAAAATGGGGCTTCTGTTGGCAGTTTAATGAAGGCACCTGTAAGTTTGGTGCAACCTGCCGGTTCAAGCACACATGCTCGGGTTGCGGGGGATCTCATGCCCTGTCCAAGTGCTTCAGACGTGGAAAAGGGCGTGGTGGAGAGCCTGCGAACAAAAGGGACGACTCCAGTGCTGGTGGAAAGGATACGTCCTTTTCTCAGTAGATATCCCGACCGAGAGGCAGCACAGTTATTAGACTCAGGTTTTGAGAGTGGTTTTAAAATACCGTGTTCCTTGGATGCGGCACCCCCCTTAGCAAAAAATTTACGGTCGGCCCTCATGCATCCGACGGTGGTTACTAATAAATTGAAAAAAGAGGTACAATTGGGGCGCATGGTTGGTCCTTTTACCTCGGCCTCACTGCCAGGATTGGTGGTTTCCCCTTTGGGAGTAGTCCCTAAAAAGGAGCCAAATAAATTCAGCTTGATTCATCACCTTTCCTTTCCGAAGGGTGCGTCAGTCAATGATTCAACTGCGCCGGAAATGTGTGCGGTGACGTATACTTCCTTTGATGCAGCGGTATCATGGGTGCGGCGCTATGGGCGGGGGGCACTGCTGGCGAAAGCGGATATTGAATCTTCTTTCCGGCTTTTGCCGGTTCATCCGGATAGTTTCCGTTTGCTTGGCTGCACATGGAATGGGGCGTTCTACGTGGATCGCTGCCTTCCAATGGGATGTTCTATCTCATGCGCTTTCTTCGAAAGGTTTAGCTCATTTCTCGAATGGGTGGTTAGGGACGTGTCGGGGATCGAATCGGTAATCCATTACCTTGATGATTTCCTTTGTGTTGGCCCGGCTGGTTCCAACGTTTGTGCTGTCCTCTTAGGGACTTTGCAGCACATAGCGTTACGTTTTGGGGTCCCGTTAGCACCGGAAAAAGACGGAGGGCCCTACGTCCACCATTGTTTTTCTGGGTATTGAGGTAGATTCCATGGGGATGGAGTGTCGATTACCGGCGGACAAGCTTGAAAATCTCAAGGCGAAAGTGCGTGGGACCATTGGCAAGCGCAAGGTGCAATTGAGGCAGCTCCAATCATTATTGGGCAAGCTGAATTTTGCTTGCCGAAAAATTCCAATGGGCAGGGTTTTTTGCCGGCGGTTGTCGGCAGCTACCGCGGGGGTCACGGCCCCCACTCACTTTGTGAGGCTCAACAGGGAGCACAGAGAGGACTTATGGGTATGGCATGAGTTCCTAGAATCCTTTAATGGGCGGGCCTTGTGGATGTCAGGTCCCATCAGTAATTGGGATCTCAAACTATTTACGGATGCGGCAGGTTCTACGTGCTACGGGGCCATTTTCCAAAGAACTTGGAGCGCAGCCCGCTGGCCCCCAACTTGGGTGGAGGCTGGGTTCTTGAAGAACCTGGTCCTTCTGGAATTGTTTCCAATTGTGGTGGCAATGGAAATATGGGGAGAGTCTTTTCGGAACTTGAAGGTGCGGCTGAACTGTGACAACCTAGGTGTTGTACAGGTGATTAATCGTTTGTCGGCCAAGTCTTTGCCAGTGGTTAGGTTGCTGAGGCATTTAGTGTTGCGCTGTTTGAAACTGAATGTTTTTATCTACGCTGTACACTTACCTGGAGTGGACAACACCTTAGCTGACGCACTGTCTCGTTTTCAGTGGGACGGGTTTCGGGAATTGACACCAGACGCGGAGCAGCAGGGGGTTACCTGCCCGGACTGGATGTGGACCGTTGCCTTGGGAGCGCGGCAAGGTGGATCCAAAACTCCGTGAGTAAGGCCACTTGGGACGCTTACACCAAGGTATGGCAAGAATGGCTGGCATGCTTATCTAGGTTAAAAATCAACCCTGTGAGCCGGGAGGTACCTCAGGTGATGCTATACTTTATTAATTTGGGATTCGAGCGGGGCATCTCGGCAGCCGCTGTCGATAAAAAAATGGCGGGTTTGGCCTTTCTTTTTAAGTTGCAGGGTCTGCGAGATCATACAAAAGATTTTTGGGCGAGGCAGGCAGTGAAAGGTTACAGGAAAGGTCACAAGAGGAGAGATGGGCGACGCCCGGTGTCTTTTGACATGTTGCACGGACTATTTAGCCAGATAGAAGGCATTTGCAGTTCAAAGTTTGAAAGCGCTTTATTTTGCGCGGCGTTTACATTAGCGTTCTTTGGGGCGCTGCGGGTGAGCGAACTGGTTAGCCCGTCTAAGCGTGCAAATGGGGGACTGCAATGGGATGATCTAGAGTGTTCAAATGATTCAGTTAGGATTTATATTAAACGGTCAAAAACTGATCAGGCGGGGAAGGGAGTACAAATGGAGGTTTTCCGTATTGCGGGATCACAGATATGTCCGGTAGCAGCGGTGGCAACGTTTAGAGATTTGCGCCCGCGATGTCCAGGCTCATTTCTGATTCATGCGGACGGGTCGTCCTTGTCGAAATTTCAATTTATAGCCCTGTTCAAAAAGTGTTTATCGGCAGCCGGCTATGACCCCACTAGCTACTCGTCCCATTCTTTTCGTATTGGGGCGACTACGGAAGCTGCCAGGGCGGGTCTTGGTTCTGAGGCAGTGAAGCGTATTGGCAGGTGGGACTCAGATAGGTTCAAGCTTTATATCCACCCACATTTATTACAGGCTTGTTGAATGGGGGGTGGTTTTTCTTTCATTTTGGGAATTTAGGGTTAAGGTTTGGTGATTTATTGTTGTGTTATGTCAATCTTGCTTTACAGGTGACTCGGTGGCTCTGGTGTGGATACTGGGCCACTCATTAGTTTTCTGGGGGGCCAAGCGGGCCGACGTTCGGCCGAATGGTAGGCAGCTGGGTATCCCAAGGCAGGAGGCACAGGTAAGGTGGATTGGGTTGTCGGGGATGCTGTGGAACAGGGTAAGGTCAGAGGTTCACAAGTTTGCTCGGTGGGACAGGGCTCCAGATGTCTTATTTTGCATGTGTGGGGGAACGACATGGGGGTTAGGTCCATGAGGGATCTTATCCGAGATATAAAATGTGATGTTTTACGCTTACAGGCGGCATTTCCTGGGATGGTGATAGTATGGTCGGACATGGTGGGGAGGAGGTCATGGCGCTGGGCTTTGTCTGATAAAAAGGTGGATAGGGCCCGTGTAAAAGTAAACAAGGAGGTCAGCAGGTTTGTTATGAGGAATGGGGGTGTGACCATACGGCATAGGGAGTTGGAGTTGGATACCTGGAGGTACCTTAGGAGCGATGGGGTTGCATCTTAATGATGTGGGCACTGATCTTTGGGCGCTTGGTTTGCAGGAGGGGGTACAGCGAGCTTTGAAGGTGTGGAGGTGCCCGCAAGGGTAAGGTTTTACCCCTTGCGGGCGGTGGCAGTGGTTTGGGTCTGTGAGGAGGAGGAGATTGATGGTATGGAGAGATAACATGGTTGGTACCCATATATAATATGGGCTGTTTTATGTACCTTCTGGTTACGAGGGGTTAACCAGGAAGGGGAAAAGTTAGGTCACTGAGAAGGTTGGGTACTGTCTCACAGTCTGGGGTTAGCGACTGGAGGCCTTAAAAAGTTTACGAGTTTTTATGCAGTGACCTGTGGGTGTGTTCCCCTCCTAGACTCCAATAAGTTCTGAGAAGTTATTATTAAAAGTTATTTAAAAAGTTATTTATAAATGTTATTTATTGATTTTATATTTTATTAATAAAAGGCCGGCAAGGCCATTTACTCCACCACCTTGTCACGTCATTTGTGGGAGGTTTTAGAGGGTAATTGTTATAAGGGGTAGCTCTTAGGACTGAAGTTAAGTCCTTCACAGGTCATGTGGTATCACTGCAATCATCAGGATCAGGAGAATTTACTTTGGGTTGTTCTTTGGTGGAAGGTTATGGTAATAGCAAAGAAATATACAGCTGAATTTAATATTTTTTATTTTTACTATTTTGGGACAGTTTTTCTTTGATAATAAAAAAAAAAAAATTAGGAGATATCTATTACCATTTACCACCAATTTGTCTTGAAAAACACGCAGTATAATTCACCTGGATGCACAAAGTAGTTGTGATGGTATGTACAGTTTTAGTAACACGCGTCACAGTTGCAAAATTGTGCTTAGACATTAAGATTTGTTTTACCCTTAGGTGCGAAGGGGTTAAAATCGCTCTGTAACTGCACTGCATTGGTACTGTGGTAAAATGTGATCCGGTGCAGGTAAATGCACTGTGTTTGTGATTTGTGTTTGTGGTGCCCTTAGGATTATATTGACACCCTCAGCGTGTTTTGATATGAGAAACGCATACAGAACGTGGGTTTTCCACGGTGCGTTCTGGTGTGAACGGGCCCTAACAGAAAGCACAGAAAGCCGACAATGCAGCTGCTATTTGGCCTCATTCACACAGCATTCTTAAGCTTACATTCGTGTGAAGGATCATGTTTGCCCACATGGGAAACACAAATGCTCCATGTATCCACGTGCAAAAAATCCCAATCTTGTCTACTGAGACATGGCTGCACAGACACAGCCGCTGCTCCCAATTTGACATGCATGCGGTTCCTAATGCGTGTAGGTGCACCAGCATAGATGTCAAACTGGGAGCAGCGTCTGTGTCCGTGCAGCTGCTGCATCCCAACAGAAATAAATGGAATAAATGGAATTGTTTGCACACAGATGTACGGAACATTTATGTACCCTGTGCGTGCAAATACGGCCCTTCAAACAGATGTACGCTTAAGTATCCCCATGTGCATGTGCATGAGGCCTTAAGGATGATTGTGGAATGAGGCAGTGGATTAGCACTGTCAGTCTGAAACAGGATGATAGTGCTGTTCTTGGCTGGTTACCCAGGTAAGACGC
The DNA here is from genome assembly GCF_042186555.1 of Aquarana catesbeiana. Lineage (NCBI taxonomy): Eukaryota > Metazoa > Chordata > Amphibia > Anura > Ranidae > Aquarana > Aquarana catesbeiana. The sequence goes on from NC_133327.1 coordinate 61,662,510, forward strand.
TTTGAAACAAACTGAAAAACAGGTTTTCTGTTTACATACACCTTAAGGATTAGCATGAGGGGGTGAGGGAAGGAGGAGGTAGAGCAAGCAGTAACCGAAGAGTTAGGTGTATTCAGAGAAACAAGAATTTAGGTAGCCAAGTTTCTCAAACTGAAATGGCCTAAGGTATCTGCTATCTATTGACAGCACTGGGATTAGATAAACATTTTCCGTTAGGTTAAGGAAAGCTTTCACCCATTTGAAATGTACGCTATATTGTCAAAAGTGTTGGGGCACCTGCCTTTACATGCACATAAACTTTAATAGCATCCCAGTTTTAGTCCATAGGGTTTAATGGTGCACAAAGCACCATTAAACCACGGATGAGCAAGTTTGGGGTGGAGGAACTTAACTGGCCTGCACAGTTCTGACCAGATAGAACACCTTTGGGATGAATTAGAGCGGAAACTGTGAGCCAGGCCTTCTCGTCCAACATCAGTGCCTGACCTCACAAATGCGCTTCTAAAAGAATGGTCAAACATTCCCATAGACACACTCCTAAACCTTGTGGACATCCTTCCCAGAAGAGTTGAAGCTCTTATAGCTGCAAAGGGTGGGCCAACTCAATATTGAACCCTACGGACTAAGACTGGGGTGCCATTAAAGATCATGTTTGTGTGTAAAGGCAGGCGTCACAATACTTTTGACAATGTAGTGTATTATTTTCTGTCTCCTCCTCCCTCGCTTTAACAAAATTGCTGAAAGGGCTCATTCACACTTGTGGGTGGTAAAAATGCACCACTGAGTTGTGTCTTTACAGCTCCTCTATAACCCCTTCCCACCTTTAATATGGTCTGTGCATCTGATGGACAGGAAGGATCAGCCAATCATGTGACTACTGTGATTGGCTGTCACAGTCATCACATGTTTGGGAGCTGGTCCCACCGACTCCCAATCATTAGTACAGACTGAGAGCTGTCTTTGACAACTCAGTCACTATGCTGGGAGTGGACAATAAGCGCACTCTCAGCACAGAAAGCTCTGCCGCCCATGGATGCATATGTGCTACAGCCCATCCTCCTTGCCATCGTAGGTGCGCATTATGCGGTTACAATACATTACAGGTTAAGCTGCAAAGGCAGCAGCCGAAAGTGTACACATGCTGCAGCCATACTGCATCCGTAGGGAAGATGTTCCTCTGCAACCTTTGTAGGTGTCACAGGACAGGAGAGGCAGCTATCATACTTCACTTCCAGTGATCTTCCATGGCCATCTTGGCTAAGGGTAATGCTAATATATAGCAGTGCCCTACCCAGGTTTGGTGTGCATATGTACGAGTGAATATTGTAGGGGGATGAACCCCCATCTGGCAGGGACAGAGTACTAGAGCACAATGACTGCAAAGGTGTCAGTGCGTTGCCTGACCATAAAACACAACAGTGCTACAAAAAGGGTATGCCACTTGTCCCCCCCTCTATACCTGGCTATCACAGTAAGAAGTATTGGAAGGCTAACAACAGTCATAAACAAGGCCAAGGATAAATCCAAGGAAAAAAACAAGCTTAACTTACCGACCAGCCTGTAGACTTGGTTGTCTACGGGCTGGTCGGTAAGTTAAGCTTGGTTTTTTCCTTGGATTTATCCTTGGCCTTGTTTATGACAGAGTATTAGAGCCAGGGAAATTACCCTGACTCTACTCCAGTGCGAGTAGGAGGACACCGCTGTGTGTTGTAGTCAGCACTCATATCTACTACACAGGTGTCGCCACTCGCTCCAGACCGTTTTGAGCCATCACCGTGTTAGTTACCTGTCAACCCCTCACTTCTCCAGCAGATGCCACCCCGGGAAGACCTTTTCAGTAATGTGTCCACTGTGCCTGAGCATACTCCACTGCACAACTGTAAAAACCCTGCTCAGAACTAGCAGCACGAAAACCAACATACAACATCAGGACTTATCTGATCAATAGGGTCTGAAGAGGCGGCCACATTTCAGCCATTTGTTTACTATTACCAGCCCTTTTTGCACTGCTTTACAGAGTAATCCTGTATATGTATTATGTCATGTGTTATAATGATCAGACATCTGAAATACTATTTAAAACAAAAATAAAAAGTAAATTATAAAAATTCTTTCTGAGAAAACTGCTACACCAGGATACTTACCCCCAGAGGGTTCTACACTGGTTATCACTATAGTATCCGGCAGTGAAGCATACACATCCATATTCTTCAAAACGTTTGTATAATTTGTGGCCAAAGCGGCATCAGGGAAGCTTATTTCAATCTCAACTTCATAGCTGGCCATATCCTGGCTGGCTGCAATGATAGAAAAACTGATAAGGTTGTATAAATAGTAAAGTGCATTAAATAGGAAGTTGGTTTGCAATGATATGTGTACATGGGGGCACCACTACTAAAAGTGTAAGGTCACCTGTTCAGAAAAGATGAACACCATATCCCCTCCCCACCCCCCAGTCCCTGCTGTACTTACCTATGTGGGCAATGAACTGTCTTCTCTCTCTTCTTTGTGCAGTGCTTTCAGCACAAATCAGAGTGATACTTTGTGCTGGCGCTGACCAATCAAATTTGCTCTGATCTGTACCAGTAGCACTGCAGGGAGAAGAGGAGGGGAATTCAGATCCCTCGACCACTGCACCTCTTGGACACTAACAGCTCAGTATTTTTGAAAGTAAGTACAGCGGGGACCAAGGGGGGAAACACATTTTCATTTTTTCTGAAAAGGTTAAATACCCTTTAAATATCCAGGCTCTGCTTTCTATTTTGCAATGTAACACAATGACTGTGCATTATTTCTCTTCTCACTGCATGTCTATGAGTCAGGCCAACTGGCCAAAAACATTGCTCTCTCTATGTGGCTGATATATTATCTCAACAATTGTTAAATAAGACCTGAACTCTGGAAGTCATGGTTAAAAAAAGCTAAACAGTGTGTAAAGGACTAGTCCCCATAATTTTCTGTGGTCCCTTTGCAGCTCATCCTTTTCCCTTTAATGACTTGCCATGCCTTATTCCATTATGTGTTTCTGTGTGATTGCAACCATCTTGGAACCAGGGTCTTGATTTCTCATGTTAGAGCTGTCACCCTGATGACCAGTGATCTGATGACTCAAAAAGCATCAGACAGGTGGAAAAAAAAATATTCCACAAAATGATTGAAGCTGTAGCAGGGAGATTCTTGCACTGTAGGTCCTCAGGTACAACTTCATCTCCAGTAAAGAGAACAATGAGCAGCACACTAGTAACCAGAGTCCTTTTAAATCCATCAAATTTCACTCCATATCTGCAGAGGCCAACAAGACGAGGCAGCAGTGCCTTAGTTCTCGTACTGCAGATATACAGCTATGAGGCTCAAGCCATGGGAGTGCCTAGGCACAGAAAGTGTGCTTCTATTTTCAGGAGAAATTCCAGGCAACGCATTTTTCAGGGTGTATGCACACTGGCTTAAAGTATGCTGCTTCTACAGGAGTTTTGCATTTCGCCTGTGGAAGCAGCTCAATGTTATCATATGTGTCCATGCACATTAGGAGATTTAAAGGCATATTTTAGGCTCAACATTTAGAGGCAGAATAAAAACCCTTCTGTTTTGCGTTTTTGAGAGCCGTTTTCTGGCAGAAAACAAACAATGAATGTGCCTAAGCGCTTCTAAAAACCTCTAAACTCTAACTTCCTGTACAAAAACGCTCTATATGAGCATTTTTTTTGCCAAGGGAACTGCCTTTTTTTTTAAAGTCTAGTGTGCATGGACCCTCAGGATTAAGGATAAGCTCCGGCGTGTTCGCACACTCCGCGTGCCGAGCCCGCCAGGAAGTCGGCACGGCGCTGCGCTAATCACAGGCAGTGAGATATTTCCCGTTCTCTGCAGCCGCACATCAGGAAAATGTCTCACTGCCTGTGATTAGCGCAGCGCCGTGCCAACTTCCTGGCGGGCTCGGCACGCGGAGTGTGCGAACACGCCGAAGCTCATCCTTACTCAGGATATTGCTTAGGCACAACTAGCATTATTAGATATCCCATATATCAGATCTTTACTTTTTGAGTTTGGGTCCACCTAAATTGAAGGGGAACTAAACTCTCTCAATCAATACTGACTATTTTAAACCATGTGCTTCTTGCCTTAGTAAATAGATAGGAAAGTATAATATATTTACTTGCGTTAAACTTTTTTTTATATTTCTTCAGTGTCTTCCTGGTTTTTGACCTAGGCAAATGTGTCATACATTCCAGGAGTCTTCAGGAGAGGAGGAGGGGTTTTCTCAACTAAGCACACCCACCTGCTTGCATGCCTGAGCATGATGGATACCAGGAAGTAAATGTTACATGAATCATCTGCCCTTACTCAAGATGGCCATGGCCAGAAATGCAAGGGGTATTTTTCAAAGTGATTTATTAGCAAATTAAAGCATGGAGACCTGATTGATGGGCGAGTTTTCATTGAATTTTAAAAATGAATTAAATAGCATTTTTGGTTTGTGAGTGCTCAGATGCAGTGCATTTCTGTTTTAAGTTTTAGTGATTCATTGTCAGAAATCTTATCTTTGAAGTGCAATTTAAAATGTAATAGCAATTTCTAGACATTAGAGATAAAATGCATATGAAGCCACCTCAATTTGCATGTAGGAAAAGTGCGCTATATAAATCCTGAATAATAATAATAATAATAATGAACTCCTTTACCTGCGCGCTTCTCTCGATGGAAAGAAATGTGAGTGTTGTCATACAGACGGAGCATCTGGAACAACATATGTGAAATGCAAGTTGTTTTTGTTCACCAACATTTAATCATTTAACAGTAGAAAGATTAAAAAAACAGAACACCAAATGAGAGTGTTGAGTTTATGTAGAGTGTCACATAACGCAGTTCACACAGCAAAGCATTACCTTCAAAACAGAAAAGAATGTCTGTCTGTTTGGGAAGGAGGACTCTGTCTGCAGGTACATAATTTGTTTGCTACTCCCCCCACGTCTTTAGATTGCACCTGTGTCCAGACATAACATATACTTAACCTCTTAAGGACCGAGCCTCTTTCTGAGATTTGGTGTTTACAAGTTAAAAACAGGTTTTTTAGCTAGAAAATTACTTAGAACCCCCAAACATTATATATTTTTTTTTCTAACGCTCTAGAGAATAAAATGGTGCTTGTTGCAATACTTTGTCACACCGTATTTGCGCAGCGGTCTTACAAGCGCACTTTTTTTTGTAAAAAATACATTTTTTGAATTAAAAGATAAGACAACAGTAAAGTTAGCCCAATTTTTTTTTTATTGTGAAAGATAATGTTACGCCGAGTAAATTGATACCCAACATGTCACGCTTCAAAATTGCGCCCACTCGTGGAATGGTGACAAACATTTACCGTTAAAAATCTCCATAGGTGAAGTTTAAAAAATTCTACAGGTTGTATGTTTTGAGTTACACAGGAGGTCTAGGGCTAGAATTATTGCTCTCGCTCTAACGATCGTGGTAATACCTCACATGTGTGGTTTGAACACCGTTTTCACATGCGGACGCTACTCACATATGCGTTCGCTTTTGCACACGAGCTCGGCGGGACGGAGCGCATTTACAATTTTTTTTTTCTTATTTATTTTACCTTTTATTTTTTATTTTTCACTGTTCTTTTAAAAAAATAAATTGTGTCACTTTTATTCCTATTACAAGGAATGTAAACATCCCTTGTAATAGAAAAAAAACCATGACAGGACCTCTTAAATATGAGATCTGGGGTCGAAAAGACCTCAGATCTCACATTTACACTAGAATTCAATAAAAAAAATAAAAAATAAAAAAAAGTTGTCATTTGAAAAAAATATATAAAAATGTCCCTTTAAGACAGTGGTTCTCAACTCCTGTCCTCAGGACCCACTAACAGGTCAGGTTTGCAAGATAACTGAAATACAACACAGGTGATAGCATTTGCTGCTCAGTGATTGCAGTATTCTAGTCTGCATCTCGACAAGGTAATACTTAAAATCTGGCCTGTTAGTGGCTCCTGAGGACAGGAGTTGAGAACCACTGCTTTAAGAGCTATGGGCAGCAGTGACGTTTTTACGTCGCTTCTACCCTGCAATGATATGGAGATGGGTGGGGGCCATCTTCCCCTCACTCGTCTCCATACCACACAGGAAAAAGAACCCGATCGCCTCCGCCGCTGCCGACAGCTTCGGTAACAACGATACTCCTCTTCAAAGTAGCGACGTAAAAGGACGGCGGGCGGTCCGTAAGTGGTTAATGAGCATAAAAAGAGCTGTAAGAGCCAGTCCACACCACTTGCGGTGTGGGAAGTGCACATTTCCATGCACAATCCTGTGTGCGTTTTCCACACCGCACAGGAAAGAGCTGCACTCTTTAGATGAGCGTGGGTGCCATTAATTGTTAATGGCACCTCTAACACATCTAATGCATAGCTCCCAAGGGACTGTCCCTGATTTGGAGCAATGTCCCTCTGTCCCTCATTCCTCCTCATTTATCCCTCATTTATCCTCCCGCTTTATCCTCATTTATCCCTCATTTTGGTCTGATCTATATAGATGTATACAAAATGTACTTTTTATCTATCAAAAAGTGCTTCCCAGCACTAAACCTTTCATCTGATTTCTAAATTGCTGCATTTGTAAATTCCAAAAGCCAATATAAAGGAATAGTAGTGGTAAAAAACCCACTTGTGGGTTTAACCAATCTTGTTTTTTTTTTTGTACAATTCTCCTTTAAGGGGGCGTGGCAAGGGGTGTGTCCTATGCCTACATACTTTTGCTGCTAGGTGTTCCTCATTGCCATCTCAAAAAGTTGGGAGGTGTGCTAATGCACGTATGCGGCCACCAAAACACATGTTATTTTAAACAGTTTCTGCTGACCACAGTACATTTACTGCTTGCTTTGAGCAGCTGGGGTATCACCTGATCACTATGCGATCACATGATCACAATGTAAACACACCTGTTACGTATGGGTTTCATTCATAACAGCTGAGCTTAGTAACGTGATGCTGTAATTGGCCCACAGCTATCACAAAGTACCTGGGCCAATGACAGAAGACATTGCTGTTACAGTGACCATCACTGTAACAGCAATCAAAGTCAAAGAAAACAAAAAACCTTGATCACCCACCCAGAGTAATACCCGGTTACAAAGGTGACACTGAACTATTATTATGAAGTATGTAAAAAAAAAAATGTAAATAAAGAAATAAATGTTAAAACATAGAATAAAATTATATATTTTTTATATATAATTATATACATATTTTTTAACATACTGTCACTAGTTGATATCCTTGATCACCATGGTCCACACCAGTCATATTATGATGCTGTTCTGCACTTGTGACAATATGTAAAAACAATTGTGAAAAAAAAAACTTTATTACATTTCTTTATTTGTCAAAAAATTGTGACAAAATATTACAACTTAAAAAAACTTGCCACGCCTTACTGTAAATACCTCAGACAGTGTACTTTCCAAAAAGGGGCCATTTGAGGGATATTTGTACTGTCCTGGCATTTTAAGGGCCTCAAGAAATGAGATAGGCCGTCAGTACTTCAGGATTGATTAATTTTCAAATATATACACTAGACAAGCTGTCCCTAACCAGCAGAGGTTCTGTCCCTGAACTAATCACTTGCAAAATGCGCGGCAAAGGGGGACAATACTGTTTATTAGCACTACCCACATCAAAGATGGCGGTGGAAGTCAGCCAGGGCAGCAGCGTCCAACCTGACAGTTGCTCTGCTGATGACATCTACAGAACCCTTAGAGGAATATGGGTTCCCTCTTGTCCTCCGTTCTGTCTGCACGGCAGTTACCCAACAGTGCCCCCTTTGCTGGGAGCCAAGAGGAGGATCCAAGATTGACCGTGCACCACTGCACAGAGCGGGGAGTATAACATGTTTATTATTTAATTAATTTAAATTATGTCTTTAGTAACAATTTAATGTCATGTTTATTTCTTACTTGCTACCCATGATTCCAAATGGAATCTTACCCTTTGGCCTCATTCACACAGGGCAATTATACCTGTGCCATGTTTTATTGGCACGGGGAAGCACAAGTGTTGTCTGCATCCTTGTGCTGGCAGTCCAATTGTTGTCTACGGTGCGGGTGCACGAGCCCAAATAATCCCTGGATGCACCTGCATGAATGTTTCTTCAGGAGTAGCATCTATGTCCATGCAGCCACTGCGTCCCAATTGCAAGCTATGGGACTGCCTCATGGGGATGCACACAACACCAGTGCATCCCTGTGCCATAAATAGGGGCCTGCACTGGGCACAGATGTAATCACCCCATGTGAAAGAGGCCTATTCCTGTAAGGCCTAATTCACACAGGGTGTACAAAACCATATGTCTGTGGAGGACCACGTGTACCCGCTCAGTGATACAAAGGTGTTCCGTCCTGGGTAGTCCCATTCATGTCGATTGATACGCAGCGTCTGCATGGACACAACGGCTGTATTCTAACATGACACCCGCTTGGGTGCAAGTGCATGCAGGTCCCTAAGCACACACTGCCGGCTTTTAGGGACACAACAGATGTTCCAATTGACATGATTTTTGGGACACAACGGGTGCCTCATTTCACATGAATGGCACTGCCTGCATGGAGATGCATGGCCAACCTGTGCATCCTTGTGCGAGAAAACATGGCCCTTCACACTGGTGTACAGTATTATACTCCCTGTGTGAATGAGGCCTTATAATGATATTTTCCTTCTAGTGACCGGTTGTGACAAGCATGTTATTTGTATTGTGCACTTACAGATGGTACTAAATGGCCTTCAAAATCTTTTTCCGATAAGACGCTGGTTGCTTGCCATGAGAGACATAAAAATAGATACATAATTGATGGCAGTCCTGTCATTCTGCTGTAGGTTGCTAAAAGAAAAGAGAAAATTATTACATAAATATTGAAGGACTGATCATGAAACACAGTGAAAATGTTGTTTATGATTGCTTAGTATGTAGGCAGGTGGCCTACTGGATGTTTAGTTAGCTTCAGCTGCCCAGGTGGGGGGGGGGGAGGAGAAGTTAATGGCTTACCGCCTTCCTTGTGTGTGTTCTTTGGCTTTTTGCTGAGGTCCAGCCTCCGTCCCAGGTTGTATAAAAGAGGATAAAGTCTGGATCCCGAGGGGAGTCGGTACCTAAAGAGAAGAAGGGACATCTGCAAGAGTTCTCTGGGACCTGTGGTCCAGCACTGAATGCCAACTCACCAGGACATTCCAAGAATGGACTATTCCCAACATTACTACATCTGTTCACATAACTGGGGGCAGCCTCAGTCAGGTACAGTTAGGTTGAGAACACTTATGCATGTTATACTGTACGTGTTTTACTGAACTCTCAGTAAAGCCTTTCAACTGCACTAAGCCTAGTCTGAAGTTATTAAAGGGGTGCATGTCGGGTGGTGTATTCCTAAAGAACCTACTGTAGTTTGTAATAGCACTTTGGGGTATTTGTCACACTACTAAAAAAGGTGAACTCACAAGGCAAAGTAGTGGAGGTACCACGGGTAACCGTGCAGAAGTACAGCTACAGCAAACAGTCATTTGGCGTGGTACCTGGTTAGGTGACAGGTCCTCCGGTAGTGACAGGGTCTGATCTCTCCCTAGCTGTCCATCTCCAGTCACCAGGAACAGACTAGCATCACATGCATGGGGCCTGCTATGTGCTCGGGGGATTCCATTCTGTTACTGGGAGCGAGATGACAGAGGTACGCTGGACTGGTGGAGTGGGCAAGGGTTCTGTATGTCCTTCCGACTGCAACACATACATCTATTCAAGTGTATAGTTACTTGCGATAAAACATATTAAGGAGGAACTCCGTTTATTAGTGCTACACACAAGTGGCTCCTCTCTAAGCCGGGCACTGCCCTAATGTTAGATTCTTCATGACTGCAGCCTCCGCCTGGTCCGGGCATTGGTGAGTGTTACCTCACATGCACAGCCAGATCCCACCCACAACTAATCGGCAGCCCACCACATGCACCTGAATACCACCATACTACCATGGCTGTAGTTTTTTGGAACTTGCCCAGGCTTGCCCAGTGATAGTTCATGTGAGCTGCGCATGTCTACTTCCTGATTGGCTTCTGCAAAAGGTACCCTTATCGGCTTGGCAGAGACTTTGATAAGCGGTGCATATAGCAAGTGATCCCGGAATGGTGCTCGGGTCCTCCATTTGCGTGCTATGAGCCATCATGCCCAGACAGCAGCTTCCATGGAAGAATCCAGCCACCACCAATGCCGGGGTTCACTACATGCCTGCAGTCGGGTTTGCCCAATGTCACACGGGCACCCATGAGTCATCTGCCCCACCTGTCAGATGACGGCTGTCCCTCCTTCACCTACAGACTAGCTGTCCTCAATGCGAGGTGCTCCTATTCCTACCTATGTCTGAGGTCGAGCCTCCAGTAACACTCGACTCCAAGTGTCTACCTGTGATTCCCGGGGGCACCAGATTCACTACTTTCCAGGAACCTCTTGTTAAGATGCTTTGGCGACACCGCAAGACCTTCCTGGGATGCAGATCACTTTATCTGTTCTAAAGTAATACAGTAAAACCTTAGATTGCGAGCATAATTAGTTCGGGAAACATGATTGTAATCCAAAGCACTTGTATATCAAAGCAAATTTCCTCATAAAAAATTATGAAAACTCAGATGATTCGTTCCACAACCATTTATTCATAGGTCTTTCAGTTTATAGTCCATATAAAAAGTTTATAGTAATGTGACCAGGGTGTGTAACCATAAAATATCCATCCACAAATGGCAGCCTCCACAAGGGGATTAGAAGCAAAATCCAGCAGGAGCCATAGAGTATAAAAGAGAAGAGAGGCACCTCTAAGTGTAGCAACATGGTTACATTTAATGAAGGTACAACATTTAGCAACTCACATGATTGATGATTAAAAGAGGCACATCTAAGTATGCAGACATCTGGGGTAAAACTTTCCATATAGACTTTCCTCCGCACCGCCAGCTCTCACCACTGTCAGTCAGCAATTGTGACCGGGAAGACTACTCTGCAGTAAAGCGATCTGAAAGCGAGCCTTGAATCGCTCGTGAAGCGCAGAGTGGAAGGGATGACGTAGATGGCAGTACGTAGGACGGTCTATGTGGACAGCTCGCATACTAAGTTATGCCTATTTTAATCATCAACCATGTGAGTTGCTAAATGTTGTACCTTCGTTAAATGTAACCTTATTGCTACACTCAGAGGCGCCTCTCTTCTCTTTTATACTCAGTTGTGACTTGACGCTACTTGTATATCAAGACATCGCTTGTTTATCAAGTCAAAATGTATTTAAAAATGTAGCTTGTCTTGCAAAACGCTCTCAAACCAAGGTTTTACTTTATGTGGTTAGCACTTCCACCTAGCGGCACTAGGGTTGTCAGTTCAAATCCCAACCACGGCACTACCTGCACAGTTTGCTTGTTCTCCCTGTGCTTGCGTGGGTTTCCTCCCACACTCCAAAGACATGTTAGTAGGTAAACTGACCCCAGTATGTGTATGTATGAATGTGAGTTAGTGATCCTAGATTGTAAGCTCCTTGAGGGCAGAGACTGATGTGAATGTACAATATACTGTATATGTAAAGCGCTGTGTAAATTGATGGTGCTATATAAGTACTTGTAATAAATGAATAAAGTAACACAAATTACAGTATATTTTCTGCAATTTTTTTTCTTTGATCCTCAACTCTCATTCCTAGACCATGTACTAGTAGAGGACAGAGAGACCAGGACAAAAATCCCAGCTGTATCCAAATAGCCTCTATACCACATGAAATCGCACTGCAAAACGGATTCAACTCGCAGGAACCTAGTGTGAACCCAGGGCCTGCCCCTGCTCCCTCCTCATTGGCTGTGATTGACAGCAGCAGGAGCCAATGGCTCCTGCTGTTGTCTCTCAGCCAATGAGGCAGAGACCCAGGAGAACAGCTGCTGTGATGCAAATCTTTGGATCAGGCTCAGGTAAGTATTGGGGGAGCTGCATACCGCAAGTTTTTTTACCTTTGCATGAAGGTACAAAACCTTTAGCCTTCACAATCACTTTAAGGATTGGTAAGGTGCAATATATTACATCAGTTCATATCTGACCGCCCATAGAGGAGAGCGGCTGTGCAAAAACAGAAGCGGACTCAGCGGGGATCAGCAAACAGATACCACACGCAGGAGGCAGACTAATGGCAGAATCCACCCCCTGTGGAAGGGGCCTATGACAAATAATATCAAAGTAGGATGTGTGGCAGGTTATTTATGTCATCACAAATTATAAAAGAATATAAATTTAGGTGGGGGGTGTGAAGCCTCTCTCCCTGATGGTCTCAATGACTTTTTGCCCATTTTGAACTTCTTAACTAGGATAAAGTCTTTAAGCAGACCTCATTAGTGAAAGATATGCCCCTTGCAGTTGAGACATCAGTTATCACTGATAAGAGGCAAAGAGGAGCTCATCTATAAGGAAAGCAGTGGCGACCCAACCATACGGGGCGCCCGGGTGCCGCCCCCCCCCCCCCTGTAGTCACCAAAATTTTTTTTAAAAAACGGCCCCTTTAAGAAAAAAAAAAAGGTCCTTCAACTAAGTGCACTGTGTTCGGGTGCCAGACACAGTGCACTATGGGAAGCGCCACGTCAATGCAACCAAAGCGCCGAGTAGCTTCCGCCCATAGAATCACTACGGGCGGGAGCATTGTTGTTTAAATCTAGAGGTTACTCCTGGGTTTTGTAGAACAGACAAAAAATGGAAGTGACTTCAGCAGCTCCGTTCTTCGGCCCGAGCGGAGCTGCTGGAAGGTAGGGAGGAAGAGACTGAGAGCGCGCCAGGCAGCATGAGGTATTCAGTTCAAAGGCAATCACAGATCACTCAGGGGAGTCAGGACTAAGAGACCACTACCCCAGGATTTTTTATATTTAGATGCAAATGTTGTGGGAGCCTCTCTTTTTTTAATGTTGGGCTTATAGTGTGCTGCAGACAGTAATGCTAGTCAGTAAATAAAGTACTGAATAGTACTTTTAAAATTAAAAAAAATCACTGCTCATTTAAAAATTAAGTTTTTCACAAACTTTTTTTTTTAAATTGATGGCCCCCAGGGCAGGACCCGGACCCCTATAACTAGTGTTTGCCCAGTTACTTGCATATAAGTCTTCAAAATGGGCACTTTTAATTTTTGACATTCAGGTCCCATTGACTTTAATGGGGTTCGCTATTCGAGTCCGAACTTTCGCAGTGTTTGGAAGTTCTGAACCGAACAGGGGTCCGTTTGGCCCTACCCTATAGGGCAGTACTCCAACATGATAACAACCCCAAACACACCTCCAAGATGACCACTACCTTGCTAAAGAAGCTGAGGGTAAAGGTGATGAAGCATGTCTCCAGACCTAAACCCTTTTGAACATCTGTGGGGCATCCTCAAATGGAAGGTGGAGGAGCGCAAGGTCTCTAACATCCACCAGCTCTGTGATGTCATCATGGAGGATTGGAAGAGGACTCCAGTGGCAACCTGTGAAGCTCTGGTGAACTCCATGCCCAACAGGGTTAGAGCAGTGCTGGAAAATAATAGTGGCCACACAAAATATTGACACTTTGGGCCCAATTTGGAAATTTTCACTTAGGGGTGTACTCACTTTTGTTGCCAGTGGTTTAAACATTAATGGCTGTGTGTTGAGTTGTTTTGAGGGGACAGCAAATTTATACTGTTATACAAGATGTACACTCACTACTTGACATTGTAGTAAAGTATCTTTTCTTCAGTGTTGTCACATGAAAAGATATAATAAAATATTTACAAAAATGTGATGGATGTACTCACTTTTGTGAGATACTGTATATATATGTCACTATGGAATACAAGATGGACTGTTTTGAATGAAACGTGTCTTTGCTGTATACAAGATATGACATCTCTGTCATTGCAATACCATGTATTGTGACAATTTACTCAATTATGCTGTAAAACCATCATTGTCTTTGGAAATAAAGAATGTATTAAAAAAAATAGTCAACACATACAACAAAATCACCCCAAACCTGTTCCTAAATATACAAATAGTGCTTCTCTATAGCCAAAGGTACAACAACTGCCTAACACTTCCAAAAATGTTTTAATTCACGTAACAGACTCATAATAGTTCTCTCACCCCACACAAATTTGGAGGTCAGAAATCTAGTACTAAGAAAAGGCTGAATCAAATGCTTAAGGAATTCCCCTATCAAGGCTAACAACAAAAGTGATGTCCCTTTAGAGCACAATAACACCACCATATCTTATAATGTCCCTATATCCAACAAGTCTGGTCTGTAGTTATTGAAAAACATGTAAAAGAAGATCTATGTACTGCATATTTGTGAGAAGTCATGTGATCCAAGCAAAACTTAAAAGGTGCCCTCATAGTCAACACCACCAGTATCGTACCTTTTTAAGGAATTACCTCAAACAAACTATTTGAAAGAAAAATGAAAAATACACAGAGGGAAGCTGCACATAAAAAAAGTACTCAGAACTCCCTTCGGTTGGATTGGCCTCTGGTGGCGCAATAAGGGACCGATCCTGGATCATTACCTTAGGATAAGACTAAAATTGAGGGACTTTCCTTACCTTTTTGATGCTGGACCATGTCAGGAGCAAGTGCGGCTCATTCTGTTTCTTCATCCTTAGTAAGTGGTTCCCTTCCCTCTACCTCGCCTCCCTTTTCACCCCTTTCCCTCACTTTTTCAAACACACACCCCCACAGAGAGGGAAGAGGCAATGACACATTCTGGCAAAGTCAAGAAAAGTGACTAATTTCCTTACTCATTTTCAGCCACCTGTATTGCATTTTGATTTTGTACGTGGTCATGTCCAAGTGTTATTTGCTGGATGAATAAGGATTTTGTGACCTGAATCTACTTACTATGACATTCATAAACTGTGATCCATACTTATGAATGTGTTTTTTTTTTTTTGGAAGATCTTTACCACACCCACGTTAAGGTGGTCTGATTTTTCTCTTGTTTCTCTTATGGTTTGTAAATTTTCTTTAGTTTTCTCTTTTTGTCAAATGCTGGAAAACCTACAAAGACAAATCTAAAACTCCAGTCGAATCCAAATCCTTTCTTTTGGATGATAGAGAAAAAGAGATTTATTTATTAGAAATATTAAAAGATCTTTATTCTGAACTTTGTTCTTAAGCCAATGGATCTTTTATCAAGACATTCTATCTTTTTATTTGCTCTGAATTACAGACCACGGCAAATTTGAAAACCTAGTCAAATCTAAATCATATTTTTGGGATGACAGTGAGAAACAAATTTATTAGGTTTATTAAAGGATCTTTATTCTCATGCCAAGGGATCTTTTATCGAGCCTTTCTATCATGTTGCTTACTCTGAATTACAGACAACAACAAATCTGAAAATCTGGTTGGATCCCTTCTTTGGGAAGATTGGTAGAAACTGATTTTTTATTAGACATAAGATCTTTACTCTAAAAACAACACCACAAAGATGGAATTAAAAACTGTATATAATCTTCACATTACACACACTTCTGGAAGACCAAAATCTTAATTTTACCCTATACATAGCAAGGGATCTTTTATCAAAGCATTCTATGATGTTGCTTACTCTGAACTACAGACAAAGGCAAATCTGAAACCCCAATAGAGTCCAAATCCTATCTTTGGGATGATAAAGAGAAACAGATTTTTTTTTTTAGGATTATTAAAAGATCTTTATTTTGAACTTTATCCTCATGCCAAGGGATCTTTTATTGAGACTTTGTCTTGTTACTTACTTCTAAATTACAGACAGCAACAAACCTGAAACCCAAATTCTATCCTGTCTTTGGGCCGATAGAGAGAAATCAATGTTTTAATAGACGTTACAAGATTTATTCTTTATATTTACATCTTTATTCTAAAAACACTGTAATCTTCACATTTAACACACTACTCTAAGACCAAAATCTTTGTTTTACCTATCTCATTCCAAGGGATTTTTTATGAACGCTTTCTATCATGTTGCCTACTCTGAATTACTAAACTTGTAAGATTGGAGATAGAGCTAACAGTAAGAATAATAAACTATAATCTCACAGTTAATGATAAACGAGGCTTCAAATAAACTGATGGAAAAAAAAAATCATATTGAAATTATACGAGGTGATAGGAGAGGAAGCATTATCATACAAAACTTTGACAAAAATGACTATGAATAAAAAAAACCTTTTCAACTTCTATCAGATCTACACAAGCCTCTCCGCTATCCCAGTACAAAAAATAGCTGTAAACATCACTGGAAATTGACAAAGCCCTTATGGGTATAAATATATAAAAAAGAAAAAAGAAAACCACATTTCTATCATATACCCTAAATGTATCAGGATACAGACATTCCTCCAGATGGATCAGCCTCACCAGTCTGTCAGAAAATATCAATTTTTTACAACCTATTGTTACTTCCCTCCACACATACATATGTGATTCCAGGCATCTATTGGAAATACTGAAACTATACACATGGTAACCAATATAAACATGACTTTCACTGAATGTGGGTTCCCTGCACACAAAGATTTCTCATGAAGAAGGTTTTTGTTTCCTTTAACCCAGGGGTCTTCAAACTACAGCCCTCCAGTTGTTTAGGAACTACAATTTCCATAATGCCTAGTCATGTCTTTGAATGTCAGAGTTTTACAATGCCTCTTGGGATGTGTAGTTCCGCAACAGCTGGAGAGCCTGCTTTAACCTATTACTTTATACTTATTGTTTCTATTAGAGTGTACCAAATTCCCCATGAGCATTTTTTTTTCTTTTCTTTTTTCTTCAAGTGGCACGGCAATGAGAGACAATTATTCTCCCAGTTACGCCACCCTTACTATGAGCTAATGGGAAGATAGATATCTACTGTATCTAGGAGAACAACCCTTTAACCAGAATAATTTTCTACAGTCACTACATTGATGAACCAATATAAGGGCCCTGAAGACTTCTCACTCATTTTGTAAACTTCTGTAACAACAAGCTTGGTCTCAATTTGACCACACATAGTAATTTCACTTACCTAGTCTTCTTAGATCATGAACTCACCCACCATAAAACTAACACCAATTTCAAAAATCATTTTAGACTTAAAGGGGAAATTCATACCTTTTTATAACAGTTGTCCTCATCCAAAATAGAAAAATATTATACCAAAAAGCCAGTTTTGTAGATTTAAGAAAAAGTGCACTCTTAAGGATGATCTCAGAAAAATTGCACTCTTAAGCAAGAGTATATTCCTTACCGGAAAAAAAAATACTTTTAGGGAAAACTACAGTATTTTCCTTAAAAAAAAAGAGCACTTTTAAGGAAGAATGTATTCATTATAAAAATTGCACCCTTAAGGCTAGGTTCACACATGTCTGGCTGCGGTTTGCAGTCTTTAGTGCAGTGCAGTTTTGTTCACTGGTTCAGGTGCGATTCAGGTGAGAATTTTTACTTGAACTTGCACCTAAATGGGACCCAAAATCGCACAGGACCCTTTTCAAAAACGGGCCGCGGCTGCCCTGGACATTTGTGAATTACTATTATTGCCTTTGCAATGCTCTTGCAGACACAGTTTTTGCATAGTGTCCATGGTTGCCTATAGCCAACAAGCAGGATTAGCCTCCATGTAACAGACACCACGATCTGTACATGCATAAGGAAGTAAAGCTGAGTACACACACACCAGCAACCAGCAGGTTGAACGGGAAAAAAAAGTTAATGTCAACGGGGATGTCTCCCTCTGTGTTATTGTATTCTGACAGGGGGACTCTGCCCGCTAGAATACACCAGTGGCGGCACGTCCACTAGGGGCGCATGGGTACCGCCCCCCCCATCCATGTGTCTGGCCCCCTAATCTACATGCAGGGCACATGGATTCCAATTTTTTTTTTTTAAGCATGTGATTAGAGCCAGAGGCTCGAATAGGCTTCATAAAAGGGTAGGCTCGGGGCGCAGAGCACTGTGCCCGAAGCCCACCTAGTTGTGTGACAATAGTGACTGAATAATTGCTATTGTAACACTGACTCTCCTCCCAGCCAATCAGGAAGTGGGTCCTGAGACCCATCACTCAATTGGCCGATAGGAGATCCGATTGGATTGGCCGCCAGGTGGCGCACTCGCAGCGTGACCCGACCAACCCGGGGGGTTTGGGTGGTGTCATTTGGTGGATTGTTTACTACCCCCCCCCAAAAAAAACACCAAAAGCCACTGAAATACACTGATTGAATGCTGGTTTTCCAGCATGCCGTTTGACAGAAACTGGCTGAAAGTTTCTGTTGAACTGACTGATTTACGGTATGTGTGTACCCAGCTTAAAGTAATAATAAATAATAGTATAATTTTTCTAAAGTTATTTCGCTAGCCTGACTTAAAGTTTTAAAAAAGGTTACAATTTATAAGCTGTACATTTTCTGGGCTGGTCTTTTATAATGGACAAATGTATTGTATGTCAACATCATCACTCTCTGAATTGTCTCTTGGTTATGGTATGATCAATTTAGCTCACCTTAGCTTGGACCATATACATTTATGCTATGGTGGGAGTACATTAAGGGGGAGCACATAATAATACTAGGAGAACTAGTCACTGTTTTCCAAAAATCTCTTGGCTACAGCTGGCTACACTATGGGCAGCAGATTGTTGCTTGATCTAGCTAAATATCAGCAGGTTGTCAGACTGCTATAGGAAATCTCTAATAAGCCACTACTCACATGTTGATGCACCGTGTCCCCTGCAGTTTCCTCACTCACACAGTTCCAGTATGACGAGTGCTTCACCAAACTGTATTTATGAAATAACACATGGATACCAGAAACAATGAGAATTTTTAAAACGTACTTCCTGATTCCTCACTTACACAAAGAATTCACCTTTGTGTATCTTTCTGTCTCCAAGTTTCACGAGCAGGCATTTATCACTGGTTTAAAATGGATAATTAAGGGAAAAATTTGCAAGAGCAGCTCCACCAGAAAGACGGGAGGACTGATAACACACAGGCAAGAAAAATAAAATGGGGACACACAGTAGTATGAAATATATATTCTTTATTAATTATAGTTAGAACTAATGGAAACATTTCACACTCAGAATGCATTTTTTACTATGTGGTTTTGTTTATTATACAATGCATTGGAACTGGACAACAGCATAGTAGCAAGTTAAAAAAGAGCTAAACCCAAGGACAAAAATGTAATATATTGCAGCTTACAAGTCCTTAAATGTGGTGGCGGTGTTAGATTTCCTTTTTCAGGCTTTTTTTTGCTTTCTTTGGGTCCTTGTGCACTGACCTGCAAGCTCAAGTACTTAGGTTACAACACTGCTCCTCCACAAATACAGTACTACTTCCACTAAAACCTGTTCTACTTCTATCAACCTCAATGGAGTTTATCCATCAGAGTCACAGTAAATGTGCATGCCCACGCTGCCACATCACTAAAGAGAAATTTGTTGGCTGAAGCAGACACTTCTGGCAGCATCCATCTCCTGGTCCCCTGCTATGCGCACTGCTTCCTCTTGCTGAAATCGACATGACTACAGGACACAGACAGCAGGAGTGGTAAGCATTTACTTTGTTATAGGGAGGATTTTTATCAAAAGTTTCAGTTTGCCAGAATGGTTAACTTAAAATAAAGTTGCAGTCTTTCAATACTAGGCATCAGGTTCCCTTTATAGAAGGCGTCTTAGGCAGGCTGGACTTTCCTCATACTTCTTCCTGAGCCACTGCACCATAATTCCAAGCAAATATTTGATAATTTCACAGCTGGATCAGTAATTTCACAACCCCATCTCCATAAGACAGTATTGGGTGTCTTAGAGGCCAATTGCAGGCCCGAGAGATGTCCTTTGAAGGCAGGATATAGCTTACTGAGTCTTATACAGGTTTTGACTTTTAGAAAGTGGAAGTTTGTAGAAGGTTTGCAGGATGTTTCAGTAGTGGGAGTGAGACAGGGCAATGAAAGAGAGCAGGGAAGGTAAGTATATAGGTGGGTGCAGCGTGGTGCGGCGGCAGTAACACACACACAGTCCAGATGCAATTGAAAGAACTTGTATTGTAGTCAGAGTATAACAGTTCACAACAAGCCAATAGGAAGGAAGCCCGATCGGGAACACTCACGGATGAACAGCAGGTTGCAGCAGATGTCAGCCGAACTACAGTGTATGTCTTTAGGGTCAGTCCATGCCCAAGCTGGAAGGTTTCCAATAAGAGTTGCAGATCCCTACGCTTTCCCTACTCATCTAAAACCTTTCCCACTATTACTGTCCCTGGCAGACAGGTGACCTGTCTCTACACTAACCACACGCTAAATGTGCACCAAACCCAGGAGCCAGGGTCCTAATAGACTCTGCCCTGCCTAAGATGGCAGCCAGAGTCACATTGGCAGCCAGCATTTAATCATATCGCTGTCCCACTGACCCAGTAAACCATAGAGGAACAATGTTCCTCTTGACTTCCTCTCCCTCTGCACTGAAAGATGGTTGACCACTACCTACACGCTAAATGCATGCCAAACCCAGGAGCCAGGCTTTTAAATAGATCTGTCTGACCTAAGATGACCATCAGCGTCACATGGGTGGCCAGGATCCAACTGAATCACTGCTCCAATAACCCAGGAAAACACAGAGGAACTATGTTCCTCTTGACTTCCTCTCCCTCTGCAATGCCACTGCGATTGAGTGCCAACTGAAGTGGAGAAAATAGACTACACATCCTCCTATAAAGTGAAACTGTTACTTCACCCATTATAATGTGAAAAGCTTGCAGTATGAAGTGAAATCAGAGTAAGCAGGAGAGGAAGTTGTAAAACTGTGCAAGACTGAAGGTAAGACTGAAGTTCAAGCTTTAAACTCTCAAATGGCATATTATGCATGTAATTACCATGGAAAAAAATCTTAGAACCAGGTTTGGTTTAAAGGTTTACTTACCTTGGTCAGAATGACCAAAATGAGTATATATTTATTGTCAGTGCATATAGCACCATTGTGCCTTACCAGTTGGAAAAGGTGTTATATTTTTTAATATTGGAAATGTTTACATAGTTGTAATACCACAAAATGTTGCCGAGTTCACTAAACTGTAATGCCCCGTACACACGATCGGACTTTCCGCCAACAAATGCTGGATGTGAGTTTGTTGTCGGAATGTCTGACCGTGTGTAATGTGTATGCTCCATAGAACATTTGCTGTTGGACTTTCCGCCAACAAAGGTTTGAGAGCAGGTTCTTAAATTTTCCGACAACAAGAAATTCCGAGCGTGTGTACACAAGTCTGACACACAAAAGTCCACACATGCTTGGAATCAAGCAAAAGAGCCGCACTGGCTATTGAACTTCATTTTTCTCGGCTCATAGTACGTCTTGTACGTCACCGCAATCTTGACGTTCGGAATTTCCGACATTTGTTTGACCGTGTGTATGCAAGACAAGTTTGAGCCAACATCCTTCGGAAAAAAATCCATGGTTTTGTTGCTGGAAAGTCCGATCGTGTGTACAAGAAATAAAAATGTAATTAATGAAGAAAAATCTCAAGCAACAAAAAAATCTTTCTCCACATCTGCTCTTCTGCTCTGCAGAAATCATCAATGTTGAAATGTCTTTCAATCTGGCCAAGTGGAACAGGTTCAACACCCTAATGGCATTGTCCCTAGATTACCTGGAGGGGACAAATCCCACCTGATTTGCTAAGATCTTATTTATTTATTATCTTAGATTTTAAGGTCTATGTTTAGCAATGAGATTGCGCAATAGCACAATTCAGGGGGTCCTTCCCCTCCTTGGGGATAAGTGAGATATGAGCCAAAAAAGAATTGCAGGGAAAAGGTAACATTTTTTAGAAGGAAATTGTAGGCTTGCATGAAGTGTCGGGAATGCAGGCCTTCCCTCACCTATGTCAACAATTTAGGCATGCAATTGGGCCAAGAAGGCCTCGATTGCTGACTATCGATCAGAAGGGGTGTGTTGGTTCCCATCCGATGCTAGATTGTATAGTTTACTATAATACTCGTCAAAGCAATGAGCAATAACTAGAGATTTGCGTCATTTCACCCCTCTAAGCGAAAGTATACAAGGACTATAACACCAAGAAAAGCCTCCTCCCAAAGACCTTGCCAATGGTCGGCCCACTTTGCTCCCAAATTCATAACATTTCCTAGTATAGATTAATTTAGATTTTGCTTTGTCCATTAACAAAGCCTGAAATTTACTTCTCACGATCCAGAGATGAACAACAGCCTGGGCGGCCAGAGATTGTTTTTGCCATATTTACAGGGCCACTACCTGGCCTAACAGGGAAGACAGTGCAGTCTGTCTTTCTTGCTTCGCACATGCACCTAGCTTCATCAATGTGCCCCGAATTGAGCACGTGTGTGCTTCTCACAGAACTTTTTTTAGTGTTTTTATTGTTGCTTGTATATGTCTTTATGTCATAGTGACATAAATTCCTTGAATGGGTGTCACAGAGAAAGAAGAAAGGAAAATCCACCCTAATGTGTCACAGACAGAAATAAAAACCTGACAGAAATGTTAAATCTTTACCACAGTTTACAGTAGCCCCACTGATTCTTTTTAGTTCCAGTCCATCTTGGCCATTAAAGTGGTGTTCCGGACGAAATGATACTTTTTAAATAAAAATACCCCTATAATAAACAAGCTGAATGTATTCTAGGAAAGTAAGTCTGTAAACTAAGGTCTGTTTTGTTAGTTTATAGCAGTAGTTTGTTATTTTATAAACTTACAGCAGGCCGTGGCCATCTTAAGTGTGGGCATCTGAAGCCAGACTGTATTTCTTCCTGGATCTCATCCTTGTAGATCTCGCACATGCTCAGTGTAGCACAAGCAGTGTGATAGGTTTCAGGTCAGGTTTCCATAGAAACGGCAGTGTCAGAGGAAGTTGCCGCCCCTTCCCAGAAGGCATTGCAAACAGGAAATGATGCGATGGGCCACGGCCAGGGAAGAGGAAGTGCAAAAATGAATACAGCAGATATACAGTAGGTGCTGAGAAAAAAAAATAAAAAAAAATATCCAATTCGTTTACAGTGCACAGTTTAGTGAGGGATGCTGAAGAATTGTAAAAGTGGGTGGAACTCCACTTTAAGTTATTTTTTAATTATCTGAGCAGACATAGACATACAACTTTATCTTGTGTCCAAAACAATGTTGCAAAAACTTTGGCATTTGAACTGTGACATATCTTGTTCACCAAAAGTCACATAACAGCCTCTTTAATTGGAGCAAAGTATATTTATGTGGGAAACACCCACAAACTGGATAACTGTAAAAGCGACCAAGTCAAGTTAAGGTAATGGCCAGTGCAATGTCATAGTGAACATGAGTAGGAGCATGCATATCAGTTTAGTTATAAGGTGTGGTATGCCTATGGTTGACAGCCTGGCTCCCTCCCAGTTCAACACTTTATGCGCACCAGTCTCAGCCTATCACTGTATTGGGTCACCTATTTGTCCAGTAGTTCAGCACAAAAGATGGAAGCTACAGTCAAAATTTTCATACCAAAGCGTTGTTAATTTTAGGGCTCCTGTGGTGTTTAGTAGTAAAACTAAACTGAAGTGGCACAGCACTGATTCTTTAATTGTAAGTTTGGTTTCTTCTTTTTTGAAAGAACTGTGCAATTTCTGTCCACAAAAGTGCCAACAGAGGGCACAGGACTAGTCACACATTTTTGTAGTCTACTGTATGTCCAGCTCATCTTTTACCAGTTACTTACTTACCATGCCCTGCTCTGTAATGTGTCTTTATGTGGAGGTGGCTATCTTGGTAGAGCTGCCCCTGATGACTTATGATCTGATGACTGGTAGCATAGAGCAGCAGGAGAGATCGAGGAATCATAGAGACCCAGAATGGATGAAGTGGAAACAGGGAGATCCTTTCAATTCAGGTCCACAGATAGAGCATCTTCTCCAGTAAAAAAAACGGTGAGCCAGCAGCACAATAGTTACGTCACCAAATTCAACTCCAAATCTCCTGTGACAAGCATTGAGAGGTAGCAATGATCACTTTTTTCAATTCCACATGCTAACTACACACAGCCTGTTTATCCAAATACACTTTGGTCTTACCCACACTCAGCAACATCACCTGTTGTGTTCTGGGAATAGAATGCCTCTTTGCCAGAGCAAACAAGCCCATTTTAGGCCATGACCACTGCTAGGAGCAGGTTATTAAACTATTTAGAGAATCTTCCATGTCTATACCCTATGACCAAATCCTAAAAGGGACTTGGACTCTTGACTTTCTTAAATGTTACTAAAAATGGGCACAACTTGAACATAATGGATTGAAATTTTTTGGTAACTGGATTGGGTTTTGGAAATGCATCAGTTAACTTGACAACAAAAACCAATCATCTCAAGTTAACTTGACAATAACCCTGACTATATTTTCTGATTGACGGCAGGTCTGGAAATTTGGAACACGCATAATTACACATTCCTTGTTCTCTGCTGCAAGACTAATGCCGCGGACACACGAGTGGAATGTCCGACAGAAAAAGTCAGACGGAAGCGTTTCATCGTCTATTCCGATCGTGTGTATGCTTCATTGGACTTTTCTTTTCGAAAATTCTGACGGACCTAGAAATGGAACATGTTCTAAATATTTCCGACGGAACCAATTCCTATCAGGAAACCCGCTCGTCTGTATGCTGTTCCGACGGACCAAAAACGATGCATGCTCTGAAGCAAGTACGAGACGGAAGCTATTGGCTACTGACTATTGCACTTCCTTTTTCTAGTCCCATCGTACGTGTTGTAAGTCACCACGTTCTGGACGGTCGGACTCTGGTGTGATTGTGTGTAGGCAAGACCGCTTGAGCGGAATTCGGGCGTGTGTACAGGGCATAACTATAAATACCGTATATGCTTAGTGAGGAAAGAGTCTACAGGGGAAGGAGGGTACAAAACTGTAGTTCTGCTTTAGGGTTAGGTTTTACATGGGGGTAAGTGTTTTCTGGGGGTTACGTTTGAAAGTTAGATTGTGTTCTTTTTCTGAAGCTGAGAACTTACTGTAGGAATATGTTCTTGGTGCTAGAAAGCAATTTACCAGCTGTGCAAGACCGAAGAAAAATTGTAGTGAGAATGATACTGGTCACTACAAAAAGAAATTGAACTGGGCAATGCTCCACTACCAAATTATGACTTTTCATCTGCACTCTTTATGGACACTTTTCAGAGAGCATTAGTATATGCAATGGATTTCAGGAAAAGAGAACAGTATACAGCAAAGGTGTTTTATTGGTTCTGCAAACTGAAAGAGCATACTTGAATTATATCACACAAAAATAAACAAGTTAAGTGAAACAATAGAACAAAAAGTATAAGAAAACATTGTAGGTGATCTGACTTTAAAGGGGCTGCCCACTCAAAAGTTATACTTTACATACAGCAGGAACCCCTGGTTTCTTATAGGTATTGGATATTCCAACAATCTTTACATGCCATAATTCCAGACTCTTTTCCTGTCTACCTGGGAGGTTTGGGTGTTTCCACACACCATCTCCTTCTATTATGTTCTCTTTAATATAAAGTATATAGAGAGTTTAGGTAATTTTACTCTTTAGAACTTACCAAGAGATAGAGATATCAGCTCCAATCCCACCCCATAAACATGTGAACAATGAAAAACACCATTCTGGCCTACTGCTATAGTCCCTGAGAGATATAACAAACTGTTGGGTAGCTTTATTCTTTGGCATCTACCAAACATAGAAATATCACTTTTGGGTCACTTCAACCTGTATGAAACAACTCTTATCCATAAACTCATTAACTATGAAGATCACCATTCTGATTCATCAATACAGTCTCCAAGAGATATATAAAAAAACAAAAAAAACACCTGTTAGGTAGTTTTAACATCTACCAAACATGGAAATATCAACCTAAATGAAACAACTTCTGTCCCACCCCCTAGCCATGAAATCTTAATATATGAAAAACACCATTTTGGCTACCAGCAGACCCCATAGTTATGGTATATTCTTGGCTCTGCTTTACCTTGTGAGGCCAATTTGTTACTTATTGAGCAGTATTTTATGGATATATTTATTTGATATATCACTATTAACTATCTCGTTTTATTAACTTTTCTTTGAGAGTTCAGCTTAGCATTTTATACTTTTCATTGTATTGCACTCCAGGCATGTTGGATCACTACACATTGGTGAGATATGAGAAATTGTATTAAGGGTATTATTTAGGGTAACAGAATTTAACCACTTCCGGACCACCCACCGTCGTTATACGTCGGTACTTTGAAGAGGAGTATCGTTATGGCAGAAGCTAGCTGCCATAATCCTGGTATCCTCTTCTTCAGTGATTGGTCCGGTTTCAGATAAAAGTGGTCTCTGCAGCGGATTCGCCACAAGATCACTTTTATCGGCGGCGGGAGAGGGGCCCCCCTCCCACCGTGCTCCGGTGCCCTCTGCCGCTTACCGGAGCCGTCGGCAGCAGCGGAGGCGATCAGATCTTCACCCCTGCTGGGCATGGAGATGAGTGAGGGGAAGATGGCCCCCACCCGTCTCCATAACAATGCAGGGCGGAAGCGACGTCAAAACGTCACTTCTTCCCATAGCTCTTAAAGGGCCTTTTTTTTAAACTATTTTTTTAAATGACAATTTTTTTTTTTTCTTTTTATTGCATTTTAGTGTAAATATGAGATCTGAGGTCTTTTTGACCCCAGATCTCATATTTAAGAGGTCTTGTCATGCTTTTTTTTTCTATTACAAGAGATGGTTACATTCCTTGTAATACGAATAAAAGTGACAATTTAAAAAAAAAAAAAAACTGTGTAAAAATAAAAAATAAAAAGTAAAATAAATAAGAAAAAGATGTTTTATACGCGCCCCGTCCCAACGAGCTCGCGTGCAGAAGCGAACGCATACGTGAGTAGCGCCGCATATGAAAACAGTGTTCAAACCACACATGTGAGGTATTGCTGCGATTGGTAGAGTGAGAGCAATAATTCTAGCCCTAGACCTCCTCTGTAACTCAAAACATGCAAGCTGTAGAATTTTTTAAACGTCGCCTATGAAGATTTTTAAGGGTAAACATTTGTCGCCATTCCACGAGCAGGTGCAATTTTTAAGTGTGACATGTTTGGTATCAATTCACTCCGCGTAACATTATCTTTCACAATATAAAAAAAATTGGGCTAACTTTACTGTTGTCTTATTTTGTAGTTCAAAAAAGTGTATTTTTTCCAAAAAAAGTGCATCTGTAAGACCACTGCGCAAATACGATATGACAGAAAGTATTGCAACGACCGCCATTTTATTCTCTAGGGTGTTAGAAAAAAAAATGTATAATGTTTGGGGATTCTAAGTAATTTTCTAGCAAAAAAAACTGTTTTTAACGTGTAAACAACAAATCTCAGAAAGAGGCTCGGCCCTTAAGTGGTTAAACTTTATGTATGAAATAGCCCAAAATATATGTTTGTAGAAATTAAATTGAAATGAAAGTGTAGAATGTCAGAGCCTAATAATAGGTTTCACATTTTGGCCTGCTATTTTCCTTCCACCCAGAACACACTAAGATACACAAATTTGTGGTAATTATAAGAAAATCACATTGTATATCAGTGTACAACATAACATTGCCATCTGGAGAGACTATTTATTTTCACCGAAGATTTACATGTTTTTCTAATTAAATCTTTTGTGAAAATTTGTGAAAGGGAATCTGGCATGAATTAATTGATAAATAGACCCATGTCTTTTGATTTTTTTCTACTCATTAGTACAACAGTGATCCACTGCCCCAAGGTCATCACACTTTTTAGCCGTCGTCTTTTATGTGAGAACCGAGTATGAATTTCCAGATGTTTCAGTTGAATCTTGAGTAGAGTAGAGATTGTAGACAGCTGAAACAAAACAAATATTTAAATGTTAGAGAGTTGACAAAATAAAATCAAAGAGAGCCTATCCTACAGTGAAATAGCTGTGTGAGAGGTTGCTCTCCCCAGTGTCCTCAGGTCACATATTGGTCCTGGAGCAGATAAGCCTTCAGTACAAGGGACTTCACTTCCCTGGAACGTTGGCCTAGGAACCATCTGAGTCTTCACACTAAGGATGAGCCAAATGTACATGGGTTTGGCTCGATGTGGGTTTAGTATACATTTTTAAAGTTCAGGTGCCAAGTTCAAACCCTATTGAAGCTAAAGGGGGGGTCATGACTATATATGCTCACTCATATCACCGTGGTTGGTGGGCATCATTCATTTTGACTGATGTGCATCTGCATTGCTGGATGACGTAATTAATGGTGGATGTACAACTGGGGGACTGTTTTGCTTTTCTTTTTTTTCTGTGTTCTTATCAGTGTGTTTACTTTTCTGCATTAATGAGTAGGGGTGTGTAATACTTATTCACATAGGGATGTGTCTGGGGGACTAATTATTATAAGAGAACTTCCAGATTCTGATAACCTTACCCCCACCTGGACACCACCACAATAACCAGGGTTGTGGGGAAGAGGCTCGTGTCCTTATCAACATGGGAATCCCCAGCTGACAATTGAATCACCTGGAGTCATCAGGTGGCTACCGGCTTACTAACAACCAGCCAGAGGTAAAGCGGTCACATTTAGCAATGTTGCACTTCATGCATCCTCTGGCGGTTTGATGAACATCCAGACAAGAAAAATTGGATGCGAACCCGGGTTCACATGTAGGCAGGTGCAGTCTGTTTTCTTCACTACAGGTAGCACTCAACCACAGTGCAGAGGGTGGAAGCCAAGAGATACCTAGTTCCTTTCTGTTTTGCTGGGTCACAAGGGGGGTGCTATCTAATTAGATGTTGGCACCCCATGTGACTTTGGCAGCCATCTTTCTATCAGGGACAGTGCTTAGCATCAGGGAGAGGTTCCCGAGGAGTAGGGAAAGTGCAGGGACACACCATCCTACCTGGAAGCCTCCCCACTTGGTTACAGACTGGCCAGGCTGCATTTTGCCCCATGATACAGACACTGTTGGCACACCTAAGACCCCTTGCTTCTACCCCTTGCTGGTACTGTGTAACAGCGATGCCTTCACAGTTAGTTAGTAAGGTTTGAATAAAGACACCAGTCCATCCTGAGTGTGTCTACAATTGTCCCTATTCCTGTACATTGTGTCTCATTTAGATGCTCATCTATTATATTATTATTTAAAGTACCCATATAGTGCCGACAATTTTACACAGCACTCCACACATACATCGCACGCTCACATCGGTCCCTACCCTCAAGGAGCCCACAATCCAAGGTCCCCAACTCACATTCATATACTAGGGCCAATTTTGGACAGAAGCCAATTAACCTACCAGCATATCTTTTGGAGTGTGGGAGGAAAACAGAGTACCCGCAGGAAACCCACATAGGCACAGGGAGAACATGCAAGCTCCAGGCAGGTAGTGTCATGGTTGGGATTCAAACCACCGACCCTTTTTACTGCTAGGTTAGAGTGCTACCAACTACACCACTGTGCCGCCCTTCCCATCAGGCTTGTTGTTTATTTGCTGAACTTCTATTACAATATATTTCTGTTCTCTGCACCTGGACTCTGAGTGTTTTCTGTCACTGCACCATGCTGCACCTACCCACTTGCAGCTCTTCACTACTTCCCACCTATGTTTTCTGATTTGTGGTAAATTTTCTTTAAATGATAACTCAACCCAAGAACAAAAATTTTGTATATTGCAGCTTACTAGCCCTTTGATGAGGTGGAAAATTAGTTTTCAGGCTGAGAACATTTTTAGCAAGCAAACTAAAACCTGTTGATCTTGCCAGAAATGCAGTTTCTTGTCACTTCCTGTGAACTGTACAGGAAGCAAAACAGTCTTGGTCTTATTTTGTGAAATGCTAATCCTGTCATTCCCTATCAAATGTAGATGAACAAAGGCAGACATGTTTGAAGTCCAACCTGGGTGACAACCATGGCACTTTCATAGATACAGTGGAGGAGCGAGCGTAGCCACCCTAGCACAGGAAGTGTTTTATCTGCAGCATTACCAGTTGAAAATAAAGGAAAAAAACCTGAAAAAAAAAGTATTGCAGTCCCGCCGCAGATCACTGCCATATTTTTACCACTGCCGTAAAAATATCCCATAGTTTGTAGATGCTATAACTTTTGCACAAACCAATCAATATAGGCTTATTGGGTATTTTTAACCAAAAATATGTAGCAGAATACATATTGGCCTAAATTTATGAAGAAATTAAATTTTTTAATTTTTCTTTTATTGGATATGTTTTATAGCAGAAAGTAAAAAAAAATGTTTTTTTTTCAAAATTGTTGGTCGTTTTTGTTTATAGCATAAAAAATAAAAAACACAGAGGTGATCAAATACCACCAAAAGAAAGCTCTATTTCAGGGGAAAAAAAGACAAAAATTGTATTTGGGTACAGCGTCACATGACAACGCAATTGTCAGCTAAAATAACACAGTGCCGTATCGCAAAAAATGGCCTGGTCAGGAAGGGGGGGGGGGTTAAATCTCCCGGAGCTGAAGATGTTCACATTCAAGAACTTTTACCCAGAAATGTCATGTGAACAAAATATTTATAGTCATCTGAACTACTAAGCAATGCAAACAGTTTGTCCTCTGAAAAGTTTAAAAAGTTAGGTCAAGAGGCGCATGCGCGAGGTCGTCTGGGGTAGACATATCTGCCTGAGCGCTTCGCACCGACGGGGACACGAACGGCTAAAAACTCGAATTTATAACAGTTACTTTGCGAATACCCCTGGGCATCTTTTGAGATGATGTACAGCGGAAGGAAAGCTAAACTAAAAACAGGGAAAGCTCAGGATTCTCTGACTAAATCTACCTCAAAAACGGCGGCAGAGCTCTCCTCACAAACTCACTCACAGAAACAGCTGCAGCTGCCTGTTTCCATACAGCGCTCTGAGTCAGAATATGACATTGAGATTATGTCTAATTCCCTGCAACAGGCTTTTCCTAATTCTGAATTAATTAGCCAATTTGAGAGGATTCTAAATAAAGCCCTACAGAATACATCAGACACTATTACAGAAAAATTAACTAGAGAAATCCGTGAGGTGGAAAGGCACACATCTATTCTAGAACAGAGAACAGATGAACTGGATGCCACAATATCTAATCAGGCTGAAGAATTGAAATGCCTCAGGGAAGAATATTCTTCCCTCTAAACCCGCCTTGAGGATTTTGAAAATAGGAATAGGAGATCCAATCTCCGTATTAGAGGAATCCCTGAAAAAAGAATTACAATCCACAGCCACGGCGCTATTTCAGGAACTGGCACCATCTGTCCCAATAGAAAGACTTGAAATGGACAGAATACACAGGTCCCTAACACCAAGGAAAGATAGTGGTCCCCCCAGGGATATAATTATTCAATTCCATTACTTCCACACAAAGGAACAATTACTGGATGCAGCCGCAACAAAGAATCCTTAATATTTCAGGGTCATCGGTACCAAATATATCAAGACATCTCTCAACAGATCCTTTAGAAGAGAAAAGAAATGAAACCTCATTTACAGGTCCTCCAATATCACCATATCACATACCGCTCGACTTTTCCCTTTGCAATTCGTTTTACATACAAAGGAACTACCTACACTTGTAAAACTGCTGATGAATTACTTTCTACAATCCTAGATCTTCGCCTGTCAACACCTGAGGCAACTGCAGAAGGATCCAAGCGACGGGCAAACTCTGGTTCCCCAACACTCCAAAAGGACACTCCAGAGCAACCTGCTTCTTCAAGTGCTCATAAGAGAAGCCGTTTATAATCACCTACCCCAGACACTGAACCAATGAACTAATGAATTGATAAATATATATGTTTATACCTATAAATATATATATTACACTGGGTAATTTTTTTCTTAAATAGTATGAATATGGAAAATACTATTCTAAAACCCATACTCCTTAAGCAAGTGGATCTGGATAAAATCCATATTTGATTATATTTAGTCTGCATATGGAGTGTGGATATACCCAGATCTACTTATTATTATTATTTGAGATTATATATCTCTATCTTTTAGTATTTCAAATATGCACTAAAAGATTTAAATCTTATTTAATTAAATTAAATTTGGTTATTTAGTAATCCAGTTGTTCTAGACTCTAGCTATTTAATATAAAATACCATACCATCTTTCATAGGAGAAGGTATGGTTTACTCCCATTCTATTTCCTATGATATAAATAGAATACTTAGTTGTTGTCTATCATGTCTGGAATGTTGTTTTTTACCCCAGATGTGAATTTTCCATAACAATATTATATATCTATGAACAAAGTTATAGTTCCTATAAAGATTTATAGATTATTAATACAATTTATTTTTTCTAGAACCTATAAATAAAATCATTCCACTTCATATACTTCAGACACTGAACCAGTGAATTAATATATGTGTATTTATACTCGATAACATATATACTATTCTAGTTGAAATTATCTCTTGATGGTATGACTATAAACAATACCATTCTAACAAACATATCCCTTAGACAAGTAATTCTGGATAGAATCCATAATTAATTCTACTCAGAGTATCAACAGAGTTTAGATAAGTCTAAACTTGCTTAACATTTTACTATTTGAGATTGAATACCTCTTAAAACTATTTATCTATGTTTATTTATTCTATTTGCGTATTAAGAGATCTAAATCTCTACCTATTTAAATAGAAAATAGTTATTATAGTGGTCTAGTTATTTCTATACTCTATTTAAATTATATATAGTAACATATTATCTTCATGGTAAGTGACTTGTTTTCACTCTATTTACTATGGTACGGTATGAGTTTAATACCTAGATTCCATATCCGGAATATTGATTTTATTCTAAATTTAGTTTAATATGTAACACTATTATAATTTTATAAACAAAGTCACCGATCTAAAATAGATTCTTATTAGCACCTCAAACTTTTAGTCATCTAAGACTTGGTTATTAAATGTTTATTTTCAAATCATTTTACATGATGGCCATCGTAGTCCCGGAGATAGTTACTGCACCTCCGATACTTCCTCGAGTGTCCAACAAACAGTTTGGACGCTCTTTGGACTAAGTGTACCCACAGGTTGGCATTTACTACCAGCCTTTGGATACTTGCTCCTTTTAGGAGCTTTTTTTATTATTTTCTTGTTTTTTTGTTTTTTTAATCAAATCATCTTTTTATTCATTTTATATACACACACACAAAAACAGGAAGCAAAAAAAAAGGGACAAAACCTACAACCCCAGCCCGTATTAAGAGGGAGAAGGGGAAAGCAAAAAAAAAAGCACCCCTGGCACCCATGCTCCCACTCCCCCTCCCCCCATTACTCATACATTGATCCTCTCCTCTCTCATCATACCTCCAAGGTATCAAACCACCTTTTCCATATTTTTTCGAATTTTTCTACCCTGCCTCTGTGTAGGAAAATATATTTTTTCTTAATGAAAGTTTCCCTTACTTGTATTTTCCATTCTGCTACAGTAGGTGGATATGATGATAACCATTTTAGTGCTATGAGTTTACGAGCCTGGAATAGACTTCTATTTATTGAAACAATATATTCCACTGGAATTCTTGATCCATCAAGTATACCTAGAAGGCATCCCCCAGGCTCCATATTATTTTCCAGAGAGAAATTGATATATAACTAATTCTTTTCATATCTCCCCCTTATTCTAATTGTACAATGGCTCCCCTAAATATTGTAACCCTTAATGTACAGGGCCTAAACTCACCCCCAAAAAGAACTAAAGCTTTTTGATCTTTCTCGAAACTTAAAGCACACGTGGTCTGTCTTCAAGAGACACATTTTTCATCCCATTCTTGTCCTAAATTCTTTAGCCGCAAATACCTGCAAGTTTATACTTCATCAGCAGAAACTAAACAAAGAGGTGTTTTAATCGCATTCCATCATACAACGCCATTCACACTTCATTCAGAACTTAAAGACCCTAAAGGTCGATACAGGCCTTTTACAAGATACCGAAACGACTATAGTTTCATACTATGCTCCAAATAAAAATCCACTGTTCTTCCTTTCCTATTTGTTCTCTGTCATAGAGAATCACAAACGCGGCACTCTTATAATGGGTGGAGACTCTAATCATGTCTTATATCCATTCCTAGATAAATCCCCAATTCAAAGTCGCACTCAACGGTGTTCATATCAACTACTTAATCAATATTCCCTATTAGATACATGGAGGGAACAACACCCGGTGAGACGACAATATACTCACTATTCACACCCCCAAAAACAATTCTCCCGCATAGACTATCTTTTTATTAATGTCAATATTTCAGCATATATCTTAGACTCTACTATCACACCATGTGCATGGTGTGATCATAATATAATCCTAACATCCCTTTCCTCATTGATCCCTCGACCGAATCATAAAACATGGTATATAAATGACGGTTTACTAGCACAGCCTTCATATAGACAGATCATTGAGAAAGCTATTAAAGATTATATTGCAAACAATAACACTGGTGATATAAATCCTTTAACTTACTGGGAAGCTCTTAAACCATATATTAGAGGTGTCTGTATAAGTCAGGATTCTCATTTCTATAAACAAAAGAGACAGCTTCACAAAAGGATAGAAACAGCATTTAACGAAGCTTCGGAGAAATTCCAATCTGATCCATCCCATCAACAAAATTACAATATGACAAGACACGTTTAGAACTTGATCCGTTTTTAACGGAATCAGCAGAGAAGATTCTCCGAAAATCTAAACACGTTTTCTATATGAAGGCTAACAAACCAGATAATTACTAGCCCTTGCACTCCGAAAAAAAATTCACAACCCAAAATATATAAGATTGAAATTGACCAAAGATAACTATACTAGTAATCCAATTAAAATTCTGCATGAATTCCAAAAGAGATTATCTGAACTTTATAAAGACTCCCATGATTTTGACCAAACTAGACTAAGTAATCTCCTGTCCTTAATTACCTTACCTTCACTTTCTAAATATCTCTAGACAAACCTATAACCGAACTAGAAATACAAGCAGCAATAAAATCATTAAAACCTTGCAAACACCCAGGTACTGATGGTTTTTCAGCCACCTATTATAAAAAATGTGCTAATCTGTTATCACCGATTATGGTTGATGTCTTCAATTCCCTTCTTATTGGCCATTCTTTCCGTCCAGAATCCCTTATAGCTTAAATTTCTATGATACCAAAGCCAAATACAGATGATACTTCTTGGTCTAATTTTAGACCAATATCAATACTTAATATTGACATTAAATTGCTGGCTTAAATCATCTCAACTAGACTTAATCCGATTATAGGCACCTTAATACACCGGGATCAAATTGGATTTATTCCTTCCAGACAAGTAGGAGATAACATACGCCGAGCCACAATCTTAGCCCATACAGCCCGAACTCGAAACATACCAACTTGCATCCTTTCATTAGACATCAGAAAGGCATTTGATTCCTTGTCCTGGCCCTATTTAAAAATTCAATTCACCATAAATGGGGATTTGGTACACATTTCCTCAGATGGATTTCTGCCTTATATCAAGATCCAAAGGCTTTTATATCCTATTCCGGATTCCGCTCAAAATCTTTTACTATTGAAAGAGGAACGCGCCAAGGATGTCCCTTATCCCCACTTTTCTCTTTAGCAATAGAACCCCTAGCCCAACTTATCCGATTATCCTCACATTTTTGTAAATATTTTATTATATCTTTTCATGTGACAACACTGAAGAAATGACACTTTGCTACAATGTAAAGTAGTGAGTGTACAGCTTGTATAACAGTGTAAATTTGCTGTCCCCTCAAAATAACTCAACACACAGCTATTAATGTCTAAACTGCTGGCAACAAAAGTGAGTATCCCCCTAAGTAAAAATGTCCAAATTGGGCCCAAAGTGTTAATATTTTGTGTGGCCATCATTATTTTCCAGCACTGCCTTAACCCTCTTGGGCATGAAGTTCACCAGAGCCTCACAGGTTGCCACTGGAGTCCTCTTCCACTCCTTCACGATGACATCATGAAGCTGGTGGATGTTAGAGACCTAGCGCTCCTCCACCTTCCATTTGAGGATGCCCCACAGATGCTCAATAGGGTTTAGGTCTGGAGACATGCTTGGCCAGCCCATCACCTTTACCCTTAGCTTCTTTAGCAAGTTAGTGGTTGTCTTGGAGGTGTGTTTGGGGTCGTTATGTTGGAATACTGCCCAGCAGCCCAGTCTCTGAAGGGAGGGGATCATGCTCTGCTTCAGTATGTCACAGTACATGTTGGCATTCATAGTTCCCTCAATGAACTGCAGCTCCCCAGTGCTGGCAGCACTCATGCAGCCCCAGGCCATGACACTCCTACCACCATGCTTGACTGTAGGCAAGACACACTTGTCTTTGTACTCCTCAACTGGTTGCTGCCCCACACGCTTGACACCATCTGAATCAAATACTTTTATCTTGGTCTCATCAGACCACAGGACATGGTTCTAGTAATCCATGTCCTTAGTCTGCTTGTCTTCAGCAAACTGCTTGTGGACTTTCTTGTGCATCATCTTCAGAATGGGCTTCCTTCTGGGATGACAGCCATGCAGACCAATTTGATGCAGTGTGCGTCGTATGGTCTGAGCACTGACCCCCCAGCCCTTCAACCTCTGCAGCAATGCTTGCAGCACTCATACGTCTATTTCCCAAAGACAACCTCTGGATATGACGCTGAGCATGTGCACTCAACGTCTTTGGTCAACCATGGCGAGGCCTGTTCTGAGTGGAATCTGTCCTGTTAAACCGCTGTATGGTCTTGGCCACCTTGCTGCAGCTCAGTTTCAGGGTCTTGGCAATCTTCTAATAGCCTAGGCCATCTTTATGTACAGCAACAATTCTTTTTTCAGATCCTCAGAGAGTTCCTTGCCATGAGGTGCTATGTTGAACTTCCAGTGACCAGTATGATGGAGTGAGAGCGATAACACCAAATTTAACACACCTGCTCCCCATTCACACCTGAGAACTTGTAACAATAACGAGTCACATGACACAGGGGAGAGAAAATGGCTAATTGGGCTCAATTTGGACATTTTCACTCACTTTTGTTGGGGTGTACTCACTTTTGTTGCCAGCAGTTTAGACATTAATGGCTGTGTGTTGAGTTATTTTGAGGGGACAGCAAATTTACACTGTTATACAAGCTGTACACTCACTACTTTACATTCTAGCAAAGTATCATTTCTTCAGTGCTGTCACGTTAAAAGATATAATAAAATATTTATAAGAATGTGAGGGGTGTACTCACTTTCATGAGATACTGTATATCTGGCCTCAAAGTTAAAGCGGGGTTCCACCCAAATTTCGAACAATATCTGTATGTATTCTCTTCCTTGCCTAGATGCTGACATGCCGTTTAAAAAAATTTAAATTGCCGTAATTACCTTTTATTTTTCTATTCTTCTTTGCACTTCCTGGTTCTCCTCCCATGGGAGTAGGCGTGTTTCTAGCCTCTCCCAGACTCCTGGGAGCTAGTCTCAGGCTTCCCAGGATGCCACTGAGCATGTGCAGGAATGAGCGGTGAATGCTGGGAGTACAGCATTCACCACATCCAGGAAATAAATGCTTGTGGGCTTCAAATGTCCACAATGAAGATGGAAACCGCCTGCAGTGAATAATAAGTTATTCTTTCCGACGAAATCTGACACAGGCGGACATATTACACACAATATGTGAGTATGTAATGCTGAGAAGAAAAGTTTGTGAATGAACTAAAAAAAAAAAAAAACGATAGATAGGTGGACCCCCGCTTTAATGCATAAAAATCTAAGGCACTAAACGTATCATTATCACCTGAACTTCAATCACAACTACACAGCTCTCTCCCATTTACCTGGTTAGTGACTCATATCACCTATCTAGGTATTAATCTTACAGCTAATCCAAGTGATCTTTATATGTCAAACTATCCCCCGATGTTAACGCAACTATCTAAACTACTTTCCACATGGTCATACCTACCCCTAGCATGGATAGGTCGGATAACTTATTAAAA
Organism: Aquarana catesbeiana; assembly: GCF_042186555.1. Classification (NCBI taxonomy): domain Eukaryota; kingdom Metazoa; phylum Chordata; class Amphibia; order Anura; family Ranidae; genus Aquarana; species Aquarana catesbeiana. The sequence goes on from NC_133327.1 coordinate 61,700,529, forward strand.
TGTCCATCCTCCCAAAGATTCTCTACCTCTTTAGAGTGCTTCCTATAACAGTTCCCTCACATTTCTTATACATCCTTCAACACAAAACCACACAATATATTTGGAATAAACTTAGACCACGCCTACCTAAACAAACTCTATATGCTCCCAAACAAAAGGAGGGCTAGGGGTAACAGATTTTACGAAATATTATAATGCAGCACAATTAGCTCAATTTACAAAATACCATGCTAGTAAAGAAATACCTTTATGGGTAGCGTTAGAATCAGTGGTCTGTGATCCCCTTTCCACTGCAAACCTCCTCTGACTTACCCCCGTTCAAAGAAGATCTATCACTAATCCCTACACAAAACACAGCTTATCCATATGGGACAGGCTAAAAACTTGATTTGGTTTCCAATCTAAACAAAATCCATTACTCTCTTTCCTTCATAATTCTTCCTTTTATCCGGCATGGTCCTCCTCACAGTCTTTTTCAGCATGGTCTAAAGCAGGTCTACTACGAATCCACCAGTTTTTTCAATCTTCCAATATAATACCTTTCCCAACCTTATGTGAGCAATATAATTTGTCTGCCAGTGTCTGCCAACCCTCTCCTCCAATCCCTACACTGGCTCCCAATCACCCAGCGAATTAAATTCAAAATACTAACCACAACATACAAAGCCATTCACAACTCTGCCCTGAGCTACATCACCAACCTTGTCTCCAAATATCACCCAAATCGTCCTCTCCACTCTTCTCAAGACCTCCTACTCTCAAGCTCTCTCGTCTCCTCCTCTCATGCTCGTCTCTAGGATTTCTCCAGAGCCTCTCCCATCCTCTGGAACTCGCTACTTCCACCTGCCCGGCTATCCCCTACTCTTGCTACCTTCAGGCGCTCCCTGAAAACTCATCTCTTCGGGAAAGCCTATAATGTTTCTAAGTAATCTTTTAGCACTTCGATCAGCTCATTCCCCACAGTTACAACCTTCTGTACCACCTGCCCCACCCTATTAGATTGTAAGCTCTTCTGAGCAGGGCCCTCTTAATCCTCCTGTATCTTATTGTATTATAACTGTATTGTCTCCCTTTTATATTGTAAAGCGCTGCGTAAACTGTTGGCGCTATATAAATCCTGTATAATAATAATAATATAATTTACCGCAAACAGAAATCTTCTGATATCTCCAAATTAAGAATTTTCTAACTCCATACAAACCAACAACCGCTACACCTCATACATTTTCTATTTTTGAACAAAGCTGTATATCAGATCCACACCGACGGGGACTGATTTCAGATTTATATGCTCAATTAATCGCATAAACAACTTCCTCTCCCCCATTCTACACAGACAAATGGGAGAATGATCTTAACCTCCATCTCCATGAACAAGATTGGGCTCAAATCTGGCAAGCAACTAAATCAGCCACTCCTAACGTTGTAGCCCTTGAGAACAATTACAAAGTTCTTACTAGATGGTATTTGGTACCAGCACGGTTAGCCAAATTTAACCATCAATACCCTGCCAACTGCTTTAGAGGATGTACAACACTAGGCACACACACACACATCTTGTGGGAGTGCCCCATAGCCAATTCATTCTGGAAGAAAGTATTCAAAATTCTTTCGAGAATATTTAGGACGTCTCTAATGCCTGATCCAACTGTAGCCCTATTAACCGCTTCAGCCCCGGAAGATTTTACCCCCTTCCTGACCAGAGCACTTTTTGCGATTAGGCACTGCGTCGCTTTAACTGACAATTGCGTGGTCGTGCGACGTGGCTCTCAAACAAAATTGACGTCCTTTTTTTCCCACAAATAGATCTTTCTTTTGGAGGTATTTGATCACCTCTGCGATTTTTATTTTTTGCGCTATAAACAAAATAAGAGCGACAATTTTGAAAAAAACGTATTATTTTTTACTTTTTGTTATAATAAATATCCCCCAAAAATATATAAAAAACTTTTTTTTCTCAGTTTAGGCCGATACGTATTCTTCTACATATTTTTGGTTAAAAAAAAATTGCAATAAGCGTTTATTGATTGGTTTGCGCAAAAGTTATAGCGTTTACAAAATAGGGGATAGTTTTATGGCATTTTTATTATTAATTTTTTTTTTTTTACTAGTAATGGCGGCGATCAGCGATTTTTATTGTGACTGCGACGTTATGGCGGACATGTCGGACATTTTTGACACATTTTTGGGACCATTGTCATTTATACAGCGATCAGTGCGATTAAAAATGCACTGATTCCTGTGTAAATGACACTGGCAGTGAAGGGGTTAACCACTAGAGGGCAGGGAGGGGGTAAGTCAGTACTAGGGGAGTGATTCTAACTGTAGGGGGAATGGGCTGTGTGTGTCACTACGCTGATCACTGCTCCCGATGACAGGGAGCTGTGATCAGTGACACTTCTCACTAGGCAGAATGGGGAGATGCTGTTTACATCAGCATCTCCCCGTTCGTCCTCTCTGTGAGGCGATCGCGGGTATCCCCGCGGCGATAGAGTCCGCAGGACCCGCGACCTGACTCACGGAGCTCCCGGTCGGCGCGCGCCGCCTGGAATTCAAATGGAGGAAACGGCGGGAAATTAAAATAAACGTACCTGTAGGTCCATTTGCCCAGCCGTGCCACTCTGCCGACGTACATCGGCGTGCGCCGGTCGGGAAGTGGTTAAACTATAAACCCCAAAACTTGACTCAACATCAATTTAAACTACTAGTATTTATAACAACAGCAGCTAAACAATCCATAGCGAAAGCTTGGAAAAATAACTCACTTTGCATACAAACGGGTAGCCTCCCTGACGGTATTCCCGAGTGTGGCTCGGGGTTAAATTTCAGCACCATTAGCGGTAACCCCGAGCCACACTCGGGATTGCATTGCAGGATCCTGGTGCGGTATACTTACCCTGTCCCCAGGATCCTACGATATCCCCCCGCGGTGTCTACGGGCTCTGTCCTCCTCCCGAAGCCTCTCTGTGCCAGGCTCCGTTCCCTGCGAGCGTCGCACGGGGGCAGAGCCTGGCGGCAAATTATAAAAAAAGTTAAAATCATAACACATACAGTACTGTAATCTTACAGATTACAGTACTGTATGAAATCATTTCAAATCCCTTTTGTCCCCAATGCTTTGTCCAATGCCCTGCATGCAGTTTTCTATGATATATACTGTTCTTTCTGCCTGGAAACTTGATTGTCCATAGCAACCAAAAAGTGTCCCTTTACGTCAAAAGTGGTTTTAAACCAGCTAGAAAACAGCGATAGTAAATTAGAACACTTGCAGAATTGAGCGATAGTGAATCGTGGGGAAATTTATTTTATTATTATTATATTATTATTTTTAATAATTATTTATATTTTTTTATTATATTATAATTTATGATTTTGTGCTTCAAACTTCATCATACCCGGGATATCTACTAGACTCTTGGTGGACAGATTTAAGTGTGTTATTGCTAAGAATTATAGGCCTACAATATAAAACGCCAAATTTCTATGCAAAATAATGGTACCGCTTTGAGACGCAAAAATCTGAAATAATCATACCGCCAGGGAGGTTAAACAAAGAGTGACACAAACCATGGTACATGCAAAGACTGAAGCGATTTATCGAGACAAAATGCCCAAATTTGAATCCATATGGAAACCATGGATAGATCATTATCTCCCACCAGGCACAAATAAATCATTGATATAAACACAAAATAAGATAAATACTATACTCTCTTTGATACATGTTTTATACTATACCGCAATATATTAATCTCTGGAAGGTTTTTCTTCATTCCCTTTACTAACCCTTCCCTTTCCTTACCCCCTTCTTATAGTAAAAAGAGTGGCAGAAAATATGTTCACCTGCCATCCCAGGGATTACCAAACCACAAAGACGGACCTTGACCCTGATTGTAGTTTATAATCTATTATTGTTTTATATTGCTTTATATTATTATTTTATCATTACTCCTCTCTAACATTAGGTATTTATAATAATACCTGACTAATGTTCTTACACTTGTAATCTAATTTCTATTTAGTACATTCTATTTTATTCTTTAATGTGAATAATCTAACACAATGCATTATTTATTATATAATCTACCATAATATACTACAATCTTACCTTTATTTTATTAATTCTTATTTATGCAAGAAGTTTTAATGTATGTTTTGACTTTATCTTGTAATACTTGTTTTGTTACAATACTGATTTATTGTAATTCATTACAATCTTTAAAATAAAAAATTATTTAACGAGAAAAAGTTAGGTCAAAGCGGGCCCCCTCAATTTAATAAATACTTTTCATAAATGTAAAGTATTTATTAAAAATAAATGTGAAATAAGGTAAAATTTGGCTGTAAATCTGCACATTTTCCAAACACACCTCTTTTGCCAAAAAATCCTGTCTTAAAGGCGTTCTTCCTTTTCTTTGGCTTTGACGTTCCCGATGAATCTGTAGATGTTGTCTGTGAAGGTAAAACAAACAGTTTATCAGAAATCTAAATGCAATTCTGAAGAGGTAAACCTGCATTCCGGGATACACCAATATTGAAGGGAATTTACTAAGACCAGAGCAGCCAGAATCTGGAGCAGCTCTGCATGACAACCAATCAGCTTTTAGCTTTCATCTTTTAATAGCTTAACTGAACAAGCTGAAATTGGAAGCGGATTTGTTTCTATGCACAGCTACTCCAGATTCTGTCTGTTCCAGCGTTTGTAAATTACCTCCAATGTCTAAATACAAGGGACACGTGTACTCTTATTTGAATCTTGGTGTGCTTTGTATATCTCTTCCAGATCTGTGAAGTAATCCAGTGTGACACTTTGCCTCTCTGTAGGAGCTTCCTGTAATAAAAACCAGTCACTGCTGCTCTCTCTCTTTATGCAGGGTGATTGGTCTTGTCTCCGCCTCCTCCTGTAGTTTTCTGCAAGCAGCTTGTAGTGGGTGGAGTTGTTGGGCCCCTCCCAAATCTCTGCTCTCTATACAGGCTTTGTTTAGCATGGTGGTGCCACCATTACTTTTACAAGGCATTTGACACACACAGAATGGATTTAAATTCTTTGTGGTTATTAGGGTGCATATTTAAGTTGCATTTGAAGTGTTAATGCATCAATATGTCCTGTCTAAAGGCTCGTACAGTACACACTATAGGAAAATTGGCGAACATTTAGGCTGCTTTCACACTGAAGCCGTTTACAGGCTCTATAGCGCTAAAAATAGCTCCTGCGTGGCGACTGTAAAGAGCCTCTCCTCTCACTCCAGTGTGAAAGCCCGAGTGCTTTTACACTGGAGCGGTGCCCTGGCAGGACGGTAAAAAAAGTCCTGCAAGCCACATCTTTGCAGCGCTGTAGGAGAGGTATATACACCGCTTCTAAAGCGCCCCTGCCCATTTAAATCAATGGGCAGCGGCGCCGAACCGCTGGCAAAGCACCAGTGGTTCGGTGCTTTGCGTGTGGATTCAACCCTTTTTCGGCCATTAGCGGGGGGTTCAAAGCGCCCTGCTAGCGGCCGAAAACCTCCGCAAAAACAACGGTAAAGCACCACTAAGAATGGCGGCATTTTACCGCCGACGCCTCCAACGTGATAGCAGCCTTACGACCAAGGAAACAATCAAGCAGTTGCGCTCTGCCACCTAGTGGTATGTACAAAATTATTTGACCAATGATCAAATAACGTTAACCAGAAAACAAATAAAACAAATAAAACAAAAAAGGGGTGCTGCTGCTATCACTTATGTGTTCCCACATCAACAGCAAAATTTATTTATAAAATGTGATAGCGCTGCTCATAACTTATGTCTAATAGGTGTCTACAAACATAGTGCCATACAATTACCATATTTATTGGCGTATAACACGAACTTTTTTCCCCTTAAAATCAGGGGAAAATTGTGGGTGCGTGTTATACGCCGATCCCCCGCCGATTGTGAGCCTTTTGGCCGATTTCGGCGGCTTTCGGCTGTTCTTGGTGGTTCTCGGCGGCTTTCGCCCATTCTCACCCGGGAGCTGAGGGGGCGGAGTCAGATGGGACCCCACCAGGGGCCAAACGGAGAGCAGGCATGGCGTGGGTGTAGTGATTTAACCCTAGAGACCTCGTTAGTCCATAAAGAGTATAGGCTGAGTGTGGTGAATATCTTGAGTATAAGAGTAGTAAAACACAGCAGGCAACCTCCACAGCTGTGTGTATCCATCTACCATCTAGTAAGAACTTTCGTCCGCTTTCGCCCATTCTCAGCGGCTTTCAGCGGTCCCGCGTGAGCTAGTGAAAGCCACCAAGAGCGGCCGAGTGCGACCAAAAGCTGCCGAGAACGGCCGAAAGCCACCAAGAGCAGCCGAGTGCATCCAAAAGCCGACGATAACGGCCGAAAGCCCCAGAGAAAGCGTCCGAGAGCCGCCGAGAACGGCGGCGCCGTTTTTAAACGGCAGTGTACTGACAAGTCTGCAAATGACACAGGGGCAAGGCTGCAATGATGGACAAGGCTACAGATGGACACTGACAAGGCTACACTGACACTGACAAGGCTGCAGATGGGCACTGACAAGGCTACAGATGGACACCGACAAGGCTACAGGTGGACACCGACAAGGCTACAGGTGGACACCGACAAGGCTACAGGTGGACACCGACAAGGCTACAGGTGGACACCGACAAGGCTACAGGTGGACACCGACAAGGCTACAGGTGGACACCGACAAGGCTACAGGTGGACACCGACAAGGCTACAGGTGGACACCGACAAGGCTACAGGTGGACACCGACAAGGCTACAGGTGGACACCGACAAGGCTACAGGTGGACACCGGCAAGGCTACAGGTGGACACCGGCAAGGCTACAGGTGGACACCGGCAAGGCTACAGGTGGACACCGGCAAGGCTACAGGTGGACACCGGCAAGGCTACAGGTGGACACCGACAAGGCTGCATTGATGGGCATTTAAATGTAAGTTTTTTTCCTTAAAATTCCCTCCTAAACTTGGGGTGCGTGTTATACGCCAATAAATATGGTAATAAAGTGTCAGTGCCAATATATACAGATTTTCCAATAGGTGCAAATAATTGATGCAAAATTCATAAAGAGTCCATAATAAATAAAAAACAAATGAATGAATGGATGTCTTGTTGTAGACAGGTGCACAACAAACTTCGCCATGGAAAATGTGCCTCACAACAATTTCTACTCCATGACTTTTGCTCTCTTCACCAGGTTCAATGCAAGCTCACCTCCTTTTTAGACCCTATAAGGGTCAAACACGCTCTGAACAGAGTGTGATTCCCTTTGAAAGTCGCCCCACATTGGTCACCAGCAGCTCCAAAATGACAAGAATGAAAGACAAGAATGCTTACAATAGTGCAGTACCTGGGTGTTATTCTGAATAAACCTCATCACCCCAGCTTCAAAAAATTGCACTCACATTTATTATGATCAAAGACAGCATAAACAAACAAGTCCAGGAAATCTCACTTATAGCATGTAGATATCACCGCCTGGCTCCACCTCTACGCATTACGCCACCACCCTCGTGGTTTCATCTGGAGGATCATATTGGCACTGACACTTTATAAATGGTATAAAGAAAAAGGAAAGGTCTGGTGTCCCCAGTAACACACTTCCATCCCTATAACATATAATAAAACAACGGATTCGCCCTGGGACTTTAAATAAAGTGGGTACCGTTTCCCGCCAGTAAACATATCAGTAGTAAATACAGTATATGGTTTATTCAAGTAAAATTGTTTACATGCATAGATAACACCAACAGTTGCCAATCAAAAAAAGATATATAAACAAGAAATATTGGTACATGGATGTAATAGCAGTCATAGTACACAGGCATCGCACTACCCGACTAGTTTCGCGAGATCCAGCTCGCTCTTCAGGGGTGGATGTGTGTAACAATGTACCACTGAGCTTGACCATGGCTACAGGTGTGCAGCTCCAAGATAGCTGCAGTAGATGCCTCACCCGGGAGCTGAGGGGGCAAAGTCAGATGGGGCCCCACCAGGGGCCAAACGGAGAGCAGGCATGGCATGGGTGTAGTGATGTAACCCTAGGGAGCTTGTTAGTCCATAAAGAGAATAGGCTGAGTGTGGTGAATATCTTGAGTATAAGAGTAGTGAAACACAGCAGGCAACCTCCACAGCTGTGTGTATTCTCATTGAAGAGTTCACTACACCCATGCCATGCCTGCTCTCCATTTGGCCCCTGGTGGGGCCCCATCTGACTCCGCCCCCTCAGCTCCCGGGTGAGGCATCTTCTGCCGCTATCTTGGAGCCGCACACCTGTAGCCATGGTCAAGCTCAGTGGTACATTGTTACACACATCCACCCCTGAAGAGCGAGCTGGATCTCATGAACTAGTGGGGTAGTATGATGCCCATGTATTATGACTGCTATTACATCCATGTACCAATATTTATTGTTTATATATCTTTTTTTGATTGGCAACTGTTGGTGTTACCTATGCATGTAAACAATTTGACTTGAATAAACCATATACTGTATTTACTACTGATATGTTTACTGGCGGAAACGGTACCCACTTCATTTAAAGTCCCAGGGCGAATCCGTCGTTTTATTCTTTATAAATGGTATGGCACTATGTTTGTAGACACCTATTAGACATAAGTTATGAGCAGCGCTATCACTATTTATATATAAATTTCCATCCAAGGAACGATTTTTGCATAGTGTCGATAACTTTATTACAAGCGGATTCTGGCGTTCTGAGTGAAAATTTCCAAAGGGACAAGTTCCAAAATGTTTCTCGTACAGGAACAGAACAAACAAATTTTGTTTAATGTGTACTGTTTTCGTAGGATTTTCTTATGAGAAAAATCAGAAACGAAAGACTGCGCATGATCAGAAACAATAAAACAACAAAAAAAAGCCTATCAAAATGTTCATCCGAATTTTTCTTCATCGGTTCCGATTTGCTGTGAAACAATGAGGAAAAATTTAACGATCGTTCGCCTGATTTTCTTATAGTGTGTACCCCACTTAAGAACTGGAGTTGTTTGCTCACAACTATCAATCACATTTAGGGCAGACAAATGCTGATTGGCGGCTGGGGGGGGGGAAGGTAACTGCAGTTCCAAATAGGTCTTGGTACTAGAGTTCCTGGAGAATAGCGTTATTAAAAGAGAATTTTGCTTTCGCAAATAAAAAAGAAAATAAAATGTGTAGAGAGCCAAACCAAGGCAAAAAAGCAGACAACCCTAATTGAATGTGCTTAAACATTTAATGCAAACAATAAAGAATATGTCGTCATCCCCCCAGGTGACTGGAGAACTCTATCTCTGACTCGGTAGGGGACATATTAGACCGTTGCAGAGAGACCACTGCTTCCACTCAGAGGACCAAACAAGCTGTCAGGGGCAAGCTTTTTTTATTCAGGTTGTTACACATTTTTAAGGAAACAAACTGTACATACTGCATTCCTTTTGGAATGTTTTTAGCTGATTTAAACTGAAAGTTCTGTTAAGTTTTAAAATGTCTAAAAGGGTCACTTTAAAGGAAGTGTATTCTTGGTTGCCACCAGAACTAGTGTCCCCAATGTAAAATGTTCTCTGTTTCTGTTCTGGGTACAACCCACAATGTGTGGTTTTCTTTCTCAGTGATAATGGTAAGCAGGACAAATAGAGGAGTGGGAATCTAAAAGTGGCAGGTGCTCTAATCCCTCTCCACTCTGTCCAAAAGAAAAAAAGAAAAAGAAAAGAAGGTTGCCTTTAGGCCCCTTTCACACTTGTGCCACTTGTCCTGCGACTTGGGACTCCAAAGTCACATGACAAGCCGTTCCCCATGTTTTCCAATGAGTACCATTCATATCTGTGCGACTTGAAGTCTCAGGGACTTCAAAGTAGTCCCTGTACTACTTTGGTCCAAGTGTGATGCGATCTGAGGTCCATAGACCTCATATTTACAGAAAATCGTGGCAAAAATTGCGGCAAAAAAAATCACAGTAAAATCACGGCAAAATTGCATGACTTTTAGGTTGCACAAGTGTGAAAGGGACCTTAGTTATACTTTCATGTTCAGTCCCAATGTATATTATGGGGGAAACTCACCTGCCCCTTGGACCTGAGCGTTCTGAAGTAGGAAGACGTTATGCTGCTTCTTACCGCCTTTCGCACCTAAAAACAAATGTAGAAAGAATAATTATACATCCAGAGTGGTAAACATCTAATCTATCTGATTCATTAATGATCTGTTCAGAGATGGAGGAATTTAGGCTGGCCACACATTATACAATTTTCTTGTTCAATTTCCTTTAGATTTACCTTTAACTATGTAGTACAAGGGCCTGCCTGATTGCATGCAATTTGTAAGTGTTTAGCTTTGACCTCATATTATGTGGTTTTGTTAAATCTAAAGGAAAATTAAACAACAAAATTGTATAATGTATGACCAGCCTTAGAATGCTAAAAAAAATCTGTAACGCTGGACAATTTGCTGGATATTGCTGCTACTGGACAAAGTCTGGTGCAGACAGATTTTGAAAAAGTGTCTCTCGTGTTCTAAAAGTGGTGCAGAATGCTCTAAATCCACATACCTCTCTAGAACTTGTACTTTAATTTGATGCATGCTAAAATGCACATGAGACACACTACCTGCGCCAGTTTCTCTCTATATGCCAAAGGAGAGTTGGTCATAATTAGTTCCACTTTCATAACATACGAACTGCCTGTATTTTTTTTTAAATTTGGTGCATTCAATGCGCCACAATGCAAAAGATGCGCATTTTAGAACTAATAAAACATTTTGCTGATGCTTCATGAATTTTTGCACAATATGCTAAAAAGAGGCAATAACACCAGAAAATTAGCATAGCAGCTCTTTCTTTATATTCCCTCTAGCCTCCTTCTTAAAACAGTAAAGGACAGCAATGGGCAGGCACAGTGACAGGGGTGCAGAGTGAGGGCGGCACAGTGACAAGGGGGAGCATAATGACAGGGGATCACAGTGATGGGGGGGCTCGAAATGGAGATAGGGGAGATAAGGGAGGACTTGGAAGTGAGGATCTGTGCTAAAAGTGGAGAGAAGGTTTTTGCTGGGAAGGATTTGTCCTGGAGGGTTTTGAAGAGGAGAAAGAAGGGTTTGTGCTGGGATGGAGGGGTGGGGTGGTTCTGTGCTACAAGTAGGGAGAGGATTTGTGCTGGGAGGGGATTTTGGGGTGGAGTGTTTGTACCAAGATGAGGAGTTGTGCTGGTAGGGGGGATTTGGGGGAGATGATTTGTGCTGGAATTGGAGAAAGGCTTTACGCTGAGAGGAGGGGGATCTGCGCTAAAACAGGGATTGGGGGGTGATGTTGTGGGCGGTGGAAGAGGATTTATTCTGAGAGGGGTCCTGGGGAGAACTTTGTGTTGCGAGGAGATTTGCGTGGGAGGATTTGCTCTGGGAGGGGGAGAGAGGATTTGTACTGGGGGGAGGGGCGAGAGTGCAAATTTGTGCTTTTTTTGGAGAGGAGGGAGTGGTAAAGTGGAAGGGAGTATTGCTTGTGGGGGGATTTTGCACTCTCCTTACCCCTACACTGTGCATTACACACCCCTGACTCCTGCACTCTTTTTGTTTTGTACACTTTTTGTTCTCAAACCAACTTCATGATGTTACATGCAAGATACCTTATTTCCTTTAACTGCTTGCCCACCAGCCGCCGTCATTATACTGCGGCAGGTCGCCACAATTCCGCGAAGAGTCGTAGCTATACGTCGATCCCTTTAAGCGGGATAGCAGGCATGTGCTGCCAGAGGCTGCATCGCGGGGTGCCAATGGTCGTGACCAGCTGGCCGCGAGTAATCACAGGCAAGAGAGGCAGAACAGGGATGTTTTTGTGTAAACACACAAATCCCTGTTCTGTTCTGCGAGGAGAGACAGATCGTGTGTTCCTAATAGCTAGGAACCATGATCTGTCATTTCTCCTAGGTCAGTCCCCTCCCCCTACAGTTAGAAACACACACAGGGAAAACAATTACCCCTTGATCGCCCCCTAGTGTTAACCCCTTCCCTGCCAGTGACATTTTTACAGTACTCAGTGCCTTTTTATAGCACTGATTGCTGTATAAATGCCAATAGTCCCAAAAATGTGTCAAAAGTATCCAATGTGTCCGCCATAATGTTGCAGTCCCGCTAAAAATCGCAGATTGCCGCCATTACTAGTAAAAAAAAAAAAATAATAATAAAATTGCTATAAATCTATCCCCTATTTTGTAGACGCTATAACTTTTGCGCAAACCAATCAATATACGCTTATTGCGATTTTTATTACCAAAAATATGTAGAAGAATACATATCGACCTTAACTGAGAAAAAAATGTGTTTTTTTTTTTTAAATGGGGATATTTATTATAGCAAAAAGTACAAAATATTGTGTTTTTTTTCAAAATGTTCACTCTTTTAAAATAAAAACCACAGAGATGATCAAATACCACCAAAAGACAGCTCTATTTGTGGGAAAAAAAGGACGTCAATTTTGTTCAGGTGCAGCATTACACGAGAGCATAATTGTCAATTAAAGCGACGCAGTGCCGAATCGCAAAAAATGGCCTGGTCAGTCAGCAGCCAAATCTTCCAGGGCTGAAGTGGTTAAACAAGAGCTCCCTCTATGTGGGGAATGCTTTAGCTCTATTACCGGGGAACTGTTGTGGGGTCTTCTGAGCCATGTTTTACTTGTTAATATGGTGCAAATACAGTACAAATGACAAGGGGACATCAGTTGTACACAAAATAGGGAGGTTTGTGGGAGGGAACTATGGCAAAATTAGCTAGAACAAGATACTTTTCTTATAAGTGATGGTATCCATAGTTATAATTAGTATAATATAGGGGTGTTTGATTAAGAAAACTGATCTGACTGGACTCCTTTGGGGTCAAGAAGGATCCCCCCCCCCCCATGTGGCACAACATTGGCAATAGTTGTCCAGAAGACTCTGTTTTGCCTGGAGCTGTGAGGGGTTAAACTTGGAGTCTTTCTTCAACCTTTGCCATTACACCTAAATTATTGTTTTTTCTCCCAAGGAGTGTCGGCCGGGGGGTGTCTGGTGGGCAGTCAAAATCAGCCAAATCCTGTAATATTAATTTGACTTCTTTGGCCAGAATTACACTTGATGCTGATGGCAGGTCTTCTGTTCCTTATAATAAGTTTATACTTGCCTTTTGGTCCAGCAGCACAGTTGATATCAAAATGAATAAACCCTGGATAAAAAAAAAACAAAAAAAAACAAAGCATATGTAAGAGTTCTGCGTTATTTTATTCATGTATATGATTACTGCAGATATATGTAGCACATAGTGAAGACAGTTTGGTTTGTAAGTTGGGGGGGGGGGGGGGTAGTAGGTGGGTGGAGCTTCCTCCATGTTTCCCTCCTCATTTGGCACCAGGTGTGGGTCATATAGGAGGTCTACCCAGGGGTGGATTCTTCTGGGCTACACTAGGCACCTTGGATAGGGCCCCTGCGTTACACATCAGGTACCTTCGCTTGAACAGACAACTGAACTCTAACTCTCTTGGTGTTAATAAACATCACCATGGTCACTGTTGCATTTAGTAGGGGTATGCAGAGCCAATGCCCTCTACACCTGTCCAGTGTACCAATGCTACATCACTCCCAGTAATGGTATGGGGTCCACCTCGCGTGGACTCCATGCGTGCACTTCACTTAATTCTCTCTCTTCTGTACCTGTGTACAGGCTGAGGACCTCTGTGGTGCTGATCTGCTCCCATTGCTTTGGGAGATGAACCGCTCATAGAAAGAGTGCCAATTCCTCCTGCAAGAAGCTCTCCCACCAGTCACATGTACACACTTACGACAGGCTGCATGTGATACCTTTGTTACCCTTGGTAACCACTTGCTGTTTTTTGTACTGCATGAACTCTTGTACTGCTGTCTTTATACCCCAATGTGTTTAACTGACCCAAGCTGTAGACTATGTGCGCCGGTTACTTGTATTACACCCCTTGAGTAACTTCAGACCAGGCAAGGACAAAGTTTCAAAAGCTTTACTGAAAAACTTGGTCATTCCAGATAACAGTAACCATCTTTTCCTAACATCCCTAATCCCTAACTCAGGTCTGATGACTGCCTCAGCATATTGAATAGGATAGAGTCTATTATGGCAGATTTCCAGTATTGGTGTCTTTGGGCAGTCTGTAGCTCTCAGTGATCCCGTATTCATAGAGGCTGTTTTATCTATAGGTGCTCCGGTTTCAGCAGAAGACTGTGTGGACAGTCTCCGGTAACGATGACATGTCAGGTGATAGGCACACCTACTCGCCCATTGAATCTGACACCTGCCCTCCTTTTATACCATATAGGACCAGTGGGTTGGACCCAAGAAAGCCCGCCAAGCAAGAACCAGGAAACATAATAACTTATTTGTTTTGGTTTCTTTGTATGTATGGATTGCATGGGTTGTTACCAACATGTGGTGAAAATTTCATGTCAACAGCAAATTTAGAAATATATTTAGCTAGAAAAATGGTCATATGTTCAGCACTTATTTTACCCTCTGTATATAGTAATAGTGCAGTGGGCAATCTGACACTAACTCACTCTGAGTTAGCCCGCTGTACAATGTGGGCAAGTGGCAAGTGCTTAATAAGGACAAGGACATGCTCTCTACAATGCTGGACCAGTGGTTGTGGAGGCCCACTTATCAGAATCTGGAAGCCCCCTTTAACCACTTCAGCCGTGGACCATTTGGCTGCCCAAAGACCAGAGCGTCTTTAGTGATTCGGCACAGCGTCGCTTTAACTGACAATTGCGCGGTCATGCGATGATGCTCCCAAACAAAGTTGACGACCTTTTTTTCCCACAAATAGAGCTTTCTTTTGGTGGTATTTGATAATCTCTGCGGTTTTTATTTTTTGCGCTATAAACAAAAAAAGACCGACAATTTTGAAAAAAAAGACAATATTTTGTACTTTTTGCTATAATAAATATCCCCCAAAAATATATTAAAAAAAAACATATTTTTTTCCTCAGTTTAGGCCGATACGTATTCTTCTGCAAATGTTTGGTAAAAAAAAAAATCGCAATAAGCGTTTATTGATTGGTTTGCGCAAAAGTTATAGCGTCTACAAAATAGGGGATAGTTTTATGGCATTTTTGTTAATAATTTTTTTTTATTAGTAATGGCGGCAATCTTTATCAAGACTGCGACATTATGGCGGACACATCAGACACTTTTGGCGCTATTTTGGGACCATTTACATTTATACAGCGATCAGTGCGATTAAAATGCACTGATTACTGTGTAAATGTGACTGGCAGTGAAGGGGTTAACCACTAGGGGCGCTGTAGGGGTTAAGTGTGTCCTAGGGAGTGATTCTAACTGTGGGGGGGATGGGCTATGTGTGACACGACACTGATCACCGCTCCCGATCACAGGGAGCGGTGATCAGTGTCAGTGTCACGAGGCAGAACGGGGAGATGCTTGTTTACATCAGCATTTCCCCGTTCTTTCTCTCCGTGAGACGATCGCGGGTATCTCCGAGGACATAGAGTCCGTGGGACCCGCGATCACGCTCACGGAGCTTGTGTGCACGCGACCACACGGTGGCAAATTTAAAGGGACGTACCTGTACGCCCATTTGCCTGTCCGTGCCATTCTGCCGACGTAAATGTTCATGCGGCGGTTGGCAAGCACTTAAGAATAAGGGGTCACACGGATACCAATCCTTCCATGTGAAGGAGTAAAGAGTACCCCTGATCATTCACAAAAAAAATCCCCAAAAAACAAAGAAATAAACACACTGACACTTTTTGATAAGCCCTTAAATTAAAAAAAAAAAATTTAAAACGCAGTTTATGTCGGCAGTTGACAGGATTTGGTTTTTTGGTCAGGCATCGGGTGTTATTAATGTACGTTTACGGTCTAATATCTTAGTGAATGAGTAGAGGTACTACTTACCCCTTACTTATTCACATACGGAGACTGGTATCTGGAGGTCCCCTTATTGTTAAAATGGACACCTAGATTTTGATAACCCCCTGCTCACAGACCCTCACAACCACCAGGCCAGTGTTGTGGGGAAGAGGCCTTTGTCCTTATCAACATTCCAGGGGAACTCACGCCATTTTTGTC
The DNA here is from genome assembly GCF_042186555.1 of Aquarana catesbeiana. Lineage (NCBI taxonomy): Eukaryota > Metazoa > Chordata > Amphibia > Anura > Ranidae > Aquarana > Aquarana catesbeiana. The sequence goes on from NC_133327.1 coordinate 61,716,595, forward strand.
ATTGTGGGGTTTTTTTTGCTTGGGATCCCTCTTGGCATCCATGTATTTTTAGAGAGAATTCCATGCTGTTTTTTTAAGGTCCCCCATCTCCATGTAGGATGTAGTATAGATGAGGGACTCCCCAGTTGCTGTGTTTACAAACAGAAATAGGCAGCAGGGAACTTTCATTTGCTGCCAATTTAACCATTTTCCATCCGTGCACTGTACATTTACTGCATCAGTGCGGACCAGCTGCATTGAATCATGTATATATTCTATATATATTATATATATATTATATATATATTGTAATAAATCAGCCTCATAATATTTTTCTTACATATTTACACAGTGCTTCACAAAGTGTTCTATAGTTTATGAATTGCAGATATTTACAGTTTACAGTGTATATTATACTTATTTTAAATATATTAAAATGGTATTAAACCCAAAAGCAAACATTTAATATATTGCAGCTTACCAATTCTTAGATGTGTTGGCTGCATTTGTTTACTGGCTGACAGGCAGTGTATTTATGCCAGAAGAGACCTCACCGGTCTCTTCTGGCATAAATGCATCCTTCTGCCTGTCAGTTGTCATGTGCACTGAGCCGCGCATGCGCAGCTCAGCGACCATTTACAGCCCCGATCAGCCCCCGATCTGTGCCACAGTGATGTGACTCCCGTGCACATGGGCGGGGGGTGGCGTAATTGCAACCTGGTCTATCAAGTGGCCAAAGGCACGGGAACCAGAAGGTAGACCAGGCGAAGATGGAAGTGCCGGGGGCCCGCCGGATCAGTCCCAGCACTACACTAGAGGACACTATATGACAGGTAAGCCTGCCATAATGTTCTAATATGCTGTGCATACTAGAACATTATGGCATAACCTACCTGGGGGGGCCTAAAAAAAAAAAAATTATAGGAGACTTTACTTCCGCTTTAAGGTTTTCTTTCCTGTATTTTCACCTGGTGATCCACCCAGTAAGCACCCCGGTCAGTGATAAATGGTTTGTCCCAACCCTCCAACTGTAGATGTAGCAGTTAGAGGAGAAAAACCATTTACTACTGACAGGGGTGCTTACAATGATCTGGAAAGTGAAAATGCTGCGCTAAACCCAAAAAAAAAAACAAAAGCAGCTAGCACACAAACAAACCACGTTCAATAGGACAAAACAACAAACAAGTGCAGTGCTACAATATTGAACATGTGAGAATAAACATGTGAGGTGAACACCTATTGCAGATGTGAAAAAATATCAAAAACAATTATTATTGAAATATCTATGAAACAGCAAAAAGTAGTAAATGAAAAAAGTCCATATGGGGAGTAATGTCTCAACCAAAAAAAAAAATAATATTGTGAAAAATGAAGCATAAAAAAATTGTCCTATGAAAATATGGAACAGCAAATTGAAAAACAGTAAAAGTAGAGGTTCATGTGGAAATAATGGAGGAATGTCTCTTCAAATAGGAAGCTGCCGATGAACATCTAGAAGCATACTAGAATTTATTAGGAATGAGGGGGTACCCTTACCAGATCCGTAGGACGCACGTACCTTATGGCAGTACGTCAGACTGGATGGTATCTCCCGTGGTGTCCAAACCAAGTGGTATCTGTAGGCCGTAAACCCAAACCGATGATGGTAGGCACGAACAGGAGTGGAACGACTATCCCTCAAGTTCCCGGTTACCAAGGGGGAACGATCCAGGAGTGATGGTTCAGCATGGAAAAGAAAAAAGGGGGCTCCTCTGCTGCCAGGTTCAGTAATGTCGTTCAGTAAAAGTCCATGGACTTTTTTCATTTACTACTTTTTGCTGTTTCATAGATATTTCAATAATAATTGTTTTTGATATTTTTTCACATCTGCAATAGGTGTTCACATAGGATATTTTATCAATATTTTTTCCACATCTGCAAAGGTGTTCACCTCACATGTTTATTCTCACATGTTCAATATTGTAGCGCTGCACTTGTTTGTTGTTTTGTGCTTACAATGATCAGCTTTTATTTACTTATGTAAAACCTTTATCTCAAACTGGTGCTGTAACTGCTTTTAAAGTGTTAGCTGAAGTTTGGCTTTAATTTGTTAGCATGTCTAAATTTGCCGGTACATCTAACACTCCACTTCCTCCAAACCAACAGTGGTACTGTCTGAAAATGTCTCTGCTGATCTCTAATCCAGAGTGGGGGCTCTCTAATACAGGGGCTTTGTTACTGGCCTAATCACCAGATGAAAACAGAGGGGAACCCCCCCCACCCCACCCCCCGAAAAAAAAAGAAAATTAATGCAGCCACTACATGATTGGTAACCCAAAACCAAATATTTTGGGCGTAATAAATACCTCTTAAATATATACTACTGCATGTACTTTATTACAGTTACCTGAAATGAATTGAGCGCGGCAAATATTCCATTGATCACTAGGTTGTCGGGATGAATTACAACTCCCAGACCGAATCCCCAGGTGGTTCCGAGAAGAGGAGTGAGGATTGCCATGGTTTTAGCAATCAAAATCAAAGTTTTCCTTTCTTCTTTTCCTGATTGTTCACCAATTGTAGGCCTCATTAATTTGAAGATGACCACCACCAGGATCAGTATGTCAACAAATACAATGGTTAAAGCTGGCACCACGAAGGCAAGGAACGACCTGGAGTCACTGTAGTCAAGCCAGCAGAATTTGCTGCTTATAAATCTTTTACTGGGTTCTGTTGAAGCCACAGTGATAATGGTTATAAGGAGTGGACAACCATAACCCAGGAGGAAAGCTATGATCATCATGGTCTTCCTACTCATGTCATGCAAGATGTAGACCATGCGATAAAAAAGAATAAGTCCTGTGGTCAGCATCCAGAAAAACAAAGACAAGTAGAAGAAGAAGCTAAAGAAGGCAGCGGCTTTGCATGCAGCTGATCCTTTATTGTTCTCTACTAGTGCCGCTCCAATGATAAACCAGATATCAGCTACCAGAAGCGTTACAGCAATATTTACCAGGCAGACGTGACGTATGTAGGAGGTCTTGTTTTTGATAACCGAGTCCCACACTAAGGTCTCAATGAGCAGAGTAATCACCAAGCAAGCAAGAGAGATTCCAACTCCAATGTAAGTAATGATTTCTAAAAATTTTTCATTTTGAATTGATGATCCCATAAGGATTGAGAAAGAAGTCAAATGGTTACATGTGCATACTATCACATTGTCTACCGTACTGGGGGTACAACCGCTGCTACTCCAAATGTTCTGAGTCAAGTCAAACCAGACGCATTCTGGATTCTCTAGTGATTTAATACTCTCAGTAAAGCTCATATTTATTTTAAATGTACTGCTGTCAATGTTTGTACTGGAGTTCTTACCAAGGATTGTTGACATAACCAGACCGTTGACCACCTGTGTGTTATTTTTTGGCAAAATGTCCTTCATTGTTCCGTAAGCAATGGTAACTATTTGGGTAGAGTTGCCTGTTAATGTGCCCCCATTGATAAACACATTTCCAGTTAAATTTTGCAAGGAGAAATTCTTGTTGTAGCTTTCATCATTGGTCACAACTTTTCCATAAAGCTGAATATTGTTGAGAGAATCATTTTTAAAATCGATTGTTTCATTGAAGTTCAGATTTTCTGCAAATTTCTCAACAGAATTCAGAATAGTTACACTGTTGCTGTTAGTATTACTGCTCCAAGCGTTGGATGCGGTCACCACAACATCAACTGTTTTTATAAAGTTCTAGGAGAAGAAAAAACTGGCGTAATTATTTTGCTAAGACCAGTTAGCTGTAAAAGCTTCAAATTACTCAACAACAATAGAATCGATAGGCTACATTCATAGGGTATAAAAGCATTGCCAAAAGAACTGAAAACTGGGCGATACCTGAATGTTTATCTGAAATAGGGAGGTGGAGATGTAGTTCCAAGAGGAGGTGTTGTCATAAATATATATTTATTGCATGCGCGCGGGAGCCGCCAGTCACGGCATGACCCGAGCTAGAAACGGCACAGCGTGCCCTTTCTAACTCCGGCGCATGTGCAGAAGAAATTGCCGTACGGCGAACTGCAAATATCTCCTAGACCATGTAAGTCTAGGAGATATTTCAAGCACCTACAGGTAAGCCTTAATCTAGGCTTACCTGTAGGTTAAAGTGGTCTGTAAGGGTTTACAACCACTTTAAAGGCTTTTAAAGTGTTGCCTACGGACAATTTTAGTTACCGTACTTTGCTGCCATTTCACAGACATGCAGAATTTTAAATCCTAATATGTTTGGTATCTATTTACCCAGCGCAATATCATCTTTTATATTTTACCAAAATGTTGGGTATTATATTGTCCGCACTAAAATGCACTTAGGTGTAATTTTTCCTGAAAATTTGAAAATACCATTTTTTCTTCAGGTCCCCTGTTTTCAGAAAATATATAATATCTGAAAAAAAATGCTGATTTTTACATGTATGTAAAAAATGTCAAAAATTGCCCGAACAGCAAGTGTTAAAGTAAATTTTAACTCAGCCGTTAGAATCTCAAATAACCTTTAACGCATGGATGTCATTTCAAAGGTATTTTTTTACTATTTTGAAGCATACGGAATTTATTAAATGAATGCTTGTTAATCTTTTAAAAACATTTCTTAAATTAATGATATGTGGTTAACAAATGGACATTAGTGCTCTACTGAACTCCGAAGGCAGCATAGCACTATTAATAAAATGTAAAAATGTGCAAAAGCCAGCCAGCAAACTCTGTACATGACATGTGAAGGACTTATTCCCCAGTCCTCGAATTACCCCTTAACCGTACTCTCCACCCTCCAAAAACCTTCCCACAAATGACTTGACAAGGTATTGGAGTAAATGGCCTTGACGGCCTTTTATTAAAATTAACATAAAACTAAATAAATAACATTTTAAAATAACTTTTTAAATAACCGTTCAGTATTCTCTTGGGGTCTTGGAGGGGAACACACGCCACTGGTCACCGCGATAAACTTCAATAAACTTTAGGCCTCGAGTCGCAACCCCGGACAGCGAGACAGTACCCAACCTTCGCTGTGACCTAACTTTACCCCTTCCTGGTTAACCCCTCGTAACCGGAAGGTACCAGATAAACCCCATATTACATATGGGTACCAACCATGTTATATCTCCATATAACATACATCTCCTCCTTCTCACAGACCCAAAACCACTGCCTAGGCCCTCACCGTAGCCCCCTTCCTAATTACACGTAAACCAGGGAGGGTGGGCGGAAATCTTCACTCCCCGCCACTCACCACTGACATCACTTCCCCCTTTTCTCCTAATTCTTCCTCCTGAGCGCCTCCCCTGCTAGAACCACTCCCCTTCTCTTAAAGTGAAAGCTAGCTAACAGTGTGACTGTGCAGTCCGCACATGTCATGCTGTCCCTCCGCTGATCCCTTCGCTCCCTTGCTCCAGGACTCACTGTATCACCTACAGCAAATAAACAATCTGAAATATTTATAAGTGCAGCGCCATTACACTCAATAATATACCAATTTATACCAATATATACAATATAACAATAGAGTCCAGCATAATCTTCATAATAATATTAGTGAAAATCAGTGAATCAATAAAATAAAAGTGCATATAATACAACGTCCTTAAAGTAGAACTATAGGCAACACTTTTTTATTATTTTGGATAGAGCAAAGGAGGGTTATAGAGCCTTTATTTTTGCTATCTTTGTCCCACTGCAGAGATTTCCTTTCACTTCCTGCCTTATAGCTGTAACAAGAAGCGAGAGGAAATCCCTGAAAATTAAGGGAATCTCATGGGGACACCTAGGTCACCAGAACCAGTGTCTCCATTTGAAGATTTCTCCTCTAATACTTTTCTGGGGACAACCCCAAATTTGTGATTTTCTTTTACTTTGACTTTCAATGATAATGGTAAACAGGGCAAAGAAAGGGTAAAATCTCCCTAACCGGGACACAGACAACAATAAAAACTGACAGGTGTTCTAATCCATCCTCTCTGAATATTGTGAATCTGCTCACCTTGGCAGTGACCTCAAAATTATAAGTCAGAACAAGCATTATTGTATATTGGGATTTTTAACACATGGCCACCTTTAATTGATACTCAGATATTTCTTCTCCACTCCTTCATAAGCATCCACAGGTGACAGGTAAAATTGTCACAATGGCCCAACTTCCTGATGTGCTGTAAGACATGATGGACCTTGTAGTTTCCCTTTATGTGTAGCATTTGGTCAGTTGCTGGTTGGCAGTTCAGAGTGTAGGCTGCACATCAAGTGGTCAGGGCATTGTGACCATTTATCCACGTCATCAGATGCTTACGAATGAGTGGTGGAGTTATATCTGAGTATCCATTAAAGGCAGAGCTGTGGAATAATCCCCTTCCTGATATATCATAGTGCTTGTTCTGACTTCCTTTAGTCTTGAGGTCACTGCCAAGGTGAGCAGATTCACCATATTCATGTGGTGGTGGCAGAAGAGGTGTTTACTGCAGTGAAAAATCATCATTTAATATATTGCACCATTCATTGAAGATTAAAGACTTTTTTTATGCAGTTTATTTTACTGATTTTCACTAATATTATTATGAATATTATGAAGGACTTTATTGTTAGGGTTGTTTTGTATATAGTATAATGGTATAAATTGGTATATTATTAAGTGTAATTGCGTTGCACATATTTATAATAATTTCAGCACAGCACTATTCTTCTGCATAGAAGAAAGAAAAAAAAAAAAGGTATAAAGACAGCCCCATGACTTGCCAAAGCCATGTGACCAGCCTATTTTCCAATCACTGAGTTTTCTCTGCTGCATTAAAGCGGAGTTCCACACAAAAATGGAACTTCCGCTGTCCGGATTCCTCCCCCCCTCCGGGGACATTTGGCACCTTTCAGGGGGGAGGAGGGAGCAGATACCTGTATAATACAGGCATTTGCTCCGCTTCCGACAAGATTGCCACAGTATCCGCGGAGATCTACGCAATGTCCGGCCCCTCCTTTGTCCCCCCTGCTGTCTTCTGGGAGACACACAGGTCCCAGAAGACAGCAGGGACCACTCAGAAGGCGCTGCGCGACTCGCGCATGCGCAGTAGGGAACCAGACTGTGAAGCCGCAAGGCTTCACTTCCTGATTCCCTTACTTAAGATGCCGGAGCCTCCACCGAGGGACAGGTCGGCTTCAGGTGAGGACATCGCAGGCGCAGGTGCCCTGGACAGGTAAGTGTCCTTGTTTTAACAGTCAGCAGCTGTAGTATTTGTAGCTGCTGACTTTTCATTCTTTTTTTTTTTTGTTGGCGGAGCTCCGCTTTAAGCTAAGAACGCAGGCCAAAATGTGAACAAACCTATCAGCTTTCAAAAAAAGAGCCGCTGATCAGGTAAAAGCCTTCAATCTTGATTTATTTAGACTCTCCAAATACAAACAGTTGGGGCTGGTTAATCACAAAGATTTAACGTGTTTCACTCATATTAGAGCTCTGATAAGAGTCAAATGTGTGTGTTATGTTATGTTAAAAAAAATGCTTCCTAACACACTACAGAAGTTTTTATTTTTTTGATTTTTTTTTTTAATACATCCTCTAAAAGTTTATGTTCTTCCATGAAGATAAATACTGTTAAGTCTAGTAAACACATGAAATTAATTTCTTTAACTGTGACCCTAAGCCCCGGTCACACTGATGTGACTTGTCATGTTATTTCAAATAGTTTCAAATCGCATGACAAGTCACACCCTATTGTACACAATGGAGGCAGTCCAATCAGTGTCCATTGGAGTTGCACTGATTTTGAAGCAGTTCTTACACTAATTTTTGTAAGTCCAGGTGTGACTTGCATAGACTTCTGCGCATGAAGACACAGATGTCTTCCAAATAGCACCTGAAATAGTACTACTTTTGAAATCGTGCTACTTCAAGTTGCGATTGGTGGGACCGGGGGGCTAAGAAATAATGAAGATCGCTGTTTCAAGAACAAACATACAACAATCTGGGGGCTTCAATACTCCAGCCTACTTAAAATGACTATCAACAAAAAAATGGGGAGCCGCACGCCAGTTGCCAGCCCAATCACCATATGTAGGAGAACGGTTTCAGCTTGTCTCCTCCCAAGCCCCGCCCATCTGATGCGTTTCACCCTCTCACGGGCTTAGTCATGGCTATGACTAAAGCTGGATACACACTATATAATTTTCTTTAGATTTACCATAACCATATAATATGAGGTCAGACCTAAACACTTTCAATTTGTATGCAATCAGGCAGGCCCTGGCACTACATAGTTGAAGGTAAATCTATAGGAAATTGAACAAAAATTATATAATGTGTATTCAGCTTAAGCCTGTGGGAGTGAGAAATGTTCAGACGGGCGTGGCTTGGGTGCAGACAAGCTAAAGACATTCTTCTACATACAGTGATTGCATAGTTGCCAACATTGTAAAAAAAAAATGTGGGACACTTTTGTGGCTGTAGGCGGAGCTGTCCAATAATTAGAGGGCGGGGCATTCGTCAACGGGCGTGACCTAGCAAAAATAGACAAGTGCGGCGCGCGAAGCGTGGTTTACGCGAAAATGGGCGTGGTTTACGCGGAAATGTGGGCGTGGCTTAAATGGGCGTGGCTCTAGAGGGTGTGGTTAGAGTCTGAAATGAATGAGGGATGGAGAGGGGGAGAGGGGGAGAGAGGGGGAGAGAGAGGGAAATGACGGGACAGCAGCACCAGATCCTACACAATAGAAATATGTGTATTCTAGAAAGTTTAACAATCAGCAGATAAAGATACTCCAAACACCTGGTGTTAGCACTTCAATCATCCCGGCACCATGGTTGTTATGGTGTCAGGATGATTGAAGCGCATTATTTCTATTATTATATTGTAATATAAAATGAAATCATTCAACTCACCATAATGCAGAAACAGTGGGAGCCCCGAGTGTGTCACAAGCCACGTCGCCTGCCACCAGCCGTCCGTCCTTGCTTCAGATGTCCGAGCAGAGTCCGTCCTTGCATCAGATGTCCCCAGCGGAGCCCCCCCTCACACCAGGAGTCCCCGGCGGAGCCCCCCCTCACATCAGGTGTCCCCGGCGGAGCCCCCCCTCACATCAGGTGTCCCCGGCGGAGCAACCCCCTCACATCAGGAGTCCCCGGCGGAGCCCCCCCTCACATCAGGAGTCCCCGGCGGAGCCCCCCTCACATCAGGTGTCCCCGGCGGAGCCCCCCTCACATCAGGTGTCCCCGGCGGAGCCCCCCTCACATCAGGAGTCCCCGGAAGAGCCCCCCCTCACATCAGGAGTCCCCGGCGGAGCCCCCCCTCACACCAGGAGTCCCCGGCGGAGCCCCCCCTCACATCAGGAGTCCCTGGCGGAGCTCCCACTCACATCAGGAGTCCCCGGCGGAGCCCCCCTCACATCAGGAGTCCCCGGCGGAGCCCCCCTCACATCAGGAGTCCCCGGCGGAGCTCCCCCTCACATCAGGAGTCCTCGGCAGAGCCCCCCTCACATCAGGAGTCCCCGGCGGAGCCCCCCTCACACCAGGAGTCCCCGGCGGAGCCCCCCCTCACACCAGGAGTCCCCGGCGGAGCTCCCCCTCATACCAGGAGTCCCCGGCGGAGCCCCCCCTAACATCAGGAGTCCCCGGCAGAGCCCCCCTCACATCAGGAGTCCCCGGCGGAGCCCCCCTCACATCAGGAGTCCCCGGCGGAGCCCCCCCTCACATCAGGAGTCCCCGGCGGAGCCCCCCCTCACATCAGGAGTCCCCGGCGGAGCCCCCCCTCACATCAGGAGTCCCCGGCGGAGCCCCCCCTCACATCAGGTGTCCCCAGTGCCCCCCCACTCACATCAGGTGTCCCCAGTGCCCCCCCCCCTCACATCAGGTGTCCCCAGTGCCCCCCCCACTCACATCAGGAGTCCCCAGTGCCCCCCCCACTCACATCAGGTGTCCCCAGTGCCCGCCCCACTCACATCAGGTGTCCCCAGTGCCCCCCCCACTCACATCAGGTGTCCCCAGTGCCCCCCCTCACATCAGGTGTCCCCAGTGCCCCCCCCACTCACATCAGGTGTCCCCAGTGCCCCCTCACATCAGGTGTCCCCAGTGCCCCCCCCACTCACATCAGGTGTCCCCAGTGCCCCCCCCACTCACATCAGGTGTCCCCAGTGCCCCCCCCACTCACATCAGGTGTCCCCAGTGCCCCCCCACTCACATCAGGTGTCCCCAGTGCCCCCCCTCACATCAGGTGTCCCCAGTGCCCCCCCCACTCACATCAGGAGTCCCCAGTGCCCCCCCACTCACATCAGGTGTCCCCAGTGCCCCCCCCCACTCACATCAGGTGTCCCCAGTGCCCCCCCTCACATCAGGTGTCCCCAGTGCCCCCCCACTCACATCAGGTGTCCCCAGTGCCCCCTCACATCAGGTGTCCCCAGTGCCCCCCCCACTCACATCAGGTGTCCCCAGTGCCCCCCCCCCACTCACATCAGGTGTCCCCAGTGCCCCCCCCACTCACATCAGGTGTCCCCAGTGCCCCCCCTCACATCAGGTGTCCCCAGTGCCCCCCCCACTCACATCAGGTGTCCCCAGTGCCCCCCCCACTCACATCAGGTGTCCCCAGTGCCCCCCCCACTCACATCAGGTGTCCCCAGTGCCCCCCCTCACATCAGGTGTCCCCAGTGCCCCCCCCACTCACATCAGGTGTCCCCAGTGCCCCCCCCTCACTCACCTCAGGTGTCCCACAGCGGTGCGCGCGTTCCCCCCCACCTAGAACCCCCGCCCCTTTCCATATCAGACTGGCAGCGGGGCGGGGGGTAGGCGGGCCGAGGCGGAGCGGGGCAGGGGGTGGGCGGCGACGCAGAAGCTTCGTCTAGCCCCCCCCAGCCGTCTTCCTGAACTTCAACAAAATGGCGGCCGGCGGAGACAATGTCTCCGCCGGCCGCCGACCTCTAGCGGCGGTGGCGGCGGCTTCAAATTCGGGACATTTCCCGGGACACCACAAATCCGGGAATGAAGTCCAAGTCCCGGGAATGTCCCGGGAAATCCGGGACAGTTGGCAGCTATGTGATTGGGCTGGCTACTAGTGTGCAGCTCTTCATTATTTTTGATAGTGAATTTCTTTTATGTTTGGCTGATATAGACAGACATACCTGCATCACGGCAGGCTCCACTGTTACATTTGCGCTTGAGACTGTGGATATTATGTTCACCATGAGCTGTAAAGTTTGGGAGGAGCTTGCAATGTTTGCTGTCTGGTTGGTGGCTGTGGCACTGATATTTTGAAGTAATCTTGGCAAATCTTGCTGTACTGCCGGACCTTTTAATACATCCTATGTTAAAGTGATAGAGGAAAGAAGAATATTGCTGAATTAGTTATCTTATACACTTCTTTTTATGCTATATTTTCTTCACATGCTGTACACTTCAATATTTGCCAAGTTAAAGTGGATTTTCCACAGAGAAAGCATAGGACTTTTGTCTGAAGGGCGTTGGCCATTAACTTGTCTTGCATACAAACAGCAAAGAATTGTCAGCCAACAAACACGAAACTACGTGGTTTTTCAGCTCTTTAGCGCCACTTTGGGCAACTTCTGCTAATGTTGTGTTATGGTTAGCATTGCTTCTGAGCAAGCGTGTTTGTACTTTGGAGTTTTGTCCGAAGGACTTCTGTACACACGATCGAATAATCCGACAACACACAATTGTTGGCGGAAAATTTTGAAGCATGCTATCCCACATTTCTTGGCGGAAAATCTGACAACAATTGTCCAATGAAGCATACAAACAGTCGGATTTTCCAACAACAGCCTGTCATCACACATTTCCCGTCGGAAAATCCGATCGTGTGTACAGGCCTTTAGAATCTCTTCCAGGTTTTGATGATAAATAGTTGATATCCAGCTCTTAACCAGTCCAGTTTACTTCTAGTTTAATCTCTATACTATGACCAGAGATTTTTTTACATTTCAGCAATGAGCTAACAAAGTAATACATATATGTTCTTTCACTACAAATAGCCCTAACCCAGGCAATACAGTCTTGAAAAAAAAAAAGATTTTATTTTCTATGCAATCTATAGACAAAGTTATAACCAAATCAAAAAATTAGCTTTTTATCTAGTCTGACCAAAATTAGTTAACCACTTCAATACTGGGCACTTTTACCCCCTTCCTGCCTAGGCCAACTTTCAGCTTTCAGCGCAGTCGCACATTGAATGAGTATTGCGCGGTCATGCAACGCAGTACCCTAATGAAATTTTTAGCATTTTGTTCACAGAACTAGATCTTTATTTTGGTGGTATTTAATCACCACTGGGATTTTTATCTTTTGCTAAAAAAACGAATGAATACTGAAAATGTTCACGTTTTCCTTTGTTTCTGGTATAAAATAATTGTTCTTCATAAATTTAGGCCAACATGTATTCTGCTACATTTCTTTTGTGAAATAACCCAAATCAGTGTACACTATTTAGTCTGTAGGAAAGTTATAAAGTCCACAAGCTATGGTATATATATATGAAAATTGATCAATCCTGACACTGACAGCCTATCATTTCTTGAGGCCCAAAAATGTCAGGACAGTACAAATATCCCCCAAATTACCCCTTTTTGAATGTAGACAGTCCACTGTACTCAGTAAGAGGCATGGCAAGCTTTTTAAAGTTGTAATTTTTTGTCATAAATTTTGGAAAATGAAGAAATGAAAACAAGACTACAAAAATAAATAATAATCATGTCTTTACAATTTTTTTATTAAATGTTTTTCTTTTTTATTTTATATATATATATACATACACACACACACACACACATATATACACAGCAAAATTATAAACGCAACACTTTTGTGTTTGCCCCTATTTATCATGAGCTGAACGCAAAGATCTATGACTTTTTCTATGTACACAAAAGGCCTATTTCTCTCAAATATTGTTCACAAAGCTGTCTAAATCTGCGTAAATGTGTTAGGCTTGGTTCAAACGAATGCGTTTTTTGATGCATTTTGCAGAAATACAGGGACATTTTTTAACATGGGTTCCTATGGAACATGTTCACATCAATGCATTTTTTGTGCCTCTGCATTTTTGGAAAGGGTTGGGGACTGTTCCCGCAAAATGCAGTGTTTTGCATGTAATAGAATTCAATGGACCCGCATCCAAAACGCAAGTACCGCCTTTTTACTGCGTTTTTACGGCGATTTTGCCGCAATTTGCGTTTCGCGTTTTTTTTTTATTTCTTTTTTTACACTGTATATAGCTAGTTGCTAAGGAGGGGGCCGGGAAGCCGGCCGCCGTGTCCTTAACCGATGGCTGTCATCAGCTGTCAGCTGGCTTCCTGCTCAATGTAAAAAAAAAAAAGCCGGCTAAAAAAAAAAATTTCTGAAAAAAAACAGCGTGGGGTCCCCCCCCAGGTCCATACCAGGCCCTTGGGTCTAGTATGGATTCGGAGGGGACACCCATGCCAAAAAAAAAAATGGAGTGGGGTTCCCCCCTAAATCCATACCAGACCCTTATCCGAGCATGCAGCCCGGCAGGTCAGGAAAGGGAGGGGATGAGCAAGCGCCCCCCCTCTTGAACCATACCAGGCCGCATGCCCTCAACATGGGGGGATGGGTGCTTCGGGGCAGGGGGGCTCTGCCCCCCCACCCCAAAGCACCTTGCCCCCATGTTGATGGGGACAAGGGCCTCTTCCCGACAACCCTTGCCCGGTGATTGTCAGGGTTTGCGGGCGGGGGGCTTTTCTGAATCTGGAAGCCCCCTTTAACAAGGAGGCCCCAAGATCCCGGCCCCCCCTACCCATTCACTAAAAAAAAAGTAGTGTAGTGTTAAAAAATATAGTAGACAAGTTTTTGATAAGTCTTTTATTAAAAATCTTGTTCTTCTTCTCCGCTTCTTCCTCTGGTCTTCCTCCATCTTCTCCTGCATCTTCATCCTCCGGTCTTCTCCTTCTCCCCCTGCTTCTTCTTCCGCTCTTCTTCTGTCTTTGTCCGGTGTTCTTCTTCTTCCTCTGCCGCCGCTCCAGCCGACGACCCTCCTCCGATTCTGCGTCCTGGTGATCTGTAGACGCCGATGTCCTGCACTTCTTAAATAACGATGGGGCGTGGCAATTGGAATACGTCATCCGGAGGCCACACCCCTTGTGACGTCACAGTCCCATCATGCCCTGGGACTGTAACATAATAAGGGGCGGGGTCACCGTGTGACATCTCCCGTGACCACGCCCCATCCCTATATAAGTCGTTGCTGACCGCGCACACCGCATTACAGTGGGAGAGAGCATCATGTCAACATCGGAAGAAGAGAAGAGGGAAGAAGATGGCAGAGAAGACCGGGCCACCGCTAGCAAAAGAGCGGGCAAAAGAGCAGAAGATAGCAGAGGAGCCCGACAGAAGATACCGGAGAGTGGGAGAAGAACCGGAGAGCGCAGAGAAGAGGCCGGAGAGCGCGGAGAAGAAGGAAGAGACTAGGCTACAGGCCTGAAGCAGCCGTGTGGCAATAACGTAAGCCAGGAAGCTGTAAGAGAGTGTGTCACCAGAGGTACAGTGTGGGTACTAAATAGGGACACAGTTACAGGGTCAAGAGGACCGAGGTCAACGCCTGAACAGCAGTACTTTGTCACAGTAAGTGGGCTTAGCACTATATGACCATATAGTGTGACCAAACCCCTGTATTTTTTGAATATGTTCAGGTGTTCAGGTGTTTTTAACTAGCCCTGCAGGAAATGTCATTCTTGTATGTGTGCACTGTAAAATATTTTGTACTGTTTATAGGTCTTACAGCAGCACCATCTTGAATTTAAATGCATTGTATGGTGTGCCCCCCAAATATGTACTTGTATGTTGTAATAGGCCCTGACCAGGTTTTTGGGCTGGAGCACTCCTCCCCCTCCTCATTACCTCCTATTTAGTGGCCACCAGTGATTAGGATGTATCCCTTTCAGTTCTCCCACATAGAGGAGTTCAGCTCCCATGGTTGAGACAGAGGATCTTCCATTCTATTACTAGTGTAGGACCCACTAATTCGGGGTACTTTGTCGCAGTAAGTGGGCTTAGCACTATATGACCATATAGTGTGACCAAACCCCCGTATTTTTTTAATATGTTCAGGTGTTTTTAACTAGCCCTGCAGGAAATGTCATTCTTGTATGTGTGCGCTGTAAAATATTTTGTACTGTTTATAGGTCTTACAGCAGCACCATCTTAAATTTAAATGCATTGTATGGTGTGCCCCCCAAATATGTACTTGAACAGCAGTGCTGACCAGAGAGCCAGGCGGCTCGGAATTTTCCATTTATTTCATTATTGCTTTGTGGAAGAAACCCCTGCGTGGGAATCCTGAATGGACTGTTTTTCTTTTACTTCAATAAACATGGGCCAAAAAAGCCCTTAGGGCTCTTTCACACGGACGATCCGTATGTCCGTTTTTCATCCTTCCGTTTTTGGATGAAAAACGGACATACATGTATCCCTATGGAGCGTCGGATGTCAGAGGTGACATGTCCGCTGACATCCGACCCGCTCCGATCCGAAAAAGTGTAACAGAGGAAAACCCTACTTTTCCATCCGTTTTCGGATCGGATCGGGTGACGACGGACTCTACGGTCCGTCATCATCCGATCCCCCATAGGGGAGAGCGGCGCTCTGACAGGTCCGTCGCTGCACAGTGTGCAGCGACGGACCTGTCATCTTCCTGCTCAGCGGGGATCGGCGGAGCCATCCCCGCTGAGCAAGCGGGTGTTTACGGGGCGGATCATCACTGATCCGCCCCGTGTGAAAGAGCCCTTAAACTGCATATCTGGCGTAGACTCAGCTCACTGGTAAGCTCTAAGCTGCAGCTAAATAACCCCAATACCACAAGATATATATATATATATATATATATATATATTACACAGTATCTGGAACTTACAGTATCTCACAAAAGTGAGTACACCCCTCACATGTTTGTAAATATTTTATTATACCTTTTCATGTGACAACACTGAAGAAATGACACTTTGCTACAATGTTAAGTAGTGAGTGTACAGCTTGTATAACCGTGTACATTTTCTGTACATTTTCTGTCCCCTCAAAATAACTCAACACGCAGCCATTAATGTCTAAACTGCTGGCAACAAAAGTGAGTACACCCCTAAGTGAAAATGTCCAAACTGGGCCCAATTAGCCATTTTCCCTTCCTGGTGTCAGGTAAATCGTTAGTGTTACAAAGTCTCAGGTGTGAATGGGGAGCAGGTGTGTTAAATTTGGTGTTATTGCTCTCACTCCCTCATACTGGTCACTGGAAGTTCATATGGCACCTCATGGCAAAGAACTCTGAGGGTCTGAAAAAAAGAATTGTTGAGTCCACTTTACTCTGTTTTAATAAAAACGTTTTTAGTCCTGACATATTGCACTATTGGAGGTTTCTCCCTTTTTGTCCCCTATCTCACATTGAGGTACCCCCTCATACCACTGCGATCTTGGAGTGAATCGTTGCGCCCATAGGAGGAGCGCTGTTACACCTACCTACCCAGGGAGGCCAGTGGAGATCTCAGATGGTGATTGCCTGTCATTCATAGCATTGAGGTGAGATTTTTGGGAGACTTTAACATTTAAGAAGCCACAGCAGGATCACTTATGGACAATCCTCTCTATCAATCCTGATAGCAACAGAATCACATCTATTTATTTATTCACTTAAAGAAGTCTTGGACATTTAATAACGCTTGTACAATTTTCTTCATATTATTTATCATTCTCTATTCATTTCATTTTTATTTTTGACTCTCTAAAATACTCATTTCGATTTTATAGCTGTGTTTTTCCCTCACGGAAGGTGTCACACACTTTCTTTTATACGTTTATTAAGGACACTTTTGAAGTATACACTACATGATTTAGGATTATTAGATATATGGTTCATATGTGTATTATTACATATTATACATTGTCACTATATTTGGATGCTTTAGAACACGTTTGTATTTATTTATATATCCCATTTGGTACAATATTTACTCAGTGTATTTATTACCACAATCTGCGCAAAATCACTTTATTCACCTTCATCTACATAAAGATGGCCTAGGTTATAAGAAGATTGCCAAGACCCTGAAACTGAGCTGCAGCATGGTGGCCAAGACCATACAGCGATTTAACAGGACAGAACAGGCCTCGCCATGGTCGACCAAAGAAGTTGAGTGCACGTGCTCAGCGTCATATCCAGAGGTTGTCTTTGGGAAATAGACATATGAGTGCTGCCAGCATTACTGCAGAGGTTGAAGGGGGGGGGTCAGGCTGTCAGTGCTCAGACCATACGGGGGTGTACTCACTTTTGTTGCAAGTGGTTTAGACATTAATGGCTGTGTGATGAGTTATTTTGAGGGGACAGCAAATTTACACTGTTATACAAGCTGTACACTCACTACTTTACATTGTAGCAAAGTGTAATTTCTTCAGTGTTGTTACATGAAAAGATATAATAAAATATTTACAAAAATGTGAGGGGTGTACTCACTTTTATGAGATACTATATCCCTTTCACGCCTAAGCCTATTTCTGATATTTGGTGTTTACAAGTTAAAATCCGTATTTTTTGCTAGAAAATTACTTAGAACCCCCAGACATTATATATATTTTTTAGCAGAGAATCTAGAGAATAAAATGGCAATTGTTGCAATATTTTATGTCACACGGTATTTGTGCAGCGTGTTTTAAATGCAACTTTTTGGGGAAAAAGACACTTTCATGAATTTAAAAAAAACAAAACAGTAAAGTTAGCCCAATTGTTTTTGTATAATGTGAAAGATGATGTTATGCCGAGTAAATGGATACCAAACATGTCACGCTTTAAAATTGCACACACTCGTGGAATGACGACAAACTACGATACCTAAAAATCTCCATAGGTGACGTTTTAAATTTTTTTTTTTACGGTTACCAGGTTAGAGTTACAGAAGAGGTCTAGTGCTAGAATTATTGCTCTCGCTCTGACGATCGTGGCGATACCTCACATGTGTGATTTGAACACCGTTTACACATGCGGGCGCGACTTCCGTATGCGTTTTCTTTGCTGTGTGAGCTCACGGGGATGGGGGCGCTGTAATTTTTTTTTTCTCTTATTTTATTTATTTTTATATTTTTACATTGTGTTTAAAAAAAAAAAAATGTTTGATCACTTTTATTGCTGTCACAAGGAATGTAAACATCCCTTGTGACAGTAACAGGTGACACAGTAATAGGTAACAGGTCGTGATGTCGCTTCCGTGTTTACATACAGGAGACTGGAACAAAGCCGTTTCTGGCTTCGTGGCAGTCTTTGTCTGGGCGTCGGAAGAGGCGGATCGTCGATCGGGTCTCCCGGTGGGACGGGCATCCAGTGTAGCCTATATCTACAGTGCATTTGGTGGTGTACTGTTTCTAATACACTTCAGGCGGTATATATATATATGGTTGAAGCCCCATGGCCGATACGGACATGGGTAACATTTATAGTTAACATAAGACTTACCATATGAAATGGATCTGGAAGTGTGGACTTACCACATGAAATGGACCTGAAAGTGTGCCTTGGTCTGATGGACGGTATACCAAAATAAGGGGGCAAAAACATTCAGGTAGGGGTATGGTATTTTATTGTTTTTTCAGTTGTTCATTGAGCTCATTTTGAAAATGCCTGTGCCATCTCCACTTGAGGATTAGGGATATAACGGGCGAAGCAAGCTGACTTCCACCTGCCTAGTCTTTTAATGACGTGGTCTGGGACCCCGTGGCGGGATGCCGCCGAGGCCGCTCCAATACGAAAGGAGTGGCCGGAGTACTGACTAGGGTTAAGGTGAAGGTTGCAGAGAAGTATCCTTATGTGTTTCACAAACTGACAGGCACTTAAGGGTTTGACTGGAAATGGTAGAAGGGGGCTGGAGTCCGGTTGTTCAGGCAGGAGTGACAGAAGATGATTGAGTACTGTGACTGGACACCAGCTATTATTGGTTTTGTTAAGGTGGATGTCCACTCCAGAGCCTGCCTGCTGGGTTTTAGAAACCACAAGGTGGAGGATGAAGTGGTCATGGTAGCGAACCAAGTGCCGTCTGCGTAGCACTTGGCCTGCGGGGTTGCTACAGGTGAACTCGCCAGGTCGCAAGAACCCATAGTAGGCCAAGTATATGGCAGCTTGTAGGACCGTACTGGGGAGAAGACCAAATGGAGAAGTATTCAGGATGGTCGACATACCCCTAAAGATGGGCCCCGTTATGGGTAAACGTTTGGTACTGACCACCAGTTGGTGTTTCTGGGTGCCACGTAGGATGGCTGGGATAGCGTGGGATGAAAACAGAGAAGACTTTGCGGGGTCTTGTAGAGTCAAGAAATGTTGTATGCCGGCTAGGTATAGCCGAATAGTATTATGAGATAAGGCCAGCTGAGTATGGCAATATGAAATGAAGGCCAGTACGTGCTTGACATCTGTTTCCTTGGAGCAGGGTGCCAGGAATTTATTGAACGCACTCCAAGCTGTCTGGTAGGCTTTGAGTGTGTTATGGGACAGTGAGTAGTTGATGAGCTGGGTCGCTCCTTGTAGGTGTTGCACTAGTCCAGGGTCAGCTGAGACCAAACGGGGATAGGGGCCGAAACTGGATCGGCTCCGGGAACTTGTTTGAAAAAGGAAGTATAATTAAAACGTGACAGTGCGTCTGCTGCTAGGTTGTACTTGCCTGGAATAAATGAACAGTGAATATTAAACTGATGTTGTAAAGACAGTTGTACCAGTCTGTGCAGGAAGGACATGACTGATAGGGACTTGGACCTGCCTTTGTTGATAATGTCTGCCGTGGCCTGATTGTCGGTGGTGAAGATCACAGTTTGCCCTGTCCAATGATGACCCCAGAGCTGTGCAGCTGCCACTATAGGATAGAGCTCGAAGAGGGAGGATGTTTGGGTGAAGCCAGGTATTAACAGTATCTGTGGTGGCCAGGGTCCTGAAAACCATTGGTGGCCAAAAATTGCCGCGAAGCCTGTGGAAGCTGCAGCATCTGTCACCACCTGGGGTGAAAGGGACGAGACCGTAAGTATGAATAGGGATATACCATTCCAGGTGGAAAGGAATTCCTCCCACATGGATAGGTCCGCTACTGCTGCGGTATCTAGATTGAGGATCTGATTGGGGTCTTGTGTTTGTGACAAAAATATCAGCAGACGTGACACAAAGGTGCGACCCTGTGGAATGATTCGCATGACGAAATTAAGCATTCCCAGGAGAGATTGCAGCTGCTTTTTTGGTACACCCCCTAGTGTGGGTGAATTCTCGAAGGATCGCCCTAATGCGGGTTAGTTTGTCGAGGGGGAGGCTGGCCTGCATGGTGCAGGTGTCTAAGTTGACCCCGAGGAAGGTAATGTTGTGTGCTGGACCGTCAACTTTATGCTCAGCGATGGGAACACTGAGATTTCCGAATACGACTCTAAGTTTGTCGAGGTCTCCTGGGGGCATGCTGGGTGGTTCTATTAGTAAGAAGTCGTCCAGGTAATGGATGACCTCTTGACACTGAGCTTTGTGCAAGAGTATCCAGGCGAGGGACTGAGCGAATGTGTCGAAAAGCCAAGGACTACTCTTCGAACCGAAAGTCAATTTCGTGGCAAAATAGTATGCCTCCTTCCACTTAATGCCATGCCAGCACCAAAGGGACGGGGTGGATAGGCAGGAGCTTGAAGGCGTCCAAGATGTCGGCTTTGGAGAGCCAGGCGCCTGTACCTGCTTTGATGATCGCTTGGATTGCCATATCCAGAGGAATATTTTAGGGAGAATTCTTCGGAGGGGATTAGGGAATTGAGACTGGGAATGTGGGAAGAATGAGGCGCAGACAGGTCGTACACCAAGCGTAATTTATTTGAGAACTTGCCCTTGACAAGCCCAATAGGGCTGACTCTCCAAGTACTGAAAGGGGGCTGAGTGAAGGGGCCTATAACGAAATCTCTGTCTATTTCTGCCTGTAAGAGCTGGTCTATGGCCTGCTCGTCGGTGGCCGCTGAGCGGAGATTCCTGCATTCGTAGGTAGTATGGGGCAGTGAAATGAGGCCGGTGTGAAACCCTACTGTGAATCCCTGGATAAGGTAGGTGGCCAGGGAGGGAGTGGGGTGTGAGGTGAGGTAGAGCCCTAGCCACAGAACGTTGACTCGGCTTTGTCATGCCCTCTTCTGTTGCTTGACTTCGCACTTCCTTGGATGCGCCCTCTGGCATAGGGTGCAGATGTGGAGCAGGCGGCACTGACTGAAGTCGTAGGACCCGTAATTATAATTGTTGCAGATGGCTGCCCCTCCCACGGTTCGGACTGGGCGTCTGAATTTGTCCAACTGAGGCGTTTGTGCAGGGGCCGACTGGCCCTGAAGTGCAACGGAGGTAGAGGGAAATTCAAAGGGGCGTCTGATTGTCGCATTGGCGCACCAGGTGGCGGTGTGAGTGGAGGACTGGCAAATTGTGCACAGTGGTGAGTGCAAGCCGGCAAAGTGGCGACAGAACAGCTCTGTGTCCATGAGGCTCCAATTTGTGCTTGTTTGAAATTGTGTGAGTCTGGCTGCTGCCTTTGCGGAAAAAGAACGATGATAATCGTAGAAAGAAAATCCTCCATACTTGTAGCCCAGGTCTACTACAGTATGGAGGTATAAGTCCAGCTCTTCCCTCCTGCTGGGAGCAGCTGAACATAGGACATCCCTCAGCATGCCAAAGGCCAATGTAAATTCTGGGACGGATCATTTCCGATTGAGTCTGGGGTCTTTGGCTTTAAGGACCACCGACACCTCACCCCAGGTATAGGCCTTATTTTCCGCCAGATCGTGGACGGAAATGAGGAGAGAGGCAAGGTTGACGTCCCTGCTGTCCAGGATGTCCTTCCTGATGCTGGCTGGAATGAAATGGGAGGGGTAGACAATGGGGCTCCACCCTGTGGTACCTGCAGTATGGGGTATCAAAACTTGGGTTGCGGTCGGGTCAGGAATAGCTGCGGCCGGCCGAGCCTCCAGGAATCACTCTGGTTTGTACGTCCGTGCCCGAGGAAGACAGGGACGATACCATAGTGTGGAGTTTTGAGATGGCAGAAGATATTGACTGGAGGGACGCCTGCTGGGTGCTGGGTCCTGCTGTGGCTGGTGGAGGGAAGAGGAGCTTGAAGAGCTCACCCTTCCTGGCTGTAGCGGGAAAGGGCACGCCTCTGTGTCTTATTTCTGCAGTCAACTTGGGGATGGTCCATCCCCTGAGGGACTGCACACTGCCGCTCTCTGAGACCGGAGAGGGTGACTGAGGGGCCGTGAGGTCTTCGCTGCCGGCCTGAGACATGGTTTATCTAGATACGATGGAACCTGTTGGGTGACATGAATTTCAAGTTTGCTTCTTTTCCCTATAAGGCATACGTACCCAGCTTGTGGTCTTTCGGGGTTTTTTTTTTTTTTTTACCTGGGGGGATATCGTCCAACCTGTTGCAGGGTGGACCTACTGAACTTGACTGACCTGGAGGAAAATGAAAAGGTAACAACTCGTGAAGGGTTTGCTAAGTAAGTTGGAGAAGTAATTTGTATGGTGATTTAGATGACAAGTGCATGGGATAAGATAAATGAGTGAAACATGCATGCCTTCACTGTGGCTCGAACGGTATGCTGCGACTGCGACAAGCTATGAATCGAACTGTGGGGCATGGCATGAAACAAGGCTAAGAGTGTCGTGGCCTACTGGGATGTATCGATGCCTCATAATTGCCCAAGATTCGAACCAAAGTGCTATGTGCAGATAATGAAATGAATTAAATGTTTGCCTTGAACATGAATTAAATAACATCTTGCCATGACAGAGGCTTGACTCGGTCATACTGTGACTGCGATTGACAGCGAACCGGCCTCTGGGGCATGTATTGAAATGAGGCAACAGCAAATATTGGATCACGCCGAACCGAATCGGTGCATCTTGGATGCGACTGGATTCAAATCGGAGCGCAGTATGTAACAATGAAATGATTGAAATGTTTGACAGAGTTGCGGATCGGTCGCACCGCATCTGCGACTAACAACGATCCAGACTCTGGAGCATGTACTGAAATGAGGCCAAACAACTGGGGCACACCGTAATGAATCGGTACATCATGGATGCAACTGGATTCGAATCGGAGCGCTGTACGTGACAGTGAAAAATGGTTTGTTTGCCATGACAGAGGCACGAATCGATCATGCCGCTGTTGCGACTACGAATTGGACTCTGGAGCATGTGCCGAAATGTGGTAAATACCTGGGGCACGCCGAGACGAATCGGTGCACTTTTTATGCGACTGGATTCGTATCGGAACGTGATATGTGACAGTGAAATGATGGCCATGACAGAGACACGAATCAGTACGCCGAAACCTGCGACTGACAATGAACCTGACTCTGGAGCATGTACTGAAATGGGGCCATAAGCAACTGGGGCTCACCGGAGCAAATTGGTGAATCTTTAGATGCGACTGGATTCGAATCGGAGCGCGGTACGTGACTGAAATGATTCGAAATGGTTTGAAATGCTTAGAAATGTTTAGAAATGTTTTAGAAATGTTTATGAAATTAATTAGTATCGAACTGACACGAGTTGCGAATGACAACGACTTGTCTCATGAAGCATGATAAACAGTTTAGACATGCCTGAACGAAGCGACGTCTGCGTCGCGGTGGGGTACAAAATAACGAAATGGCTGACATGATGACGGTACGAGTGGTATGCATTACGATTACGTTGTGAATTTTTGCGATTGATTCGTAAGTTTGATATCACGGTTTAGTGACATGATATCTAACAATGCGTGAAATGAAATACGTCAGCCGAAACCCTACCTGCGACAGCCGAGCCAGGCGCGTTGTACGATTTTACGAATCGGTAACGAGGACCTCGAATCTCGAACACGGAAACTTACTAATACGGGAACTCATGAACACTAGAAATCACGGACGCTGAGTTTCGAATAGTCGGCCTAGTGACGTATAAAGGAGTATATGGATGGGTGTGCCATAGACGTCCAATGATGAAACGCGTAGGGCGTGGCCTAATCTATGTCTTGTATCATCTCCCAAATACACAGGATTGTTGACGGTTTGATTTGATACTTTCTTGCTTGATTTGAGCTGTCTAAATGTGAGTACCGCTCCATCTCTTTGGCTAAATAAAGATTTTAAAAACGTTTTTACGCTATGGGCATCCCTTCTCTCCTATGTTTAACATCAACACGATCCTGAGACTGCCAGGAGCTGCCGCACAGTGGCACAGACTGACTGCATGATACCCCTGTAGGGGTGAAAGGAGTTGGTGAGTGTCTGCACGATAAGAGCGATTTTTAACTACCACTGTCACCAATGAAAATAATATTAAGAAGATTGCACTGAACAATTTTGTTTATGTTTATTTTTGTTTTGTTGTTTTTTGTATAAAACTAGGAAGTTTACACTGATTAATTTTGCTAATTGAGAGGATTTACGCGCTAGCACTATTTACCATATGTGCACACTAGTGGGACTTTTTTCATCACTGTGGTTTCATAATCAGTTTTTTAAAAACACATGGTGTTGGACACTGGAATATATTACTGCTGTTCATTACTGTATGGAATAGAAATAGTGTATGACCACTGTATCAAACACTTTATTGCTTAACCAACACTATTTCTAGGTTTTTGTTTTCTAAAGTACTATATATATATATATATATATATATATATATATATATATTATTTTTTCACCCATTTTTTATATCTGAGGCAAAAATACTCATAACCACCTCGGAGAGGTGAGGGGAGTAGATTACCATCTAAATCAGAACAGCGCCACACCCATCCATATACTCCTTTATAGCTCAGCTTTCTCCACTTTGGTGGTGATTGCTTCTGGGGGGGCAGCAGTTCTAAACCTCCTTAACCAAGCTTTTACCTACCTCCACTGCGCAGGGTTATTATCTAATTATCAAAAGGCCTAGTGACGTAGTATCGCGCACAGGAAACCGACAAATACCACAGGCGAATGGGCTGGTTAAATACCCCCCGGGCTCCTCCCATAAATTCAGGCCACCATACTGGCCTTTCTACATATACAGTGCATTCGGTGCAGTGTTCATTTTGGCAGCAAGTGTTTCGATTTAGTTTAATGCCGCGTACACGCGATCGGATTTCTCGTCGGAAAAAGATATGATGGCTTTTCCGACAGGATTCCGCTTAAGCTTGCCTTGCATACACAGGGTCACACAAAAGTTTGCTGAACTTACTACCGTCAAGAACGTGGTGACGTACAACACTACGACAAACTGAGAAAATTAAGTTCAATGTTTCCGAGCATGCGTAGGAATTTTGCGCGTCGGAATGTGTACAGACGATCGCATTTTCGGATAGGAACTTTTTCCGACCGAAAAATTGAGAACATGCTCTCAATCTTTTGCTGTCAGCAAAAGTCCGATGGAGCATACACACGGTCGCATTTTCTCTCATTGGTCTTTTGCTGGCCGAATTTCCGATTGTGTGTACATGGCATTAATCTTAGTGATTTTGACTAAAATGGCATTTTAGTTTTAGTCCCATTTTAGTCTTCTGCAATTGTTTTAGTCATATTTAGTCGACTAAATCTCCAGTACATTTTAGTCGACTAAAATCATCTAAGTCGAATAAAACTCATTTTAGTCGTCTAAAATCGAATGGATGTCATTAAATTGTAATGCATTTCTCTACAATTTCCAAATTCATATACTGCTGCAGTGAATAATCAAATTTGTTATTATTTATGGTATTTAGGTTTGAAGATGCACTACAGACCAGTGTTCATTTTGACGTCAAATTTCAATTTAGTTTTAGTCATACTCTTTTCACTAAAATGCCATTTTAGTTTTAGTCGTATTTTTAGTCATCTCAATCGTTTTAGTTTCAGTCATATTTTAGTTGACTAAAATAGTATTAATTTGGTCGACGAAAATGTTTTAGTCGACAAAATTAACACTGATTCGGTGGTATATAGTTTCTAATACACTTCAGTCGGTGTACACAGTATATAATACAGTGTTTAACAGGGCCATGTAATTACAATTTTTTTATATATTTCACAGCAGGGCCCCTTCCTGCGCCCAATAAGAGTAACTGTGAGGGGTTACAGTGTAATGGCGCCACCAAAACCAAAGGCCCAATTTTTATGCCCCTGTTTGACAGGGCCGTGAAATTACAATTTTTGATATAATATTTCACTGCAGGGCCCGTTCCTGCACCCAACAAGAGTAACTGTGAGGGGTTACAGTGTTCTGGCACCACCAACACCTAAGGCCCAATTTTTCTGCAGAGTATATAGGGCAGGCCGTATAGTATATATACTGCTGTTCAGAGTATATAGTGCCTGGGAGCCCCCCAGGCAATTTTTTTTTTAATTTTGGTGCGAGGTTCCCCTTAATATTCATACCAGACCCAAAGGGCCTGGTAATGGAATGGGGGGGGGGGCCCACGCCGTGTTTTTCAATGATTCTTATTAAGGTTGTCCTAGTAACGATATCAGGACCGATACCGAGCATTTGCGCGGGTACTTGTACTCAAACAAATGCTCCCGATGCCTTAGCCGATACCTTGGAATGGGAGATACAGGAACTCAGCGGGCGGAGTCAGCGGGCAGAGCGGAGGGCGGAGCAGAGAGCGAGTCCTCTGAGTCCTCAAGCAGGTAGTGCAGAGTGCAGGGCTCGGTGACCGGAGCCGTCACATTCGGTAATGGAAGTGATGCTCCGTGTTGCCATTACACCGTTGTCAGTGCTTAAAAATCCCGACGCCCATCTTGGTACACCCTGCCAGCAGCGGACATCTTGTTACACCCAGCCCATATAGTTCAGGCTGGGTGTAACAAGACGTCCGCTGCTGCTTTATTGAGGCCGAGTGCAAGGTGTACCAAGATCGGCGTCGCAGAGGCAGCATAGAAAATCCTCTCATGCCCATAAGTACCAGCCATCAATTAGTGCCCATCCAGCCAGTGCCACTGCCAGCCATTAGTCAGTACCAGCCATCAGTGTGTGCCACCTATCAGCGCATGCCACATATCAGTGCCTATCAGTGCGTGCCACCTATCAGTGCGTGTCACCTATCAGTGCTCATCAGTGCCACCTATTAGTGCTCATCAGTCAGCGCCATCTATCAGTGCCAGCCATCAGTGCGTGCCACCTATCAGTGCCCATTAGTGTGTGCCACCTATCAGTGCCCATTAGTGCGTGCCACCTATCAGTGCATACCACCTATCAATGCATGCCACCTATCAGTGCCCATCAGTCAGTGCCACCTTTCAGTGCCACTGACCAGCCAACAGTGTGTGCCACCTATCAGTGCTCATCAGTGCTGCATAATCAGTGCTTATCGGTGCTGCATAATCAGTGCTACCTATTAGTGCACTGCTCATCAGTGCCATCTATCAGTGCGCCTCAGTCAGTGCCAGCCATCAGTGCGGCCACATATCAGTGCCACCTATCAGTGCCCAGCAATCAGTGTGTGCCACCTATCAGTGCTCATCAGTGCTGCATAATCAGTGCCACCTATCAGTGCTCATCACTCAGTGGTATCTATCAGTGCCAGACAGTCAGTGCCACCCATCAGTGCCCATTCATCAGTGCATGCCACCTATTATTGTCCAGCCATCAGTTTGTGCCACCTATCAGTGCTCATCAGTGCTGCATAATCAGTGCCACCTATCAGTGCTCACGGCTCATCACTCAGTGTCATCTATCAGTGCCAGCCAGTCAGTGCCACCCATCAGTGCCCATCCATCAGTGCGTGCCACCTATCAGTGCCCATAAGTGCCACCTATCAGTGCTGCTTAATCAGTGCCACCTATCAGTGCTCATCAGTGCTGCATATCAGTGCCACCTAATCCTATCAGTGCCCAACAGTGCTGCATATTAGGGCCTCCTCATCAGTGCCACCCAATCCTATCAGTGCTGCATATTAGTCTCTCCTCATCAGTGCAGCCTATCAGTGCAACTTCAGTGCCCCATCAGTGCAGCCTCATTAGCAGTAGCACATATCAGTGAAGGAGAAAAAGTACTTATTTACAAAATTTTGTGACGGAAACTAAGAAAGGCTTCTTTTTTTTTTTTTTAACAAAGAATAAAACCCAGCAGTGGTTAAATAAAATAAATACCACCAAAAGAAGCTCTATTTGTGTGAAAAAAAATTAGAGTACAGTGTAGCATGATTGCGCATTGCGCAATTGTCATTCAAAGTGTGACGGCGCTGGTAGCTGAAAATTGGCCTAGGCAGGAAGGGGGTGAGAGTGCCTGATATAGAAGTAGTTAAACAATGGACACTTTGCGCTTAATTGTTTATTTCATTTTTTTCACCCAAGGTCGAGCAAATTATCAGAGCCCTTCGGTGCACACTGCACAGAGACACCAGCAGAATGTCAGTTGTGTGGAAGTATTTTAAAATTAACGAGGACAACCCACGGATTGCAGACTGCAACCTTTGTTCTGCAAAATTATCTAGAGGTGGTACAAAAAAAAGTTCTTACAATACCAGTAATCTGATAAAGCATTTGAAATTAAAACATAAAAGCATGGAGAATTTACCACTATTGCTAGCAGCAGTAGCACTCAGCAGCCAACTCTGCAGCAAACTTTTGCCAGAAGAGAAAAGCTGTCAAGAGACAACCCCAGAGCTGTAAAAATAACAAAGGCGCTCACCCAATTTATTATTCTGGATGATCAACCTCTTTCAATTGTTGAGAACATGGGTTTTCATCGATTTCTTAATGTGTTGGAGCCGCAGTATGACATTCCCAGTCGCCATTACATAACAGACATCATCTTACCAAAGATCCACGGCACGGTTAAAAAGCACATTACCATCATGTTGCAGAAGGACATAAAGGCAATTAGCTTCACCACTGACATCTGGAGCAGTAGTGTGAGTCCACTGTCTCTCATCAGCTTAACGGTGCAGTGGATAGATGGCGAATTCTCTCTGCATCAGGTCATGCTCCACGCTACAAAATTTGAAGGCTCCCATACCGGTCAAGCAATAGCAAACATACTTGAGGAAATGCTTCAGACTTGGGCGATTCCCAAAAGTTCTGTTCATGTTGTGGTCCGGGACAATGCCAAAAACATGATAAAAGGTATGGAAGATGCTGTACAAATCATTAGTAAGACATCATCTGGAATATGCAGTTCAGTTTTGGGCGCCAGTTCTCAAAAAGGATATTGACGAACTGGAGAAATTGCAGAGAAGGGCAACCAAACTAAGGCATGGAGGAGCTCAGCTATGAGGAAAGATTAGAGGAACTGAATGTTTTCACTCTTGAGAAGAGGAGAATAAGGGGGGATATGATCAACATGTTCAAATATATAAGGGGTCCATACAGTGAACCTGGTGTTGAGTTATTCTCTTTACGGTCAACACAGAAGACAAGGGGGCACTCTTTACGTCTAGAGGAAAAGAGATTTCATCTCCAAATACAGAAAGGTTTCTTCACAGTAAGAGCTGTGAAAATGTGGAATAGACTCCCGCCAGAGGTGGTTCTGGCCAGCTCAGAAGATTGGGCCTGGATACTTTCCTAAAATGTACATAATATAACTGGGTACTAACATTTATAGGTAAAGTTGATCCAGGGAAAATCCGATTGTCTCTCGGGGGGGATCAGGAAGGAATTTTTTCCCCTGCTGTAGCAAATTAGAGCATGTTCTGCTGGGGTTTTTTGCCTTCCTCTGGATCAACAGAGGGTATAAAATTGGGTATATTGGATTGTATTTATTGTTTTTAAGGTTGAACTGGATGGACTTGGATGTGTCTTTTTTCAACCT
The DNA here is from genome assembly GCF_042186555.1 of Aquarana catesbeiana. Lineage (NCBI taxonomy): Eukaryota > Metazoa > Chordata > Amphibia > Anura > Ranidae > Aquarana > Aquarana catesbeiana. The sequence continues at coordinate 61,746,310 of NC_133327.1, forward strand.
GACTAACTATGTAACTATGTAGACATTACAGCCGCAAGCAGTTTTAAATTATTTTTTTTTCCTTTTAGAAACCTCATTTTGCTGTGGTACGGTTATAAACATGGGAAAGATGCGCTACTTTACAGGCAGACAAAGGAGACCCCCAGGCACGATATTTAAAGGAATATCATTTTTATTGTTTCACTTTAAGCATTATTAAAATCACTGCTCCCGAAAAAACGCCCGCTTTTAAAACTTTTTTTTGCATTGAAACATGTCCCCTGGGGCACTTTTGATTTTTCACGTTCATGTCCCATAGACTTTAACGGTGTTTGCACAAATTTTTAGCCTGTTCACATGTTCTGCTGTGAACCAAACAGATTTGTTAATCAGCCAATCACATAGCAGCAACTCAATGCATTTAGGCATCTAGATGTGGTGAAGATGACTTGCTGAAGTTCAAACTGAGCAAGAAAGGAGATTTAAGTGACTTTGAATGTGGCATGGTTGTTGGTGCCAGATGAGCTGGTCTGAGTGTTTAAAAACTGCTGATCAATTGGGATTTTCACGCACAACCATCTCCAAGGTTTGTAGATATAGCGGTACCCCCATAGGGACCGCTAAATGTAGAAATTCCACCTGTCAACCTGCCCAGCCCGGCTTTAACTTCCAGTCACTCTCCAGACAATGAACAGTCCATCAGATTTGTTTTTGTTAATTTATTGAGGGATTAAACTTGGCTGGGGTAAGGGAATTATGGGATGCCCAGAATCATTAGTAGAAATCGATGAGATGATTGGAACCTGTATTCAAATTCTCTAAAGCTCCAGTCTCCTCCACCACAAGGCTTATTTGTAGACTGTTTCGCTCTCTCTTGTGCAATACTTGGTTCCTGGCACAGCTAGCACATGGTAGGCCCAACTCTAACACAGTTAAGCCTTTGCAATTGCCATTTGCTGGCAGGGACCGCGGGTCCCTTTAGTGTAGCAACCAACAGCAGAAGAAAAGTCTTTTAGTGCTAGCTGTATTAAGGTGTACTACTGATCCCAGTCAGTCCTGTGCAGACTCTGACAGCCCTCCTGGCTGCAGCCGCCCGACTTCAATGCCAGTAACATCACAATCTCTGCCGCTGGCTCTACATCCATCCCTGGCATGACTCTCCCAGCTCTCCCGATCCCTGTCTCATCTCCCAGGTCCTAAAACTATGTCTAAATGTAGTATTTATGTGTAGGAGGGTTCCACCACCATTGTAAATCTTGCCATCCTCTCTGAGCTGACCCTAGGTATTTAAAGTGATTGTAAAGGATCGTTTTTTTTGTTTTTTTTAAATAACAAACATGTCATACTTACCTCCACTGTGCAGCTCGATTGGCACAGAGTGACCCCAAACATCCTCTTCTGGGGTCCTTCGGCAGCTCTTGCGGCTCCTCCCCACATTAGATTACCCCCTAGGAGAAGCGCTCTCCTGAGGGGGTTACCTTGCGGGTGCGCTCCCGAGTCCACCGTTTGCATCCATAGACTCGGACCCGTCCCCCACGTCATTGAATTTGATTCACAGCAGCGGGAACCAATGGCTGTGCTGCTATCAATCTATCCAATTTAAGAGCCGGGACCCCATGAAGAGAAGGACGGCGCGTCCCCGCCGAGGAGATGAAGGGGCTCAGGTAAGAAAAATGGGGGGTGGGGTGCCGATGACTGGCAGGTGTTTTTTTACCTTAATGCATAGGATGCACTAAGGTGAAAAAACACGAGCCTTTACAACCCCTTTAAGGAGGCCTGCCCCCTGCCAATCCTAGTTGGGGATTGGTCAGAACTCCTTAACACACCCCAGACAGTTCCACCTCTCTTCCCCTCCTCTGCTTCCAGAATCTTCTGAGAGCCAGAGGCCCTGCGAGTCACCAGCCTACTCTAGACCACTCCCAGCACCACAGACCAAAACAAACAGGCTTAGCTTTAAGCTAGGCCAACCTAAATTTACCTGTACTGGCCAAAAATCTAACTCTAGCATCTACCTAAGGTAGAGGGTGCTACACAAAGAATGGTCAGAGAAAGAGAAAAAATCCAGCGAACATGTAGTGCAAGGGCCTGCTTGATTGCATACAAATTGAAAGTGTTTAGGTTTGACCACATATCATATGGTTTTGGTAAATCTAAAGGAAATTTGTATAACCTTTGGCCAGCCTAACTCAAATAACCACTCGTTCTAACCAAGGTATGCAAAATACCATCATTGAACACACAACACATCGAACCTTGAAGCAGACGGGCTACAGCAGCAGAAGACCACACCGGGTGCCACTGCTGCCAGCTAAGAACAGGACACTGACAATACAATTCACACAGATCACCAAAATTGGACAATAGAAGATTATAAAAACATTGCCTGGTCTGATGAGCCTCCATTTCAGCTGCAACATTCAGATGGTAGGGTCAGAATTTACGTAAACAACATGAAAGCATGGATCCATCCTGCCTTGTATCAAAGGTTCAGGCTGGTGGTGGTGGTGTAATGGGGTGGGGGATATTTTCTTGGCACACTTTGGGCCCCTTAGTACTAATTGAGCATTGTTTAAATGCCACGGCGTACCTGAGTATTGTTGCTGAACATGTCCATCCCTGTATGACTACAGTGTACCCATCTTCTGATGGCTCCTTCCAGCAGGATAATGCACCATGTCACAAAGCTCAAATCATCTCACCACTGGTTTCTTGAACACGACAATGAGTTCACTGTACTCCAATGGCCTCCACAGTCACTAGATCTCAATCCAATAGAGCACCTTTGGGACGTGGTGGAACAGGAGATTCGCATCATGGATGTGCAGCCGACAAATCTGCAGCAACTGCATCATGCTATCATGTCGCTATGGACCAAAATCTCTGAGGAATGTTTTCAAAACCTTGTTGAATCTATGCCATGAAGAATTAAGGCAGTTCTGAAGGCAAATGGGGGTCCAACCCGGTACAAGCAAGGTGTACCTCATAAATGAGTTAGAGCTGAACCAATTAAATCCGTGTATAGGCATGCGTGTGGTGTGTTTTGGGGATGTCCTACACATGACAATGTTGTCATAGATGGTTTTATTCTAGGGGAAAAGGTGATGATTTTACCTATATTTTGAACTTATGTCATATTTCTAAAATCTTCGATATTTTTGAATTAAGTAGTGTACAGTGGAACCTTGGATTACGAGCATAATCCATTTCAGGAGAATGCTTGTGATCCAAAACACTCGCATATCAAAGCGAGTTTCCCCATAGAAGTCAATGGAAACGAAGATAATTCGTTCCACATTGACTTCAACTGCATGCAATACTGCATGTGGTAAGAGGAGGGGGGGCACCGGAGAGACTCGAAAATACTCGGACACCGCTCAGATGCACTCGGAAACACTCGAGAGCGGAGTATTTCTGTGTGTTTTCAAGTATTTCCGAGAGTTTCCGAACGGCTCTGAGTGTCACCGGCGCCCCCGCACCTCTGGCCAAATGCAGTACTGCACACTGCAGAGGCTTGAATCCTATTCGTTTTGCGAGACAACACTGCCGAGTCAGGATTTAAAAAAGAATAATAGCTCGCATTGAGAAAATGCTCGTTAACCGCGTTACTCACAATCCAAGGTTCCACTGTACTTTTTTATATAAAGCTCTGTGTTCCTTTATAAAGAATGTCTTTTTCCCCTATTTCCTGTGAGTGTTTTTGTAGTATAGTTGTCCAGTCATAGGATCACCCCTGATTGGGGAATGAGCACATACTAAAATGATACCGTCTTCAATAAATTTTTTTGTACCTACAAGTGAATCTGTGTGATAGCGCTTCCTGCTGTAAATCTATCTAATGTACAAACACCAAAGATTCGTACTAAAAATAAAGTGCTATCTCAGTGCTAAATCTGTGACTATTTGACAGTTAGTGGTTATATCTATAGCGATAAATGATTGAGATTGAGATAAAAGATTCTGGTTAAATTCATAGCAGCTAGTCACTGATTTAGGACTGTATTTTTAGCATGCATTTTTGATATTTGCACATTAGATAGCTTTATAGCACTAAGTGCTGTATCGCACAGTTCCATTATAGTATATCAAAAGTAGCGTGCACCTCTCATATACATTTGGTGTATGCACAAGTGTTGTAATCCATGTGTAAAACGGCTTTATGTGTAAGTCTTTACATTCTTAAAAGAAGCGCTCTTTAGTTCCAGTCTGCTCACATTAACTAGAAAGTTTGCAGTCCAGAGTGCAGTGAATTATTTTTATATTACTGACTGCTTTGCTGGAGTGCAGTGGACCGGCACTGGAGAATTTTGCAGTGGAGCGCACCATGAAGACGTAGACATTTTTGTGGAAAGAAAAGTCATGTTGTCTCATCAACCCCATTGTACGATCAATCCATCATTACCTGAACAGCCACCAGCTGCTGTAGAACTGCTGCAGAGTAGCAGCTGCTTACTGGCGAGGACCAAATCCCATTTGTGCAGGTGTAATTTATTGTGCCTAGCATATTCGGGTTCTTGGTCGAACATCCCACACTATATGTAGAACTACTTGGAGATGAAGGAAGTTCTTGGGAAGCATCTGCCTTGCAGTCTCCTGATGATGCTGGGGATGACAGAAATGGAAATGTGTTCATTGTGGATCAGATAATACTTCGTACCATACTATAGAGCTAATGCACTCACCCATTCATTGAACCAAGTAGGTCTAACATAATGCTAATTATGTGGTAAACACTCAAGATAAAGCCAAAAGTCCAAAACTAGCATGATGATGTGGCTGTGCCTTGTGATGTATTTTTTAAATTTAAAGATCTGCTCTCTTGATCTGGGCAAAGCAGTACAGGCAGTCCCTGACTTACAAACATCTGACTTACATATGACTCATACTTACAAAAGGAGGGAGACAACAGGAAGTGAGAGGAAATCTAATTAGGGTTGCCACCTTTTCTTCAAGCCAAACCCAAACACTTTAGTGGCACATTATTATTTATTTTTTTTTTTTAATGGAGTATACACTATAGGATTGTAAAAGACCTAGGAGACCTTTGAGTGCCTCAAGGAGAGTAGAAATGCAGTGCGCTAGGTGCACCACGGTGAACAGTGAGTGTTTGCCAAATTGCATTGGGGGGGCTGAAAGGGACATTGTTAAATAAAACGCATTCTTGTACCCAAAAAATATGATTAAATTAATAAATAAAATGTCACTGTAAAAATATGAATTGGCCTACCTTAAAAGCGGACAGTGTCAGTCAGTAGGGCAGAGGATGGTGTCAGTAGGGGATGGTGTCAGTAGGGAAGAGGATGGTGTCAGTAGGGCAGTGGACGGTGTCAGTAGGGCAGTGGACGGTGTTAGAAGGGCAGTGGACGGTGTTAGAAGGGCAGTGGACGGTGTTAGAAGGGCAGTGGACGGTGTCAGAACGGCAGTGGACGGTGTCAGAAGGGCAGTGGACGGTGTCAGAAGGGCAGTGGACGGTGTCAGTAGGGCAGAGGATGGTGTCAGTAGGGCAGTGGACGGTGTCAGTAGGGTAGTGGACGGTGTTAGAAGGGCAGTGGACAGTGTTAGAAGGGCAGTGGACAGTGTCAGAAGGGCAGAGGACGGTGTTAGAATTGCAGTGGATGGTGTCAGTAGGGCAGAGGACGGTGTTAAAAGGGCAGTGGATGGTCAGTAGGGCAGTGGATGGTCAGTAGGGCAGTGGGCGGTGTCAGTAGCGCAGTGGACGGTGTTAAAAGGGCAGAGGACGGTGTTAGAAGGGCAGTGGACGGTGTCAGAAGGGCAGAGGACAGTTTAAGAAGGGCAGTGGATGGTGTAAGAAGGGCAGTGGACTGTGTCAGAAGGGCAGTGGATGTTGTCAGAAGGGCAGTGGATGGTGTCAGAAGGGCAGTGGATGGTGTCAGAAGGGCAGAGGATGGTGTCAGAAGGGCAGAGGATGGTGTCAGAAGGGCAGAGGACAGTTTAAGAAGGGCAGTGGACGGTGTAAGAAGGGCAGTGGATGGTGTCAGAAGGGCAGTGGATGGTGTCAGAAGGGCAGTGGATGGTGTCAGTAGGGCAGTGGACGGTGTCAGTAGGGCAGTGGACGGTGTCAGTAGGGCAGTGGACGGTGTCAGTAGGGCAGTGGACGGTGTTAGAAGGGCAGTGGACGGTGTCAGAAGGGCAGAGGACGGTGTCAGAATGGCAGTGGATGGTGTCAGAAGGGCAGTGGATGGTGTCAGTAGGGCAGAGGATGGTCAGTAGGGCAGTGGGCGGTGTCAGTAGGGCAGTGGGCGGTGTCAGTAGGGCAGTGGACGGTGTCAGAAGGGCAGAGGACGGTGTCAGAAGGGCAGAGGACGGTGTTAGAATTGCAGTGGATGGTCTCAGTAGGGCAGATGATGGTGTCAGAAGGGCAGATGACGGTGTCAGAAGGGCAGTGGACGGTGTCAGAAGGGCAGTGGACGGTGTCAGAAGGGCAGTGGACGGTGTCAGTAGGGCAGTGGACGGTGTTAGAAGGGCAGAGGACGGTGTTAGAAGGGCAGTGGACGGTGTAAGAAGGGCAGTGGACGGTGTCAGAAGGGCAGTGGACGGTGTCAGTAGGGCAGTGGACGGTGTCAGTAGGGCAGTGGACGGTGTTAGAAGGGCAGTGGACGGTGTCAGCAGGGCAGAGGATGGTGTCAGCAGGGCAGAGGATGGTGTCAGCAGGGCAGATGACGGTGTCAGAAGGGCAGTGGACGGTGTCAGAAGGGCAGAGGATGGTGTCAGTAGGGCAGGTGACGGTATTAGAAGGGCAGGTGACGGTGTTAGAAGGGCAGTGGATGGTGTCGTAGGGCAGTGGACAGTGTCAGTAGGGCAGTGGACGGTGTCAGTAGGGCCGTGGATGGTGTCAGTAGGGCAGAGGATGGTGTCAGTAGGGCAGTGGACAGTGTCAGTAAGGCAGAGGACGGTGTTAGAAGGGCAGTGGACGGTGTCAGTAGGGCAGTGGATGGTATTAGAAGGGCAGAGGACTGTTTTAGAAGGGCAATGGATGGTGTCAGTAGGGCAGAGGACGGTGTTAGAAGAGCAGATGACAGTGTTAGTAGGGCAGTGGACGGTGTTAGAAGGGCAGTGGACGGTGTTAGAAGGGCAGTGGACGATGTTAGAAGGGCAGTGGACGGTGTCAGAAGGGCAGAGGACGGTGTCAGTAGCGCAGTGGACGGTGTCAGTAGCGCAGTGGACGGTGTTAAAAGGGCAGAGGACGGTGTTAAAAGGGCAGAGGACGGTGTTAGAAGGGCTGTGGACAGTGTTAGAAGGGCAGTGGACGGTATTAGATGGGCAGAGGACGGTATTAGATGGGCAGAGGACGGTGTTAGAAGGGCAGAGGACGGTGTTAAAAGGGGAGTGAACGGTGTTAAAAGGGGAGTGGACGGTGTTACCGTAGAAGAGCAGTGGACGGTGTAACAAAACGTTCCACACTCCACTTGAGTGCTTTTGTTATATACCGCTTCCTCCCAGTCTGAATTTAGATATTCCAACCGCTCACAAGCACAAAACAAGATGATACTTGTTTAGTTGCTGAACATGGACTCCTTTATTAGACCCAAAATACAAGTCTTTTATACAGTTAAAGAGGAGGAGGTTCCTACCTCCTGCTCATATTACTCTGACAATACAACTGTAATCAGAAACAGAATTAAAATGAGCTAATTAACTAATCCCTTAAAGCAGCCAATGTGACTCCGTGCCCTCTTGAGCATTGTTATGATTAATCAGGATTTCACTACAGGTCAGACTTGTTGTCACCGAGCGTCACACAGTAGATTATAGATTATCATAAACATCAACACAGAACTCCTTCTTACAATAGCAGGAGTAATTAGCACAAACAAAAATGGGTGAAATACTCTTATGCCGCGTACACACGACCGGACTTTCCGGCAGGCTAGGTCCGACGGTCTTCCCGACGGACTTTTGGCGGACTTCCGACGGACTTTCTGAACGAACGGACTTGCCCACACACGACCGGACTTTCCGGCAGAATAGGTCCGACGGTCTTCCCGATGGACTTTCGACGAAGTTACGGCAGACTTTCGAACGAACGGACTTGCTCACACACGGACTAAAGTCTGTTCATTTTGAATGTGATGAGGAACGACGGGACTAGAAAAGGAAGTCAATCTCGCCGCTTTTATCGGCGTTGTCAGAAGGGCAGAGGACGGTGTTAGAATTGCACTGGATGGTGTCAGTAGGTCAGAGGACGGTGTAAGAAGGGAAGAGGACGGTGTCAGTAGGGCAGTGGACGGTGTCAGAAGGGCAGAGGACGGTGTCAGAAGGGCAGAGGACGGTGTCAGTAGGGCAGTGGATGGTGCCAGTAGGGCAGTGGACGGTGTCTGTAGGGCAGTGGACGGTGTTAGAAGGGCAGAAGACGGTGTCAGTAGGGCATTTAATAAGGGGACACCCAGATCCCAGCCCCCCCCACCCTATGTGAATGAGTATGGGGTACCCATTCACCTGGGGGGAAAAAAGTGTCAATAAAAAAACACACTAGACAGGTTTTTTAAAGTAATTTATTAGGCAGCTTCGGGGGTCTCTTCCGACTCCTCCGCTCTCTCCAGCCTCTTCTCCCGCTCTCCGGCCTCCGGGTCTTCTCCCGCTCTTCGGTATCTTCTGCCGGGCTCCTCCGCTATCTTCTGCTCTTTTGCCGCTCTTTTGCTAGTGTTGGCCCGGTCTTCTCCTTCCCTGTTCTATTCTTCCGATGTTGACACAACGCTCTCTCCCGCTGTAATGCCGTGTGAGCGGTGCACAACGACTTATATAGGCATGGGGCGTTGTCACCGGGTGATGTCACCCGGTGACCCGCCCCTTATGACGTCACAGTCCCATCATGCTGTGACTTTATAAAGGGGCGAGGTCACGGGTGACATCACCCAGTGACCACGCCCCATGCCTATATAAGTCGTTGCGCACCGCTCACACGGCATTACAGCGGGAGAGAGCATCGTGTCAACACCGGAAGAAGAGAACAGGGAAGCAGACGGAGAAGACTGGGCCAACGCTAGCAAAAGAGCGGCAAAAGAGCAGAAGATAGCGGAGGAGCCCGGCAGAAGATACCGGAGAGAGGGAGAAGAACCGGAGACCAGGAAAGGAGGCCGGAGAAGAGGCCTGAGAGAGCGGAGGAGTCAGAAGAGACCCCCGAAGACGGAAGAGCCCCCCCCGGAGCTGCCTAATAAATTACTTTAAAAAACCTGTCTAGTGTGTTTTTTTATTGACACTTTTTTCCCCCCAGATGAATGGGTAGGGGTACGATGTACCCCATACTCACTCACATAGGGTGGGGGGCCGGGATCTGGGACCCCCTTATTAAAGGGGGCTCCCGGATTCCGATAAGCCCCCCGCCCACAGACCCTGACAACCAATGGCCAGGGTTGTCGGGAAGAGGCCCTTGTCCTCATCAACATGGGGACAAGGTGCTTTGGGGTGGGGGGGGCCACAAGGTGCCCCCCTTCCCCAAAGCACCCACCCCCATGTTGAGAGCATGCGGTCTGGTACGGTTCAGGAGGGGGGGTGCTCGCTTGTCCCCACCCCCTTTCCTGACCGGCCAGGCTGCGTGCTCAGATAAGGGTCTGGTATGAATTTTAGGGGGTCCCCCATGCTGTTTTTTCGGCGTAGGGTTTCCCCTTAAAATCCATACCAGACCTAAGGGACATTGTCGCTTCTTTCTCGCGCTCGCTGCAATAGGAAAATGTGTTTTTCCTATTGCAGCGAGTGCGAGATGTACAGTACCCTGTCGCCTAGAACCAGCGCGATATGATCACGCTGGAAACATTCTCGCGGGCACGTGCTGTAGCTGCCCTTTTGTCGTATTTGGTCCGTCGGACCAGGATATAGACGAACGGGTTTCCCGATAGGAACTGGTTCCGGCAGGAAGATTTGAAATATGTTTCAAATTTAAAGTCTGTCTGATTTTTCGACAGCAAAGGTCCCATGAAGCCCACACACAATCGGATTGTCTGGCGGATTCGTTACGTTGGACCTTTGCTGTCGAAAAGTCAGACTATGTGTACATGGCATTAGAAGCTGTGGCAAGTCAGACTAGACTCATTCACATTATAGAAGACAACAGACAGGTGGCTGGAGTTGATGACATTAGCATCTAACAGTATGTGTCCCAACAGTATGAATCGGTCACTATTTCTAATATGGCATATACAGGGTTCCCAGAGTCTGTGTGTCTTGGGGGACATGGACCTGAATCTAAAGTAACACCACCTCAAGGGTCCCCAGGCATACAGCTCACAAAGATCACCATTCCCCCAAATGTCAGGGCCCATAATCGGTAGGCAAGAGGCCAGCATTCAGTCCCCTCCAAAAGCCTCTGTCCCTGGTGAGTCTGTCACATTTCTCCCCCATCAAAAGTTGACTAACAAGGTCTCAGACCTCCACCTGGTCTGGACATGCGTTAGTCAGGCAGAGTGAACTCACATAGTCTGTCCGCATGATCTCCTTTCTTGGCTGCAAGGAATAGTTGACCTCAGTAAGTGTGGGGCAGAGGTCATTGACTCTCACTCTGTCAGCGCTTCAGCTGGGTGGTGTTTACCATTTAATGGCTTGGCCTGTTCCTGGGCAGAGGGGCCCACTGCCCCAGTTCCCTGAAGCTGAGAAGAAACTGTAGGTGCTAGGCAGAGGCCAGCGGCACTCTGCCCTGTTGCCAGCGATTCAGCTGGGACTAGAAGATGCACCATATCCGCTTGTTGCTGGGGAGATGGGCCGACTGCCCCAGCTCCCTGGAACTCCACAGTCGTTGCCGGTGCTGGGCAGAGTTTGGTAGCACTCTGCCCTGTTGCCAGCACTTCTGCTGGGGACTCCGCATCATCCACTTTGGCTAACCTTTGGGGCAGGAGGCTGGATTCCTCCACTTCCAAACTGTGTAGTTGCCAGGGGCGGACTGACCATTAGGTCACTCGGTCGCCGACCGTCGGGGCCCCATGAGCGGCTCAGTCAGCAGCGTAAAAAAGCCGCCCGCCGCACCGCACGAAAACCCCGTCCTCCTGGATTATTACTGCTCCCAGCGCCGCGGCCAGCCCGCTACCCGAGCAGACCTCGGCTTAGGCTGAGAGAGGCTCTGTCAGCAGGGAGGGGCGGGGCAGGGAGCTCAACTGACGCTCTGACCCTGCCCTGCCCCGCCCCTCCTCATGTAGTCTGAGTCTAAAACTAATTAGAGCGTCTCTCCTGCACTTCTGAGAGCTCCGCTATGGACCACAAAAATCCCCGCCCCCTACCGACAAAAGCTCCGCCCCCTACCGACAAAAGCTCCATCCCCTACTGACAAAAGCTCCACCCCTACCGACGAAAGCTCCGCCCCCGGACCTCTGAGAGTGGGAGGTGAGCCCGACTGGACAGGTAGGTCCTTCAGCCTACATTATATACACAGCCTGTAGACCCCTTTTTTTTGCTAAACCATCCCTGGAAATGTTGTTTACCCCCCCGTATAGCTGTGCATTGCTGGAAGTTTAAATTTTAAAACTGGCTACCTGGTCATCTCCTATAGTCGCATTCGCAGTCTGGTTATTTCCTGTAGTCGCATTCGCAGTCTCTGGTTATTTCCTGTAGTCGCATTTGCAGTCTGGTCATTTCCTATAGTTGCATTCACAGTCTCTGGTTATTTCCTGTAGTCGCATTCACAGTCTCTGGTTATTTCCTGTAGTCGCATTCGCAGTCTCTGGTTATTTCCTGTAGTTGCATTCGCAGTCTGGTCATTTCCTGTAGTCACATTCGCAGTCTGGTCATTTCCTATAGTCGCATTCACAGTCTCTGGTTATCTCCTGTAGTCGCATTCGCAGTCTGGTTATTTCCTGTAGTCGCATTCACAGTCTCTGGTTATTTCCTGTAGTCGCATTCAAAGTCTCTGGTTATTTCCTGTAGTCGCATTCGCAGTCTGGTTATTTCCTGTAGTCGCATTCGCAGTCTGGTCATTTCCTGTAGTCACATTCGCAGTCTGGTCATTTCCTATAGTCGCATTCACAGTCTCTGGTTATCTCCTGTAGTCGCATTCGCAGTCTGGTTATTTCCTGTAGTCGCATTCACAGTCTCTGGTTATTTCCTGTAGTCGCATTCGCAGTCTGGTTATTTCCTGTAGTCGCATTCGCAGTCTGGTCATTTCCTGTAGTCGCATTCGCAGTCTGGTTATTTCCTGTAGTCGCATTCGCAGTCTCTGGTTATTTCCTATAGTCGCATTCGCAGTCTCTGGTTATTTCCTGTAGCCACATTCGCAGTCTGGTTATTTCCTGTAGTCGCATTCGCAGTCTCTGGTTATTTCCTGTAGTCGCATTCGCAGTCTGGTTATCTCCTGTAGTCGCATCCCCAGTCTCTGGTTATCTCCTGTAGTCGCATCCCCAGTCTCTGGTTATCTCCTGTAGTCATTTATGATATCTATGGTTATGCATATTTATTGAATCCATATTGAGCACTATATTTGATTGGCTGTTTGCTTCTGCTTAGGCCTGGAAAACATGCACAATTGCACATGATGATGACTTCATCATCATGTGCGTTATTGTGATTGTGATTGTGTGTGTGTGCCAAGCAGAAGCAGCCAATCAAATATAGTGCTCAATATGGATTAAATAAATAGTGGGAAGAGTGTTCCTTACATTGGTGGTCAGTGAGAAGAATGTTCCTCACATTGGTGATCAGTGGGAGGAATGTCCCTTACATTGGTGGTCAGTGGGAAGAATGCTCCTTACATTGGTGATCAGTGGGAAGAATGCTCCTTACATTGGTGATCAATGAGAAGAATGTTCCTTACATTGGTGGTCAGTGAGAAGAATGTTCCTTACATTGGTGGTCAGTGGGAAGAATGTTCCTTACATTGGTGATCAGTGGGAGGAATGTCCCTTACATAGGTGATCAGTGAGAAGAATGCTCCTTACATTGGTGATCAGTGGGAAGAATGTTCCTTACATTGGTGATCAGTGGGAAGAATGTTCCTTACATTGGAGGTCAGTTAGAAGAATGTTCCTTACATTGGTGGTCAGTGGGAAGAATGTCCCTTACATTGGTGATCAGTAAGAAGAATGTTTCTATACATTGATGGTCAGTGGGAAGAATGCTCCTTACATTGGTGATCAGTGAGAAGAATGTTCCTTACATTGGTGATCAGTGGGAAAAATGTTCCTTACATTGGTGGTCAGTGGGAAGAATGTTCCTTACATTGGTGATCAGTGGGAAGAATGTTCATTACATTGGTAGTCATTGAGAAGAATGCTCCTTACATTGGTGGTCAGTGAGAAGAATGTTCCTCACATTGGTGATCAGTGGGAGGAATGTCCCTTACATTGGTGGTCAGTGGGAAGGAGGAGGAGGACACACCCAAGGAGCTCTCTGAGAACCAGCCTTTTTTCAAGCCTGGGCGTTGCCTGCTAGTTTGGCCCAGGAACAATGCCTGATCCTGGGGGAGGCCCAGGGAGGGATCCCCCTGATGACACGGGGCCTAGTGAGGAGTAGGTGGAGGATCTGACTGTGGGTCCAGGCCCTGGTATGGATGCGAGTATCTTCAGACAGAAGATTGTTGATCGCTTTAGGGAAATTGGAAGGGCTGAAGAGAAACTTCAAGTTTTGAAAACTGAACATAAAAACTTTAAAGCCAAATACTTCCAGGCATGGAGTAGAAATTGAACAGCCATGAAGCCTGAGTTACAGGAATTGGAGGAAAAGGTAAAGCAGCAAACTTTATTGTTGGAGAAGTTAAAAGCCAGAAGTGGAGCTTTTAAAGAAAAATTTGACAATGAGAAGAGATTTGCCAGCCAGTCGTCAGTAAGTTGCATGGATCAGCAGCCTCAGGTTATGGATGACCCAGGTCCATCTGCCTCTGCACCTCTCCCCCCATGTAAGGCCTTGGAATCGCCAGCGGCAACCAGCCAGGGGGTTGAGAGTGAGCATGGCACCCTGACCTTCATCCAGCAGATGGAGTCACCCCTGGGAGCAGACAAGGTTGCCATTTCTGATGATCCATCAGAAATCCCTGAGGATGAGGAAAAAAATAAACCAGGGAATGAAGATGGACCTGCACCAAATACCCTGAACATGGATGTTTCTACTCCTGCATTTGCTGAGACCAGTAGTTCCTCTACCAAGTTTTCTCCATGTGTTTCACACAGTATGGCTGACACCAGCAAAGAGATTGCCTCACCTGAGCCTCCCTGTGTTCCAGCAGAGCTGATTGATGGGGGAGGGGATCAGCACATTGCACCATATGCAGTGGAAGCCATGGATGTGTCAGACCAGCCTGCTGAAAGTCCTGTCCTGATGGAAGAGAACAGGCCAGCTGAAGATTCCACCAGCACAGCAGTGGGAACTGACACTGTTGGGAAGACTACAGGAACTGTGAATATACCAGCAAGTATTAAGAATGACAGTAATGATAAAACAATGAATGTGGTGGGTGGTGGTGAAGGGGTTAATACTGCTGGGAAAAATAAAAATGACATTGCTCTCCCTGCTCAGCAGAGGAAAGACTCATCGATTGTGCAGAACAAATCTGTACAATCGATATCTGCTAGAAATGTGTTAGACGGTTCAAAACACACAAATGTTTCTTCTACTGGGAGAAATGTGGGCAGTTATGCGTCTGTTCTGGGGAGTCGCACCAAGGAGGGTGGAGGGAATTTTAGTGGTCACAATTTGGGGGGGCTTGGTGGTGGGATGGTTGGTGGGTACAGGAGGAGGAATGTGGTTCAATTGAAGTGGGAGGGGGAGGGGACCCCACCAGTAAGGGGGAGGGTGGCTGAGTTGGTTCTGGAAATGGGGTTTAAAGCCTTGGATATCTTTGCTTTGATTTGCCCAGTGGGGAGTTATGAGTTTGATTTGTCCTTTGTAAAGCCTAAGGGTCTGGATTTATTTTGGGAGAGGTATAGTAGGTGCAAGGGCCTTCCGCAGTGGAGTGGTTTGGTGCCAAAGGTGATTTCCAGGCAGCCTCTGATAAAGTCGGTGACGATCCTGGTGCGTAACGAATCCATACCAGAGGCTGATTTAATAGTATGGCTACGCCGATATGGTGAGGTCCTCGCTCCACTGCGGAAGGTCCTTGATGAGCATGGAATATGGACAGGGGCCTGGACAGTGTCACTAAAATTGGGGGTGCTTGGAAATGTAGTTCAACACCTTCCCTGTTCAGCTTTTCTGGGGAGGGATAGGCTGGCCATTTTGCATCTACCTGTACCCATAAGAAATGCTCACTATGCCAGGATCTGGACCATTTGGCTAAGGATTGTACTGAAATTCGGTGCAATTTGTGCCAAAAGCTGGGTCATCCTTATAGTCAGTGCCCGGAGGCATTACATAACTTGCCAGGATTGGAGGCTGAGTTGCAGAGACTTGATAAGGAGGATGAGGCCGCTAAAACTGTTATTGCCCCTCCTGTTTCTGTTATATCTGTTCCAGATTCTGTTTCCCCTAGTAATGTGGTCCCTGAGTCTGTCCCTTCTGTGTCTGTTACATCTGTTGTTTCGGATTCTGTTTCACCTAGTAATGTGGTCCCTGAGTCTATCCCCCATGTGGTGGTCCCTAATCCTACTGTACGTAGATCCTCCAGACTGGCAGAAGCTGCTGGGGGGGCAGGTTTGGCGGATCTTCCCACTCGGCCTCCAGTCCCTGTCCCTCAGCGGCACAAACGTGGTCAGGGGAATGTGGGGGTGCTGGATGGGGGTGGGGCTGATAGAAGGGTGTCCATATCCCATGTCTCACCCTCTGTTGAGGGGGATTCGGATGATGAGGGGTGGGAGAAGTTTAGGAGGAAGAAAAAGAAGAAGAAGAGGAAGACAAGTAAAGTGGTAATTTCTTCCTCAGGGTCGGACCCAGGAGGGCTTCCTCTTGGTAATACCTTTTCAGTTTTGTCGGGTGATGAGATGTCTGATATCTTTCTCTTTATCATCCATGGATGAGGGGGAGTCACGTAGTCTGAAGAGAGCTGTTTCTGGTGATGAGAGTGTGGCAAAGGTTAAGAAACGACTACCCCAATCATCCTGATGGCAGTTCCCACTCCGATAAAGGTGGCGGCCATTAATGTCGCCAGCATTAAATCTGCAAGAGCTCGTGATATTGCCTTATTTTTGCTCAGCGAGTTTGATGCCGAGATTTTATTTTTGCAAGAGACCTGGCTCAATACTTTGGCCGATGTCCATCTAGCAAAAAGGGAGTGGAGATGCGGTCCCTCCTTTTGGTCTCTTGCGGCTGAGCCCTGCAGCGGAGTTGCGGTCCTTTTTAAAACCGATATGGTAACATGCCGGCCGGTAATTGAGGTAGAAATGGGGAGATGCATGGTCTTGGACGTCTCTGTTAGGGGGCAGGACCTGCGCCTGATCAATATCTATGGACCGCAGTCAAAATGGGGCAGGAAATGCCTCCTCACAGAGATCAAGCCCTTCCTTTTTACGTCCCAGCAGGTTGTCTTTGGAGGTGATTTTAACACCATAATTAGGCCTGAAGACAGGAGAGGCTCCATAGACAGGCTGGGTTACGATAGCGTTTTTCTTAGAGATATGGTTAGACAAGCAGGCCTGGTAGATGTGCATATTAAGCACTGCCCTGGCAGCACGGGATTCACATTTCAGAGAGGGAATAGTCAGAGTAGGATAGATAGGTTTTTTTTAAAGGAGAACTCTGCTTTCTCGGCTCCTGAGTTGAGGGGGGTGGAGTTCTCTGACCACTGTATGCTGTCTGTGACTCTGAATGCCTCGGACACTCCACCCAGGGGAAGGGGTACCTGGAAACTGAATTCGGCTCTCCTGGAAGATGTAGAGGTAAGACAATCCTTTGAGGATTTTTTTCAGGCACAGGTTTCTATTCTGGACTTTTGCAGCAGTAAGTCAGAGTGGTGGGAGCTTGTGAAACAAAGGACAATTGGACTTTTCAAGGCCATAAGTAAGAAGAAGCAGCTTGGTATGTACATTGCCTACCAGCATTTGCGGAGGAAGCTTGATCGTCTTGTCTCGTATAGAGGAGATCCAGGGGAGATTTCTGAGGTGAAGTTTCTTCTTAGGAAGTGTCAATACGACCGGCATGCCTCCTTGGTTCTGGAGAGGGATTATGGAAAATATCACTCGCCTGATCCTTACCAAAACTGTAAGCAAGGCATAGCAGTTAAGACGGTCATAGGCCTGAGGGATAGTACGGGTTCCCTGGTGAAGTCCAGATCAGGGATCCTGGAGATCTTCAGGTCATATTACGCAGACCTTCTGGGAAGAAAGGACCTTTGTCGGGACAGGATGGAAAGCTTTCTGGATTCTACTCCAGGATTGGGAAATGGTACATTGCCTTTGATGGATTTGACAGAACCAATTTCAGTGGATGAGGTAGTTCATGCTATAGAGAAGCTGGCTACCAAAAAATCGCCTGGGCCAGATGGGTTGACAGCTGAATTCTACAAGTGTTTTAAGTCCATTCTGGCTCCCTTTTTAGCAGAGGTTTATAACAGCTGTCTAGAAGAGGGTTCGCTCCCTCCCTCCATGAGGCAATCCGCTGTGATTCTTCTGTCAAAAGGTAAAGACCCCTCAATGATTGAGAACTGGCGCCCCATCAGTCTTCTTAATGTTGATAGAAAGATCCTGGCGAAGATTCTTTTTTGGCGCTTGTCGTCAGTAGCAGGCGATTTGTTGTCCAGTCATCAGCACTGCTCGGTCCAAGGTAGAAGTACCTTTTCAGCGGTTTTAGCTGTCCGGGAGGCTTTGGAACGATGCAGGGCTGCTGGATGGAGAAAGTACTTGCTGGCATTGGATCAGGCGAAGGCTTTTGATAGAGTCAATCACGAGTACCTGTATTTGCTACTTGGTAGATACGGCCTGCAGGGGAGGTTTATAGATTGGCTGAAGACATTATATAGAGGGGCTGAGAGCTTCCCACTGGTTAATGGTTGGGTTGGACGGCCTTTTGAGGTTGGCTCTGGTGTGCGCCAGGGATGTCCTCTGAGCCCCCTGTTATATGTATTTGCAATCGACCCCTTCATAAGAAGGCTAGAGAGTGGATCTTTGTGTGGGGTGCCTTTGGGCATTGCTGGTGTGCCGCCTCTGAAGGTCGTGGCCTATGCCGATGATGTGTCTGTTATTGTCTCTGGGACAGAGGAGGCTCAGGAGGTGGTCCCTATGATAGAGCAGTACACGGAGGCTTCTGGTTCTAAAGTCAACCATGAAAAGAGTGAAGTTTTCTGGATGGGTGAGGAGGGTGAAAGCTTCGAACTTCCGGATGCCTTCCCAGAGCCCCAGCAGGAAATTAAAGTGTTGGGCATCAAATTTGGTCCTGGTGACTATGGTCATTGAAATTGGGAAAGCAGGTTGGTGTGCGCCAATGCCAAAGTAGCAAGCTGGAAGAAATGGAAGCTTTCCTTGAGGGAGAGGGTTGACTTGATCAAAACATACCTGGTCCCAATCTTTTTATATGTCAGCTTCGTCTGTATCTTGCCAGCATCTCTCTATGCAAGGGTGTACAGCTGTTTTTTCCAACTGTTATGGGGAAGTAGGCTGAACTTGATCAAACGCAATGTAACTTACCTGTCTAGGCGGGAGGGTGGCCTAGGAATGGTCAACCCAATAGTTTTCTTTTCTCTGCTCTTTTTAAAGTACAATCTTGGTAACATGCTAGCAGAGAACCCGCCGGGATGGGTGGGCATTTTTCAATCTTGTTTTAGGCCTTTTCTGCGATGCTGGGAAGATGGCGGGCCAGTGAAAAGTCTGAGAGTCCGACATGGCAAGCTCCCGGCTTATGTTGCCCCATGTCTGAAAATACTTCGGCAGTGGCAGGTGACAGTGGAGGATATCAAGTCCCTCCCCAGGAAGCTTCTGGAGGAGAGGATTTTGAGCTCTGCTTTCAGTGTGTCACTGGCCTTAAGGGATTGCCCAGGCTCTGTAATGAGGGAGGGGTTGCGTTTATTCATTTTAGAAAGAATCCCCTTGAAGTTTAGGGATCAAGCCTGGCTCGCTTTCCATGGAAGGCTCTATGTCAGAGGGAACTTGAAGCATCGCCCTGTGGATGATCGGGATTGTCCTAGAGAGGAGTGTGTTGGTAAAGTGGAGTCTATGGACCACTTTTTGCTGCAGTGTCCCTTTAACATAGAGGTGTATAAAAGGGTGGGGAGGGCTCTAGGCATCCCCTTTTTCTATCGCATGAGTTATGCGGAGTGGGTGTACGGGGCATTCCCGACTTGCTGGGATTTTGATTTGGATACACTGTTTTTAGTTAGTATAGTTGTCCGTTACTTCACATGGAATGCACGGTGCCAGATTACCCTGCGGAAAAAAGTCCTCTCTGTTGAGGTGGTGGTGCACGATATTCTGGGTGAGGTTGGGAAAATTCGGGGTCTTGAGAGGGGCAGGGAGCCTCGGGCGGTCTGGAAAAGGGCATGGAGGAATATCAGACCTGCCTTTGGTGAACTGCCCATCTCTGGGTGAGGAGCTCTTTTCTTTTTCTGTTTCTTTCACTCCCTTAGCTTTTGTTGGTTAGTAGCTTCTTTTTGAAGAAGGGCTGCATGCATAATGGGTGCGGGTTTGTTTCTTGACCTCACAGTTCAGATGTCTGGTGTATTGGTGTGAGTTGTAGTGAGATTATCCCCAATAATGACATGTTCATGATGAGTTTTGTTTTTGCTGTAAAGTCATTTTTTTTGTTTGAGAGCAGATTTGCTATATTTATTTTCATTTATGTAAATATGTATATTATATATAGTGATTTTATGCTTATTGATTGCAAGACTTTTAATAAAGAAAAATTGGGAAGAATGCTCCTTACATTGGTGATCAGTGGGAAGAATGTTCCTTACATTGGTGGTCAGTGGGAAGAATGTTCCTTACATTGGTGATCAGTGGGAAGAATGTCCCTTACATTGGTGATCAGTGAGAAGAATGTTTCTATACACTGGTGGTCAGTGGGAAGAATGCTCCTTACATTGGTGATCAGTGAGAAGAATGTTCCTTACATTGGTGATCAGTGGGAAGAATGTTCCTTACATTGGTGGTCAGTGGGAAGAATGTTCCTTACATTGGTGGTCAGTGGGAAGAATGTCCCTTACATTGGTGATCAGTGAGAAGAATGTTTCTATACATTGGTGGTCAGTGGGAAGAATGCTCCTTACATTGGTGATCAGTGAGAAGAATGTTCCTTACATTGGTTGTCAGTGGGAAGAATGTTCCTTACATTAGTGGTCAGTGGGAAGAATGTTCCTTACATTGGTGATCAGTGGGAAGAATGTTCCTTACATTGGTGATCAGTGAGAAGAATGTTCTTTACATTGGTGGTCAGTGGGAAGGAGGAGGAGGACACACCCAAAGAGCTCTCTGAGAGAACCAGCCTTTTTTCAAGCCTGGGCCTTGCCTGCTAGTTTGGCCCAGGAACAATGCCTGATCCTAGGGGAGGCCCTGGGAGGGATCCCCCTGATGACACGGGGCCTAGTGAGGAGGAGGAGGTGGAGGATCTGACTGTGGGTCCAGGCCCTGGTGAGAATGTGGATGTCTACAGACAGAAGATCATTGATCGCTTTCGAGCAATTGGAAGAGCTGAGGAGAAACTGAAATGTTTAAAAGCTGAACATAAAAACTTCAGGACCAAGTATTTCCAGGCCTGGAGTAAGAATCGTTTGGCCATGAAGCCAGAGTTACAGCAGATGGAAGAGGAGGTAAAGAAACAATCTTTATTTTTGGAGAAATTAAAAGATAAAAGTGGAGCTTTTGCAGAAAAGTTTAAAAATGACAGAAGATTTGCCAGCCAGACATCAGCGAGTTGTGTGGATCAGCAGCCGCAGGTAACAGACAACCCGGCTTCATCTGCCTCTGCACCTCTCCCCCCATGTCAGGCTGGGGAATCGCCAGCGGCAACCAGCCAGGGGGTTGAGAATGAATATGGCACCCTAAATTTCATCCAACAGATGGAGTCACCCCTAAGGGCAGACAGGTCTGTTGGTGAAGTCCCAGAGGATGAGCAGAGGGGTTACAGACCGGCAGAGCCAGCACTGGTGGAAAAATCCCAGTGCACCATGCTGCCTCCTTCCAACATGTCTGCCCCACCGGCTGTAATGGATGGTGTTCCGGCTGAGGAACAGGAAGGGAAGGAGCCCTGCAAACCGCTGCCTGTTAGAGTTTCTGCTGTGGAGAAACCTTCTGCAGACATGGAGGGAAAACCCCTGGCAGAGGTGTCATTAGCTCACCAGAGCAATGTGGATGGATCTACTTCATACACCCCGGACATGGATTTTGCTGCTACTGCTGAGACTTGTAGTTCTACAAGCAAGATGGCTGCCAGCTCTAAAGAGCCTGTTTCACCTTCACCTGGGCTGATTGATGCAGGTGGGGAAGGGAATCAGCACACTGCAGCATGTGAAGTGGAGACAGCAATGGAAGTCTCCTGCAATGATTCACCTGTTGCTGTATTAGAACAACCTTCACTCTGCTCTGCTGTTAGTCCTGTCCTGATGGAGGAGAAGAGTCTGCCTGGAGGTGATGTGTGTATGGGGACAGCAGTGAGTGAGGACACAGCAGGAACTATAAATGTGACTGAAAATAATGACAGCAATAATACTGATAAAGCAAAGGATGTGTTGGTGGTGGGTGGTGGTGGTGAAGGGGTTAATGTGGCTGCTATAGGTAAAAATGACATTTCTTCTGCTCAGCAGAGGAAAGATTCTTCAGGTGTGCAATCCAATCTCAAATCTGTGCAATCGTTATCTGCCAAAGTTGTTTTAGATGTTTCTACATCACAGATGGATCCTTTGCAAGGAGGAATATGGGGAGTTATGCATCTGTTCTGGGGAGTCGCAACAAGGAGGGTGGAGGGAATTTTGTAAATACTAGTCACAGTTTGGGGAGGCTTGGTGGTGGGATGGTTGGTGGGTACAGGAGAAGGAATGTGGTTCAGTTAAAGTGGGAGGGGGAGGGGACCCCACCAGTAAGGGGGAGGGTGGCTGAGTTGGTTTTAGAAATGGGGTTTAAAGCCTTGGATATATTTGCTTTGATTTGCCCAGTGGGGAGTTATGAATTTGATTTGTCCTTTGTAAAGCCTGAGGGTCTGGATTTATTTTGGGAGAGGTTTAGTAGGTGCAAGGGCCTTCCGCAGTGGAGTGGTTTGGTGCCAAAGGTGATTTCCAGGCAGCCTCTGATAAAGTCGGTGACGATCCTGGTGCGTAACGAATCCATACCTGATAAGGTTGGAAATAATAGGTTGGAGTTCTACTTAGGTTGTTTTTCATTTTATGTATAATATGTGCGTGTCAGTTGTAAGACGTAGCTTAAGTCTTTCCAGATGTGTCCAGCGTCATGTATGTTGAAATTATACTGCTTGTTACCTTATATGGAAATTTGCTCAAACTGATGCTTGTGTAACCAAGCCTTATAAAAAGCCCCAATAAAGAGCCGACAGGTTCAGTTGACAGTACGGGACCCTTAAGGCTCGGATCTGATATACAGAAATCTATATTCTGTGTCTTATTTCTTTGATAGCTAAATTTGGCAAAGCAATATAAACTAGAAGCAGTTAAGTTGAAGACTGCACTTAACATTTCTGGCGCCCGGAAGTAGGGACACACCGATGACACTTCAAGAGGTGGATGAATTGGACTGACGGAACAAAAGGTCAGGCATTCCGGGAACCACAGATTGAAAACCTGCGCAGGTAAGAAAAAGCTTTATTTTTCTTATATTCTGTGCTCCCCTGATTTGTGCCTATCCGTTCTGTCAGTTACGGTTCTCCTGGTTTTAAAACACCAGCCTCTGTAGTGGTGAGTCTAGAATTACTGCATATTGTGGTTTATATTGCTGGAATTAATTGTTGTTTTGTTTTTTGTCTGTCTTGTTGAGAAAGTGAATGAGCCTTGCCTAGGTTGGTATGAATTGAAAGAATATCATCCCAATGAGCAGTAGAATGCGTCCTTAACCTCGCAAGAGGACTTTGGGGGTCTGCCGCTTAAGTTTGATATTCAATTTAATTCATAAACCATAGACGGGTTGAAAGTATAAGCCCTGTCTGCTCCATAAAGCAGGGATAAGAGTGTATGAGAGGGATTCCCAGATACAGGGGGAATGAGGTCTCCATAAGCCCGGAGATCTAGTCGGATACCTGGTCACTTAAAGGAATGCTTGTATATGTGTAGCTGCCATTCTGGTCATAATATTTGTGAGTTGGCTAGCATATAAAGTAATTCGATTTCAGAAATCTCATCCTGGAGAGGTTTTTAGTATTCTGGCACCCTAGGAGGAAGGCAACGAGGAACTAGTGTAGCTTTTTTAGTATTTAGTACTGTACACTAAGTGTCCCACACGCTACCTAGGCACGGACTGTCAGAATGGGCCAGCAGAACACGAAACCCCGTCAGGGAATTGTGGTGCATTATACAGTGCCACAGATAAGAACATCTATGGGAAAGATGAAGCATAGGACTTAAAGGATGTCCTTCGTAAATTTAAGGTGAAAGGAGCAGCGGGTTTAGACCTGGATGTATGGAGTGAAATAAAAAGGGACAGACAAGGAGAGGTGTTAGAGAAGCAATGGATGCGTCAGGTTCAATGCTTAATTAAAGTCTCAAATAGAGCAAAAGAAGAGGGGTGGAAATATAATCCAGATTGTGATGGTTGGGATATGAAAGACAGAAGAATAAAAAAAAAAAATGCTGAAATTTTAAATAATCTTAGTTCAACCATCCCACCCCCATATACTGACATAGTACGTAAACTACACAAGATATATCCTGAAATTGAGGGTAGAGGATGGGTTTTGTATAGCAAAGCCAGCTGCTTTCTGTAGATTTTTTTTTTGTGACACAGTTAATGAATACACATGAAGCAACCTGGCAGGATGGGGAGGATTTATGCAGACATAAAATGACTCTGACCCTGTTTAACTAGTTTATGACCGACCTACAGACCGAGCTGAGGGGGGATGGCAATTTAGAGACAGGAGGTCAGACACATAGACTCAAGGGCTCCTTTTATTGCTAGATTAGAAGCTTTCTCTCAGGCAAAACAACAGGAGAGAGGGTCAATATCACTCATGAAACAAATGCCAGGACAGACTGTATCAGAATTTTACTTATCTATGGAAAGTATGATGGCAGATGAGGGATTGGATTTGGCTCTGCCAGTCACGATCTGAGCCTTCAATAGACAGTTTATGGAAGGATTAATTCCACAGATAAGTGAAAGACTGAAAGCCTGCACACCACCCTTAATTTGTTGCGATTTTTGGCAGAAAAAGGTTGCAAGGTTAATAAGAAAAAGTTGCAAGTGTGTCAGAAAAAGTTATCTTTTTGGGACATTGTATATCACAGGGTACAAGACATCTCACTGAGGAGAGGGTTCAAGTGATAAAGGGAATGTTACCCCCACGGAATTTCAAACAATTGCATATGTTTTTAGGTATCGTGTCATATTGTAGACAATGGATACCACATGCTAGCGCTTTGATGCAGCCATTATACGATTGTTTGAAAATTGTACCGTATATGCTTACAGAAGTAGCTTATGAGTCGTTTGTCACTTTGAAAAAGTTGTTGATTTCTGCCCTGGCTATCGATATTCCAGATTACACCAAGATATTTTATTTGTACATTGCTGAAATCACTGGACACGCCACAGGTGTTTTGACACAGGCACATGTAAAACAAAGACCTATTGCTTACTTTTCAGCAGCATTAGATCCAGTGTCCAGAGGTTCACCGTCTTTTCAGCGCTGTACAACTTTAAATTTGGCTACCTTTTTGCCTCTTCAGTCACCAGATTTGGCAAGGGGGAATAATAGTGCTAATAAGGAAGAAGAAGAGGAAGAAAAAAAAAATTCTCGAGAACCTCTGATAAGAGAGGACATTCTAAAAACAATGGACTTTTTAGTTTTTTTGACTACTGATGAAATAATTTATCCATCAGATATGTTGCAGTTTTTATATATCATTTTTATGTGACAGGACATGTTTATTATATCAAGATGAGATATTTTTTACACATCATTTTTTACATTTATATATAGTGTATTTTCAGAGTTGAAAGGGTTAAACATCCCTACAATAGAGTCATTCTAGTTAGAAGGAACATCTGGTGATAATTAAGACAGAGTACATTTTTTTTTTTTTTTTTCTTAAAGGTACATGTTACAGATACACCAATCTTAAATGCTGAGCACACTTTGTACATAGATGGTAGTAGGTTTGCTGATGACAAGGGTAAATATCACACAGGGTATGCCGTAGTGACTGATACACAGGTGATTGACGCACAGCCCTTACCAGCCCACATGTCAGCACAAGAAGCAGAATTAAAAGCTTTAGAACAAGCCCTAGAATACTTAAAAGAACGAGAAGGGAATATTTACACTGACTCTGCCTACGTTTATGGTGTAGCGCACGATTATGGCCATATATGGAGGGCTAGAGGTTATCTGACAGCAGCAGGTACACCTGTAAAACATGGAGAAGGGATTAAGAGAGTTCTGAACAATCTTTAAAAGGTTAAACGAGTGGCAATCATGAAGATAGTGGCACACACGAGCGCAAAAACAATTGAGGCAAAAGGAAATGCATTTGCAGATTTGACTGCAAAACAGGCAGCTCTAGGGGAAGGAAGCCCTGAGACCTTAGCAGCGGTAGAGGTGAGTATCCCAGAACTAACATGGCAGCAGTTGAGTAAATTACAGGAGCAAGCAGGGGAGAGCGAGAAAGATAAGTGGGTCAGGATGGGAGCAGCACCAGACCTTGACAGTGTATGGAGGGAAGGGGGCAAAGTATGCCTGCCTGCCTCTCTGTACCCAGCAATGGCAGCGGCAGTTCACCTACCCACACATGTCAGTTCCAATTCCATGTATAGGATTGTGAACCAAGGATGGCTCGCCCCTGGATTCAGTAGTACTGCAAGAAACTACTGTGCAGCCTGCCAAATCTGTCTCCTGAATAACCCAGGACAGAGAGTAAAAACCCCATGAAAATACCAGGTCCGGGCCCAATACCCCTTCCAGAGACTGCAAATTGACTACATACAAATGCCTAAGAGCGTCCCTTTTGAATTTGTCCTCGTGTGTATCGATTTATTCTCGGGTTGGCCCGAAAGCTATCCAGTAAAATCAGCTACAGCAAAAGCCACAGCCAAGAAACTGATTACTGAGTTAATACCTAGGTTTGGTCTTCCTGAAACAATAGAATCAGATAGGGGGATACACTTTACAGGAGAAATCATGCAGAATGTGATGACCATGTTAGGGGTTCAACAAAGTTTCCACACCCCTTACCATCCACAGAGTTCAGGATCAGTGGAAAGAGTAAATGGGACAATAAAGTTGAAAATACAAAAAGCCATGCAAGAGTTAAACAAGCCATGGCCAGAATGCCTGCCTTTGGCTTTGTTCTCTATAAGATACACTCCAACAGGGAAAACAGGATTATCCCCATATGAAATACTTTTTGGGAATGCACCTAGATTAGGTCTATACTTTCCACAGAGTATGCAATTGCAATGTGATAGTTTGACTGCATATGTGATACAATTACAACAACGTCTAACTAAGATCCACAAAAGTGTGTATTCTTCTCTTCCAGACCCTAACTCAATAGCAGGTACACATACACTGCTACCAGGAGATTATGTATATGTTAAGAAACACACCAGAAAGACATTGGAACCTAGATTTGAAGGTCCTTATCAAGTGCTTTTGACTACAGCCACTTCAGTGAAATTGGAAGGAAAAGCAGCCTGGATCCACGCATCACACTGCAAAAAGAGTCTTGAACCGAGAGAAACAGAATGAAGATTCTTCTATGATAATAGTGCTTGAATGTTTTCAAATGTTTGTTTATACATGGACTCCGGGTATCAATGTAACAGTTCATGAAAATAGTACTGATCTTAGATGGGTAAATCAGGATAAGAGTATAACACAATATCATTACTACGAATGGTATTTTGTACCAGTAAGGAAATGGGAAGCACAACAGGAGGATATATATACAATGGCAACATTATGGTTTCAATATAAAGATAGAAGACGCTCTACCCACCATCTTCGAATCTTCTCTATTAACTCCTATTCCTAGATCTTGCATAAATGTTTCGGTATTACAACAGAAAACAAAAAACAAATTTAATGTAACTTTTCCCCAGCTACCAGAATAATGGTATCGCCGAGAATGGTATGATACAGTTCTGGGAGCTGCAGGAACTGGAATGGGAATAATGAATGGGATACAGATGGAAATGATACAAAATAAGTGGAAATGTGCAGGAAGTCACATAGCTGATAGTTTAATAATCATAAGTAAATGGTTACCTACAACATTCGAAACACAAATTAGCCAGGTACAATTTACTAAATATCTCAATATTATGGTTAATCACACAGCACTAGTTAGTCTGGAGTTGTGGAAAGAAAATCAGGAGTTTATAAACATTACTCAATGTGCTTTTTCTACACTATCTTATCACATTCAAATCGCACTTGGATGAACTATTTCAAGGGTTTGAATTTAGAAAGTATATGGTTTGAAGTACCAGGAAAAGAAGTTGAATGTGAGGAAAGATGGTGTGCTGGAAGGTTTGATGTATACAAAGTGGAGGAGGTCCAGGTAATGTGTAAGTTAATAGTGATGCCACTCCTGATAGGAAAGGATCTACCTGAATTTTGGTACCCTGAGATTTATGGACACTATGTAGATACACAAAACATGACTCATGATCTAAGTTTATGTGTTAAAACTAATAAGGGAATAGTCTGTGGAAGAAGTTCTCCAGTCTATGAACTTTGCTTATTGAAACATCAATCTAACATATGTAAGTTTCAGAGATTACCAGCAGGTGTAGGAAACAGATTTATGGAGATAGGAACACAACATATTTGTTTAGTCACAAATGATCAGGAAACTATGGAAAGTTTAAATAAAACGGCCCCTTTTTTCAGGATGCGTAAAGAATGTTAAAATGCTTAAATGGCAAAATGACACTTTCCTTTTTGAACCAGATGCACATAGAATATTTAATCTAGAATGGACGGTAGATAATCTTACTGATACTACTCCTTTTATAATATCATTAGAGCTCTTACAGCAAATCTTAAATGAGTCCGAAATACTTAGAAAACACATAGAGACACAAGAACATACCCTTCAAAATAATCTAATATCTGCGGTTATAGATAAAGGGAAATTAATACATTTATCCTCACAAATAAGAGATGAAACAACACATCA
The DNA here is from genome assembly GCF_042186555.1 of Aquarana catesbeiana. NCBI lineage: Eukaryota > Metazoa > Chordata > Amphibia > Anura > Ranidae > Aquarana > Aquarana catesbeiana. The sequence goes on from NC_133327.1 coordinate 61,774,424, forward strand.
TTGGTATGATGTATTTGCTGGATGGTCACCCACTGCTACGGTAATTTTTAATTGGATGCTCAATCCGCTACTTATTCTAATTTTAGTTTTTGTACTGCTTACTGTGATAAACTGTTGATTATATAGGAAGATTAAGGTATGAACAGATAGAATGGAAAGAGAAAGGTATTAGGAACTCCAATGACAAAAAGGGTAACTTGACATCACCCCTTTTCTATTCTCTTTGCTTATAAGATGCTGGTATGGATTTGAGGGATGAGGGTAAATAAAGAAGACTTATCCTCCTCTGACAACCCGCGGTCAGGGATAGTACTCTTTGAAGTATCGGCTATTCACTTGTTTGCAAGGACCCAGAATCGGGGAGGGGATGATGTCAAAGGGGGAAATTGATAAGGTTGGAAATAATAGGTTGGAGTTCTACTTAGGTTGTTTTTCATTTTATGTATAATATGTGCGTGTCAGTTGTAAGACGTAGCTTAAGTCTTTCCAGATGTGTCCAGCGTCATGTATGTTGAAATTATACTGCTTGTTACCTTATATGGAAATTTGCTCAAACTGATGCTTGTGTAACCAAGCCTTATAAAAAGCCCCAATAAAGAGCCGACAGGTTCAGTTGACAGTACGGGACCCTTAAGGCTCGGATCTGATATACAGAAATCTATATTCTGTGTCTTATTTCTTTGATAGCTAAATTTGGCAAAGCAATATAAACTAGAAGCAGTTAAGTTGAAGACTGCACTTAACAATACCAGAGGCTGATTTGATAGTATGGCTACGCCGATATGGTGAGGTCCTCGCTCCACTGCGGAAGGTCCTTGATGAGCATGGGATATGGACAGGGGCCTGGACAGTGTCACTAAAATTGGGCATGCTGGGCAATGTAGTTCAACACCTTCCCTGTTCAGCTTTTCTGGGGAGGGATAAGCTGACTATTTTTTACCAGGGTCAGCCTAAGGTCTGTAATAAATGTGGTGACAAAGGCCATTTTGCATCCACCTGTACCCGTAAGAAATGCTCACTATGCCAGGATTTGGGCCATTTGGCCAAAGATTGTACCAAAATTCGGTGTAATTTGTGCCAAAAGCTCGGTCATCCTTATAGTCAGTGCCCGGAGGCATTACATAACTTGCCAGGATTGGAGGCTGAGCTACAGAGGCTTGACAAAGAGGATGAGGCCGCTAAAGTTAGGGAGGAAACTGTTATTGCCCCTCCTGTTTCTGTTACATCTGTTCCAGATTCTGTTTCCCCTAGTGATGTGGTCCCTGAGTCTGTCCCTCCTGTATCTGTTGTTTCGGATTCTGTTTCCCCTAGTAATGTGGTCCCTGGGTCTGTCCCCCATGTGGTGGTCCCTAATCCTACTGTACGTAGATCCTCCAGGCTAGCAGAAGCTGCTGGGGGGGCTGGTTTAGCGGATTTTCCATCTCAGCCTCCAGTCCCTGTCCCTCAGCAGCGTAAACGTGGTCAGGGGAGTGTGAGGGTGTTGGATGGGGGAGGGGTTGAGGGAAAGGTGTCCATATCCCATGTCTCACCCTTTGTTGAGGGGGATTCGGATGATGAGGGGTGGGAAAAGTTTAGGAGGAAGAAGAAGAGGAAGACAAGTAAAGTGGTCATTTCTTCCTCAGGGTTGGACCCAGGAGGGGTTCCTCTTGGTAATACTTTTTCAGTTTTGTCGGGTGATGAGATGTCAGATCTATCTTTCTCTTTATCATCCATGGATGAGGGGGAGTCTCGTAGTCTGAAGAGAGCTGTTTCTGGTGATGAGAGTGTGGCAAAGGTTAAACGACTACCCCAATCATCCTGATGGCAGTTCCCACTCCGATAAAGGTGGCGACCATTAATGTCGCCAGCATGAAATCTGCAAGAGCTCGTGATATTGCCTTATTTTTGCTCAGCGAGTTTGATGCCGAGATTTTATTTTTGCAAGAGACCTGGCTCAATACTTTGGCCGATGTCCATCTAGCAAAACGGGAGTGGAGATGCGGTCCCTCCTTTTGGTCTCTTGCGGCTGAGCCCTGCACCGGAGTTGCGGTCCTTTTTAAAACCGATATGGTTAAGTGCCGGCGGGTAATTGAGGTAGAAATGGGGAGATGCATGGTCTTAGACGTCTCTGTTAGGGGGCAGGACCTCCGCCTGATCAATATCTATGGACCGCAGTCAAAATGGGGCAGGAAATGCCTCCTCACAGAGATCAAGCCCTTCCTTTTTACGTCCCAGCAGGTTGTCTTTGGAGGTGATTTTAACACCATAATTAGGCCTGAAGACAGGAGAGGCTCCATAGACAGGCTGGGTTACGATAGCGTTTTTCTTAGAGATATGGTGAGACAAGCAGGCCTGGTAGATGTGCATATTAAGCACTGCCCTGGCAGCACGGGATTCACATTTCAGAGAGGGAATAGTCAGAGTAGGATAGATAGGTTTTTTTTTTAAGGAGAACTCTGCTTTTTCGGCTCCTGAGTTGAGGGCGGTGGAGTTCTCTGACCACTGTATGCTGTCTGTGACTCTGAATGCCTCGGACACTCCACCCAGGGGAAGGGGTACCTGGAAACTGAATTCGGCTCTCCTGGAAGATGTAGAGGTAAGACAATCCTTTGAGGATTTTTTTCAGGCACAGGTTTCTATTCTGGACTTTTGCAGCAGTAAGTCAGAGTGGTGGGAGCTTGTGAAACAACGGGCAATTGGACTTTTCAAGGCCATAAGTAAGAAGAAGCAGCTTGGTATGTACATTGCCTACCAGCATTTGCGGGGGAAGCTTGATCGTCTTGTCTCGTATAGAGGAGATCCAGGGGAGATCTCTGAGGTGAAGTTTCTTAGGAAGTGTCAATACGACCGGCATGCCTCCTTGGTTCTGGAGAGGGATTATGGAAAATATCACTCGCCTGATCCTTACCAAAACTGTAAGCAAGGCATAGCAGTTAAGACGGTCATAGGCCTGAGGGATAGTACGGGTTCCCTGGTGAAGTCCAGATCAGGGATCCTGGAGATCTTCAGATCATATTACGCAGACCTTCTGGGAAGAAAGGACCTTTGTCAGGACAGGATGGAAAGCTTTCTGGATTCTACTCCAGGATTGGGAAATGGTACGTTGCCTTTGATGGATTTGACAGAACCAATTTCAGTGGATGAGGTAGTTCATGCTATAGAGAAGCTGGCTACCAAAAAATCGCCTGGGCCAGATGGGTTGACAGCTGAATTCTACAAGTGTTTTAAGTCCATTCTGGCTCCCTTTTTAGCAGAGGTTTATAACAGCTGTCTAGAAGAGGGTTCGCTCCCTCCCTCCATGAGGCAATCCGCTGTGATTCTTCTGTCAAAAGGTAAGGACCCCTCAATGATTGAGAACTGGCGCCCCATCAGTCTTCTCAATGTTGATAGAAAGATCCTGGCGAAGATTCTTTTTTGGCGCTTGTCGTCATTGGCAGGCGATTTGTTGTCCAGTCATCAGCACTGCTCGGTCCAAGGTAGAAGTACCTTTTCAGCGGTTTTAGCTGTCCGGGAGGCTTTGGAACGATGCAGGGCTGCTGGATGGAGAAAGTACTTGCTGGCATTGGATTAGGCGAAGGCTTTTGATAGAGTCAATCACGAGTACCTGTATTTGCTACTTGGTAGATACGGCCTGCAGGGGAGGTTTATAGATTGGCTGAAGACATTATATGGAGGGGCTGAGAGCTTCCCACTGGTTAATGGTTGGGTTGGACGGCCTTTTGAGGTTGGCTCTGGTGTGCGCCAGGGATGTCCTCTGAGCCCCCTGTTATATGTATTCGCAATCGACCCCTTCATAAGAAGGCTAGAGAGTGGATCTTTGTGCGGGGTGCCTTTGGGCATTGCTGGTGTGCCGCCTCTGAAGGTCGTGGCCTATGCCGATGATGTGTCTGTTATTGTCTCTGGGATGGAGGAGGCGCAGGAGGTGGTCTCTATGATAGAGCAGTATACGGAGGCTTCTGGTTCTAAAGTCAACCATGAAAAGAGTGAAGTTTTCTGGATGGGTGAGGAGGGTGAAAGCTTCGAACTTCCGGATGCCTTCCCAGAGCCCCAGCAGGAAATTAAAGTGTTGGGCATCAAATTTGGTCCTGGTGACTATGGTCATCGAAATTGGGAAAGCAGGTTGGTGTGTGCCAATGCCAAAGTAGCAAGCTGGAAGAAATGGAAGCTTTCCTTGAGGGAGAGGGTTGACTTGATCAAAACGTACCTGGTCCCAATCTTTTTATATGTCAGCTTCGTCTGTATCTTGCCAGCATCTCTCTATGCAAGGGTGTACAGCTGTTTTTTCCAACTGTTATGGGGAAGTAGGCTGAACCTGATCAAACGCAATGTAACTTACCTGTCTAGGCGGGAGGGTGGCCTAGGAATGGTCAACCCAATAGTATTCTTTTCTCTGCTCTTTTTAAAGTACAATCTTGGTAACATGCTAGCAGAGACCCCACCAGGATGGGTGGGCATTTTTCAATCTTGTTTTAGGCCTTTTCTGCGATGCTGGGAAGATGGGCCAGTGAAAAGTCTGAGTGTCCGACATGGCAAGCTCCTGGCTTATGTTGCCCCGTGCCTGAAAATACTTCGGCAGTGGCAGGTGACAGTGGAGGATATCAAGTCCCTCCCCAGGAAGCTTCTGGAGAAGAGGATTTTGAGCTCTGCTTTCAGTGTGTCACTGGCCTTAAAGGATTGCCCAGGCTCTGTAATGAGGGAGGGGTTGCGTTTAATCAATTTAGAAAGAATCCCCTTGAAGTTTAGGGATCAAGCCCGGCTCGCTTTCCATGGAAGGCTCTATGTCAGAGGGAACTTGAAGCATCGCCCTGTGGATGATCGGGATTGTCCTAGAGTGGAGTTTGTTGGTAAAGTGGAGTCTATGGACCACTTTTTGCTGCAGTGTCCCTTTAACATAGAGGTGTATAAAAGGGTGGGGAGGGCTCTAGGCATCCCCTTTTTCTATCGCATGAGTTATGCGGAGTGGGTGTACGGGGCATTCCCGACTCGCTGGGATTTTGATTTGGATACACTGTTTTTAGTTAGTATTGTTGTCCGTTACTTCACATGGAATGCACGGTGCCAGATTACCCTGCGGAAAAAAGTCCTCTCTGTTGAGGTGGTGGTGCACGATATTCTGGGTGAGGTTGGGAAAATTTGGGGTCTTGAGAAGGGTAGGGAGCCTCGGGCGGTCTGGAAAAGGGCGTGGAGGAATATCAGTCCTGCCTTTGGTGAACTGCCCATCTCTGGGTGAGGAGCTCTTTTCTTTTTCTGTTTCTTTCACTCCCTTAGCTTTTGTTGGTTAGTATCTTCTTTTTGAAGAAGGGCTGCATGCATAATGGGTGCGGGTTTGTTTCTTGACCTCACAGTTTAGATGTCTGGTGTATTTGGTGTGAGTTGTAGTGAGATTATCCCCAATAATGACATGTTCATGATGAGTTTTGTTTTTGCTGTAAAGTCATTTTTTGTTTGAGAGCAGATTTGCTATATTTATTTTCATTTATGTAAATATGTATATTATATATATATATAGTGATTTTATGCTTATTGATTGCAAGACTTTTAATAAAGAAAAATTGGGAAGAATGCTCCTTACATTGGTGATCAGTGGGAAGAATGTTCCTTACATTGGTGGTCAGTGGGAAGGAGGAGGAGGACACACCCAAGGAGCTCTCTGTGAGAACCAGCCTTTTTTTCAAGCCTGGGCCTTGCCTGCTAGTTTGGCCCAGGAACAATGCCTGATCCTGGGGGAGGCCCTGGGAGGGATCCCCCTGATGACACGGGACCTAGTGAGGAGGAGGTGGAGGATCTGACTGTGGGTCCAGGCCCTGGTATGGATGCGAGTATCTTCAGTCAGAAGATTGTTGATCGTTTTAGGGAAATTGGAAGGGCTGAAGAGAAACTTCAAGTTTTGAAAGCTGAACATAAAAACTTTAGAGCCAAATACTTCCAGGCCTGGAGTAGAAATCGCACAGCGATGAAGCCTGAGATACAGGAATTGGAGGAAAAGGTAAAGCAGCAAACTTTATTGTTGGAGAAGTTAAAAGCCAGAAGTGGAGCTTTTAAAGAAAAATTTGACAATGAGAAGAGATTTGCCAGCCAGTCAGTAATTTGCATGGATCAGCAGCCTCAGGTAATGGATGACCCGGGTCCATCTGCCTCTGCACCTCTCTCCCCATGTAAGGCCTTGGAATCGCCAGCGGCAACCAGCCAGGGGGGTAGAGAGTGAGCATGGCACCCTGACCTTCATCCAGCAGATGGAGTCACCCCTGAGAGCAGACAAGTTTGCCATTTCTGATGATCCATCAGAAATCCCTGAGGATGAGAAAAAAAATAAACCAGGGAATGAAGATGGACCTGCACCAAACACCCTGATCATGGATGTTTCTACTCCTGCATTTGCTGAGACCAGTAGTTCCTCTACCAAGTTTTCTCCATGTGTTTCACACAGTATGGCTGACACCTGCAAAGAGATTGCCTCACCTGAGCCTCTCTGTGTTCCAGCAGAGCTGATTGATGCTGATGGGGGAGGGGATCAGCACATTGCACCATGTGCAGTGGAAGCCATGGATGTGTCAGACCAGCCTGCTGAAAGTCCTGTCCTGATGGAAGAGAACAGGCCAGCTGAAGATTCCACCAGCACAGCAGTGGGAACTGACACTGTTGGGAAGACTGCAGGAAGTGTGAATATACCAGCAAGTATTAAGAATGACAGTAATGATAAAACAATGAATGTGGTGGGTGGTGGTGAAGGGGTTAATACTGCTGGGAAAAATAAAAATGACATTGCTCTCACTGCTCAGCAGAGGAAAGACTCATCGATTGTTCAGACCAAATCTGTACAATCGATATCTGCTAGAAATGTGTCAGATGGTTCAAAGCACACAGATGTTTCTTCTGCTGGGAGAAATGTGGGCAGTTATGCGTCTGTTCTGGGGAGTCGCACCAAGGAGGGTGGAGGGAATTTTGTAAATATTAGAGGTCACAATTTGGGGGGGCTTGGTGGTGGGATGGTTGGGTACAGGAGAAGGAATGTGGTTCAGTTGAAGTGGGAGGGGGAGGGGACCCCACCAGTAAGGGGGAGGGTGGCTGAGTTGGTTTTAGAAATGGGGTTTAAAGCCTTGGATATATTTGCTTTGATTTGCCCAGTGGGGAGTTATGAATTTAATTTGTCCTTTGTAAAGCCTGAGGGTTTGGATTTATTTTGGGAGCGATATAGGAAGTGCAAGGGCCTTCCTCAGTGGAGTGGTTTGGTGCCAAAGGTGATTTCCAGGCAGCCTCTGATAAAGTCGGTGACGATCTTGGTGCGCAACGAATCCATACCAGAGGCTGATTTGATAGTATGGCTACGCCGATATGGTGAGGTCCTCGCTCCACTGCAGAAGGTCCTGGATGAACATGGAATATGGACAGGGGCCTGGACAGTGTCACTAAAATTGGGGGTGCTTGAAAATGTAGTTCAACACCTTCCCTGTTCAGCCTTTCTGGGGAGGGATAAGCTGACCATTTTTTACCAGGGTCAGCCTAAAGTTTGTAATAAATGTGGTGGTGACAAAGGCCATTTTGCATCTACCTGTACCCGTAAGAAATGCTCACTATGCCAGGATCTGGACCATTTGGCTAAGGATTATACTGAAATTCGGTGCAATTTGTGCCAAAAGCTCGGTCATCCTTATAGCCAGTGCCCGGAGGCATTACATAACTTGCCAGGATAGGAGGCTGAGTTGCAGAGACTTGATAAGGAGGATGAGGCCGCTAAAACTGTTATTGTCCCTCCTGTTTCTGTTACATCTGTTCCAGATTCTGTTTCCCCTAGTGATGTGGTCCCTGAGTCTGTCCCTCCTGTGTCTGTTACATCTGTTGTTTCGGATTCTGTTTCACCTAGTAATGTGGTCCCTGAGTCTGTCCCCCATGTGGTGGTCCCTATTCCTACTGTACGTAGATCCTCCAGACTGGCAGAAGCTGCTGGGGGGGCAGGTTTGGCGGATCTTCCCTCTCGGCCTCCAGTCCCTGTCCCTCAGCAGCACAAACGTGGTCAGGGGAATGTGGGGGTGCTGGGTGGGGGTGGGGCTGATAGAAGGGTGTCCATATCCCATGTCTCACCCTCTGTTGAGGGGGATTCGGATGATGAGGGGTGGGAGAAGTTTAGGAGGAAGAAAAAGAAGAAGAGGAAGACAAGTAAAGTGGTCATTTCTTCCTCAGAGTCGGACCCAGGAGGGGTTCCTCTTGGTAATACTTTTTCAGTGTTGTCGGGTGATGAGATGTCTGATATATCTTTCTCTTTATCATCCATGGATGAGGGGGAGTCACGTAGTCTGAAGAGAGCTGTTTCTGGTGATGAGAGTGTGGCAAAGGTTAAGAAACTACTACCCCAATCATCCTGATGGCAGTTCCCACTCCGATAAAGGTGGCGACCATTAATGTCGCCAGCATTAAATCTGTAAGAGCTCGTGATATTGCCTTATTTTTGCTCAGCGAGTTTGATGCCGAGATTTTATTTTTGCAAGAGACCTGGCTCACTACTTTGGCCGATGTCCATCTAGCAAAACGGGAGTGGAGATGTGGTCCCTCCTTTTGGTCTCTTGCGGCTGAGCCCTGCAGCGGAGTTGCGGTCCTTTTTAAAACCGATATGGTAACATGCCGGCGGGTAATTGAGGTAGAAATGGGGAGATGCATGGTCTTAGACGTCTCTGTTAGGGGGCAGGACCTGCGCCTAATCAATATCTATGGACCGCAGTCAAAATGGGGCAGGAAATGCCTCCTCACAGAGATCAAGCCCTTCCTTTTTACGTCCCAGCAGGTTGTCTTTGGAGGTGATTTTAACACCATAATTAGGCCTGAAGACAGGAGAGGCTCCATAGACAGTAGGGGTGCAACGGATTGTCACCGATCCGCGATCCGAACGGGCCAACCTGTTCGGATCGCCACACCCGCGATCTGCGGAGCGCTCCGCGGCCTCGGGTTTTAGGAAAGGCCGCGGCTTCGGCCTAGCTCCAGAGCCGTGGCCATCTTGGTACACCCGGCGGCGCTGAGCATCGTGCTGACGTCATCACCCCGCCCCCAACTCGTGGGTTTGTCGGCTTCTCTAAAGCAAGCAAGGTATGACTAACAGGCACAGCAGCACTAATGTATACAGTGTGAAGTCTGGATATTACAGTGGGGGACATGGCCTGGCTATATTACAGTGGGGGACATGGACTGGCTATATTACAGTGGGGGACATGGACTGGCTATATTACAGTGGGGGGCATGGACTGGCTATATTACAGTGGGGGACATGGACTGGCTATATTACAGTGGGGGACATGGACTGGCTATATTACAGTGGGGGACATGTGGACTGGCTGTATTACAGTGGGGGACATGTGGACTGGCTATATTACAGTATGGGACATGTGGCTATGTTACAGTGCGGGACATGTGGCTATATTACGGTGCGGGACATGTGGCTATATTACAGTGGGGGACATGTGGCTATATTACAGTGGGGGACATGTGGCTATATTACAGTGGGGGACATGTGGCTATATTACAGTGGGGGACATGTGGCTATATTACAGTGGGGGACATGTGGCTATATTACGGTGGGGGACATGTGGACTAGCTATATTACGGTGGGGGACATGTGGCTATATTACGGTGGGGGACATGTGGCTATATTACGGTGGGGACATGTGGCTATATTACGGTGGGGGACATGTGGCTATATTACGGTGGGGGACATGTGGCTATATTACGGTGGGGGACATGTGGCTATGTTACAGTGGGGGACATGTGGCTATGTTACAGTGGGGGACATGGGGCTATGTTACAGTGGGGGACATGGGGCTATGTTACAGTGGGGGACATGGGGCTATGTTACAGTGGGGGACATGGGGCTATGTTACAGTGGGGGACATGGGGCTATGTTACAGTGGGGGACATGGGGCTATATTACAGTGGGGGACATGATGTGGATATATTACAGTGGGGGAGATGATGTGGATATATTACAGTGGGGGAGATGACGTGGATATTACAGTGGGGGAGATGACGTGGATATTACAGTGGGGGAGATGATGTGGATATTACAGTGGGGAGATGACGTGGATATTACAGCAGTGGGGGAGATGACGTGGATATTACAGCAGTGGGGCGATGACGTGGATATTACAGCAGTGGGGGAGATGACGTGGATATTACAGTGGGGAGATGACGTGGATATTACAGCAGTGGGGGAGATGACATGGATATTGCAGTGGGGGAGATTGTGGATAACTGGATTACAGTGGGGACTATATGGTGGTGGAATTTTCACAGGTTTTTGCAAATTCAATTAATTGCATTTTGCACATTTATCCAAATTGACTTTTAGATTCATATATTTTTCTAATTATTTTTCATATTTTTGGTGTTCTTGTCAATTCATGTGTTTATGTCGTTTACGTCGTTCACTATTGTAATATTACGTTTAGCGCAATCCTATTTTTTCTATATTTTTTTCCTTGTTTTGGGGTTTTGCAGAAGGATTGCTGCTTCCACTGAGTCTTAGGCGATTTTCGGCCGCACAAGATCGCTTCTAGGTCTTAGCGCAGTTTCTTTCCTTTTTTCCAGGTGAGCTCCCCTGCCTTCCCTGACTGACGAGTCGGGCAAACGACTGCCCACTGTTTCGTCCTCCCCTGGAACGTCCTCCAGGCTACCGAAGCGCTTCCACATCCTGCCTCTACTTTGGGGAAGGAATCAGTCCACACACACAGTGTGGTCATGGCGAGCGGAGGAACAGAGGAGCTTGAACACCCCACGTCATTGAAATCCCCTGTATGGGAGCATTTTGGCTTCCCTGTCAAATATGATGATGAAGGAAAGAGGTTAGTGGATAAAACCGTTACGGCGTGTAGGCACTGTGGCACAAGAAAGCCATACAGTACCTGACCGCGAGATTGTGTTTCCAGCGCGATACCATCGCGCTGGTTCTCAGCGACAGGGTACTGTGAATGTCGCGCTGGCTCGCTCATCGGGAAAGGAAAACTTTGTTTTCCTTCCGCGATGAGTGACAGGCAGTGCTGACAGCTGTCTGGTATGAATCCTGAGGCGGGAACACCGCGCCAAATTTTAAATGAAAAAACCGGCATGGGTTCCCCCCTCGGAGGCATACCAGGCCCTTAGGTCTGGCATGGATTGTAAGGGGAACCCCCCTATGCCGAAGAATCGGCGTGGGGGTCCCCCCCAAATCCATACCAGACCCTTATCCGAGCACGCGGCCCGGCCGGCCAGGAAAGGGGGTGGGGACGAGCGAGCGGCCCCCCCTCCTGAGCCGTACCAGGCCGCATGCCCTCAACATGGGGGGGTGGGTGCCTTGGGGGAGGGGGGCGCCCTGCGGCCCCCCCACCCCAAAGCACCTTGTCCCCATGTTGATGAGGACAAGGGCCTCTTCCCGACAACCCTGGCCGTTGGTTGTCGGGGTCTGCGGGCGGGGGGCTTATCGGAATCCGGGAGCCCCCCTTAATAAGGGGGCCCCCAGATCCCGGCCCCCCACCCTGTGTGAATGAGTTTGGGGTACATGGTACCCCTACCCATTCACCTAGGGAAAAGTGTCAATATAAAAAACACAAAGTACACAGGTTTTAAGAGTAATTTATTAGTCCGCTCCGGGGGTCTTCTTCCGACTTCGGGGGGTCTCCTTCCGACTTCTCCCGGTGTTCGGCCTCTTCTCCCGGGCCCCACCGCTATCTTCTTCCAGCTCTATTGCCAGCGAGGGGCCCGGTCTGCTGCCGCTGTCTTGTCGCCGCTGTCTCGCCTCCGCTGTCTCTCCGCTTCTTCTCTTCTTTTCTTCTTCCCCGATGTTGACACGACGCTCTCTCCGGCTCGAATGCTGTGTGCGAGCTGCGGAGCCATTTATATAGGCGGTAACCCCGCCCCCTTACGACGTCATGGTCCCAGCATGCGCAGGGACTCTGGGGTCACGCCCCCTTATGACGCCAGAGTCCCTGCGCATGCTGGGACCATGACGTCGTAAGGGGGCGGGGTTACCGCCTATATAAATGGCTCCGCAGCTCGCACACAGCATTCGAGCCGGAGAGAGCGTCGTGTCAACATCGGGGAAGAAGAAAAGAAGAGAAGAAGCGGAGAGACAGCGGAGGCGAGACAGCGGCGACAAGACAGCGGCAGCAGACCGGGCCCCTCGCTGGCAATAGAGCTGGAAGAAGATAGCGGTGGGGCCCGGGAGAAGAGGCCGAACACCGGGAGAAGTCGGAAGGAGACCCCCCGAAGTCGGAAGAAGACCCCCGGAGCTGACTAATAAATTACTCTTAAAACCTGTGTACTGTGTGTTTTTTATATTGACACTTTTCCCTAGGTGAATGGGTAGGGGTACCATGTACCCCAAACTCATTCACACAGGGTGGGGGGCCGGGATCTGGGGGCCCCCTTATTAAGGGGGGCTCCCGGATTCCGATAAGCCCCCCGCCCGCAGACCCCGACAACCAACGGCCAGGGTTGTCGGGAAGAGGCCCTTGTCCTCATCAACATGGGGACAAGGTGCTTTGGGGTGGGGGGGCCGCAGGGCGCCCCCCTCCCCCAAGGCACCCACCCCCCCATGTTGAGGGCATGCGGCCTGGTACGGCTCAGGAGGGGGGGGGGGGCGCTCGCTCGTCCCCACCCCCTTTCCTGGCCGGCCGGGCCGCGTGCTCGGATAAGGGTCTGGTATGGATTTGGGGGGGACCCCCACGCTGATTTTTCGGCATAGGGGGGTTCCCCTTACAATCCATGCCAGACCTAAGGGCCTGGTATGCCTCCGAGGGGGGAACCCACGCCGGTTTTTTCATTTAAAATTTGGCGCGGTGTTCCCGCCTCAGGATTCATACCAGACAGCTGTCAGCACTGCCTGTCACTCATCGCGGAAGGAAAACAAAGTTTTCCTTTCGCGATGAGTGAGCCATCTCGGCGCTGGCCCCTGCGACGGGGCTCGTAGGTGTCAAATCTTGCCGAGAAGTGCGGCGAGATTGACACAATATCGCGGTCACCTACTGTATGACACTGGAAACACATCAAGCATGGCTACGCATTTGAAGCGACATCACCCCGGTGTTTCACTGACAGGAGTGAAACTGAAAACGAAAGCCACTCAACAACCGATTATCACCGCAGCATTTACGCAGCCACTTGTTGCACAATCAGACCGGGCTAAAGCCATTACAAAAGCCATCGGTGTGTTTATAGGTGCAGACATGATGCCATATTCGGTTGTGCAAAACGAGGGCTTTAAACACATGCTGAAAGTGCTTGAGCCACATTACAACATCCCGTCGCGCACCCACTTCAGCGAAAAGATTGTGCCAGATCTTTATGAGCAGGAGAAGAAAAAAAGTTGTGGATGAACTATCCCGAGCATCCTCTGTTGCGCTCACGACAGACGGGTGGACATCCAGGAGAGCACAGAGCTATGTGACGATAACCGCTCACTTCATCACAGCAGACTGGGAGATGAGAAGTCCGGTGCTGCAGACACGTCCCCTCTACGAGAGTCACACAAGCACTCATCTTGCGCAGATACTGACTCAAGCAGTGGAGGAATGGAAGTTGAAAAGGCCCAGTACTAATATCCCAGTCACAACTGATAATGCCAAAAATCAAATAAATGCAGTGAATGAGGCAGGACTGGGCCCACATATAGGGTGCTTTGCACATGTAGTGAATTTGGCATCACAGAAGGGAATCTCAATCAATAGGATGGACCGCCTCCTTGGGAGGATCAGGAAGGTGGTTTCCTACTTCCACCGAAGCACAACAGCTGCTCATGTGCTTAAGACAAAGCAAGAAATGCTAAAGCTGCCTACTCATAAGCTCATACATGATGTCCCAACAAGGTGGATTTCTACTTATGATATGATGGAGCGTTATCTGGAGCAGCAGGCAGCTATATACTCTGCATTGACCGACAAGACCCTGAAGAAAAATGTCAAAGACATCATTACCCTGTCTGATGATGATGTGAGAGTGTCAGAGGAGGTCCTCCAGGTGCTTAAACCCCTCAAAACTGTTACATCTCTGCTGAGCACTGAAAGTTCACCATCTGTGTCAATGATCCTGCCGCTTAAAACAAGGATTCTACAATCCATGGCTCCAAGTGTGGAAGACAGCATCATCACTCGAGATGTCAAGACTGCCATGACCTGCAGCACAGATACACTTCACCCCCTACTCTACAGGACTACCTTCACAGATCTACTGCCCTGGATCCGAGGTTCAAGTCCCTGTCTCACATGGACCCTGCCCTACGCCAGAGGACATACAGTGACCTCACCACTGAGATTGTGAGCAGTCTGGGCACTGAAGACTGTGATGAGGTAAAGAAAAAGAATATTATTTAAAAATCATAAATTTAAATCTAAATACATTTTTTATTTTCGTAATAATGGCTTTTTTTAAATGTTATTATTTTCATATTTCATAGACCTGAAAAATGTGGCAATAATATTGCCACATTTTTCAGGTCTATGAAACATGAAAATAAATAATAGGTTTTATTAATCAACAATTTTTTTTTCTGCAGGGTCAAGCTGCAGAACCAACAGGAGCAAACTTGGACTCATCATCTCCTCCACAAAAGAAGTCGGCGATGGCAGAGCTTTTTGGAGAGACCTTTGCCACTTCCAGCAAAGACAACAAGACTCCTGCTGACATCATCAAAGAGGAGGTGGCATCCTACCTGGCAGCAAGCGGCATTACAGTGGATGGTGATCCGCTGACATGGTGGAAAAGCAATGAGTGTAGATACCCTCATATTGCCACGATGGCAAGATGCTATCTCGCTGTGCCAGGCTCTTCAGTTCCTTCCGAGAGAGTGTTCTCAACAGCAGGGGACATAGTGACTGCAACGAGGTCCACACTCTCCCTAGACAATGTAGACACCCTTGCCTTTTTGAAAAAGAATTTGAAATTATAAGCTCAGGAATGCTTTGCTTTCTTTCTTTTATTCTTCTTTGATGGTGTGGACATACTAGGCTTTCACAATCCATGTTTCAAGGAAGATGATGTGCCTTCTTATGTTGCACTTTAAGTTGTTTTTGGCTCATAGCCAATCGGTCCATGTTTTGAAGGAAGGAGATATGCCTTTTTTTATGTTGCACTTTAAGTTTTTCATTATGTTACAAAGAAGAGATTATGCCTTGTGCACTTTAACTTGATTTTATATATTTTCAAGTAATGTAAAAGTGTTAATAAACAAAAAGACAAAACTTATGTTTATTTGTCTTGTCTTTTTTTTTTTTTGATCCGAAAATGATCCGATCCGTGACTCTGATCCGAGGAACGATCCGAACTGTGAGTTTTTTGATCCGTTGCACCCCTAATAGACAGGCTGGGTTACGATAGCGTTTTTCTTAGAGATATGGTGAGACAAGCAGGCCTGGTAGATGTGCATATTAAGCACTGCCCTGGCAGCACGGGATTCACATTCCTGAGTTGAGGGCGGAGAAGTTCTCTGACCACTGTATGCTGTCTGTGACTCTGAATGCCTCGGACACTCCACCCAGGGGAAGGGGTACCTGGAAGCTGAATTCGATTCTCCTGGAAGATGTAGAGGTAAGACAATCCTTTGAGGATTTTTTTCAGGCACAGGTTTCTATTCTGGACTTTTGCAGCAGTAAGTCAGAGTGGTGGGAGCTTGTGAAACAAAGGGCAATTGGCTTTTTCAAGGCCATAAGTAAGAAGAAGCAGCTTGGTATGTACATTGCCTACCAGCATTTGCGGACGAAGCTTGATAATCTTGTCTCATATAGAGGAGATCCAGGGGAGATCTCTGAGGTGAAGTTTCTTCTTAGGAAGTGTCAATACGACCGGCATGCCTTGTTCTGGAGAGGGATTATGGAAAATATCACTCGCCTGATCCTTACCAGAACTGTAAGCAAAGCATAGCAGTTAAGATGGTCATAGGCCTGAGGGATAGTACGGGTTCCCTGGTGAAGTCCAGATCAGGGATCCTGGAGATCTTCAGATCATATTACGCAGACCTTCTGGGAAGAAAGGACCTTTGTCGGGACAGGATGGAAAGCTTTCTGGATTCTACTCCAGGATTGGGAAATGGTACGTTGCCTTTGATGGATTTGACAGAACCAATTTCAGTGGATGAGGTAGTTCATGCTATATAGAGAAGCTGGCCACCAAAAAATCGCCTGGGCCAGATGGGTTGACAGCTGAATTCTACAAGTGTTTTAAGTCCATTCTGGCTCCCTTTTTAGCAGAGGTTTATAACAGCTGTCTAGAAGAGGGTTCGCTCCCTCCCTCCATGAGGCAATCCGCTGTGATTCTTCTGTCAAAAGGTAAAGACCCCTCAATGATTGAGAACTGGCGCCCCATCAGTCTTCTCAATGTTGATAGAAAGATCCTGGCGAAGATTCTTTTTTGGCGCTTGTCGTCAGTAGCAGGCGATTTGTTGTCCAGTCATCAGCACTGCTCTGTCCAAGGTAGAAGTACCTTTTCAGCGGTTTTAGCTGTCCGGGAGGCTTTTGAACAATGCAGGGCTGCTGGATGGAGAAAGTACTTGCTGGCATTGGATCAGGTGAAGGCTTTTGATAGAGTCAATCACGAGTAGCTGTATTTGCTACTTGGTAGATACGGCCTGCAGGGGAGGTTTATAGATTGGCTGAAGACATTATATAGAGGGGCTGAGAGCTTCCCACTGGTTAATGGTTGGGTTGGATGGCCTTTTGAGGTTGGCTCTGGTGTGCGCCAGGGATGTCCTCTGAGCGCCCTGTTATATGTATTCGCAATCGACCCCTTCATAAGAAGGCTAGAGAGTGAATCTTTGTGCGGTGTGCCGCCTCTGAAGGTCGTGGCCTATGCCGATGATGTGTCTGTTATTGTCTCTGGGACAGAGGAGGCGCAGGAGGTGGTCTCTATGATAGAGCAGTACACGAAGGCTTCTGGTTCTAAAGTCAACCATGAAAAGAGTGAAGTTTTCTGGATGGATGAGGAGGGTGAAAGCTTCGAACTTCTGGGATGCCTTCCCAGAGCCCCAGCAGGAAATTAAAGTGTTGGGCATCAAATTTGGTCCTGGTGACTATGGTCATCGAAATTGGGAAAGCAGGTTGGTGTGTGCCAATGCCAAAGTAGCAAGCTGGAAGAAATGGAAGCTTTCCTTGAGGGAGAGGGTTGACTTGATCAAAACGTACCTGGTCCCAATCTTTTTATATGTCAGCTTCGTCTGTATCTTTCCAGCATCTCTCTATGCAAGGGCGTACAGCTGTTTTTTCCAACTGTTATGGGGAAGTAGGCTGAACCTGATCAAACGCAATGTAACTTACCTGTCTAGGCGGGAGGGTGGCCTAGGAATGGTCAACCCAATAGTTTTCTTTTCTCTGCTCTTTTTAAAGTACAATCTTGGTAACATGCTAGCAGAGAACCCGCCGGGATGGGTGGGCATTTTTCAATCTTGTTTTAGGCCTTTTCTGCGATGCTGGGAAGATGGCGGGCCAGTGAAAAGTCTGAGAGTCCGACATGGCAAGCTCCCGGCTTATGTTGCCCCGTGTCTGAAAATACTTCGGCAGTGGCAGGTGACAGTGGAGGATATCAAGTCCCTCCCCAGGAAGCTTCTGGAGAAGAGGATTTTGAACTTTGCTTTCAGTGTGTCACTGGCCTTAAGGGATTGCCCAGGCTCTGTAATGAGGGAGGGGTTGCGTTTTATAAATTTAGAAAGAATCCCCTTGAAGTTTAGGGATCAAGCCTGGCTCGCTTTCCATGGAAGGCTCTATGTCAGAGGGAACTTGAAGCATCGCCCTGTGGATGATCGGGATTGTCCTAGAGCGGAGTGTGTTGGTAAGGTGGAGTCTATGGACCACTTTTTGCTGCAGTGTCCCTTTAACATAGAGGTGTATAAAAAGGTGGGGAGGGCTCTAGGCATCCCCTTTTTCTATCGCATGAGTTATGCGGAGTGGGTGTACGGGGCATTCCCGACTTGCTGGGATTTTGATTTGGATACACTGTTTTTAGTTAGTATAGTTGTCCGTTACTTCACATGGAATGCACGGTGCCAGATTACCCTGCGGAAAAAAGTCCTCTCTGTTGAGGTGGTGGTGCATGATATTCTGGGTGAGGTTGGGAAAATTCGGGGTCTTGAGAGGGGCAGGGAGCCTCGGGCGGTCTGGAAAAGGGCGTGGAGGAATATCAGACCTGCCTTTTGGTGAACTGCCCATCTCTGGGTGAGGTGCTCTTTTCTTTTTCTGTTTCTTTCACTTCCTTAGCTTTTGTTGGTTAGTAGTTTCTTTTTGAAGAAGGGCTGAATGCATAATGGGTGCGGGTTTGTTTCTTGACCTCACAGTTTAGATGTCTGGTGTATTTGGTGTGAGTTGTAGTAAGATTATCCCCAATAATGACATGTTCATGATGAGTTTTGTTTTTGCTGTAAAGTCATTTTTCGTTTGAGAGCAGATTTGCTATATTTATTTTCATTTATGTAAATATGTATATATTTATGTATATTATATATAGTGATTTTATGCTTATTGATTGCAAGACTTTTAATAAAGAAAATTGGGAAGAATGTTCCTTACATTGGTGATCAGTGGGAAGAATGTTCCTTACATTGGTGATCAGTGGGAAGAATGCTCCTTACATTGGTGATCAGTGGGAAGAATGCTCCTTACATTGGTGATCAGTGGGAAGAATGTTCCTTACATTGGTGATCAGTGGGAAGAATGTTCCTTACATTGGTGATCAGTGGGAAGAATGTTCCTTACATTGGTGATCAGTGGGAAGAATGTTCCTTACATTGGTGATCAGTGGGAAGAATGCTCCTTACATTGGTGATCAGTGGGAAGAATGCTCCTTACATTGGTGATCAGTGGGAAGAATGTTCCTTACATTGGTGATCAGTGGGAAGAATGTTCCTTACATTGGTGATCAGTGGGAAGAATGTTCCTTACATTGGTGATCAGTGAGAAGAATGTCCCTTACATTGGTGATCAGTGAGAAGAATGCCCCTTACATTAGTGATCAGTGAAAATTATATAAAGTTAATAAAAATAATTAAAAAAAAAATGTAAAGCACCCCCATGATCCCCGCACATGCTCTACATGAAAAGCTTTATATACGATGAGCACATGTATGTAAACGTGTCTATGGACGCAAATGCTGGACACAGGAGCCCACCTGCAAGGTAACCCCCCCGGGAGAGCGCTTCTCCTAGGGAGTTATCTGATGTGGGGAGGAGCCGCGAGAGCCACCCCCAGATGTCGAGGTTCAGGGCCACTCTGTGCAAAACGAACTGCACAGTGAAGGTAAGTATGATCTGTTTGTTATTTAAAAAAAAAACGAGCCTTTACAATCACTTTAATTTTGGAAAGGTACCGTTGTTGCACTTTCTTTAATTCTGTGACGAACGCATGTAGTGTGGGCAGTGCAAAATGTAGGTGGGGATTTGTGTGGGTGTGGCTTGGGTGTGGGTGGGAACACATGAGCAGGGACAGGGGCCCCAGGATCTCCTATTGCCCGGGGGCCCCATGAGTTGTCAGTCCGCCCCTGGTAGCTGCCATTGGGTAGGTGAGCTGGCTGCTTCCTTTTCCGTTCCCTCATCTGACTGCTGGGACGACATGCCTGTGGTACTGTCTCCCAGGTGCACGGATCTCTGCTGAGGAGGAAAGACCGCTTTCTCCACCCTGGCCGACTGTTGAGGAGGGACAATGAACACCTCCTCTCCCTTCACCCCTGTATCTGCTGCTGGGAAGTGATCGCCACCTTCTCACCCTGAGCCTCCGGAACTGCCATAGGTATAGGGCAGAGGTCTTGGACCCTCTGTCCGGTGACTAGCGCTTCAGCTGGGGAAGTTCCTTGCAACTCCACAGATACTGCTGTTGGTGCTGGGCAGAGCACAGTGAAGTTTGGTCCTGATACCAGCTCTTCTGCTGGAGGCTCATCACGTTGTTTTTCCT
The DNA here is from genome assembly GCF_042186555.1 of Aquarana catesbeiana. Taxonomy (NCBI): domain Eukaryota; kingdom Metazoa; phylum Chordata; class Amphibia; order Anura; family Ranidae; genus Aquarana; species Aquarana catesbeiana. The sequence goes on from NC_133327.1 coordinate 61,794,284, forward strand.
CAGAAGAAAAGTCTATCAAATCCCCTGTCTCTGCAACTGGTGTCTGGGGATAGAGGTTCACCATCTCCTGTCCGTGGAACCCAGAAGATGCCATCGTTGCTGGGCAGAGGTTAGCAGAGCTCTGCCCTGTTGTCAACACTTCAGCTTTGGGGATGGCAATCTCCAGATTTTGCACTGCCGATTCTCTGGCATGCTGCTGGACAGGCACATTCCTCCATCCAAGATCATCCCATGCAGAAACAGGATCATCAAGGTCAGTCAGCACTTGCTGCATCCGCCATAAGACCTCCGCGTCCATAGCTGCGGAGGCAGGTTGGCAAAGCACACTGTTACTCTGCCACATTGCCGGCTCTTCAGCCAGGATTTCAGAGTTGTCAACTGGTATTTCCTGATAGTCCCAGGCAAAGGGAGCCCAGCCCTGGCGCTGAGCAGAGTCTAGCAGCCGTCGGTAGGAGATCTCCAGCTCCCATTCCTAAACGGCCAGAAACTCTATATCTTCCAGTGCCCAGTGCACTTCCGAGACGTTCAGTAGCCCTTCTCTGAAATCCATGATTTCGTCCAACTGCCACTCCAAATCACTCCCAAAGTTAGGGTCCCCAGTCAGCTTCACATACAACAGTCCCAGACCCTCGTAGCCAAAGTCTTCCGTTGGGCTGTCATCCTCTATCCAAGGGCATGCCTCCGAAAGGCTCTGTAGGTCTCATCCAGCCGCATCTCTGCCCAGACCAGCCTGCTTAATTCAGCTGTCTGCTCCTTGTGCGGTATTTCAACCAAAAACAGCACCCGCAATCCCTACTGCGACCAGTACCTTTCCTGGATGGAGGGGAGAACTTTTCCCTGGTGACGCTGCTCACAGGCTAGCGCTTCCCTCCAGAGTTTGCAGCGGATAGAATCAAACCATCCCAGCAGAACCTGCTCTGACACTAGTCCTCTGTGCTGTATCTGCATCTCCCGCAACCTCCTTCTCAATTCCTCTTCCATGGTGGCTGGTATCTGTACCTCTCCTCTCCTGCTATCCGGACCTTGGATCCAGGTGGTAGTTTAGATGTCCCAGACTGCAGGAAGCGTCCCACTGCTTGCCACCAATGTAACAAAATGTCCCACACTCCGCTTGAGTGCTTTCGTCATATACCGCTTCCTCCCAATCTGAATATAGATATCAGATATTCCAACCGCTCACAAGCACAACACAAGACGATACTTGTTTAGTTGCTGAACATGGACTCCTTTATTAGAACCAAAATACAAGTCTTATATACAGTTAAAGAGGAGGAGGTTCCTACCTCCTGCTCATATTACTCTGACAATACAACTGTAACCAGAAACAGAATTAACATGAGCCAATTAATCCCTTACAGCGGCTGATGTGACTCCGTGCCCTCCTGAGCATTGTTATGATTAATCAGGATTTCACTACAGGTCAGACTTGTTGTCACCAAGCTTCACAGAGTAGATTATACATCATAAACATCAACACAGCACTCCTTCATACAGTAGCATGGGTAATTAGCACAAACAACAATGGGTGAAATGCTCTTATGCCGCGTACACACGACCGGACTTTTCGGCATCAAAGGTCCGATGGAACAAATCCGTTGGACAATCGATCGTGTGTGGGGTTCATCGGACCTTTTCTGTCTTAAAATCTGACGGACCTTAGAAATAGAACAAGTTTCAAAACCGTTCGTCTGTATGCTAGTCCGACGGACCAAAAACAGCTATTGGCTACTGGCTATTGAGCTACCTTTTCTAATCCGGTCGTACATCACGTTCGATTCATTCGGACTTTGGTGTGCTCGTGTGTAGGCAAGTCCGTTTCGTTGGAACTCCGTCGGAACTCCATCGAAAAGTCCTTCGGAGTTCAGTCCGACGAGAAGTCCGCTTGTGTGTAGAAGCTGTGGCAAGCCAGACTAGACTAATTTACATTATAGAAGACAACAGACAGGTGGCAAGAGTTGATGACATTAGCATCTAACAGTATGTGTCCCAACAGTATGAATCAGTCACTATTTCTAATATGGCATATACAGGGTTTCCAGAGTCTGTGTGTCTTGGGGGACATTGACTTGAATCTAAAGTAACACCACCTCAAGGGTCCCCAGGCATACAGCTCACAAAGGGCACCGTTCCCCCAAATGCCAGGGCCCATAATCGGTAGGCAAGAGGCCAGCATTCAGTCCGCCTCTTTCCTGGGTGAGTCTGTCACAGAAGGTGTTAGAAGGGCAGTGGATGTCAGTAGGGCAGAGGACGGTGTTAGAAGGGCAGTGGACAGTGTCAGAAGGGCAGTGGACGGTGTCAGAAGGGCAATGGACGGTGTCAGAAGGGCAATGGACGGTGTCAGAAGGGCAATGGACGGTGTCAGAAGGGCAGTGGACGGTGTCAGTAGGGCAGAGGACGGTGTCAGTAGGGCAGAGGACGGTGTCAGTAGGGCAGAGGACGGTGTCAGTAGGGCAGAGGACGGTGTCAGTAGGGCAGAGGACGGTGTCAGTAGGGCAGAGGACGGTGTCAGTAGGGCAGTGGACGGTGTCAGTAGGGCAGTGGACGGTGTCAGTAGGGCAGTGGACGGTGTCAGAAGGGCAGTGGACGGTGTCAGAAGGGCAGTGGACGGTGTCAGTAGGGCAGTGGACGGTGTCAGTAGGGCAGTGGACGGTGTCAGTAGGGCAGTGGACGGTGTCAGTAGGGCAGTGGACGGTGTTAGAAAAGCAGGGACGGTGTTAGAAAAGCAGTGGACGGTGTCAGTAGGGCACAGGACGGTGTTAGAAAAGCAGGGATGGTGTTAGAAAAGCAGTGGACTGTGTCAGTAGGGCAGTGGACGGTGTCAGTAGGGCAGTGGACGGTGTCAGTAGGGCAGTGGACGGTGTCAGTAGGGCAGAGGACGGTGTCAGTAGGGCAGAGGACGGTGTCAGTAGGGCAGAGGACGGTGTCAGTAGGGCAGAGGACGGTGTCAGTAGGGCAGAGGACGGTGTCAGTAGGGCAGAGGACGGTGTCAGTAGGGCAGAGGACGGTGTCAGTAGGGCAGAGGACGGTGTCAGTAGGGCAGAGGACGGTGTCAGTTGGGCAGAGGACGGTGTCAGTTGGGCAGAGGACGGTGTCAGTTGGGCAGAGGACGGTGTCAGTTGGGCAGTGGACGGTGTCAGTAGTATTTTATTTATTTCTTTTTTTTAAATGTATTTATTTTTACATTTTTAACAGTCTTGTTGGGAGGGCTTTGGTGAAATATCAGGGGACTAAACAGACCCTTGATAGCTCATTACTGAAACAGAGAAAGGGACTGAGAGTGGATTCTCCCATTCCTTTCTCTGAAGCATAATAAACATAGTAAATTGGAACAAATTTACTGTGTGTACCCAACTTTTTCTGATTCCCTCAGTCTCTGTGACTGGACCCCTGCAGCTTCTGTGAAAGTTGTAACAGGCTGTGGTAGCACTCCATCATCCTCATTGTACCATAAAGGGTTAATGTTCCTGTATGGTATGCAATAATGCTGAGGCTTTGGGTGGAGGAGGAGAGCACTGCAGCTGGCTGGAACATGGAAACATAGAAGTAAAAGTGGTAATTTCCCCCCAGCAGTGCAAGAGTGGACTTTTCCCTTTCCTGGAGATGGGCTGCATTCTGTATGTCTCTTGCTGTTTATGCTCATGACAATGTCAGGGATATACTGGGACTTTTCAGGTTCTACATAGAAATATTTCACATTATCAAAAAGAATCATTTTTAATAAGATATGGTATGTGTGTGGAATGCATCCATGTGGAGCCTGAAAAGTCCCAATATATTCCTGGCATAGCAAGATTGTTATTTGACTGCTGAGAAGCTTAGGCTTAACTATAACCCCCACTTATTTTAACCACAACCCACCTTGCCCTCCAAAAAGACACAGAGTCTACTTTAAGTTGGAAGTAGGGCAAGGCTACAGCTTTATGGAACATCTCAAGTATAACAACCTTCAAAATACTAAAACCATGCCAGTCACAGTTATACCGTGAGCATCTATAACAAACCCGTATAGTCTAAGAGGCCCGTCTCCACCATCAGTGCGAGACAGGCATTAAACTGACCCCGGAATGAAACTTGAGGGCATAGCCTATAAAGGAATACCAATTGCTGGCAACGTAAAAACCGCCACCCGCAAGTCAGTGGTACACTGCAAGGTGCACAACAGGATTACAGCACAGCATTATACAGTTTGGAAAGCAGAACACGTTGGGACTCACAGGAGGAGAATATGCAGTGTGGCATCTATCCTCTGGTATCTTCTGTCTGCCTCGGGGTGAGCCTTGATGTCAGCTGGGCAGGAAGCAGTGATCGGGCTGCAGTCAGTGTAGGGTTGTCTCGTTTGCTCCGCCCACCTGTAGAGGAGCTCTGTTACAGCCCTGATCCAGCTGCCCAGCCTGAGAGGAGCCTGTGCCCAGGAGAAAAGGAGTGGAAAGGGTGTGCTGCTGCCATAGAAAGGCAGTAGATATGGGCGCATACTCGTCCCTGCTTTTGGATTCTTCAGCTGCCACCACCTTGTCTGGGCCCGCCCACCGGCTCCCTCCTGCATGCAATCAGCGGCAGGCAGTGTGAGCTCACTGAAGTTAATCAGATTCCCCTGCACTCAGCATTAGTGCGGGGTGGACTGACACTGTGCCGCTAGTGAGATGGCAGGGCAGGGGAGACACATCATCCACTGAGCAGTCTCATCACTCTTGGTGCAGTCTGGTCCGAATGATGTATCTGGGTCTGAAGCAGATGAAAACCCGTACACATCATTTAAAAACCGGACTGTCAAGGAGAAACCTATACAGGTGGCAACCCTAAATCTAACCCTAGGAAGGGAAATTCACCCCTTAAGAGTTATTATGGAAAAAAGGCGTCTCCACTGAAACTTTATCCCCAATCCTTGTTTCCACAACAACCCAAATTCTTCAAAATCCAATTGTCACAGGGACAGAAAGTGAGGTGTAATCCTCTGAACAGGAGCGCAGACAGCAAAACAAACATTACAGGGGTGTTAATCCTTTCCCATGCTATCCAAAAACGTAAAAATTATCTTTTTGGGTGGAGTTACACTTGAAAAATGTACCTTGTTCCAACTTACATATAAATTCAACTTAAGGACAAACCTATAGAACCGATCTTGTTTGTAACCCGAGAACTACCTGAAGTCTTTGGTAAAAAAAATGATATAAAAAAAAAAAGAGCATAAAATGCTACCTGGGGAAGGGATGGAAGTACTGTGGGGAAGGGGAAGGAGTCCCTATTTTTTCGCCTGAAAATTTTGTAACCCCCAAAACATTGCATAATTCCTGAAAGCAGAGAGGCTATAGAATTAAATTATGACGATTTCAATTTTTTATGTTACACTATGTTGGAGCAACTGCTGATGAAACTCTGTTCTGCCCGCTACGACAGTAGCCCTATCTACTGTCACTTGTAAACACAGAAGCCCAGCTTCTGTAAGAATCGCTACAGTTTGGGGGGGAGGATGCAGAGATAAGCTGCGGAAGGCAGATGCAAAAGTTAGCTGTGGATAGAGATTAGCTATGATGGGGGGTGCACAGGTGAGTGGTCGAAGGGGGAGAGTGTGCAGAGGTGAGATGCCGTCAGGGGTGCAGAGGTGAGCTGTGGGCAGGGGGTGTAGGAGTGAGTTGTGGAAGAGGGTGCAAAGGTGAGCTGTGGAGAGGAGGTGCAGAGGTGAGTGCAGACATATGGAGGGGGGGGGGGGCAGTGGTGAGCTGTGGCCAGTTGTGAATAAGGAGGCTGCAGACTGGAGGTGCAGAGATGACCTTTTGAAGAGTGGTGCAGAGCTGAGCTGTGGATGGGAGGTGCTGAGGTAAGCTATGGATGGAGGTGCAGAGGTAAATGATAGGCATTACTTTTTTAGAGGGAGGGGAGTTTTGACAGGGTAAGATTTGGTGTGGAGCAGCAGCAAAGCATACAGAGTTCAGTGGTCAAGTGGTTCTAAAGGCACAAGGGTTTTTACCTTTCTATGCATGAAGATAGAAAAACCTTCTGCATGCAGCTTCTTATTGCACACAGACTTGAAATATGGATGTGATTGGCCTACTTTTATGTTATATTAGAAAGCAATTCAGACCCCAGCTTGAAGAAAATTGTAGCGACCGGAACAGCCTTTAATTTTAATTCATTACCCCCCCAAAGCTGCATGCATTCCTGAGGGGCGTGTCCAAGATGGTGACCAGTGCAGAGGCATGGTGTGAGAGCTCCGTTATTCTGCCTGTTAATTATCCTGTTTCCCTGCAGATCGGAAACTATCCGAATGTACACCAGCACTCCTGGTAGTGTTCTGAGCTGGTAAGCCTGGAAAGCGCAACTCTTCAGCGCACCAGAAAGCCTCCCCATTGACTGCACGGCCTCATGGCGTGAAAGCTGGGCCCCGCGTGATGTCCAATATGGCATCCCAGACGAAGGAAGCGGACCCGATGATCCGGGAGCAGGACATTGCCCTGATGCAGGCCATTACAACTTGTCAAACCACTCTGATGGGGAAAATTTACTCCATGCAGCTGGAGATTAGTCTGATCCGGAAAGATATGGACAAGTTCAGGGCCCGGCTGATGAAAGGTAGAGCACCGCGTGGGGCATACTGAGGACACGCTGAGAGACCATACTATCTCCCTCCACACCCTTACTACTAAAGTGAAGTCGATTGAATACCGAGCCGAGGACTCTGAAAATCGCAACAGGAGAAACAATCTTCGAATCATTGGGCTCCCGGAGGGGTCAGAGGACCCCAACCCTGCAGCCTTTGCGAGCTGCTTCCTCAGACGGCCTTCTCTCCGTTCTTTGCTGTAGAATGTGTTCACAGAATGCCGGCTGCTCAGGGACCCCCCTGCGCTCATTTATCCTCAAGCTCTTGAATTTCCGAGACAGGGACCTAGTGCTGCGGGAGAGCAGGAAGATTGAACCCCTGAGCTTTGAGGGATCCAGGCTCATGATTTTCCCAGATTTTTCTGTGGAAACACAGAAGCAACGCAAGTCTTTCGACCATGTGAAGCTTAGCCTGAGACAGAGGGGCTTGAAATACGGCATGATGTTCCCTGCCCGCCTGCGAGTACAGGACGCCGAGTCCCTTCGTTTCTTCACATCTCTGGAGGAAGCTCCTAACTGGTTGGAATCCCTTCCACCGCGCTGATACAGCATGTGTACTACAATTTCTCCTGCTTTTCCTCCCTTCTCTGGCGGGTGAGTTACCCAACTGTTCCTTATTACTGCAATGGCATGTCCCTTGGCTTTACAAGATCTGTTGCGGACTTTCCTGCCTCCCCTTTGGAACTAACTCAGTCACTACCAGACAAACCCCATATCGGAATGCCATTGATGATACTCACCCTATTATTGCAACTGTGGGCGCACGTTAACCCATCCACTGTGTTGGAAGTATCTGCAACTGATTTACCTGGTGGACGTCTGACTCTTAGTTACAGTGGATGTGCATACCCCCTGGAGTTGGGAGGGTTGGAAATAATGTTCTGCTTCTGCAGCCAGGTTTGAATACTGACTATACTTTTCTATGGTTTGAAACTTTGTTAAAGACTGTGCCCCCAGTATTACCTGGGTAGATACCTTCCTGCAGGGAGGTTTGATCAGTTCTTCCAATATTAGGGTTTCTCCCTATCTACAGGTGGCATGGCTGCTGCCCTCTCGTTCTGGTTATATACCAGTTTTTGTGTTGAACTTTTTTACTGTGTCCTCTAGGCACCTTTTTGGTATACTGCCCCCAGTGACCTATAGTCATGTTCAGTTTGGGATCTCAGCAGGGCTGGACTGGGACAAAAATTTGGTCCTGGACTTCATCCAGACCGGCCCACTTTACTCCAAACACCTGGTGTTGGCGCTTCAATCTCCTCGGCACCATGGTTCATATGGTGTCAGGATGATTGAAGCGCATTATTTCTATTATTAAATTGTAATATAACATGAAATAGTTCAACTCACCATAATGCAGAATCAGTGGGAGCCTTGAGTGTGTCACCTGCCACCTCATTTGCCACATCGCCTGCCACCAGATGCAGTGTTTCACTTGCCACGTCACTTGTCAGCAGAGGCAGCTTGTCATTTGCCACGTTGCCTGCCACCAGATGCAGTGTTTCACTTGCCACGGCACTTGTCAGCAGAGGCAGCTTGTCACTTGCCACGTCGCCTGCCACCAGATGCTGCATGTAATTTGCCACGTTACCTGCCACCAGATACAGAATGTCACTTGCCACGTCACTTGTCAGCAGAGGCAGCTTGTCACTTGCCACGTCGCCTGCCACCAGATGCTGCATGTCACTTGCCACGTTGCCTGCCACCAGGTGCTGCATGTCACTTGCCACCATCGCCTGCCACCAGATGCAGCGTGTCACTTGCCACGTCTCCTGCCACCAGATGCAGCGTGTCACTTGCCACGTCGCCTGCCACCAGGTGCTGCATGTCACTTGCCACCATCGCCTGCCACCAGATGCCACATGTCACTTGCCACGTTACCTGCCACCAGATGCAAAACGTCACTTGCCACGTCATTTGTCAGCAGAGGCAGCTTGTCACTTGCCACGTCGCCTGCCACCAGATGCCGCATATCACTTGCCCCGTCGCCTGTATCCTGCCAAGTCACTTGTCACCAGATGGCAGATGCAGTGCTACTACAGGACTTGATGGGCACCTCCAACCCAGCTCTGTAACCCCCCCAACACACAACGTGACAGGGGAGGAGAGAGAGATACACAGCGCCAATTGTAGCATTAAAACAACTTGTATTCCACTTAAAGAACGTTACTGACAAAGTTAGTAGGGTGAAAGGCATTGAGACACTGTGCAAGAGTTCAGGCTTGTCATCGATCTGAATTAGGAGCCGCCACCGGGAACCGAACGGGCCAGTAGATGCAGAGCATCGGTGTGTACTACTACTTCCTGGTAGCGGTGGAACGCATGATGGGGCGGACGTGATGTCATCATCCGGAAATGATGCAAGATGTGGGAGGTGACGCATCCTTCAGGCCATCATTCCTCCGCCACCAGGAAGTAGTAGTACACACCGATGCTCTCTGCATCTACTGGCCCGATCGGTTCCAGGTGGCCGCTCCTAATTCAAATTGTTGACAAGCCTGGATTCTTGCACAGTGTTTCAATGCCTTTCACCCTACTTTGTCAGTAACGTTTTTTAAGTGGATTAAAAGTTGTTTTAATGCTACATTTGGCGCTATGTATCTCTCCTTCCCTGTCTCTGAAACTGGCCCACTGAGCCATCGGCCCACCGGGAATCTCCCGGTAGTCCCAATGGCCAGTCCATCCCTGGATCTCAGACACACCCAGGTTCTAGGGGTGACATAGGGTGAGGGAAGTTGGGATATTATGATAGTTTTTTGTTGTTTTTTTAATCTTTCATTCTTCTTATTGAGGTTTATGTACTGTAAGTTGAGTATGTTGGACAGAGTGCTGATATCTAGGTTCTTAATGCTGGGTTTGGGTGGAGATCCAGACTTGGGAGAGTGTTTAAAATATATGCTCTCTTTCCTATGGCTTCTTTGAGATTACTCTCTTGGAATGTGCAGGGGCTGAATTCCAAATTTAAGCGCTCCCTAGTATTTTCCTTTCTTAAAAGGTATCTCCCGCATATTTGTATTTTACAGGAGACACATCTCACTGGTGCCAGGGTGCTCTCCCTTAAAAAGCCTTGGGTAAGATCCTATTACCGCTCAACCTTCTCTGCACACTGCTGTGTGGTCAGTATCTTGATCCATAAAGCCCTTCCCTTCCCATTGTTGGATCTCTGCCTAGACCCGGATGGTCAATATGTGGTTATTAATTAATCGGAGATGTGCCCTAAGCACCAACAGGCGGTTGGAACATGTTTCCATGTTATCTGGGAGTTCACAGTTGCCCAGTGGCATATGCTGGTAGATTCTGTACTGTCCTTATATAAACTCACATACATGGGTCACAAATGTCCCCAGAAATTTGAGAAGGTGTGGAACTCTTGGGTTACCGTCAGATCGCTTATTTTCTAAACTCATACTGGCTGATGTGTGGGATGGCGGAGCCCCTATTGGGGTTGAGCTAGGTTTCAGATCCTGTGAGCTAGATCACGTTGAGGTGGTAACGTTTATTTGGAATGGGCCATTGTCAATTTCAGTCCTTCCTTAACATGCCTATCTCTCCCTCTCCAACCCCCCCCCCCTACTTCTGATCCCTTAGTATCTCAATGTCTCATATACCTCATTGTTTTATGTATGATTTGTAAATCTGCCTTGTTTCATTATAAAAAACTTTTCTATTAAAAAAAAAAAAAAACTGCACGCATTCCTGCAATGCAAAAAAACACACAGCCCTTTTGCAGGTGTGCAGTGGTGCCATTCAGTCTTAATGGCACAACCGCACATCTTGCTTTTGCTCTCTTTCGTCTGCAGCAAAATGTATGATAACAAAATACTATGCGTTTTGGTGCACCACAATTTTTAAAAAAGGTTATGCAGGTTTTACATTTTTTTGTACTACATTTTGTTTTTCATTTGTTTTGTATACTAAAAGAATATATTGCGGTGCACCGCTTAAGTGTTTGGTTTAAAAAAAAAGGTGCCAACCCTACTCATGAGCGAGCAGGCTTGAGTGCCCCATAGCAAGTGGCTTGCTATGGGGGCACTTGGCATGGGGACCAGAGCGCCATTGGGGAATTGAGAAGAGGAGGACCAGGGGTGCCCTGCACCATTACATAGAGGAGTTAAGTATGCCAAGTTTGTTATTTTTTTAAAATAAAACTTGTGGGTTTAATATCACTGTGACAGAGGCTTTTGGAGGGGACTGAATGCTGGCCTCTTGCCTACCGATTATGGGCCCTTTCATTTGGGGGAACGGCGCTCTTTGTGAGCTGCAGGCCTGGGGACCCTTGAGGTGGTGCTACTTTAGATTCAGGTCCATGTCCCCCAAGACACACAGACTTTGGGAACCCTGTATATGCCATTTTAGAAATAGTGACTGAGAAAATATATCTTGGATTACTTAAAATGGGACAGTAATATTAATCCACAATATCTCCCAGGATATATTTAAAGACTATTCTTGGTTTCACCTGCACTCAGAGGTAGCTTCCTCTTTGGGTTGTCTAGCAAACACCAGAATGCTCACTGCTGATTGCTGATTCTGTCCTCTAGGCTGATCTCAGGCTCCAGCTTGTCAATCTGCTTCTCTGTTCTGCTCTGGTGCGCATGGAGGTTTTTTTACAGCAGCTGACTCTTCCAGGCACTCGCATTGGTTAAAGGCCCTGACCGGGTTAAGGTTACAGGCTTGTCTAGCTTGCCTTGTGGTAAGCATATTATTTTACTGGTGATAACACAGTGGTGCGGTGGAGGAATAAATTAACCATCTACCCTTAACGTTAAGAAGAATGCATTGTACATCTTTGGACTTTTATTCTTTACTCTTTGATGGACTTTTTTTCTATTCATTTACTCAACTGTTTACTCACATTTAAATTCACGTGATTGGGTGTATGAATCATTTTATTATCATTATTTATTATTAATAGTCATGGCACATTCAATACTGATATTCATTTATTAATATTGTTTTAGTTTTTTGAGCGCTGTTATATATTATTTTCTGTTTTGAACTAGTGTGTATCTCACTTATAGCAGCAGCCTTCTTTTTAGGTGTTTGAATTTAACTCCTGCTTGGTGTTTTGGCTAAAATTGCTTTGGCCATCTTGGTACAGCGCGGTAATTTTAAAATTTTTGTGTATATTCTTGGTTTGTTTGATTCTGAACTCAACATGTTAGTCGAGAGAGCTGATCACATTGGCCTCTGTACAATGTAGGAGACAGGCTGACTCCTGCTGGAGCTCCTGCTATTGTGTGAAGGTGTCCTGTGTTATACTTATGATAATGTATCTCCGCACTGTGTGAAGCTCGGTGACAGCAAGTCTGACCTGTAGTGAAATCCTGATTAATCATAACAATTGTCAGGAGGGCATGGAGTCACATTGGCTGCTTTAGAGGGATTAGTTAATTAGCTCATGTTAATTCTGTTTCTGGTTACAGTTGTATTGTCAGAGTAATAGGAGCAGGAGGTAGGAACCGACTCCTCTTTAACTGTATATTAGACTTGTATTTTGGTTCTAATAAAGAGTCCATGTTCAGCAACTAAACGCGTATCATCTTGTTTTGTGCTTGTGAGCGGTTGGAATATCTGATATCTATATTGAGACTGGGAGGAAGCGGTATATGACGAAAGCACTCAAGCGGAGTCTAGATTCAATGTATGTGGCACTATTCTGCCTAACTACAAATAAATAATAGTGCATAAATATCTTAAATCAATAAATGATAATTTAATTAAGGGACGAATTGAACTCTTGCAGAGTGTGGTGCAATTCCACAAAAAATGCAGAAGACTGTGCAAAAAAATGCAACAAAATCCATAAAAATCCGTGACTCAACAAATATACATAAACTACAAGGATGTGTAATAATGTATAAATAAATACATAGAATCATAAGATAAAAACTAAAGTGACCTCGTGAACTGTGAAGTGCAGTTGCACTCAATTGCATCAATAAAAAATAAAACTTTTAAAAATGTATAATGTGATTCCACCAAAATGCATAAACGATGTGCAAAAAAAATCATTAAAATCTGTGACTCCAAAAATAAGTGTAGTAAATAAACAGACTAAGCAAATGTGCAATAATACGTAAGTGGTATAAATTTATACAAAATTCATATAATGAAGAGAGAAATACGTTCATAAACAAAGTGCAATTGCAATAAATACCTAAACGTGCAAAAAAGTTAATTTGTGCAAAAAATATTAAATAAACCCGTGACTCAGAATGACGTGTAATAACTGTCCAGATATTAATGAACGAGTGATGAATAAAGTCCAAACATCATGCAATGTAGCTTCCAATATTAGCAAGAAAAAATCATCTGATCGTATAGGAAAGTGCAAGTGCAGTGAGCAATTACTGGGGTGACGAGTGTTTAACCACTTCAATACCAGGCACTTAGACACCTTCCCGCCCAGACCAATTTTCAGCTTTCAGCGCTGTCACAATTTGAATGACAATTGCGCGGTCATGCTACACTGTACCCAAACAAATTTTTTATCATTTTGTTCCCACAAATAGAGCTTTCTTTTGGTGGTATTTGATCACCTCTGCGGTTTTTATTTTTTGCGCAACAAATAAAAAAAGACCGAAAATTTTGAAAAAAAACAAGTTTTTCTTTGTTTCTGTTAAAATTTTTTTGTAAATAAGTATGTTTTCTTCTTCAATGACGGGCACTGATATGGCTGCACTGACGGGCACTGACTGGCACTGATACGGCGGCACTGATGGGCACCGATGAGGTGGCACCAATGAGGTGGCACTGATGAGGTGGCACTGACGGGCACTGATGATGGGCACTGATAGGCGGCACTGATGGGCACTGATAGGCAGCACTGATGGGCACTGATAGGTGGCACTGGTAAGCGGCACTGATGGGCACAAATAGGTGGCACAGATGGGCACTTATAGGCGGCACTGATGGGCACTCATAGGTGGCATTGATGGGCACTCATAGGTGGCATTGATGGGCACTCATAGGTGGCACTGATAGTTGGCACAGATGGGCATGGATGGGCACTGATAGATGGGCACTGATGGGCACGGATGGGCACTGACAGGTGGCATGAATGGACACTGATGGGTGGCACTGACAGCACTGGTTGTTTGCAGTGATGCCCCTAAGGGTGGCATTGTTGGGCATCACTGCAACATAATTGTGCCAATCAGTGCCCATTTGTGGGCACTGATTGGCACTGACTGGGCACACTGGGCACATGTGGATGGCCATGGGGTACATACCTGGCCATCCACATGTTGCCCCTTCCCTGGTGGTCCTAGTGGCGATCCCTGGTGGTCCAGTGTGGTGATCTGAGGAGGGGCTGCGCTGATAAACAATCAGCACAGACCCCCCCTGCCAGGAGAGCCGCCGATCGGCTCTCCTCTAATCGCGTCTGTCAGACGCGAGTGAGGAAGAGCCGATCAACGGCTCTTCCTATTGACAGCGTGATCAGCCGTGATTGGACACGGCTGATCACGTGGTAAAGAGCCTCCGCCGGAGGCTTTTTACCAAGATCAGTGTAGCTGTGTGTCAGACTGACACACCGCTCCACCGATCGCCGCGATGCGCGCCCCCGGGGGCGCGCTGCGGCATGTTATCCTGCTGGACGTCATATGACGTCCAGTCAGGATAACACAACCACTTCCCGGACGTCAATCCGCTATAGGGCGGGCGGGAAGTGGTTAAAGTCGCTGTGTGCTTTCAAACAGATTCCGGAGTGCGACACCTATTTCCCCCAGCCTCTCACCTTAAGCAGCGGCCCCCAACGGGCCAAGTGGAGCGTGAACCAGCAAGTGGTAAAGATATCCAAAGAAATAGCAACTTCCGATAGTGGTCACGGCACTTGGGGACATCCGATATCTATCCAGCAATTGCACTCTCCCACATTCAGTAGATATAGGCGGATGGGTGGTAGAAAAGAAAAAATGGCTCCATAGTGTAGTGATTACATTTTATTGGAAAACGAACAATAGTAACTTACATTTAAGAAACGATATAAGCAGCAATAGAAGCCAACGCTTCTGGGTTCAGCCGTACCCAGAGAAAGTCACATGTGTTGTGACGCAACACGTCCGGGAGGAGCCAGGTGCCGCTGCTTCCGGGTACGGCCGAACCCGGAAGCGTCAGTTTACCTATGTGCAGTCGCTGCTCCTCCTTTCCAGCTTCCTTCCACTGCAGCACCGCAGTGTTCCGCTACCCCCAGCGCCTGCCCTCTGCTTGCCAGTCTCTAGTGTCACTTGCTGTTGTAAACACAGAGTCCTAGCCTAGCCTCTGTGTCTACAAGTGACAGTACTCCACCGTCGGCATCTCCACAGGATGAACCTTCCCTTTGCACAGAATCCACTTTCCCTCCTCCAGCATAGGCCGTTGAGTGGGCTCAGAGGTGGAGCCACCTCAACTGCCGACTGCTGTTCCCAATATGTGCAGGCAGGAAGACAGGTAAATGCCCAGTCTTGGAGATCCCATCGGTAAAGATGAAAACTACAGTATTTCTTGCAAGGATGTGTTTGGGGAGGTAAGCTGGCGGGGGGGCACAGAAGGGGAGTGAGTGAGTGTGCAGGAAGGTGTTTGTCTGCAGCTAACATCAGTTGTTGCCTCATTCACATGCACCTTCATACCCTCTGCACTCCTCTCTCTGAACATCCTACCGGCTGCCATATATGTCACACTCCTCTTCTGCACATACTACTCAGCACCATACATACCGCTTTCCTTTTCTGCACATACTAGCCGCCGCAATACACTACAAACTTCTCTCCCTAAACATCCTACCCACCGCCGTACACTCCGCACTCCTCTCCTGCACATACTACCTGCCGCCATACACTCCACACTCCTCTCCCTGCACATCCTACCTGCAGTTGAACACTCCACACTCCTCTCATCCATATACTATCCAGCGGTACACCCTCCTTACTCCTCTCCTGCGCATACTACCCACCATCATACCGTCTGTGCTCATTTTGTACACATACCGCCATACACATTGCACTCCTTTCCTGCACACATCATCAAACACATTACACTCCTTTCCTGCAAATACCACTATACGCTCTATACTTAAATGAATGCCCCCCACATAAAGTACACTTAACAGTGACTTGCTGAATGCACAATCATAAATAGTGTCCCAGAAACACTATTTTAAATGTTGGCAACTATGCATTCTGTATGTAGCTCACTCCTGGTATTTAAAATGCCCCTTTAAGGCCCTCCCACTGTTAGTGCCTTTTGGTTACATTCACTATTTGTTGCAGCATGCTCGTCCCCCACAATGGAGGATGTGCTTGAGCTCCTGCACCTATTCTCTGAGAAAAAAAAGCCCTGGCATTATCGCTCTGTGTTGCAACAGGGAGAAGGGAAAGATCTCCCTCTGACCATCTTTGCCATAAGAGAAGTTCTTCTGCACTTCTCTCTCCCTGTGCCAGTGAGGCATTCAATGTACCGATGGGGAGATCCCACTGACCGGCTCTGTCGTATGTGTACAATTTTATATATATATATATATATATAATATATATATATATATATATATATATATATATATATATATATATATATATATATATATATATATATATATATATATATTGGGCCCAGCACTGCCTTAACCCTCTTGGGCATGGAGTTTACCAGAGCTTTACAGGTTGCCACTGGAGTCTTCTTCCACTCCTCGTTGATGACATGCTTGGCCAGTCCATCACCTTTACCCTCAGCTTCTTTAGCATGGCAGTGGTCGTCTTGGAGGTGTGTTTGGGGTCGTTATGTTGGAATACTGCCCTGCGGCCCAGTCCCTGAAGGGAGGAGACCATGCTCTGCTTCAGTATGTCTCAGCACATGTTGGCGTTCATGGTTCCCTCAATAAATTGTAGCTCCCCAGTGCCGGCAGCAGACCATGACACTCCCACCACCATGGTTGACTGTAGGCAACACACACTTGTCTTTGTACTCCTCACCTGGTTGCCGCCACACACGATTGACACCACCTGAACCAAATAAGTTTATCTTAGTCTCATCAGACCACAGGACATGGTTCCAGTAATCCATGTCCTTTGTCTGCTTGTCTTCAGCAAACTGTTTGCGGGCTTTCTTGTGCATCATCTTTAGAAGAGGCTTCCTTCTGGGATGACAGCCATGCAAACCAATTTTATGCAGTGTGTGGCGTATGGTCTGAGCACTGACAGTCTGAACCCCCACCCCTTCAACCTCTGCAGCAATGCTGGCAGCACTCATACGTCTATTTCCCAGACACAACCTCTGGATATTACGCCGAGCACGTGCACTCAACTTCTTTGGTCGACCATGGCGAGGCCTGTTCTGAGTGGAACCTGTCCTGTTAAACCGCAGTATGGTCTTGGCCACCGTGCTGCAGCTCAGTTTCAGGGTCTTGGCAATCTTCTTATAGCCTAGACCATCTTTTTGTAGAGCAACAGTTCTTTTTTTCAGATCCTCAGAAAGTTCTTTGCCATGAGATGCCATGTTGAACTTCCAGTGACCAGTATGTGAGAGCGATAACACCAAATTAAACACAAATAAAAAGAAAAGAAAAACCTGCGCTACAGAGCAAGAAGGATTACAAGACTGCAGCTGCACTAAAAAACACCAATATCTGTGTAATAAACTGTAATAAATAAATAAAGTGCACTTGCAATCAAAAATTCATGTGTTACTTATAAGTGAATATAAATAATGAATATATAATAAGGTTAAATATCTTGAAAATAAAAAAAAATAAATAAAATGAAAAACTGGGTAGATCAATAATGAATGAATCAAGTGCTCAATGTGTAATAAAACATGTGAATGAAAAACATGATCAGGAATCAAAACATATTATAATAATAAGTGAAGTCCGTTTCAAAGAAAAAAGTTCAGTAGAAGTGCATCAGTCCCATGAAGGCAGGATTACAAATCCACAATTCACCAAAGACAGCCAATATGAGTGGAAGAAGGAGAAGATGTAAGGATGTATCCCATGGAAACAGTGAATCCGGAGGACACTAAGGATGGACCCTTACCCAGAGTGGTGGACCTCTCTATTAGCGAGGTCTTGTGCCCGTGCAGATACAGCCCTCTGCGGGGACAGCTGAATGGTGGCGTCCAACTCGGCTGATGAATGGAGCGTTCCCAAACAAGACTAGTCCAACCCGTCTGCCTGGAGGGGGACACCCACTCGACCCGAAGGTGGTAGGTGGAAATAGGGCTCCAATGGTGTAGTAAATTAAAAATATTTATTAGTAAATCAAGGCCAGAGAACCAAACTCCGTATTACAATGTTAAAAACGTTGTAAAAAGCCGGCATATAAAAAAGCGAACACCCGTGCACACATGGGGCGAACGGTGTGATGGCGTACAGTGCGTAGCCACGCCCTACATGTTTCATCATAAATGACGTCTTCAAAGGGGCACCTTTGAAGACGTCATTTATGACGAAACATGTCCCCATGTTTGCACGGGTGTTCGCTTTTTTATATGCCGGCTTTTTACAACGTTTTTAACATTGTATAACGGAGTTTGGTGTCGCCGGCCTTGATTTATCAATAAATATTTTTTAATTTACTACACCATTGGAACCCTTTTCTGCTTTTTTTCCACCTACCACCTTCGGGTCGAGTGGGTGTCCCCCTCCAGGCAGACGGGTTGGACTAGTCTCGTTTGGGAACGCTCCATTCATCAGCCAAGTCGGACGTCACCATTCAGCTGTCCCCGCAGAGGGCAGTATCTGCACGCGCACAAGACCTCGCTAACAGGGAGGTCCACCACTCCGGGTAAGGGTCCATCCTTAGTGTCCTCCGGATTCACTGTTTCCATGGGATACATCCTTGCATCTTCTTCTCCTTCTTCCACTCATATTGGCTGTCTTTGGTGAATTGTGGATTTGTAATCCTGCCTTCATGGGACTGATGCACTTCTACTGAACTTTTTTCTTTGAAACAGACTTCACTTATTATTATAATATGTTTTGATTCCTGATCATGTTTTTCATTCACATGTTTTATTACACATTGAGCACTTGATTCATTCATTATTGATCTACCCAGTTTTTCATTTTTTTAATTTTTTTTTTATTTTCAAGATATTTAACCTTATTAATTATTCATTATTTATATTCACTTATAAGTAACACATGGATTTTTGAATGCAAGCGCACTTAATTTATTTATTTATACCAAATTAAACACACTTGCTCCACATTTACACCAGAGACCTTGTAACACTAACGAGTCACATGACTCCAGGGAGGGAAAATGGCGAATTGAGCCCAATTTGGACATTTTCACTTAGGGGTTTACTCACTTTTGTTGCTAGCGGTTTAGACATTAATTTCTGTGTGTTGAGTTATTTTGAAGGGACAGTAAATTTACAGTGTTATATAAGCTGTACACTCACTACTTTACATTGTAGCAAAGTGTAATTTCTTCAGTGTTGTCACATGAAAAGTTATAATAAAATATTTACAAAAATATGAGGGGTGTACTCACTTTTGTGAGATACAGTGTGTGTGTGTGTGTATATATATATATATATATATATATATATATATATATATATATATATATATATTCATATACACATAAACAAACACATACATACAGTATATGCGCACACATACATACATACACACACACACACGTGTGTTTGAGTTTTGGGGTGCAAACCCTAATGCAATAGGCTACGCACACTTATGCTTCAGTACAGTAAGCTCTGTACAGAGCTATTCTTGTCCATTCATTCTGTGCAGCCAAGGCTGCAGAGAAGGAGATTGAGGGCTGTGTCCTCAATTTCCTTTCTCTGTCTCAAAATGTGGAACATGAGAGGTCTGTTTAAACACCTGATATCTCACTAAAGCTCATAAAAAATGTTTAAAAAAAATACAAAAATTTAATAAAATAAAATAACAAAAATAAAAAACTACTGACACCAGTGGCGGAACTACCAGGGTCACAAAGGTTTTTTACTTGCGATCTGGTGTTCCAGCACCGGGCTTGGAGGGAAGGGCCCAGCCGAAAGTCAGGGGGACCCTTTATGGTTTCTTACACTGGGCCCTGAAGGTTCAAGTTTTGCTGTGTGGACAGTTTATGTAAGGGGTAACCCTGATGTGGACAGGTTATTTAAAGGGGCACTCTGATGGGGCAGGTGATGTAAGGGGCACTCTGTTGAGCAGTGACGGCCCATAATGCAGGGCGCAGGTTGCAGGGGCGCCACCACCCCTATCCATGCATCCAGCTTAAAAAAAAGGATGGGTTCGGGCCCTGTGCCCCGAGTGCTCCTACTTACATAGTTACATAGTAGGTGAGGTTGAAAAAAGACACAAGTCCATCAAGTCCAACCTATGTGTGTGATTATGTGTCAGTATTACATTACATATCCCTGTATACTGCGGTCATTCAGGTGATTATCTAATAGTTTCTTGAAGCTATCAATGCTCCCCGCTGATACCACCGCCTGTGGAAGGGAATTTCACATCCTTGCCGCTCTTACAGTAAAGAACCCTCTACGTAGTTTAAGGTTAAACCTCTTTTCTTCTAATTGTAATGAGTGGCCTTGAGTCTTATTAAACTCTCTTCTGCGAAAAAGTTTTATCCCTATTGTGGGGTCACCAGTACAGTATTTGTAAATTGAAATCATATCCCCTCTCAAGCGTCTCTTCTCCAGAGAGAATAAGTTCAGTGCTCGCAACCTTTCCTCATAACTAAGATCCTCCAGACCCTTTATTAGCTTTGTTGCCCTTCTTTGTACTCGCTCCATTTCCAGTACGTCCCTCCTGAGGACTGGTGCCCAGAACTGGACAGCATACTCCAGGTGCGGCCGGACCAGAGTCTTGTAGAGCGGGAGAATTATCGTTTTATCTCTGCAGTTGATCCCCCTTTTAATGCATGCCAATATTCTGTTTGCTTTATTAGCAGCAGCTTGGCATTGCATGCCATTGCTGAGCCTATCATCCACTAGGACCCCCAGGTCCTTTTCCATCCTAGATTCCCCCAGAGGTTCTCCCCCCAGTGTATAGATTGCATTCATATTTTTGCCACCCAAATGCATTATTTTACATTTTTCTACATTGAACCTCATTTGCCATGTAGTCGCCCACCCCATTAATTTGTTCAGGTCTTTTTGCAAGATTTCCACATCCTGCGGAGAAGTTATTGCGCTGCTTAGCTTAGTATCGTCTGCAAATACAGAGATTGAACTGTTTATCCCATCCTCCAGGTCGTTTATGAACAAATTAAATAGGATTGGTCCCAGCAGAGAACCCTGGGGAACCCCACTACCCACCCCTGACCATTCTGAGTACTCCCCATTTATCACCACCCTCTGAACACGCCCTTGTAGCCAGTTTTCAATCCATGTACTCACCCTATGGTCCATGCCAACGCACCTTATTTTGTACAGTAAACGTTTATGGGGAACTGTGTCAAATGCTTTCGCAAAATCCAGATACACCACGTCTACGGGCCTTCTTTTATCTAGATGGCAACTCACCTCCTCATAGAAGGTTAATAGATTGGTTTGGCAAGAACGATTCTTCATGAATCCATGTTGATTACTGCTAATGATATCATTCTTATTACTAAAATCTTGTATATAGTCCCTTATCATCCCCTCCAAGAGTTTACATACTATCGATGTTAGGCTAACTGGTCTGTAATTCCCAGGGATGTTTTTTGGGCCCTTTTTAAATATTGGTGCTACATTGGCTTTTCTCCAATCAGCTGGTACCATTCCAGTCAATAGACTGTCTGTAAAAATTAGGAACAACGGTCTGGCAATCACCTGACTGAGTTCCCTAAGTACCCTCGGATGCAAGCCATCTGGTCCCGGTGATTTATTAATGTTAAGTTTCTCAAGTCTAATTTTAATTCCGTCCTCTGTTAACCATGGAGTTGCTTCCTGTGTTGTGTCATGAGGAGGATAAACACTGCAGTTTTGGTTACTGAAGCCCCCCGATTCACTCATGAAGACTGAGGAGAAGAATAAATTCAATACCTTTGCCATCTCCCCATCCTTTGTAACCAGATGTCCTTCCTCATTCTTTATGGGGCCAATATGGTCTGTCCTCCCTTTTTTACTGTTTACATACTTAAAGAATTTCTTGGGATTTTTTTTGCTCTCCTCCGCTATGTGTGTTTCATGTTCTATCTTAGCCATCCTAATTGCACCCTTACATTTCTTATTGCATTCTTTATAAATTCTGAATGCTGAGGATGATCCCTCAACCTTGTATTTTTTGAAGGCCTTCTCCTTTGCTTTTATATGCATTTTTACATTGGAGTTAAGCCATCCAGGATGTTTGTTCGCTCTTTTAAATTTATTACCCAATGGGATACATTGGCTAATGCCCTTATTTAATATGCTCTTAAAGCAAACCCATCTCTCCTCCGTATTCTTTGTTCCTAATATTTTATCCCAATTTATGCCTTTTAGCAAGGTTTGTAGTTTAGGGAAGTTGGCTCTTTTGAAATTCGGTGTCTTTGTGTTCCCTTCATGTTTCCTATTTGTGTGATTTATACTGAAACTAATTGACCTGTGATCGCTGTTACCTAAATTGCCCCGTATTTCCACATCTGTTATCAGGTCTGTATTGTTGGTAATCGGTAGATCTAGTAATGTTTTATTTCTAGTTGGTGCGTCGACCATCTGACCCATAAAATTGTCCTGCAAGACACTAAGGAACTGGCGAGCCTTAAATGAATGCGCGGTTCCCTCCGCCCAGTCTATGTCTGGATAATTAAAATCCCCCATTATGATAACACTTCCCATCCTTGCTGCTAATCCAGTTTGTGATAGGAGATCCGTCTCCACTTCCTCCCTCAGGTTAGGGGGCCTATAGCATACTCCCAGTATTATTTTCGACTTAGCTTCATCCCTTTGGAGCTCTACCCATAAAGATTCCACCTCCTCCCTAGCCCCCTCAGTGATGTCATCTCTCACATTCACTTGTACATTATTCTTGATATATAGGCATACCCCTCCCCCTTTTTTACCCTCTCTATCCTTGCGGTATAGGGTATACCCTTGAATGTTTGCCAGCCAATCATGAGAGCTGTTGAACCAGGTCTCTGAAATTCCCACAAAATCCAAATCCTCCTTGTACAACAGTATCTCTAGTTCACCCATCTTGTCCGCCATGCTCCTGGCATTGGTGAACATGCCACATAGTTTAGACCGGTCGCATATTGTCCTCGTATTGGGTGTTTCAAGATTGCAACTAGGACTTGCTACTATACTCACCTTGTGTTTTTGTGCTTTGGTTAACCTATCACTAATGCCCCCAATACTACCCTCTGGAATATCTTCCGCGCTGGCTATCACTGTCTCTGGACCCTCCCCCCCCATCGCCTAGTTTAAAAACCCCTCTAACTTTTTGGCCATCTTCATTCCCAGCAGATCTGCACCCTCCTCATTTAGGTGCAGTCCGTCCCTTCTATAGTACCGGTTACCGACTGAGAAGTCGGCCCAGTCCTCCAGGAACCCAAACCCCTCCTTACTACACCAGCTCTTCAGCCACTTGTTTACTTCCCTAATCTCCCTCTGCCTTTCTGGTGTGGCTCGATGTACCGGTAGTATTCCTGAGAACACTACCTTGGAGGTCCTTTTTCTCAATTTAGCTCCTAAGTCCCTAAAATCGTTCTTTAGGACACTCCATCTGCCTCTGACTTTGTCATTGGTGCCAACGTGCACCATGTCAGCCGGGTCTTCCCCAGCCCCTCCCAGTAATCTGTCCACAAGATCCATGATGTGCCGAACCCAAGCGCCCGGTAGACAACATACTGTTCGGCGCTTCAGGTCTTGGTTACAGATTGCCCTCTCTGTCCTTCTAAGAATTGAGTCCCCTACCACCAGAATCTGTCTTTCCTTTCCCTTTGCTGCCCCCCCACTCTCACTGGAGGAGTTCTTCCCCTGGCAGCTAGGAGAGTCCCTCATCTCCAGCAGTGCTGGTCCCTGACTGGTTACACCAATGTCACTCAATGGAGCGTACTTATTGGGATGCTCCAGTCCTGGATCGGCCTCTCTGGCACTTCCCCCTCTACCCCTCCTGACTGTCACCCATCTACTCTTTGCTAGTGCCTGCACCTCTTTGTCTCCACCCGCCTCTGTGCTGGCCCCTGCCGGCACCTGCCGTGTACATTCCTGGCTCACCTTTAGTATGGAGGGACTTCTCAGTGCTGACAGTTGCTTCCCCAGATTCAGAACCTGGGCTTCCAGGGAAACAATGTGCTTACATTTTGCACAGCAGTATTCGCCCTCGATCGGATGATCAAGGAACGCATACATGCGGCAAGATGTACAAAGAGTCGCCTCTCCACACCCGCCGGGCATCGTACCTATTAAATTTAGTGAGGATTTGGGGATTTTACCCTGTCCAAATTACCTAACAGCTAGCTTCCTGGCACTAATACTCAAGACAATACACAGGTACACAATACACAAGTACTAACGATCCACACACACTACTCAGACAACACTCAGATACTCACACTACACAGGTACTATGACCCCTGTTATAACCTCCTGTTTTAAACTCTTGTTTTTAACTCCCACTTAATCCAGCTCCACAGCTTCAGACTGAGCACGCTCAGACTGAGTCCTACAACCAGTTAAATAGGCACCTGTGAGCAATTAACCACACCCCTTAATTGATAGACTGATGAAACTAGGAAAAAAAAAAAAAAAAAAAAGCTATTTAAAAAGTGACAGCAAAAGGCAAATTAAAAACTAAAAGGAAAAGCCCCCAAAATGCAACCCAGCAAACAGACAGCAAACAGCAACAGACAGCAAACAGCAACAGACAGCAAACAGCAAACAAACACCAAGACTTGTATACTCTAACTCTTGTTTTTAACTCCCACTTAATCCAGCTCCACTTACACCAAGCTCCACAGCTTCAGACTGAGCACTTGCATGACAATAGTGAATTAATATTTGCTTATCCCAGCCAGTCATGAAGCGGTTCCTGAGATCCGTCACCCGACTGGCTGAAAGGAGATGCGCAATCCTATTGGCCACCTAGAAGGAGGAGGAAGGAGACACAGGGGAAACCGCACCGCCGTGAAGCCGAGGAAGGAGGAGACACTGCCCGCCACCCAGGGGAAGCCCGTGACCTTGATGGGGTAAGTGCAGGGACCGATCCCCCCCAAAAAATTATATATATACCACCAGCTGCCACTGCTGATGAGTACATGTATTGTTGTAAAGGGGTACTCTGATGGGGAAAATCCATGTAAGATGGCACTCTGATGGGGACACGTGATGTAAGGGGGCACTGCGATGTGGACACCTGATGCAAGGTGGCACTCTAATTGGGACACTTGATGTATGAAAGCACTCTGAAGGGGACCCTGATATAAGGGGGGACTCTGATGAGGACTTCTGATGTAAAGGGGGACCATAGGTGTGCGCAGCCTTTTGCAGTAGGGTGTGCACTTCAAAGCTCCAACACATCTGACATATTTACCGGCCTCTTCCCTGCTCTCTATCCTGTAGCAATGGGAGGAGGGGGAAGCAAGGGAGCACAGAGGGGGACCCGGGCAGCAGAAAAAAGAACTGGGACAGGAGGGGTGACATATATTGGTAACGATCTCCTGGATTTTCCTCCTGTGGCAGCTGAATGTCGGCGAGAGGGAGAGGAGGGGAAGTTTACTTTCAGCTGCTGCAGGAAGAAAATACAGATCGGTTCCACTAAATTCCACCCCCGCCGTCCCTCCTGTCCAGGTTCTGGGCGTTGGCAAGGAAGGATCGCAGTTTACCTGTCACCTGCCTGTGTTCGTTGGGTAGCTCTTGATTGACGGGTTGCCAACCCCAGGATTAGGGTGTGCCCAGGCACACGCCTTTCGCATGCCTACCAGGGAGACTCTGATAGGGACACTTGCTATAAGGGGGCACAGATTCTGTCTAATCCTTCTAATCCAAAGATAGCCTAATACATACTAGTGTTTCCTGTTCATTCCTACACTGCCTCTGCGCTACCCTCAGATGTTACTACAGGGTCATGACTTGTGGTACAAAAGTGTGCCAAGTAAACAGGGAATATTGGTTTCATGAATCTCTGCCACACTGTGTGACCGGCTGTCAGTGACTTGCTCACAGTGTTGACATCATGCTTCGTGACCTTTTATTACTACACCCCCAGATCAGCTCTCCACGCTGACACCCACTATGGAGGTCGCAGGCACCTTGTAGGGACAGGAAAGCCTGAGAATAGGGGGTAGCATTATACAAACAGTGTAGAGGTGGATGGATGGCTTTACAGCCACTGAAGTCACTTCTACTATATACAGTAGCTGGCAGCCTGGTGAAAAAAGTATGTACTACGGTGACCAAATTCAGCAGACATAATCTTCACTTCTTTAGACTGTTCTTATATCCCCTAGTGCTGGACTCAGATCATATTGCATCACTTTCCTAAGCCAGTAAGGGGAGCATCGTGGGAATTGTAGTCCTCTGCGCAACCATCACTGTACTGCTGAATCCTTAGACTACATTCCCTAGCAATCCAGACTATAAGAACAACTGCCGAGGAGGCCCGCCCTCTCTTCTTCCCGGGACCCATCGTGTGAGCACTGGTGTTCTGACGAGAACTGTCCTCCTATCGGATAGTGTCCGCCCCGTACTGCGCCGGCGCAGCGCTTGCGCAGTACAGAGCAGAAGGAGATGCCGAAAGTGTCTGAAGTTGATCAGCTGACCATCAGCTGTACACGGCGCTTGGGCACTTCTTAGCGATGGCTTTGTAAGAGGGCCCCTTGCGGGCTCGCTTCACTCGCCATGCTTCGGGCACAGCCTCGCTGCCCTCGGCATCTATTTATTCTAACTCTATGTCCACTTGGATAGTAGGGAATGAACCTGGACACAGGGTGAGAATAAAAGCGCAGGCACCGTGTAGAGCTGATGATCAGCTGTTAAACTTCGGAGACTTTCGGCGTCTCGTTTGTCCTCCGTACTGAGCCTGCGCAGTACAGGGCGGACACTATATGATAGGGGACTGTATTCGACAAGACACTGGCTTTGCCACTCTACTGCAAAATTGCAGCCTACCCCAGCGCCTGAGGTCACCGTTGTTTCTACCCAGGTGTATCCACTGCACAGACATCCTTAGACTTCTACTAGTGAGAGTGTTGCCTTATAAGTTTATGTGAAATCTCCATTAATAACTGTAAAATATTGTATTGATGAATATATTTCATTTAGCTGGCATTTATGAAAGCCGGGCAAAAAAAAGGGTTTCATTTAAGCTTTTGCTAAGAGCAGAGAATGTGGGCCAAGGCTTGTATATGCAAACAATGGAGAGCCAATTCCATTGTTCTACACCTACTCCTTTGAAAGGGTGCAATGCTGGGATATGCAATGGACCTAACTTCCTGGGGGAAATGCAATTAACACACTTGGCCAGCATAGTCACAAGGATTTGCATGAAAGGGGGCCGACTTATGGAGTAAGCCCTCCAATCATGATCCAAGCTAGGCCAACCAATGAGACATCAGCTTGGTTTGATATACTCAGAGCCAAGGGGGAGGTATCACTCTCTTTCTGATAGACCAGCGAGCTGAAAGGAGCTTTGGTAAGGATGGGTAATTATGGGAAAGGAATGCCCTTTTACTTGTAACTAAATATGTGTGTAGATTACTGTATTGAGGAATATACCCTATATTCCTTCCTGTAAATACTTTATT
This sequence comes from Aquarana catesbeiana, assembly GCF_042186555.1. Taxonomy (NCBI): domain Eukaryota; kingdom Metazoa; phylum Chordata; class Amphibia; order Anura; family Ranidae; genus Aquarana; species Aquarana catesbeiana. The sequence goes on from NC_133327.1 coordinate 61,821,535, forward strand.
TCAACCTAATATTTTCTGCCTTGGTGTAAGGCGATAGATAGATGATTGTGTATTAGCTAGACTTTCAACTGCTTCCTAATAAATGTTATTATATTTTAAGCTTTCACTCTTCGTCGAAAAGAACTCTTATTTAACCCACCTCATATCTATGAGATATGAAAAATCTTAAATATAGATTTTTCAGGGTAACAAGAGGGAGACAGTGTAGCGGGTGACAGCCCAGACTGCTGAATCCATCCGACTGATCCATCGCATCCAGCTTCTGCTGACCAGTGCACAGACCCTACATCATTTCCTGTGTGTGTGACAGCCGTCCGTCCCCAGGATCTAGTCAACACACCAATTGGTTTTAATCTCATTTCAGTTTTGTGAATCCATGGGATTGTTTACATTGACTGTCTACCTTCATTAAATATTTCAATCATTAACTTTTGAATGCAGCGGTCTGTTTCTCTGACCTTTTGAGCACTGGACTTTTTTGTTTTTGCGTCCCCAGGATCTGGTGAGGGGGCTTATGCCCAAATCGTCTCCAGTCTGTCAGTAGCAAATAGTATATGAACACTGTATACGGACAACATAGCCTGGAATATCAAGGGAACTGACACATTGCCATACCCATAGCTCCCAACTGTCCCTGATTTGGAGCAATGTCCCTCTGTCCCTCCTCATTTGTCCCTCATTTTGGTCTGATCTGTATAGTTGTATATAAAATGCACTTTTTAGCTTTCAAAAAGTGTTTCCCAGAGCTAAACCTTTCATCCAAATTTTAAATTCCTGCATTTGTAAATGTCAAAACCCAGTATAAGGGAATAGTAGTGGCAAAAAAAAGCACTTGGAAGTTTAACTTATTTTTTTATGTATAATTCTCCTTTAATGGGGCGTGGCAGAGGGTGTGTCCTATGTCTACATATATTTTCTGATATGTGTCCCTCATTCCCATCTCAGAAAGTTGGGCGGTATGCATACCTATCATTCCTCTGCTGATTATCAACCCCTTATGTTACACACTGAGGATTCCCTGTTCACATCCGAGCTCCAACGCTGCCGGTGAAGATAACCCTCAGGTCTATCATGCGGACTACCACCACTTTCTTGCCTTTAAAGGGTAGAGTGACTGGTTCCAACATAACTCAAGCTCTCATTAGGATCAGAGTCATTTTTGTGGTAGCATAAGCAGTTAAGGTCATTCTGATAATCTCATTGCTAACTGTCTATATTGTTTAGGCCATTGGAGTGTCACTGTTATCTATTGTTTTTGCTATTTGTACATACCAGTCTGCTGAATGTTCAATTCAACCTAGTTTTGGGATGTTTTTTCCCAGGATTTGGCTGATTGACGCTCTTATACACCCCTTTCTTCTGCCTAGTTATTATAAACTACTTCTGAACTCAGTTACCGTTGTGTCTGTGTTTCATTTAAATGGGCATACACTATATCAGAACCTAGAGTGTCAGAGGGGCTGGGAAGATCCCAGGGTCAGAGCAGCATATGGGGACAAGAAATATCTAGCAACCCCCATGGGGTGGTGCAACAAGTAAAAAAAAATTCCAGCTGCAATAAGGGCTAGGAATTTGTCTTCATGCCGGTAATACCGCTATCCTAACAGTTATGCCAGTGCCAGAAAAAGGGTTAGGAGGGATAAGATCCAGGCTCACCAGGAAACCTAGTCAATATTTGCAAACTAGTGTGTTGGAAATTTGGAGGCACATTGAGTGTTGAGTTTGAGATCTAACCAGGGTGCCTGTTGCTTGACATCACTGTTTGTTTTCATTTAATTCATGAATCCTTTAATTTATTATTCATTGTCAATTTTAGGGCCCATTCACACTGCCATGGACAACTGCTGCACACTAAAACTGCAGCGTTTTAGTGTGCGGCAGCTGTGTGTTCCAGCTGCAGTGAGCCAGTGGTGGGTTTCGTGTGATGGGTGTTCACAGTTCCCTTTTTTTTGTGCAAACTTTATTTGAAGTGCACAAAAATGACAGTTCATTCATGTCACTGTACAGCAGCAATGCGTTGTGCTGATGTACAGTGACATATAATCTTATCCTGTGCGCTGCAATAAAATGCAGCATTTCTACATTTTAATTGCAGCTCACTGCACAGCACCTCCAGGTACACTGCAGTGTAAATAGGACAATTATTTCTCCAAGCGTCTTCCAGGACAGCCCATGAGACCTTGGGCTCCTCCTACCAGGACAGGAAACACGTCACCCCCACCAGATAAAAGGGCGGTCCTCCAGGCCCATGTCAGTTATTTGTGTTTCCTCCGGACGGGGGGTAACATGTTCATGGAACCTGCTCCCATAGGCCTTATAAGTAGGGGCTTTGTAGGGATTTTTTTTTTTGGGGCATATCACTTACCTCTTCCTCTGCCAGAAGCAGCACACCGCTGGGGAGGTTGGCTGGGTTGCTGTTCTCTGTCCTCAGTGCCTGGAGAGGGCCAGGACCGGTGTGAGGTCGTGCCCCCAGCGCAGTGCATTGCACTCTAGCTCAGCTGAGCTTCGGTTGTCCCTCCCTGCCGACAGCCTGGCTGATCTGAGCAAGGAATGGAGGAAGCCGCAGCGTTCGAGGGGGCGGAGCTATTGCGCTCCAAGCTGGCCCACAGGAAGTGCCTGGAGAGGGTTACTTCCGGGGCATATGACATCATCATCGGGCGCCGGAGACGAGGTTCCAGTCTTCATAAACGGCGCGAACAGAGAGCGCTAGCTGCTGGTGTTTCTTGGTGTTAAGCAGCCAGGCTGTGGATGACCAAGAGGGGCAGAATGGATCCTCCTGCAGTACCTGCACAGGCAGCGGATGCAGTTCCCAACACCAGCACCTCACAGGTAAGCCTGGGGTGTTCTGTCACCACCTTACTATCCCTGTTAGTGTTCCCTCCCCCTCCCCCCTCTGTAGTAGTGGGTGTAAGGGGACACATTTCCTCCCTCCTGCACGTGGTGTTACGGAGTGATTGTGTGGCTTTAATTACATTGTGGGTCATTTATTTTGTCTTGCAGACCAAGACTCAGGACAAGGCCCAAGCGCAGCCACTTAAAAGGAAATGTGCGGTTTGCGCAAACAAATTGAGCTCCTCATGGAGCAAAGCAGTTTGTCGCACCTGTATAGAAGGCCTAGTAAAGGATGACCCGGTTGCCTCTTGCCAGAAGATGCTTACTTCTGTTAGGGATGAGCTTGCGTCCACTTTCAGTTCCTTTAGAACGCTTATTGACAAGCTCCAGACTCCAGCAGAGAGTCCGTCTTCACTGAAGGCGTCAGTAAGCACTCCGCAGCAGGCAGAGAGTAAAGACTCTGAGGCTGAGGTCAGATCTACCCGTTCTTCTCTGGAAGAATCAGGGTCAGATACAGAGCCCAGAGATAGAGAATCCACTCGAGGCTCAAGATTTAAGTTATCTGTTGAGGATGTAGATGACTTATTAAAGGCTATCTATACTACCCTTGAATTAAAAGAGGAAGAGGTTCAGTTATCCAAACATGATCTTATCTATAAAGGATTACATAACAGAAAATCAAGAGTGTTTCCAGTTCATAGTTCTTTGGTTGATACTATTAAACTGGAATGGGATAATCCTGAGAGAAAACCATTCTTCTCTAGTAACCTAAAAAGGAGGTTTCCTTTTGATGAGGACACTGCGCAGCCATGAAATAAGAATCCCAAGTTAGACGCACCTCTTTCAAAAGTTTCAAAAAACTCGGACCTGGCGTTTGATGATATGGGTACGCTTAAGGATCCGATGGACAAGAGGGGGGATATCCTTCTCCATAGAGCCTGGGACTCAGCAGTTGGAAACCTGAAACCAGCTTTGGCCTCCACTTGTGTGGCCAGAAATCTGGAGGTTTGGTTGACTCAGATTCAGTCACATCTGTCAGCAGGTACCTCCAGAGAGCAAATTTTAAAGTCTTTTCCTCTCCTATTTCAGGCAGTGGGTTTTTTGGCAGATTCTTCCGCTGAGTCGGTAAGAATGTCAGCCAGGACTTCGGCTCTAGTTAACTCGGCCAGGAGAAGCCTTTGGCTTAAGACCTGGTCAGGGGACTCGGCCTCCAAGTTGCGCCTTTGTGGCCTTCCTTTAACTGGCGATCATTTATTTGGCCCAGGTCTACAGGAGGCACTGGAACGCACGGCTGATAAGAAAAAGGCGTTTCCAGAGAAGAAGAGAGTTCAGACAGCCAGAAAATTTTTTCGTGGCCAAAACAGGCAACAGAGTCCTAGAGAAAAGGACAGCAGGCCGAAAAAGCATTGGACTGGGCACAAAGACAGAGGCAAAGGGGGAGTGCTATTTAACCCTCCTCAACAGCCCGCCAAGCCGCAGTGACTTGTGTTCCCCGGTGGGAGGGAGATTGAGGGCCTTCATCCCACAGTGGGCAGCAGTCACTCGGAGCCCCTTCGTCCTGGACCTAGTGACCAACGGGTACAGGCTGGAGTTTGTTCACCAACCACCAGAACGTTTGTTGGTCACATTTCCTCCACAAGATCGGGAGAAAGCGAGGGCTCTGGGTCTCCAGATCGGAGACTTATTAGATCAAAAAGTCCTGATTCCTGTTCCTCGATCGGAGCGGGGCAAGGGATTCTATTCCCATGTATTTGTGGTCAGAAAGCCGGCAGGAAAGTTTCGACTTATCCTGAATCTCCGGACCTTAAACAAGTCCATCAGATACAAGCATTTCCGTATGGAGACGTTTTTTACAATCAAAAACCTACTATACCCAAACTGCTTTATGGCCACGTTGGACTTAAGGGATGCTTATCTTCACATCCCTATCCATCCAGCCTTCCAAAAGTTTTTGAGATTGGCAGTGAAGACGGGTATGGGGACCCGACATTTTCAATTTCAGGCCCTCCCCTTCGGTCTTTCCTCAGCCCCACGCATCTTTACGAAGGTGTTGGGGGAAGTGCTGGCTCCTCTAAGATTAAAGGCAATAACGGTTATCCCTTACTTAGACGACCTCCTGATAGTGGCAAAATCATACCAAAGGCTGTTGGAAGATCTCCAGGCTGTACAGGACTTCTTACAGTCCCTAGGCTGGCTAATAAACAAAGAAAAATCATCCTTGATTCCGGCCCAGAAAGTAACTTATCTGGGTTACGATTTTTGCTCCGTGAACCAAAGAGTTTTTCTTCCTCAGGAGAAGATTACCAAAGTGTTCCAGACTATGTCAACATTGCAGACCAACCAGTTGGTCTCTCTGAGACAGGTGTCGAGGGCAGTGGGTCTTATGACCTCATGTTTTCCCGCAGTACCATGGGCGAGACTCCGTCAGCGTCCATTACAAAGGTTTCTTTTAAGAAACTGGGACGGGGACGTAAGGTCCCTGGAGTCAAGGATCTGGCTTCCCGACAGGATAAAAAGAAGCCTGTGGTGGTGGAGAGCTGGTCAGCACCTAGCAGGAGGTCTCCCATGGTCCTTTCCCATTTCCCGAAGGATTACCACGGATGTGAGTTCCTGGGGATGGGGGGCCCACCTCAGCAATGCAGTAGCACAAGGAGAGTGGTCCCCAGAGGAGGCAAGGGCCTCATCCAATCAAAGAGAGCTGCTTGCAGTCCAGAGAGCCCTCCAGTCTTTTCAGATGGAGATCAGGGGTCACAACCTCCAAATCCTGTCAGACAATATAGCGACAGTTGCGTATATCAACAAGCAGGGAGGCACGAGAAGCCGGAGGCTTCAGTCCATTGCCCAGGAGATCCTTTCATGGGCAGAGGGGAATCTAGCCTCCATTTCTGCTGTACACCTGAAGGGGAAAAACAATTGCCTGGCAGATTATCTCAGCCGTCACAGGATAGACCGAGACAACTGGTCCCTTCATCCCGAAGTCTTTGCAGACCTCACCAAGAGATGGGGTTATCCGGTAGCGGATTTGTTCGCAAACCGAAACAACAGCAAGACGGAGATATTCTTTTCCATGAACCCGGCAGACCAAGCCTTGGGGATCGATGCTCTGGCAAACCCATGGCCTCCAGGCCTATGTTATGCCTTTCCGCCAATCAGGCTGATTCCAGAAGTCCTCCGGAAGTTTCGGCTGGAAGAGACAGATCTGATTCTAATTGCCCCGTTTTGGCCCAAGAGGCCATGGTTTTCCCTGCTACAGTCTCTGGTTTCAGAGCCTCCGTGGAGTCTTCCGAAAAGGGAAGACCTATTATTGCAGGGTCCAGTATCACACCCTCAGGTGGTTTCCTTAAACTTGACGGCCTGGTATCTGAAGAAAAGATACTGAGCGCCCAAGGGTTCTCTGACAAAGTAGTCAGGACTCTCGTTAATTGCAGGAAGCCAGTTACTAGAGCCATATATTCCAAAGTTTGGAAAAGGTTTAACTCATGGTTATCTGAAAATGATAGATTAGCTCATGATATTCCGTCTATTTTGGAATTTTTCCAAGAGGGTGTCGACAAAGGTCTTTCTGTTAGTACCTTAAAGGTACAGGCGGCAGCTATTAGTGTGTTCCTCCAGTTTTCTCTCCTGGAAAATCCCACTATAGCCAGATTTTTCAAATCTATCTCTAGGGCCAGACCAGTAGTAGTGAGAAGTTGTCCAACGTGGGATCTGTCCCTATTACTTCAAACTCTGGTAGAATTTCCGTTTGAACCTCTGGAAAGTATGTCAGTTAAGTTTCTTACATTAAAAACTGTGTTCCTTATAGCTGTTACCTCAGCTCGTAGGGTAAGTGAGTTGCAGGCCCTATCAGTTAGGGAGCCCTTCCTCACGATTTTTGAGGATCGAGTTGTGTTACGAACCGATCCAGGTTTTTTTGCCCAAGGTGGCAAGTACATTCCACCGATCTCAGAACATCGTATTGCCAAGCTTTTGTAGTTCGCCACAGGGCGACTTAGAAAGAAAATTTAGTTTTCTAGATGTAAGAAGGATTCTCTTGGTCTATCTTGAGGTCACCTTTAGGAAAACTGATGCCTTGTTTGTCCTCTTTTCTGGAGTTCACAAGGGGAATAGTGCATCTAAAGCCACATTGGCTAGATGGATAAAGCAAGCCATCTTGGAAGCTTACAAAATTAGGGAGGTCCCTACACCTTTTGTTACTGCGCACTCAACTAGAGCCTTGTCTACGTCTTGGGCTGAGAGGGCTGGTGCCTCACCGGAACAAATTTGCAGGGCTGCCACTTGGTCCAGTTACTCGACCTTCATTAAACATTATCGCCTGGATCTCCTATCAGCTCAGGAGCAGGCGTTTGGTCGTAAGGTCCTTCAGGCAGTTGTCCCTCCCTAGACTGGTAAGTTCTGGCTCATCGTCTCATGGGCTGTCCTGGAAGACGCTTGGAGAAAAGCTGAGTTAGACTTACCGGTAACTCCTTTTCTGAGAGTCTTCCAGGACAGCCGGATTCCCACCCGGTATTGTCTGAAGTTATGTGTATTATACATATGTTTTGCAGGGTCCTACGGTTCTTGAGAATACTGACATGGGCCTGGAGGACCGCCCTTTTATCTGGTGGGGGTGACGTGTTTCCTGTCCTGGTAGGAGGAGCCCAAGGTCTCATGGGCTGTCCTGGAAGACTCTCAGAAAAGGAGTTACCGGTAAGTCTAACTCAGCTTTTTCTGTGAGTCCTAGCAGTGACCTGCATTCATCCAGTGCAGTAAAATGTGTGAACAAATCCTAAAGTTATGACATGTAACAAAAGGATCAGATAAATGTATCCATACAACAAATGTATTTCCTGGTATAGTATATTTGCATCACAATCATTTCCCTCTTGTCCTTAGGACTGAGCTGCCTAGGCATGAGACTAATTTGCCTTACCTTTAACTTGGCTGACAATCATGTTATCGCTTGTGACACTGTCACCCAGATGATTGGAGACCACACAGCTGACAATAGTATTTGATCCAGTAGAACATTCAGCATAGGTGAAATAACAATTTGTTTTTAAATCTGTAAGTAAATGTACAGTGGAAGAAAATGAGGCACTTCTATACAAAAGTGAATTACTGCCAAGGAGCAAAATGTATATTAATTTGGAAAAAAAAGTGTTAACATTGGAGAAGTTGTTATGTCATGATGTGGTATCATGAAAGGGTGCTGACAACAGTAAATATATTTATACATGGTTTAAAATGTATATCCAGCCAGTTTTTCCCCTTTTTGGATAGGTTGGGGAAGGGTTAGAACCTCTGTCATGTTATATTGCTATCCTGAGAGAGATTTACCCTCACTCCCTGTTCTGGTGACAACAGACAGGAAACAAGAGTAGCTTTCCAACAGCATTACAGACAGAAGTAAAAATTATTTTCTTTATGTAGTGCAAGCCACCAGAGGCCGCTGAGTTTAACAGGTTCTTTTCTCAAAACAGTGCAGAGACAGCCAGGCACAAAGCAACTGCCCATTCACTCTAGCTCATTAAACAGTCTAGGGGTTGTCTTTTTAACATTTATTGCTTGCAGAACTTGTAACAGGAAAGGATAAAAGGCATATGCCCAAATAGTTAAGCCCGGTAGATAGAGCACACTCTTCTTTTTTAGCAAACTAGCAGAAATAACACCGCCTACTGTAACTCTCACAGTTGGACTCTATAAAGCAGTTGTTAGACTGACACAGTCTAATCTCACAGTGAGGACCATGGTAGTTTACAGTGGTGATGTCTACAGCACAGAGATAGCTCCCAAGTTTTCCTGATTTCGAGGGGCTGTGCCTGATTTGGAACAAAGTCCCTCTGTTCTTTCCTCCTCGTTTTTCCTTTGTTTTGGTCTGATTTATATAGTTGTTTATAAAATGCACTTTTTATCTTTTAAAAAGTGTTTCCCAGTGCTAAACCTTTCATCCAACTTCTAAATTGCTGTATTTGTTTTTTTTTTTATATAAAAAAAAAAAAAAAAAAACACTTGTGGGTTTAGCGAATCCTTTTTTTGTATATTTCTCCTTTTAAGGGGGGCGTGGCAGGGGGTGTGTCTTATGCCTACATACTTTTGCTAATAGGTGTCCCTCGTTCCAATTTTAAAAATTTGGGAGGTATGATACAGATAATGATAATGACTAGAGTTCTCGCTGTCTAGTGACTTGGAAAGGCCAGAGGTAGGGACCCCTCAGGACAAGAACTACTTTCTCAGCGATCCCAATAGTGCACAGTCACCAGGATCTTGTAATAAAATCGGTACTCACAAGTTCAGGAGAGCAACTGTACCTATTCAGCTTTCTCTGGATACCTTCTAGTTAAAGCGGAAGTAAACCTATCCATAAAACCATTTAATTTGTTGTGCGCTCAACCAAACTGCCAAACCATCCAATGGCTGGTGTCATAACTGATCACATGTGCAGCATCGAGGAAGTTGTAGATTAAACAGAGGCAAAGATGGCAGCTTCCTTGGCTGAAAACGATGGGGGGGGGGGTTACTTACACTTTAAACCGTGTGGACTGGATTCTTTAGGGGAAGTCTCAGGGTGTCAGAGATACTTTTATGTGTAGGCCTTCCAGCTCTGTCACAGCCAAGACCTTGGTGAACATCAGCTTGAATCAGTAGAACTGTTGACCCAACAGAAAGACCCTGCTGTTCTAAAGCTCAGACTATTTGTAGCACCCTCTAGCAGTGGAGGCTCGTCCATAGGGGCTCCTGGGGTAGCGCCCCATCAGTTTTGTTGCAGAATATAAAAAAAAGTAAATTAATAAAAAATAAACTATAATTATTTTTTTCTGTTTTCCTGCTGTTGCTACTTGCTAGGTAGATTAGGGGGAAAAAAGTCTAATTTGCCTAGCAACAGGACATTCATCTGAAAAATCAATAAAAAGCTGTATTTAGAACATTAGAATTAAGTTCTCCACCCTTACTAGCTGCCTGCCAGTTTCTTATTCTGTTAATAGAAGCCTATTAGGGTGGGCTGAAATACCGACCCTGGCCTGCCTAATATATGGAGCCCAATTTGGTCCCTCCCTGAGGGGGTGGAGAAGATCTTCCCGGCCTGCAGTTGCACAGTCATAAAGTATGAATGGCAGTTAACACCTTTGAGACTGTGTAGCTAATACTGCCTTCTGATCTATGAAGAAAAATGTGATTTCTGATTATAGAGAAGTCTGGATTTTATTGTCCATCCTGCTTTGTTGAAGTTCTATGACTAGTGCTGGACTCTAAGAAATGTCAGTGATGCAACTAGTGGATTCCAGTTATAAGTATAGGCAGCAGCTGCGAGCCGGCCGGCATATATTGTTTTATACGCGATTTGAAGCTTTCACATTGTAAGTGCATCTCTTACCTTTCTTCTTAATAAATGTTAATTGTATTACGCTATGGAGTTTTCTTTTTTGCATTTGTCCTTGGGATCTGAGCGCTAATACACCATTCACTGGACCCCTTGAGCGGTGACCTGTGGAGACATATTCCCAACAGAGACCCAGTGGCTGGGGGATACAGCCACTTGCTTGTACGATCTCCTTAACAAGAGATCCAATGATCTGGTAAGGGGCAGATTGTTTTTGAGGTGGAGGAATTCTTCCTATCATCACGCTCCTCAGGGTGACAACATTGCATGCCTCACATTGTTTGAAGAGTGGTGTTTTCTCTCTCTTTTTTATGAAAGACTTTTTCAGCAAGAACTTCTGTTTGTATGGACTTTGCTCATTCTGCTTGGTTTTTGATTGTCCACATCCTAAGGATTAACTGTATAAGTTTAACCTGTGAGATTCAAGTTTGATTATTTTTTCTTCATTGTTTTATATTGCACAAGGGTGTTATAGTTGTGGTCATACAAAGGAATCATGATCACACTCACTTAATATTAGCAGCGCAGCCTTTCCTATATATAGTAATTTAAGTGGGGGTTGTCTCACATTTATGGTTGCAGTAGCACCAATAAATCTTTTGTTTTCACAGACGCACATTTAATTTATATTGATTATATGGAGGGATAGCGCAGTATTTTTTTGGTTTGGAGTTATAAGTATATATGCCTGCTACAGTGTGTTTGGGCGGTGCTGGCGGGGGGGGGTCTGGCAGAGGCGGTCCCTGAGCAGGTAGTGTGATGCAATGGTGCAAGGGAGCCGAGCGGTGCAGTCAGAGCCTGGTGTGCGGGTCTGCAGGACGGGAGCAAGGCCAGCCAGGAACGAGACTGTCAGTGCTGTTTGGACTGGAGTGGACTGGAGGGATCACCTGCCAAGGAAAGAGACTGTCACTGTGACTCAGGAGGGGACGTGTCATGTCGTGAGGTGTCATCATCATCTGTGGTACTGCACACTGCTGTCAGTGTCACTGTGAGAGTCAATTTCATGTGTGTGTGCCGCACTTATTCTAATTTCTTGCCCCCCTGAGTCCTGCCCCAGAGCTACTTACTATATCGAAAATAAAATAAGAGATGTTTTTTGCCTTAATATCTACCTTAAATCACTTTGCTTATTGCATATTGTACTTGTTTGTATCTTAAATACTGAAATTTGCACTTAAAACTGTAATTTTGAAACTTTTGGAAATGCCAGTAACAACTTGGCTGTGCCGGTAAATTTTGGGTGTCGTGTCAATAAATTGCAATCTGGTAGGCTGGCAACACTGGGGAGGGGAACCTTACAGATTGTCACTTGAATGACAGCCCTGGGTCTGCCGATATCCCATCGAAGACAGCGACCACCAGCAGCAGTCAAAAAGCAGCACAAGGGAAGCTTTTACTGGTAATGAACATGCCTAATATACATGTTAAATGCTTATATTCAGTAAACGTATGGGAGGATTTTGCTGAAATAGGTGGGTTGGTGATAGGGCCTCTTCACTAAAAATCTGCTGGTATAACTGCTCAAGCACCTCCGGTGGTGTTTGTTTGACTTTGACCCTTCTATGGCCACCACCCCACACTACCGCATAAACCACTTTTACACTACCGCCTCTGCCGCATAAACCCTTGAGGGATTTTTTTCTCTCCACCCAAGCTCTACCCACCACCCTAACATCTTTCCTGAGGACCTAGCGCTGGGTCTCCCAGAGGCACCAAGTGTGACTACTCACTTCCTGCATGGAGATGTTCTCCACATGCCAATTTGTAAGGTTGCATTTACCAAAAATTTTTTGTCTTCTCGCAACCTTACCAAATGTAAGTGCTTTTCATCTTTGTGAAATCATCACCCTTCTAAAAACACTATGTTTTCAACACTATAATAGAGAAATATATATATATATATATATATATATATATATATATATATATATATATATATATATATATATATATATATATATATGAAAGTTTTTGAGTTCAGATTTAAACCTTTTTTTTTTTTTTTTTTTTAGTGTTACATTTCAAATATGCAATAAATAATGAGAAAAAGCATTTATTTCATTAGTAGATAATTTTGCAATGCTTTAAACCAGAAATGTTATGTAGCACCCTCTAGTGTGCTAGAAGGAGAAAAGGTTTCGTTAGTGTAGGTAAATTGTCAGGCTTGGCTGTTAGCCAAGCCTATGTTCTTTTGATTTATCTGGGTCTGCTGAGTGACTCAGGAAGGACTGGATGACTCACAGGCAGCATCTCTGAGACCACCTCCTACATCTAGAAACTGGTAGAAGATTCTAGAAGAATGGGAGTGGAGGTGAGGATGAGCTGCCTGGAGTATTCATGAGGGCCCTGATCAATCCTCAACAGATGGATTGGCAGGGGGCAGACCCCCTCAAATACTCAGGGTCAGCCCAGCTTGGGGCAGTGGAGTTCGGGTGGAACTGGAAGATGGAGATGGAGTGTTAGGCTGCCGGTGGTCCTTGAGGGTTCCCCCTAGTCTGGGGGGGTAAACTCGGCCTGGGCTCAGGTGTGGAAGGGGCCTTCTTCACAACACACAGAAGTGTCCTGACCAGAGGCACAGGAGCAAGTGGAAGACAGCAAGAGAACAATGCCGTGCAAATCTCCAGGGAGGAAGACAGCCAGGAGGGCTGGTGAGTGTTACAGTCAGAGGACTGAGAGGCAGCCTGAGAGAACTGGGTGCAAGCAGTCTGGGATGGATGCAGAGACAGTCTACAAGGACTGTGGAGTCTAAGCCAGAAGTGTCTAGTGAAAGAGGCAGCTGAAGCCAGGTGGGCTGGCAGAGCCTGAAGAGGTGGTGCTGGGATCAGTAGCCACAGGAGTAGGACAGCTGAGCACTGGGACTTTTTGCTACACAACCAAAGGGGCCCACAGTCCCTTCATGTGAAGGGCATTTGCTACAGATCTAACTGAGCTTTTGTTGGTTCCACCAGAGCCAGCTGGTCCTGGGATTTGTTGTTCTACAAGCAAGATTGTGCTGGAGGTGGAAAGAGAAGAGTTCTGCTATTATTTTGATCAAGTGGGCATCCCATAACACCCTCAACCCTATCCAAGTTTAATACCCCTAGTAAAATACAAAAACAAAGCTTCAAGGACGTATTCTTGACTCCAGTGTTTGCTGTAAATTTCTGTGTGCCTGGCTCTGCGGGGTGAGAGACACCTTCATTCACCAACAGCTGCTGCGTGGGGTAGCGCTACAATAGGATTTTTATAACAGCTTACCTGTAAAATCCTTTTCTTGGAGTACATCACAGGACACAGAGCAGCCATAGTAATTACTATGTGGGTTCTAAGCCACCTATAGGTGAATGGACACTGGTACACTCAAGACAGGAAGTCTCCCCTATATAACCCCGCCCACACAGGGAGTACCTCAGTTTTGTAGAAATATATATATCCCAATAAGAGGGGAGGGACCTCTGTGTTCCGTGATGTACTCCAAGAAAAGGATTTTACAGGTAAGCTCTTATAAAAATCCTATTTTCTTTATTGTACATCACGGGACACAGAGCAGCCATAGTAATTACTATGTGGGATGTCCCAAAGCAATGCCATCTGAGGGGAGGGAGACACAAATAAAGGCAGGCTTCTGGCAGACACGAGGACCTATACTGCTGCCTGCAGCACACTGCTCCCAAAGGCGGCATCCTCTTGCCATCTTACATCCACCTGATAGAATTTTGTGAATGTATGCACTGACGACCAAGTTGCGGCCTTGCAAATCTGAGTCATAGAAGCTTGGTGATGCACTGCCCAAGAAGCACTGACTGCCCTGGTTGAGTGAGCCTTAACTTGAAAGGGAGGACTCTTCCTTTTCAGGCCATAAGCTTGAATAATAACCTGACAAATCCATTTTGAAATAGTCAATTTTGATGCTGCATGCCCTTTCCTGGGGCCATCCGGCAGTACAAACAAAACATCCGTTTTCCATATCTGAGCTGTCGCCTTCAGATAGGCTTTTACTGCTCTCACTACATCAAGAGAATGTAACAATTTTTCTTCTGCAGAACGAGGTTCTGGAAAAAAGGAAGGCAGGGAAACCTCTTGATTTCTATGAAAACCAGACACTACCTTAGGCAGAAAGGTTGGGTGAGGACACACCACCTTGTCCTCATGAATAATTAAGTATGGCTCTTTACAGGGAAAAGCAGCCAATTCTGATACCCTTCTTGCTGAGGTTACCGCAACTAAGAACACCAATTTCCTTGTCAAAAGAATCAAAGAAATATTGCGCATCGGCTCAAAAGGCTGTCTTTGTAAAACCAACAAAACCAAATTCAAATCCTATGGGCACAAGGGTGACCTAACTGGCGGAGCTATATGTGTTACCCCTTGTATAAAAGGCCCGGACCAAAGAATGCGAAGCAAGCGGCCTTTGTAACAACACTGACAGGGCCGAAATCTGACCCTTGATTGTACTCAAGGCTAGCTTCATTTATACCCCCAACTGTAGGAAGGCAAGAATTCTACCCATATAAAAATATGTAAATACCGCGCTATCCGCAAGGAAACAGCAGCATCTAGCACAACATATGACAAATAGCCAAAAAACAAAGTGATACAAAAAAAGTGCAGCACTTAAATTTAAAAAAGTCCTAAAAAAGGACAATATAATAAATCGTGTTAAAACCTATTAAAGCATATAACAGCTCTAAACATAAATAAAAATTAATAATCCACTCTGTGAAACAGTGAAAAATTCAAATACAAGTGAAAAAAACGATGATTAAAACATTGAAGAGATCCAACTAGGTGTGGAAAAAATGACATTGGTGAAACAATAGTCCAAACAAAATAGATGTAAGTCTTCAATTGACACAACCTTGAAGATAAGAAAATAGAGACAACCACCACAAATAGGAATGAGGCTTACCAAACTGAATGGACTCAACAAGGCATACGCCAAATGAGTTTTTGAGAGCTGTATGGTGGCACTGCACCGAGGACGGATGACGTCAGCACTGGAGATGACAGACACCAGAATGTGGCTATCACAATTTCATCTCAGGGACAAGTAACATTAGACCAAGACTCAAGGATGGATTCAGTGGCAGAGATGGTCAGGTTTACCAAAAATAAGGAAAAAGTATGCACATAGTGTAAGTCCGTTTAAACGGGAAAACATTTATTTGAAAAAGGATAAAAAACACACTCATATTTGAGTAGAAGTAACAAGTGCTTATATAAAATGGGGATGTTTAATGCAGTAGTAGCTGTAGATTTGAGCCGACGCGTTTCATCTGAGAAGACATCATCTCGGGTGTCAATCTACTGCCACAACTGCGCTTATATAGATAAGTTAAGTTAAGACCCCCAAACACAAGAGACAAACCTGCAGGTAATTAGCCGGATGATTGTGTCTATTTCCTGGTTGCTAAAAATGGCGGCGATGCGTGCCATTCAAGCCTCAATGTGAGAAGAAGAGGAGAGTGGCCAAACAGGAAGACCAAACCAAACCTCATCTCCATTAGCCGATCATAGGGTAGACAACTTCCTGGAGCGCACATTGAACCAAGCCTCTCTCCGATTAACAAATCAGACGCGGGCCAACACGCCGGAATTCGTGACCACGGACATGACGTCAAGACGCAAAACGGCAAGGGCGGCACCACGATCACAGACATAACGTCAGATCGCTCAAACTTGAAGCCGGCCTCCCCGTCGCGCACCGAAAATGTCACAGGCTGGTGGGCAGAACACGTGTGGCTCAAGTGTCACTCAGTGAGACTCAAGCCTCGTTTGGAGTGTCCATCCTTCTAGTAAAAATCAGCGTTAAACATTATATATAGAAAAAACTTTTGTGAACCTGTTTACCTGAAATGGTCAAATAACTAATAAAAAGACCAATTCGCACAGGCGCCCCAACGTGAAACATCACAAATAATACATCTAAAAAATTAGTAATTGTTAATATTAGTCCAAAGAGAGCACTTTAGAACAAAAAAAGGCTAACTACATGTCTAGACCGAATGACAGGTAAACATGTATATCTAGGGCACATGCGAGAAACTGTAAATAGTCATAACTTAACATGTGTCCAAATTAATACCTCACAGGGTTGAATCTTGGCTGGGGTATTGTAATACATAAATGAATATCATAATTACAAAAATATAAAAATGTATAGAATAAAGACACTAGAAATTCTCCTCCCCGCAAGGTGGAAACGACTGACCGGATTGACTCCATGCGAAAGGGCAGATGTTTAGAAACCGATTCAGATCTTTGAGATCTAGAATGGGTCTGACATCTCCATTCGGTTTTTGTACCGTGAAGAGGTTTGAATAAAACTCCATGCCCTGCTCTTCTGAGAGGGTTTCTATGATTACACCCTGAGACATCAACCGGTCTAGTGCCAGAAATAAAGACCTTCTTTTCACTGGGTCTTTGGGGATGTTCGAGCTTAAAAAGTGAACCGGAGGGAACTTCTGAAACTCTAGTTTGTAGCCTAGGGCTACCACAGATATGACCCATCTAGGATCTCTTCTTGCCAAGTCCCTGAAAACCACTCATCCCCCCACCCGATCGAGCAGGGGCACCCCTTCATAAGGAGGCCTCGGGACTTGGGACTCTGTTTTGTAGGCTTCTGCCCCCAGGGCCTCTTCTGGCCTTGTGCTTGGTCCTGAGGCCTACCCTTTGATCCTGACGGCGGAGGCCGTCACGACTGCCTGGAGGCAGACGCTCCCTGCACTGGAGAGGAAGCACGTTTGAATGAAGGACGCCTACTCCTTCTCTTAACCGGTAGAAGGGTACTCTTACCACTTGAAATTTTTTGGATGTTCTTATCCAAATCCTGCCCGAACAACCGTTCCCTATGAAAAGGAAAATCAGCCAATAGCTTTTTACATGGTGACTCAGCTGACCAATGCTTCAGCCACAGAATTCTACGCATGTGCATTAATAGGAGAGCAAGGCGTGATGCCTGGTGAATAGAATCTTTGATAGCATCAACCACAAAACACAGGGCCCTTGGCAGCTCAGCTAAATCCCGGGCCTCTTCTCCTCAAGTAGGTACTGCTTTGATAACCTGCTTAACTTTGTCCTTTAGGGCTTGACAAATACCTATTGCTGCTACTGCAGGTTGTGTACTGAACCTGCCACGGCAAATGAGGCACTAAGTAAAGATTCCAGTCTTTTATCGGCTGGATCCTTAAACACCTGGACATTGTCCACTGGACAAGTCAGACTCCTATTCACAGAGGAGATAGCTGCGTCTACTGCAGGTAAACTCCATTTCTTGGTGAACTTCTCTACCATAGGGTAAAGAAGAGAAAACTTTTTAGAAGGAAGAAAATGCCTATCTGGGTGATCCCATTCAGCATATATTAGCTGTTCCAGCAAAGGGTGTACAGGAAAAGCGTGATGATCCTGTGGAGGTTTTAGGGAACCCAAAGAGGAAAAGGAGGCTTCAGCTGCCTCTGCTGGGGGCAACTTATATCCAGAACGGACCAACTCTGTAAGGGACTGAACCAGCAGTCTTTGGGATTGTAAGGCTAAAAAAGGCTCCTCTCAGACTGAATCCTCAGAGGAGACATCCGCATGCCCTTCTTCCCGATCCCCCAAAGGTAATTCAACATCTCCTGCCCACTCCTGTTCCAATGCTGGAAGGTCAGGGGCAGGAGAGGGGGACCTGTCACGTTTTCTCCCAACCAGGGAGGAAGATGCGAGCATATCTGCTATTTTCCCTTCCAACCCAGCTAATGCTGAGGCCAAATCGTCCTTGGTGACATATGCTGAATTCCCCTTTTTACTTTGGGAAGACATAGTACCTCTGCTTTTGTGCTTAGGACTAACACAATGCATCTACTGCTGAGCACTAGTCCAGCAATGAGTATCATGCCGCAATAATTGCTAAGCCTGATGCGGAGTAGACGTGCCTTAAGAATGCCTGTGTCCACTGCTCTTACAGCTTATGTGCCCCACAAATGCTCTGTGTCCTCTCCAGCAGCCACCACTGTTCTCAGAGTGAAACTTTTTAAACAGGGAATGAGCCCTGCACCTGCGCCGTGCACTATGTGCACGCCGATGCTCATGCACGCCGGCAGCTCTTCCAGGGGGAACCCAGGAAATCCCCCTATCCCTTCTGATGGCTGCTATTAGAGCCTGGCTGTTGCAAGCTGATACTTAGCAGGACTGGAGAAGTATGGTAATGTACACTCTGTTATGCACTTTTACCCTCTAGAGGAGACAACAGGTAAGACACAGACTACTCAAATTACAGAAGTCCAAAAGTGAACCTACGTTCCTTTAGGACCTTCTCAACTTACCATTACCGCCGCAGGATACTACTGGAATCACAGACAGACCCAATCTTCTCCCATCACGGCGGGCCATGTCATGACAGACCTTCAAGGACTGGGTCCTCTTTGTATATGGGGTCCTCACCCTTGGACCTGTACAGCACCTTGCCAGAGCAACCTTTGGTATAGTATATGTGACCAAGGAGCTGGATCCCAGGGTCCAGCCCTCAAAAGAGGAGCATTACAGGCAAGACCTCGATCTTCTTCCTCGAGGCTCGGGTACCATTCACTTTAGCCCTTTTTGGCACTTTGAATGGATCCGATAGCATAGCCCCTTGATCCTGTCAGGGATCTTCTTAGCGGAGCTCTATTAGCACATCATTAACTGTGACCAACACCTTAGACACTGGCGAAAAAAAAAAACTGAGGTACTCCCAGTGTGGGAAGGGTTATATAGGGGGGACTTCCTGTCTTGAGTGTACCAGTATAAGTGGGCGTATAACCCACATAGTAATTACTATGGCTGCTCTGTGTTCCGTGATGTACGATAAAGTTATTTTTATGGTCATTATAAACAGCACACCAACACATAGGGGTCTGTTTATAACAACAACAAAACAATTGTTGAATTGTGACAAGCTGGGATGAATTCTGACCACATTTAGCTTTTTTCTGTAATCATCTGCTCCATAATGTGGCATTTTTTTCTGAAATACCCCAGTCGTCACAAATACCGCATTATGTCCATTAGGTGCAGCTGACAATGATAGCAAATAACTATAATAAATAAAATGTGGTCAGAATTAGTCAAGGGTGGGTGAATGCTTGTAACATTTGTCCAGCATTTTTTTTTTTATAAATAAACCCCTAATTGTATTTATACTAGCACTGGTCAAATAAGAAAAAAATGTTTTGTGGTCTTTTTTCTATAGATTGCATAGAAAATTAAAAAACAATTGCAAGACAATATTACAAAGAGAATGCCTTGTTCGTCACGAAAAATGTATTACTTCATTATCTTACAATAGAAATCCGGCATATACTTGAGGTAGAAAACTCCCATGGACAATTCTTACTTCTACGTAAGTCTTACTATAGGCTTACCTATAGGTACAGTAAATATCTCTTAAACGTGCACCGTTTAGGAGATATTTACTTATAAAGCTGCCGGTGAAATCCGCGGCTTCTCTCTTCAGTGTACAAGTAGACAATTATCTTGTACACTGAGGCTGATTGGCTGCACGGATTGGAGTCCCCTCCCCTATCCACTGAACACACGGGGGAAAGATGGGAAATGGAGCTGCCGCCAACCCTCCGCCCTGTGTGTCCGACTAGAGGGGACAACGATCTAAGGAGGGGCTTCGCTGGGGACGCCTGGTGAAAGGAGGGACTCAGCTGGGGACGCCTGGTGAAAGGAGGGACGCCTGGTGAAAGGAGGGACTCAGCTGGGGACGCCTGGTGAAAGGAGGGACTCAGCTGGGGACGCCTGGTGAAAGGAGGGACTCAGCTGGGGACGCCTGGTGAAAGGAGGGACTCAGCTGGGGACGCCTGGTGAAAGGAGGGACTCAGCTGGGGACGCCTGGTGAAAGGAGGGACTCAGCTGGGGACGCCTGGTGAAAGGAGGGACTCCGCTGGGGACGCCTGGTGAAAGGAGGGACTCCGCTGGGGACGCCTGGTGAAAGGAGGGACTCCGCTGAGGACGCCTGGTGAAAGGAGGGGCTCCTGATGGCATCTGATGGCAGGCGATGGTGGCAAGTGACACGCTCAGGGCTTCTACTGATTGCATTATGGTGAGTTGAGTGATTTCATTTTATATTACAATGTAATAATAAAATTAATGTGCTTCAATCATCCACACACCATAACAACCGGGATGATTGAAGCGCCAACACCAGGTGTTTGGAGTATCTTTATCTGCTGATTGTTAGACTTTCTGGAATACACATATTGCTATGGTGGTGTAGGATCTGGTCCTGCTGTCCCTCCATCCCTTTCTTTCCTTCCTTCTCTCTCCTTCCCTTCCTATTTATTTCGTTCTCCCTTCATCCCTCGTTCATCTCAGACTCGAACCACACCTCTTTGAGCCACGCCCCATTTAAGCCACACCCATTATTCTGTTTAAACCACGCCCATTTTCCCTTGCCCACTACACCGCTCCTAAAACAAATGCCCCACCCCTAAATATAAGAAGACTACGCCTACAGACAAAAAAAGTGTCCCTATAAATTTTTTGACAACGTTTGCAACTATAATATAGATATTTCTTACACTGGTTAGTCAGAATAGTTGTTAGGAGGGGGAGCAGTTTTTAGATTAGTTACATATATCCTTGTTTGATGTACATTCCAAACCAACAGGTAGTGCAGAGACACTTCTGAAAAACCATGTCCTCCTTCACATCAGTATGACATTTTACTTACCACGTGTGGGCGAGTTGTCATTTGTGAATTTTATAATGTAACTAGAGGAAGCAGGGTCAGCTACACAGCATGATAATTTTGTCGGTGGATCACAGCTTGTTATAACTGTCATCAAAGGGAATACAGATATCACTTCTTTTCTGGGCAAAGGTACAATATTCACCGAGACGCTGGCAGATGTGGAAAGTCTCCCCTGAGACACAATACAAAAGTAGGTACCTGTAGATAGCAAAACAGAAAACAGGTCAGGTTTGTACCTCACATTGTCCACAATAGATATAGCAGAGAATTCAGTAAAACATTTACAACACTTTTCTGACAACAACCTCCACCTAATTCAGGGAAGCTTTGTGACAGCTTTGTTCAGGTTTTTGACACATGTGATAGATTCAGATAGTTCTTAGTACCGCCACTTTAAGAACCTGTCGCTATGACTGCAACAGATTCAAAAATAATTATCACCATTTCTCTGAATAGGAAACTGGCGGTAATTAAAGGGATAGTTCAGCTTTACCAAAAACTTCCCATGCAGATAAGGGGCTTCTGTAGATAAAAACAAACTGTACAGCTCTGACCAAAGTTGAATAATGTCCTTGCTATAGGTGTAGGCCACATACACGCAGCGGCCACTTTATTAGGTACACTTTGCTAGTACCGGGTTGGACCTCCTTTTTTCTTCAGAACTGACTTAATTCTTCTTGACATAGATTCAACAAGGTGTTGGAGACAATCCTCTGTGATTTTGGTCCATATTGACATGATAGCATCACACAGTTGCTGCAGATTTGTTGGATGCAAATCCATGATACAAATCTCCCATTCCACCACATCCCAAAGGTGCTCTATTGGATTGAGATGTTATGACTGTGGAGGACATTTGAGTACAGTGATCTCATTGTCATGTTCAAGAAACCAGTGGTGAGATGATTTGAGCTTTGTGACCTGGTGCATTATCCTGCTGGAAGGAGCCATCAGAAGATGGGTACACTGTAGTCATAAAGGGAAGGACATGGTCAGCAACAATACTCAGGTAGGTGGTGGTGTTTAAACGGTGTCCAATTGGTACTAAGAGGCTCAAAGTGTGCCAAGAAAATATCCTCCACACCATTACACCACCAGCCTGAACCGTTGATACAAGGCAGGATGGATCCATGCTTTTATTTTGTTTATGCCAAATTCTGACCCGACCATCTGAATGTTGCCACTGAAATAGAGACTCATCAGGCCAGGCAACGTTTTTCCATTCTTCTCTTGTCCAAATTTAGTGGGTTGGTGCAAATTGTAGCCTCAGTTTCCTGTTCTTAGCTGACAGGAGTGGAACCAGGTGTGATCTTCTGCTGCTGTAGCCCATCTGCTTCAAGGTTCAATGTGTTGTGCGTTCAGAGATGATATTCTGCATACCTTGGTTGTAACGAGTGGTTTTTTGAGTTAGGCTGGCCATAAAATTTTCCTTTAGATTTACCAAAACCATGTAATACGAGGTCAGACCTAAACACTTTCAATTTGTATGCAATCAGGCAGGCCCTTGCACTACATAGTTGAAGGTAAATCTAAAGAAAATTGAATTATGTGGTTATTTGCGTTACTGTTCTTTCTACTGTTTCTATGCCTTTCTATCATCTCAAATCAGTATGCTCATTCTCCTCTTACATCAATAAGGCATTTTTGTCCACAAAACTGCTGCTCACTGGATATTTTCTCTTTTTCGGACTATTCTCTGTAAACCCTAGAGATGCGTGAAAATCCCAGTAGATTAGCAGTTTTTGAAATACTCAGACCAGGGGCAGACTGACCATTCCAGCACTGCCCAAGGGCCCGTGTCCAGTAGGGGGCCATGATACCCCATGATGTGCCCTGCTGTGTACCCAGATGTGTGCCCCATGCTCTACTGTGTGCCCCATGATGTGCTGTGTGCCCCATGATGTGTCCTGTGCCCTGCTGTGTACCCCATGATGTGCCCTGTGTGCCCCATGCCCAGCTGTATGCCCCATGCCCAGCTGTGTGCCCCATGATGTGACTTGTGCCCCATGATGTGACCTGCTGTGTGCCCAGTGATGTCCTATGCCCTGCTGTGTATCCCATGTGCCCTACTGTGTGCCCCATGCCCTTCTGTGTGCCCAATGACGTGCCCTGCTGTGTGCCCCATGATGTGCCCTGCTGTGAGCCCTGTGATATGCCCTATTGTGTGCCCCATGATTTGCCCTATTGTGTGCCCATGATGTGCCCTACTGTGTGTCCTGTTCCCTCCTGTCTGCCTTGTGATGTACCCTAAGCCCTAATATATGCCCCATGATGTACCCTGCTGTGTGCCCCCATGCCCTGCTGTGTGCCCAGCTGTTTTCCCCATGCCCTGATGTGTGCCCCCATGTCCTGCTGTGTGCCCATTATGTGCCCTGTGTGCCCCGTGATGTGTCATATGCCCTGCTATGTACCCCATGATGTGCCCCATGCCCTGTTGTGTGCCCCATTATGTGCCCTGTGCCCCATGATGTGCCCTGCTGTGCCCCATGATGTGTCCTGTGCCCTGCTGTGTACCCCATGGTGTACCCCATGCCCTGCTGTGTGCTCCATGATGTGCCCTGCTGTGTGCCCACTGATGTGTCCTGTGCCCTACTGTGTGCCCCATGCCCTGCTGTGTGCCCCTTGACGTGCTATGCTGTGTGCCTTATGATGTGCCCCATGCTCTGCTGTGTGCCCCATGATGTGCCCTGCTGTGTGCCCCATGATGTGCCCTGCTGTGTGCCCTGTGACATGCCCTGTGTGCCCTGTGTGTCCCATGCCCTACTATGTGTCCTGTTCCCTCCTGTGTGCCTTGTGATGTACCCTGAGCCCTACTGTATGCCCGTGATGTGCCCTGTGCCTTGCTGTGTGCCATGTGATGTGCCCTACTGTGTGCCCTTTGCCCTGCAGTGTGCCCCAGGATGTACCATGCTGTGCCCCATAATGCGCCCTGCGCCCCATGATGTGCCCTGCTGTGTGCTGTGATGCACCATGCTGTGTCCCATGTGCCCTCTTGCCCCATGTAATATGCCCTGCTGTGCCCCATAATGTATCATCTTGCCCCCATGTAATATGCCCTGTTGTGCCTCATAATGTGTCCTGCTGTGCCCCCCCCCCTCCGTAATGTGCCTGTGCCCCATAATATGCCATGTTGCCCCCTCCCCCATGTGCTCTGCTGTGCCCAATAATGTGCCCTCTTGCCCCATGATGTGCTCTGCTATGCCCCATAATCTGCCCTCATGCCCCCATGTAATATACTCTGCTGTTCCTCATAATGTGCCCTTCTGCCCCATGTAATATTCTCTGCTGTGCCCCATAATGTGCCCTGCTAGCCCCCATAATGTGCCCTACTGTGCCCAATAATGCTTCCTGCTGCCGCCCCCATGTAATGTATCCTACTGTGCCCCCTCCCCCATAATGTGCCCTGGTGTGCCTCGTAATGTGCCCTGCTGCTCCCCATATAGTGTGCCCTCCTGCCCCCCTCACATACACAAACACACATATTGTGCCCTCCTAACCACCTGTGCTCTGACTTGCTGACTCCTATACTTTGCCATGCTTTCCCCCATGCTCTGCCCTGCTTCCCCCCTGTGTACTGTGCCTGCTTGACTCCCCATGCTCTGCCCTGCTGCCCCATGTGTACTGCTTATCTTAGGTTCAACCCAGAATTGCGCATCTGTGCAGAATGATGCAAGCACAAGTTTCACATTAAATAGGTAAGTTTTAATATTTATTCCATTGTTTATGCTGTTTCTAAAAGTAATTGTTATATCAACAGCTCGCTGATCATACCAATGTTTTGTGAGCTGTAGAACTGAACATTTTAGGGGTTCCCTGAGATCTCAAACTTTTTGCCAAGAGTTCTTTGGAAAAAAGGTTGAGAAACCCTACTTTATTGGACCTCCAGCTTAAAGTCTCTGCTTCCTTAGACACTTGCCCTCCTTAGCCCTGTCCCACCCTCTTCAGCCTGTCTTAAATCAACCAGTTTTGATCCCACGAAGGAAGCGTCCACGCAGTGTAGGGGTGGGGAATGGACCTGTGTGTGGGTGCGGCTTGAGTGTGGGCAGGGACACAGGGTCTCCTGTTGCCCAGGGGCCCCATGAGTTGTCAGTCCACCCCCTGACTCAGAGCAGTCTGTCTGGCACCAACAACCATGCTACGTTCAAAGTCACTTAAATCCCCTTTCTTCCCCATTCTGATGCTTGGTTTGAACTTCAGCAAGTCGTCTTCACCACGTCTAGATGCCTAAATGCATTGAGTTGCTGCCATGTGTCTTATTAGTATTTTTTTTGTTACCAAGCAATTGAACAGGTGTACCTAATAAAGTGGCTGGCAAGTGTACATACTAAAAATCTAATTCAAAAAAACGCTAAAGTGCAAATAAGTAGATGAGAGACGGCAGCTGCTGCACAAAAAGTGCTAAAACTTTAAATGTGATAAAAGAATATGGAGCAGCGCTAGCAGCCTATAACAACCAATCCTAGTGCTGGGTGCACAAAATTGGTGACATGAAAAATAATATTATAACTATAAAGTGCTTCAGTTTAATAATCAGTGAAAAATGACAGTGCCTCCACAATTTAAAGTGCTTCAATAATCAGTGAAACGATATATAATCCGATGCTTCCACAGAGATAAGGTGACCCCCCTTTGGTGACCCCACTCACTAAAAATAATCGATCCTCAGCTTCGCAGTCTGGGATCATATAAAGCAGTGATCAAAAAGATCTGGATGTAGAGTATTGTCAGAGTGGTCAGGTGTTGTTCAGAGCCAGGCAGGGTATGGTTCACAGCATAGTAAGGTGGCAGCGTGAAAGGTGGAATCCTGACTGGAAAATTCCTAGGATGTTACTAAGAGCTCTAGCTGTTACTGTTCATCTTCACCATCATAGGAGTGAGCTCCCAAATGCTGAGCTCAGATCTGCTGCATCAGGGAAGACCATGCGCATGTGAGGGGGATTAAATCAGAGAAAGAGCTCGCTCCTGTGATGGTGGAGGTAAGCAGTAACAGATAGGCATCTCTTAGCAGCTTGCAGGAAGTTTTCAAAGTCGGGCTTCATGAGGTACGTAAATGGCCTACACCTATAGTAAGGAAATAATTCAACTGTGGTCAGAGCTGCCCAGCTTGTTTTTTTTTATCTACAGATGTCTCTTATCTGCATAGGCAGTTTTCTTGTGTAGCTGAACTATGGCTTTAAGACCAATGATAAGCTGGTGTACAGAGAGACACCATTGCTCACAGTCTGGAATGTATGTGCTGGGAAGCGGTCATGAATGTGACAGTCTCCTGCACAGGGCAAATGGGTTGCTTTGACACAGGCATCCACTGGCATCCTAGCAACCAGGGATTCATCCTCAGGCTTATTCAGCTGCCAGTCAGGATATTTCCCAGCTGGCAGCTGAATGTAAACAAATGGGCATGGATGCTGGCTGACGTCATTACCCAAATGTGGCTATATTTGGACAATGACAGGAATCTCCCAGCTGGCTGCTGAATGGGAAGACAATGGGTCATTGGTTGTTGTGACACTGTCAGCTACATAGCCAACAGCGGCCTACCAACCTTTGACATAGGAGCATGCTGACAGGGAGAGATTAGTTCCCCAGTAGGTCAACCTGCCTTGTGATTGACAGTGGATGGTAGCGAGCAGATTCTATATTACTTATTACGACTAAGGGGAACCTCACACTGTCTTCTGCTTTCAATCACAAGGGGGTGGACCTGATGGGGAACTACATAATCTCAGAATCCCCATTAGGCTCTGCCCACCCAACAACAAAATTATGTAGCGCTACCCTCATGAGGGCCACTGGTAGAATCTGTACCCCACTGGTTGCCCTGCAGGTCCTCCAACACCTGACACCCTGGGTTCAGTCATTTTTACTCGTTGACACCAATAATAAGAAATGTATACACACCACAGCAGGTTTGTGGGCCTTTGCCTGCTGATCTTTGGTGGGGTAGGCCTGAGCACAGCGGGTGAAATGGTCAGTCACCACTAGGACATTAATTTTTCCACCTGTATCGGGTTCCAGGCACAGGAAGTCAATACACACCAGCTCCAGGGGCTCCTGGCTCTGCAAGTGTCCCATGGGAGCAGCCCGAACTGATAATGTCTTGCATTGAATGCATGCCAAACATAAGTGACAGTAACTCTCTACTTCCCCTCTCATATTGGTTCAGTAAAACCTATCCCTAATCAGGTGAAAAGTTCTCTCTGTACCTAAATGCCCATGATCATCATGCAAAGCTATCAAGACTGTTGCACTGTGTTTCTCAGTAATAAATAGCTGCCATTTTCCCTCCATAGCCTCAGAGGGACCTCGCTTATACAGTAATCCATCTTTCAATTGCAATCTATTCCATTCCCGATATAGAATCTTTGCTCCACTCACAGAACTCTTCATCAACAAGTTTGGATCTAGCTTGCTCAGGGCTTGAATAACCAGGTGGCAGTGCGAATCCTGATCCTGGTCCTTCCTCAGATCTCTTTTGGACAAAAGAGGAAGGCCCTTACCTTGTACTTGCATCAACGCGCAGTAGCATTTGAGTACTCCAGAAGGATGGGCTCCTATAGATTTTTCTCCAACACTTCCTTTAGCTGCCAAGCCATACCTTGACACAACGCCTGCACACCTTCTGCGGTCACATAGGACCAATCTTCTGGCTCCTCCACCCACTGGTAAGGCCTACGGGCTAGGGCATCCGTGTCTCGATTTCCTGCCTCAGGCTGAACTGGAATCCTGCAAGGACAGCCAACCACCTATGTCCTGTTGCATCCAATTTGGCAGAGGATAGGAGATAGGCCAAAGGATTATTGTCCGTCTTCACCATAAATACGGCTTCATACAAGTAATTCTTCAACTTGTCCACCACGGCCCATTTCAAAGCCAGGAACTCTAGTTTGTGGACAGAGTAGTTTCTCTCAGATGGAGTGAGACTGCGACTCACATAAGCCACTGGTCTGAGTCCACTGTCTTGTTCTTGGTAGAGGACTCCACCCAGCCTATCCCTGCTGGCATCCACATGAAGTTCATAGGGCTTGGCGGGGTCAGCATAGGCCAATACCGGAGCTTCGTTGAGACTCCTCTTAAGATGCCAGAAAGCCTCTTCACACTGGGGAGTCCATTGCTCTTGCATCAATTCTCCCTTCCAGCGAGGACCAGACTTCTTCACCTTAGGCCCATCTTCTCCTTCCCCCCGGTGGCTACCTGCAGCAGTTCATTAAGAGGCCGAGCAATCTTCGCATCGTTCGCCACAAATCTCTTGTAGTAAGAGCAGAATCCCCAAAAAGATCTCAACTCAGTTACAGTCTTTAGCCTAGGCAACATAGTGACGGCCTCCAACTTCTTCGGGTCTGTGGCTACTCCTCCAGCAGAGACGACATGGCCCAAGTATGTGATGGAAGTTCTGTAAACCTGGCACTTTTCCAAATACCGCTTCAACCCTTCTTCATGGAGCCGTGCAAAAACATTTACCTTCATGCTCTTCCAAAGTCTTCCCGAACACAATGTCCTCATCCAGGTACACTAATACTTTAATCAAATTCATGTCTCCCACTGTTCTTTCCATTAAACTCTGGAAGGTTTCTGGGGCCCCTGACAATTCTTGAGGCATCCGGTTGAACTCATAGAATCCCAAAGGGCAAATGAACGCAGTCTTCTCCCTATCCTCTGGATGCATGAGGATCTTGTAGTACCCACTCTTTAAAGGGGTTGTAAACCCTCCTGTTTTTTCACCTTAATGCATCCTATAGCCGCCGAATGCTGGACTCGGGAGCGCGCCCGCTAGGTAACCCCCTCAGCAGAGCGCTTCCCAGAGGGGGTTATCTGATCGGGAGGAGCCAAGAGAGCCAGGGGACCCCAGAAGAGGATGTTCTGTGCAAACATACTGCACAGTGGAGGTAAGCATGACATGTTTGTTATTTAAAAAAATAAAATAAAAATCGAACCTTTACAATCACTTTAAGTTGAATTCACTGAGCTATTTGGCTCCAGTAAGACACTGTAGGGCATCTTCAATGCGAGGGGTCGTGTACTAGTCAATAAAAACCAGTACGTCGATTTAAAGTCCGATAATCAATGCACATGTGCAATAATCCATTCTTCTTCTACACCACCACAATGGGAGAGGCATATGGACTTGTGGACTCTTGAATGACCCCGGACCTCTTCAACTCTGCCAACTGTTCCCAAAGGTCTTCTAGATCGCTGAGAGGTATTCTCCGGGCTCGCTCTTGAAAGGGCTTGTCTTCCTGCAAACGGATTCGATGCTGAGCACTCTTGGCACATCGCACATCGAAATCGTTCGAGAAGATCTTTTCCCACCTAGCCAGTTGCAATTTCATCCTTCGCTGCCATGCAGGAGGTAAAGCTTCAGTACAATGCTGAATCTCCTTCTGCATCCTCTGATATTCTTCTTTCCCAGCAGCCTCCTCGGGGATCACAGGGGTGGCCACACTCACTCGTCCCACCAGCATATGTGCTCCTAAGGTAATTGGATGATCTGTGACATTCCGAAGACTGATCGGCATCTTCTTTCCAGTTTGGGACAAATCCTTAGTAGGGACTAGCTCAGGGACCATCTCTATCCCAGCATCTTTGGCCTGCTCATCAGTCTCCAGCACAACGAAGGGGCCGGGTTGATCCCAGGTCAACTTAACTGTAGCCTTCAGGCAAGACACTTCTTCAGGTTGCAGCACTCTCTCCCTGGTTTCCAGCTTCCACAGATGTCCCACTCCCTCGGCAGGGGCACTCCGTTCTTTGACAACACGTCGACAAGCCTGAAGCAATTTAGGGTGAATCCCATTGGGCACAGAACCATCTTCTCCCAGTACGGACGACAACAGCCTCCTTACCAAGTCAGTGTTCGTCCCAATCAGTATGGAATTCTGTTCAGCCCCTGGTGGCCTAGGGCACACTACTGCTAGGGTAACAAACGCCTCTACTTTTCCAGTAGCTGCCGGCCCAAATGCGATCTGGATGGGGATATATCCATTATATGGGCATTCGCCAGTTCTGATTCCCCAGATCTCCATTTCCTCAAGCTTGCATAGAGAAATGTGCTTAAGGTACTTATCATAAAAGTCGTTGTAGAGTAGAGTGACCTGTGCCCCAGTACCCAACAATGCCCTAGTGTAAATACCCTCTACTTGCACAGATACCATTGGGGATGGCCCCACTAACCTCTCTGGTAAGCTTTCTGAGGTATTCCCAGTAAGGATTTTTCTGTGATCTTTCCTAGCCTTACGCTGAGAAGACCCAACAATGGCCTTGGATGGCGGTGAGACATTGACCTCCTGTGCCCATGTCCCCAATCCTGGTGATGGGTTACTTGACTATGAGGGTGATGGGATTGTCAACCCTAGGCTTTTCTTCTGGTGTTTCTTCTTAGCCTTCCTCTTCTTATCCATCTTGGAGCTCTGTTTCTTCAGCGGGGGTTCCCAGCTGGCTCCTTCACTGAGACCCCTGGAAGTTTCCCGCCTTCTGGTTCGGAAGTAACTTTTGCCCCACTCTCAAGAGTTCCAAAAGAAGTTCCGCCTTCCCTTCCTTCTGAGGACACTGCACTCTGAAATACCCTGGTTCCACACACTGGAAACACTTCCGAGTATCAGTCTTCCCTGCTTAAGCTTTGTTTGTGCTTCCATGACACACATCAAGGCCTGTTATATCTGGTCTTGAGCTTGAGCCACCTACGTGAGCAACTTAACAGGGGCAGCTTTAAGTACAGACTGCATCACAGGAGCCTTAAAGCACTACCCCCACTTTAAATCCTCGTCACTATCCACTTCCTGCCCACCAGTATCCACTTGAGCTGGCTGATTAGGTCTGGCCCCTTGTAGAATTCTCTCGAGCCTGACTTTATCAGCTTCCCGAGGGTCAATCTCTTTTTTTAAGATGATCTGATTCGATCTACTCTGACGACGTAGTTAGATAGCCTTTCTCTTTGACACTGATGCGTATGTTCGAACTTGAACATCAAGTCAGGTAGCTTTTCCACTCTTCCATAGACTGCACTTAAAGTCTCAATGTAATCCATAGCCACACAATCTGGTTTTCCCCTTTTTAAACTCCGGAAAACGTCAGCTGCAGGACTTTTGAGGCTCTCACTGATCCGCTGCCTCTTTACCTACTCTGGCACATTCCATTCTTCAACTGCCTGCATAGCTTGATCCATCCAACTTTTAAAATCCTCCTCTCCCCTAGGTGTGGGTATACGGCTCGAGAAAAACTGCAGTTTCTGATACCCCAGATGAGAAGAGATGGTGTTGCTTTTAATCGGGCTCTCAACCAATCGGCTCATATCCGTATAGAAAGACGCTGGGGGAATCCCTGTAGTCGGGCCGTCTGCCACCTCCCAGGCTTGAGTCGCCGATCCTAGTTGGGAGAGATTTTCATCAGAATCACCTGTTGGCAGTAATTGTATCACCTGTGCCTCTAATCCTTTCGCCAAGCTCACAGCACTCTTCTGAAACTCAGCTGGAACACTCTCCCGCTATTCTAGGAAAGTATAGGTGTCATAATTCTCATACTCAGGTTTCATGTCTAAGAGATAAGACCCTTGCTCTGGAACAGCCTTCCTCATCAACTGTCCTCCTTTTCAGTCCACCCAACTTCAGGCACTCTCAATACTATGGTCAGCTCCAATTGGCTCCCATGTTCTTGTCCCCAATCAGAGGCGATGACCAAGTCCATTCTCTCTTCTGCCCTGGACACGTCACCTGACTTGCACGAGCACCGCAGATGGGTTATCCTGGATGAGCCCCCAAATTTAGCACTACCCTCGTGAAGACTGCTGGTACAATCTGTACCCCACTGGTTGCCCCGGCTCTGCAAGTCCTCCGACACCTGACACCCTGGGTTCACTAATTTTTACCCATTGACACCAATAATGCCCCGTACACACGGTCGGATTTTCCGATGGAAAATGTCCGATCGGAGCGTGTTGTCGGAAATTCCGACCGTGTGTGGGCTCCATCGGACATTTTCCATTGGATTTTCCGACACACAAAGTTGGAGAGCAGGAGATAAAATTTTCCGACGACAAAATCCGTTGTCGGAAATTCCGATCGTGTGTACACAAATCCGACGGACAAAGTGCCACGCATGCTCAGAATAAATAAAGAGATGAAAGCTATTGGCCACTGCCCCGTTTATAGTCCCGACGTACGTGTTTTACGTCACCGCGTTCAGAACGATCAGATTTTCTGACAACTTTGTGTGACCGTGTGTTTGCAAGACAAGTTTGAGCCAACATCCGTTGGAAAAAAATCCTAGGATTTTGTTGTCGGAATGTCTGAACAAAGTCCGACCGTGTGTACGCCCTATAACAAGAAACCCTACACATTATAGGTGAAGCAGGTTAAGTTTGTTTACTGTGGCAAGAGTGACACATAGAAGTGCATAACATAAAACTGTATGTCATAAAGATATATTATCTGAAGACAACAAAGCACTAGTATTAAATGTGATTGTGTAATCTATGGATTTCTGTTAGCAAGATAGAATGCAAAGAAACACAGTGCAATCCAACCCTATTTAGTCACTGAAGCCTATGTGAACAGGCAGCAGAAAGGTAGGGGACCGGCACTTTGTGGACTATGTCAGACCACTCCTTTTTGTCTCCTCAGCCAAGAGGCACTTAACATCAAAACAACTGACAAAACACTCAAGAAACTGTTGTGTTTAAATTGGCTGGCTCCTTTAAGCAGAGTTCCAGTTAAATGAGAGCAAACCTCTTATGTTAAATAACACTAGTCACGTGTGAAGATGAGGAAAGGACAAAAAGGGGTTAATGATAACTCTGCAGAATCCAGCAGATCTTCAGCTAGCACTTTAAGATTGGTGGATGGAATAATCCTGGGTGGTAGAGCAGAGAAAATTTAGCTAGTATGTGGTTAACCAATAGAAGATGCAGACTTTTCCTGTATAGCCTAATGACAAGTGGTCGCCATATATGTTGGTTCAATGGTATTGTATCCAATAGGACTACAGATGCCAGGGATTTGAGTGAAAGCACAGGTATCCGCATACAGTGTCTATGGGATTAAATACATTTGCATCCAGTAGCACTACACGTATCAGAACTGTGGAAAAAGACAATGGTGTCTGTATGCAGTGTCTATAGGACTAAATGGGCAGCTCACCGACACTGTAACTGAAGTTGCTAGTAGCGATGCAGATGGTGATGGTTCGTTCAGGATCTCCCTCTGGGTCCTGGCTCAGGGAATGGCGTCCAACCACCGCCACACCACACCGTGGCCCACCCGGATCTGGAGTGCAGGTAGTGTGGAAGGAGCAGGAACAGCCTCCAGACTGCTGCAGATAGAAAGCGATGCTGTCTGTGGATGTCCCCATGAATGCCACCAGATAACTCTCAGCCGCAATTTACACAGGCACAGAGTGCTGCTGACAGATCCAGGCTGGGGTCCTAAGAGAGTGATCCAGGCCTAGACCAGCCCCTTTGATATCCTTTCCCAGCAATCTGTTCTTCTTTCACAGACATCTGGTAGTTGTAGTTCAGGTCAGTCCTGCTAGAATTGAAGCCCCAGCACTCTGAACTACACATCCCACGATGCCTTGCTTCGCTCTATCTTTAGGAAATGAAAACACGAAGACCAAGCCAACACTAGAGGGAGATAGCTCCACAGCAACAGCACTGCACACTGTCCCTTAATTGCAGACAATTGGCTACAATTATCTTTGGTCTGGAAATACGATGGAATTCCAAAAAAGGGAGTCTATGACACTCTTTAAGGGGTAATCTATACTGCTGGGGGTCTTCACTAAGGGGGGTGTCTATATTGATGGGGGGTCTGCACTAAGGGGGTATTCTATACTGATGGGGGGTCTGCACTAAGGGGGGATGCTATACTGATGGGGGGTCTGCACTAAGGAGGGATTCTATACTGATGGGGGGTCTGCACTAAGGGAGGATTCTATACTGATGGGGGGACTGCACTAAGGGGGGATTCTATACTGATGGGGGGACTGCACTAAGGGGGGATTCTATACTGATGGTGGTCTGCACTAAAGGGGGTGCCTATACTGATGGGGGGTCTGCACTAAGGGGGATGTCTAAACTGTGGGGGTCTGCACTAAGGGGGGGGGGGTTCTATACTGATGGGGGGGTCTGCACTAAGAGGGGGATTCTACCCTGATGGGGGGGTCTGCACTGAGGGTGGAGGTCTGTTCTTAGTGAGGGTAATCTATACTGAGGGAGGGGGATCTATACTGCGGGAGGGGGGGTCTGTTAGCCGAGGGGGGTCTGTACTGAGGGGGGTCTGTACTGAGGGGGGACTATAGTTGGTGGAGGGCAGGGGGGGCGGTGACACCAATTTTTTCAGCACCGGGTGACACCAACCCTAATGACGGCACCTTCTGATTCTGTGACACTAATGGAAATATGTAAGTCTGTCCAACGGGGACAGCAACAAAGGTCACAACAGCTGTTCTAACACCCACTCTAACAATAAAGGTGCTGTCTTGCTGGTTTTATACCCATCAGAGAGATTCGCCTTACTTCTGGTCCTGGAGACACAACAGGAGGTAAGGGTAAACATCTGCAAATGGGGAAAAGATAGCAATAAATACCTGTCAGGGGATTTAAAGTATATGTAAAGTTAAAACTAAATTTTTGGGGATAAAGTAGGGAATGGATAAAGCCCCCATCGTGAGCCATTGTGGAGATTTTCCATATCTCCCTGTCCTATAGAAATAACCAAGGATGAGCTCTGGCGTGTTCACACACCCCACGTACAGAGCCCACCAGGAAGTCGGCACTGCGCTGCGCTAATCACAAGCAGTGAGACATGGTCTCGATGCGCGGCTGCAGAGATCGGGAAATGTCTCACTGCCTGTGATTAGCGCAGCGCAGTGCCGACTTATTGGCGGGCTCTGCACGTGGGATGTGTGAACATACCGAGCTCATCCTTAGAAATAACAGGGAGTGAGAGAATACCTCTGCAGTCAGGGAAGCAGTTGTCACTGGAAGGATTGTTCCCATAGGAATATGCTCCCTCTGCTCATGTTTAGGCATTGGTTTCTGGTTAGCTGCTAACACGGGTTCGTGCCAAATCCCCAGGATTTTCAAAATCCACAAGTCACAAAATTTTGACTTCACTACCAGAAATAAGGAACAACTTATAATGCAGGGCAAAGCTTTGCCCATGGTCATGAGCCAGAAGAGCCAATAATTTGAAAGAATGGAAAGCCCAGACCCTTTTCTATAAAAGTAAAAACTGACAGCAGCTACAGTATATCGTCAGTGTGTTGGCTCCTGTCACACTTGTGGCACTGTCTACTCTTTCTTTAACCACTTGCCGACCAGCCACCGCAGTTTTACTGCGGCAGAATGGCTCGGCTGGGCGAAGCGACGTTACCTTACGGCGCACCGCCTTTTGGCCACTAGGGGCACCCGTGATCGCTCGTTACAGAGCGAGAACCGTGATCTGTGTGTGTAAACTCTCTCAGGGGACAGGAGACTGATCGTGTGCTCATACTATGTATGAACACCGATCTCTCTCTTCTCCTAGTCACTCCCATCCACCCTACAGTTAGACCCCTTTCAAACCACGGCGCTTCAAAAACGCCCTAAAACGCCTCATCGTTATTACCGCGTTTTAGGGGCGCTAGCAGTAAAATTAACACACCGCTGCAGGCGTTTTAACAGCGTTTTTCAAGCGTTATTGACGCGTGTGTTATTGATGCTATTTTTCTGCTTGCATGTTTATCCTTTGTGATATCATGTAAAACAAGCACTGTCTTGTAAAGTAACAAGCAGTGTCTTGTTTTTCTTCAAATCTTCATTTTTCTGGGATTAATTCTTTTTTTGGCACTTTAATTTTGTTTTTTTTTGGCACTTTGATGGTCTGTTTAATCATTCTGACCTTCCCACAATTTCAGTTCTGTTGTTGTAGATGCTCTCTTTCCTGCTTGCATGTTTACCTTTTTGTGAGATCATGTGAATTTTCTACAGCTCAGGATGGATTATAGGTGCTATTCAGGCGTTTTTACAGCGTTTTCAATTCATTTCAATGGAGAGGGGCATTTTTGAAGTGCTTTTTTCAGCGCCCAAAAGCTGCTCCAAAGATGCTGCTTGCAGGACTTTTCTCAACGCCCCCCCCAGCGCAACGCCTCTGTGTGAAAAGGTCCATTGAGATGCATGGGGAGCATTTTATGAGCGTTTTAACCACTTCAGCCCCGGAAGGATTTACCCCCTTCCTGACCAGAGCACTTTTTACAATTTGGCACTGCATCGCTTTAACTGCTAATTGCGCGGTCATGCAATGCTGTACCCAAACGAAATTTGTGTCCTTTTCTTCCCACAAATAGAGCTTTCTTTTGATGGTATTTGATCACCTCTGTGGTTTTTATTTTTTGCGCTTTAAACGGATAAAGACCGTAAATTTTGAAAAAAAACGATATTTTCTACTTTTTGTTATAAAAAAAATACAATAAACTCAATTTTAGTCATACATTTAGTCCAAAATGTATTCAGCCACATGTCTTTGGTAAAAAAAATGTCAATAAGCTTATATTAATTGGTTTGCGCAAAAGTTATAGCGTCTACAAAGTAGGGTACATTTTCTGGAATTTACACAGCTTTTAGTTTATGACTGCCTATGTCATTTCTTGAGGTGCTAAAATGGCAGGGCAGTACAAACCCCCTCAAATGACCCCATTTTGGAAAGTAGACACCCCAAGGAAATTGCTGAGAGGCATGTTGAGCCCATTGAATATTCATTTTTTTGTCCCAAGTGATTGAATAATGACAAAAAAAAAAAAAAATGTACAAAAAGTTGTCACTAAATGATATATTGCTCACACAGGCCATGGGCGTATGTGGAATTGCACCCCAAAATACATTTAGCTGCTTCTCCTGAGTATGGGGATACCTCATGTGAGGGACTTTTTGGGAGCCTAGCCGTGTACGGGGCCCCGAAAACCAAGCACCACCTTCAGGATTTCTAAGGGCGTAAATTTTTGATTTCACTCCTCACTACGGTACCTATCACAGTTTTGAAGGCCATAAAATGCCAGGACAGTTCAACCCCCCCCCCCCAAATGACCCCATTTTGGAAAGTAGACACCCCAAGCTATTTGCTGAGAGGCAATGTTGAGTCCATGGAATATTTTATATTTTGCCACAAGTTGCGGGAAAATTACAAACTTTTTTTTTTTTTTTTTTTTGCACAAAGTTGTCACTAAATGATATATTGCTCACACAGGCCATGGGCATATGTGGAATTACACCCCAAAATACATTCTGCTGCTTCTCCTGAGTACGTGGATACCACATGTGTGGGACTCATGTTTGAGCAATATATCATTTAGTGACAACTTTGTGCAAAAAAAAAAAAAAAAATTGTCTTTTTCCCACAACTTGTGTCACAATATAAAATATTCCATGGACTCGACATGCCTCTCAGCAAATAGCTTGGGGTGTCTACTTTCCAAAATGGGGTCATTTGAGGGGGTTTTGAACTGTCCTGGCATTTTATGCACAACATTTAGAAGCTTATGTCACACATCACCCACTCTTCTAACCACTTGAATACAAAGCCCTTTCTGACACTATTTGTTTACATGAAAAAATCATTTTTTTTTGCAAGAAAATTACTTTGAACCCCCAAACATATATTTTTTTAAAGCAAAGGCCCTACAGATTAAAATGGTGGGTGTTTCATTTTTTTTTTTCACACAGTATTTGCGCAGCGATTTTTCAAACTAATTTTTTGGGAAAAAACACACTTTTTAATTTTAATGCACTAAAACACTATATTGCCCAAATGTTTGATGAAATAAAAAAGATGGTCTTAGGCTGAGTACATGGATGCCAAACATGACATAATTTAAAATTGCGCACAAACGTGCAGTGGCGACAAACTACATACATTTTTAAAAGCCTTTAAAAGCCTTTACAGGTTACCACTTTAGATTTACAGAGGAGGTCTACTTCTAAAATTACTGCCCTCGATCTGACCTTTGCGGTGATACCTCACATGCATGGTGCAATTGCTGTTTACATTTGACGCCAGACCAACGCTTATTTGACGCCAGACCAACGCTTGCGTTCGCCCTTGCGCGAGAGCAGGGGTGCTTTTTTTTTTTTTTTTTTACTTTATTATTTTATTTGCTTTTTTATCTTATTTTTAAACTGGTCCTTTCATTTTTATATTTTTTTTTATCATTTTTATTGTTATGCCAGGGAATGTAAATATCCCCTATGATAGCAATAGGTAGTGACAGGTACTCTTTTTTGAAAAAAAATGGGGTCTATTAGATCCTAGATCTCTCCTCTGCCCTCAAAGCATCTGACCACACCAAGATCGGTGTGATAAAATGCTTTCCCAATTTCCCAATGGCGCTGTTTACATCCGGTGAAAGCTAAGTCATGAAATGCTCGTAGCTTCCGGTTTCTTAGGTCATAGAGATGATTGGAGCCATTCTGGTCTCTGATCAGCTCTATGGTCAGCTGGCGGAATCACCGGCTGCATTCTCAGGTTCCCTGTTGGGACAGGAGAGCCAGAGAAAAACATGGAAGACGGTGGGAGGGGGGGACATTCCCTCCCACTGCTTGTAAAAGCAGTCTAGAGGCTAATTAGCCGCTAGGATTGCTTTTACATGAAAGCCGACCGCTGGCTGAAAAGAATGATGATACCTAAATCTGCAGGCATCATTCTGGTATAACCACTCAAAGTCCAGCAACATACCAGTATGTTGCTGGTCCTTGTTGGGCATATATTGTAATCTTTTTTTTTCAT
Organism: Aquarana catesbeiana; assembly: GCF_042186555.1. NCBI lineage: Eukaryota > Metazoa > Chordata > Amphibia > Anura > Ranidae > Aquarana > Aquarana catesbeiana. The sequence goes on from NC_133327.1 coordinate 61,860,164, forward strand.
GCAGCCTGTGGGCTGAACGAAAAAAAGAGATTGATCGGTGGGTATGTCCACCATTAGAATACCTCCCTTCATCCACTCACTTCTAATGATGGGCATACATGCACCATTTATATATGCTGAAGCATGGGGGCATCCACCCCAAAAGTTAGGAGCAAATTGCTCCTCCGCCCCTGCTGCCCCCATGCTTCGGCATATATCTCCTCCGCTGGAGTCACGGCTTTATATATTGTGGGAGCAAATGCTGTTGCTGTCAAGATAAATAAATCCGCGCTGCAGCTGAATGGTGTACCTGAAAACAAAAAAATGGTTAACAATAAAAAACAGTAAAGTATAAAAAATTGCATACCTGAAAAGCAAACATGATAAAACATAATAACAATAAAACATTGCAGAATAGAATACAGTAAAAAAAAGCAAAACGATAGAGAGAGACTAGAGAGAGAGAGAGAGAGAGAGAGAACAATAAAACGACAACTATTTTTGTATTTTTTATTTTATATATTTTTTTGTGTTTTTTTTTTTTTTTTTTTTTTTTACACTTTTTTTTGTAACTGTAACTTTTATAACACTAACCGGTTCCAGGTTCGGATCTCTCAAAATGCGATGGCATCTTGGGAGACCCTGTGAAAGTGTGTCCTAGTCTGTGCAATGCTGTACCCTACGCTAATACTCAACTAGTGTATGGTAGCATTCAAAACATTCACCAATGCAAAGACCAGGATTGTCAGGACAGGAGGGACAATAATAGCGGGTGTCACGACTATATCCGCGCTTGCTGCAGACACGACATCTTTTTTGGGGGGGTTCATTGGGTAGGGGTACTCAGGAGGACATAAAGAAAATGCCTCTCATGCAGCTGACTGCATTTGGTTGGGGATGTGAATAGGGGAAGTACGGGTGCTGCAGAAGTGGTGGGTTCCCAATTAGGACTGGCGAATGCAGCAGGAAGGGCATTATGGGCACGACGGGCCTGTGTTTGTCTTCTTCTTCTTGGTGGCAGCAGGACACTACTTGTGCTTGGCGACGGGGGGGACTTGGTGGCAGCAGGACACTACTTGGCGACGGGGGGGTGATCACGGGGTTAAAACTATTAGGGGGAGGCTAGGGGGGGTATCCTAGACCTAAAGGGGGCTAACATTAACTGCCCTACCACTTCTAACTGTCACAAACTGACACCAATGCAGTAATCAGAAAAAAAAAAAAAACTGCTTGGTGTCACTGTGAAGGGGGGGAGGGGGGTGATTAGGGGGTGATTGGGGGGTGAAATGTGTGCCTGGTGTGTTTTGCTGTGTGTGTTGTGTTGGTGCACTTACTCAGATGTCTTCTCTCCTCTGCGCCGGAACGGAAAATACCGAGCCAGGGAGCGATGACATCACTTCCTCTGCTGCTGTTTACTATACAGCAGCAGAGGAAGATTCTCATTCGTTGGGAGTGATCGCGAGGGGGTGGCCACGAATGAGTGGTCTCCCCCTCAGCCTGGATCGCTCCCCTAACGAAGCCGACCACCTCGGGCACTAAGTACGTGATTTTGCCTGCCCATGTCATTCTGCCGCAGTATATCTGCGTTAGGCAGTCGGCAAGTGGTTAATAGCGTTATTTTTAGCGCTAAAACGCTGCAATAACACCTTGGTGTGAAAGGGGTCTTAGAACACAGAGAGAACGCAGTTAACCCCTAGATCGCTCCCTAGTGTTAACCCCTTCCCTGCCAGTGACATTTATACAGTAATCAGTGCATATTTATAGCACTAACTGCTGTTTAAATGCCAATGGTCCCAAAAATGTGTCAAAAGTGTCTGATGTGTCCACCATAATGTTGCAGTCCTGATAAAACTCGCAGATCACCGCCATTACCAGTAAAAAAATAATAATAATAAAATGCCATAAATCTATTCCCTATTTTGTAGACGCTATAACTTTTGTGCAAACCAATGAATATACGCTTATTAGCATTTTTTTTTTTAACCAAAAATATGTAGAAGAATATATATCGGCCTAAACTGAGGAAAAAATTTTTGGAAAAAAAGGTGGGATATTTATTATAGTAAAAGTAAAAAAATATTGTGTTTTTTTTTTTTTTTTCAAAATTGTCGCTCTTCTTTTGTTTATAGCGCAAAAAATAAAAAAAGCAGAGGTGATCAAATACACCCAAAAGAAAGCTCTATTTTTGGGGAAAAAAGGACGTCAATTTTGTTTTTCTTACAAAGTCGCATGACCGCGCAATTGTCAGTTAAAATGACAATCTCAAAAAATGCTCTGGTCAGGAAGGGGGTAAAACCTTCTGGGGCTGAAGTGGTTAAGGTTTAAAATGATACTGGGGTTTATTAAAGATGTGGAGGCTGTCCAATTTGCAAAGTGTATGGCTTAATAATAAAGTGAAGCTGTATCCACTTAGAACACCTAGTCTTAAAGAGGGGGAGGGAAATTATTTTTGTTGGGCAGTATGATTGAAGGGAACTTAGCTATACTTATTCACTAAGTATGGACAGTCTCTCTTGCTTTAGTAAACCAACCCCAATGAGCACATTGTATGTATTTGATCAGCTAAAACAATATAAAATATACTACTTTATGTATCAAACATAAATTGTCATTTTAACTCACCGGACCAGGCTGTTGATGCACTACTTGTAAATAATGTATTGCTACTGTTTACGATATTAGTGAGGGTGTCTTTTGCCCAGGCTATAGAACTGAGTGGACTGTTGGTATTACAAATTATTGTCAGAATTTTGCCAGCTGATATATCATATGATGACGATGATGGTGTGAAACTGATGTCGGCTGTGGGAAACAGAAATAAATGTGTTACATTAAACCCAAGAACAAAAATGTAACATATTGCATCTTGACAGTCCTTGGATGTAGTGGCTACATTAGTTTAATTATAAAAAAAAAACTGTATTGCAGCTGTCATTAATTGCCCCGTTTCAATTCTGGAGGTCTATTGCATTCCTGGGGGGTAGATTGCCTAATTTCTGCCAATTACATTTGATCACATTTATGTTTCCTGGTCAACCAAAAGTGGCTGAAATTGATTTATAATTACCACATATATGGCCTGTTTAAATGTAATTCTGCCAAAGGCCCTGCAATGCACTGCGCCCTGCACAGTGCATTCTGAGCCCTGATTGGGCAAAGCTTTGCCCAATCAGGGCGCAGTAAATAGCTGGTTGTTAAGGAGCGGGCCGGGAAGCCAGCCATGGCGTCCTTAACAACCGATGAATCATCTGCTATCAATCTGCTTCTCCACTGACAGCTGAATAGAAAAAAAACAAACATTGCCAGCAATTGAAAAAAAAAAACGAAGCCCCCCAGCCCATACCAGGTCCTTTGCTTCTGATGTGGATTTTAATTGTAACCCCACGCCAAATTAAAAAAAAAAAAACGCATGTGACCTCCATCCATACCAGATCCTTATCCAAGCATGCAGCCGGACAGGCCAAGAAAGGGGGAAGGGGGCGAGCAAGTGACCCCCCTCCCTCCTGAACTATACCAGGCCCTTTGGTTCTGATGTGGATTTTAAGGTGAACCCCACGCCAAAATGGAAAAAAAATACACATGTGGCCCCATCCATACCAGACCCTTATCCAAGCATGTAGCCTGACAGGCCAGGAAAGGGGGTGAGCCCCCCTTCCTCCTGAACCATACAAGGTCACATGCCCTCAACACTGGGGGGTGCTCCCCCAGCCCCAAAGCACCTTGTCCCCATGTTTAAGAAGAGGGCCCCCGGATCCTGCCCCCCCCCAAGTGAATGAGTATGGGGTATATAGTACCCCTACCTATTTACTAAAAAGGTAAAAAAGTAATATAAAAAACAGACAGTATTTGACAATTCTTTTATTAAAAAAAAAAAACAGTGTCCCCTAACGTAGATCCATTATCAATCATGACGCCGATGCAACCACCGGACCCGAAAAACTGCTCCGTCGTCAACTAAGGCACACGGAGGAATACCTGGCTTGCCGTCTGACAGTTCTTATATAGGTGAGGGGCAGAGCCACCTGGCAACGTCACCTGGTGGCACCCCCCCCTCATGACAACACAGAGGGTCGGTGACATCTCAAGGGGGTGGTGCCACCAGGTGATGTCGCCAGTTGGCCCCGCCCTTACCTACATAAGAACTAGCAAACGGCAAACCAGGCAGTCAGTGGTTTGCCTTAGTTGACGGGAGAGCGTTTTTTTTTTCTCTTTTTCAGGTCTGGCAGTGTGGCTGGCATCGTGATCGATGATGGATTTACATCGGGAGAAACAGTTTTTTTAATTTTTTAATAAAGGAGTTGTCAAAAACTGTCTGTGTTTTTATTACTTTTTGCCACTTTTTTGGTGAATGGGTAGGGATACTATGTACCCCATACTCCTTCACATAGGGGGGGGAAGGGATCTTCCAGATTTAAATAAGCCCTCTGCCTGCAGACTTCCACAACCACAGCCCAGAGTTGTGGGAATAAGGCCCTTGTCCCCATCAACACCCCAAAGAACCCACCCACCCCCCATGTTGAGGGTATGTGCCTGGTATGGTGGGGGGGGGGTGGCTTGTTCAGATAAGGGTCTGGTATGGATTTTGGGGGGACCCCACACCTTTGTTTTAATTTTGACATCGAACATAAGACATGTACTGTACCACCCCAAAAGCTTGACCTGAAAATTTTAATGCTAGTGCAAAAAAATAAGTATCATGAACAGTACTCAACTGTTTTTGTTAAAAGTGCACTAATATAGCTACAATCACCTCAAGGGGATGGAGGTGAATATGGCTACCGGGGATGGAGGTAGATTAGTCTGCAGGGGATAGAGGATGATTGGACTGAAGGGGGTGGGGATTGATTTGATTTCAGGTGATGGAAGTAAATTTGGAAGCAGGGGATGGAGGTGAATTTGGCTGCAGTAGATAAAGGTAGACTTGGCAACAGGGGATGGAGGTCCATTTGTCTGCAGGGAATGGAGGCCAATTTGTCTGCAGGGAATGGAGGCCAATTTGTCTGCAGGGAATGGAGGCCAATTTGTCTGCAGGGAATGGAGGCCAATTTGTCTGCAGGGAATGGAGGCCAATTTGTCTGCAGGGAATGGATATATATTTGGCTGCAGGAGATGGAAGTAGATTTGACTGCAAGGGGATGCGGATTAATTTGTTTTCAGGGCATAGAAGTAAACTTGGATGCAGTGGATGGAGCCCGATTTGGTTTTTAGGGGATGGAGGTCAATCTGGCTGCAGGGAGTGGAAGCAATTTTGGCTGCAGGGAGTGGAAGCAATTTTGGCTGCAGGGAGTGGAAGCTATTTTGGCTGCAGGGAATGGAGGCTTATTTGGCTAAATGGAATGGATGAGGATTTGGCTGCAGGAGATGGAAGTAGATTTGACTGCAAGGGGATGGGGATTAATTTGGTTTCAGGGGATATAAGTAGATTTGGGTGCAGTGGATAGAGGCTGATTTGGTTTAAAGGGGGTGGAGGTGAACTAGGCTGCAGTATATGGTGGTAGACTTGGCTACAGAGGATGGAGGTAGATCTGACTACAGGGTATACATGCTGGATAAGTTATGGGAGCACATAACTAGAGATGAGTGGAGTTATTTTGCACACTGCTTTGGTGATAATTTTGTTTGTACTTTTTAAAGGAGAACTACAGCCAAAGCTCATTTGGATGTACTTATATGGATCACAGAAGTGCAGTTCATTTTGCACTCCTGTGACCTGTTTTCTGCAGACAGCGGGCTGAAGTCCGCTGCCTGCGTACGTCACATAGCTGGCCCAGGCTCGGGCAAGATCGCGACATTGGGGTCGAGATATGCCCACATGCCTTGACCGGCATACGGCTCAGCCTCCCAGCAAGCTGCTGAGAGCCTAAGTCGACTTCTCCCACCCCTTTCCACAGCCCAGCACTCCAGTGAGGGAGGAGGGGGCAGAGCAGAGAGAGGTGACTGACAGTCAGCAGCTATCTGCTCGGGGAGTTGTGGGAACTGAGCAATCTGTGGTGTTAGATCGCTCGGTTTTCAACATTAGAGCCGACGGGGGACAGATGCAGCATTGGACCGATGCTGCATCCACCTAGGTAAGTATAAAACTGCAAAAACCCCAAACTCATACTTCTCTTTTAACAAAGCTGACATAGCAAACACATGGGTTTGTTTATCAACAAATGTTAGAAATGGTGTTTCTCTGTTCCTCAATATCTAACCTCAAGTTTCCAATAGAGCTGCACGATTAATCGTTAAAGAACCAAAACTATAGCGATTCTACCCCACTCCCGATCTTAAAAAAGCATTTCCCCGATTCTATGTAACAAGTGCAGAGAGTTCTCTGCTCACTTCTGACAGAGAGGTGATAAGGGCGCTCTGGTGGAGGTGGGTAGCTGGTCAGAGGGATGATAGTGATGAGATGGCACTTCTGGCAGCACTTTGGTTAGAGGAGAAGCAACTCTGAAGATGTAAAAAAGGAAAAGAAAGGCGCCTCTAAGTGCAGTATGTAAAATTTAGCCTGTATTCACTGCGGGACACACAAGGCTGATGGTGTCAGTGTAGAGAAGGGGGTGGTAACGTGTTTCGGAGCATGTGCGGCTCCTTCGTCAGACCTACGCCCACACTCCTCAAGCTGGCTTATAAATGGTGAGGGGGAGGAGCAAGGGGAGGAGTGTGGGCAGATACTAAATACACAATGATAAGGGAAGTGACAGATGTATTATGAGGACGGCCAAGACGACCATGCACTCGCAAAATGGATTATTAACGTCAGTGCTATATATAATGAAGTCCTGAAGGAATTTGACACAGGGGTACAGGGCACAGATGGCAGTGGTTAAATTAACAATAATAAATAAATAAATATACAAACATAAAGTTGACATTGAATTAATATACAGGTGTGTTACATGGTCGGCCGGGTGTCTATATGAATGTGTTATAAAGGCGGCCGGGCGTTTGTACACATGCAAATAGGGTCGTAAGTCTAATGTTGAGTTGACAATGAATAAATCTACAGCCGTGTTACAAGGGCGGCCAGGCGTATATACACATGTGTTACCGGGGCAGCCAGGCATCTATGTGCACGTGTTACAAAGGCAGCCGGGCGTTTGTACACATGCAAATAAGGTCGTAAGTCTAATGTTGAATTAACAATGAATAAATAATAAATAAATAAATAAATATGTAGCTGTGTTACAAGGGCAGCCGGGGAGCTATACACCTGTGTTACAGGGGCGGCCAGGCATCTGTACACATGCAAATAAAGTAATAAATCTGTTGTAAGGGGATAAAAAAAAAGGAATAAGCGATTACTAATTATGTCTGTAACAATGATAAAACAGTGATGAATATTACTTTACTATGAATAAGTGTATAGGTGTGTTACAAGGGCGGCCGGGCGTCTATACACTAAAGACAGATAGAGGAAAATAGTGGATGCTTATACAAGTTGTACGAATTGTGCAGATTATGCCTGTAGCAATAATCTCACAGTGAGAGGTATTACTCAACTGTGTACTAGAATATAGAAGTGTTACAGGGGCGGCTGGGCGTCTATAAACTACAGAAGGATAATAGGAGGTAGTGGATACTTATATAAATAGTGCAGATTATGCCTGTAGCAATACTCTGACGATAATAGATAATAATAGATAATAATAGACTGTAAATAAGTATGCGAGTGTGTTACAGGGGCGGCCGGGCATTTACACACCCGCAAATAAGGTCACAAATCTACTATAAGGAATTAACTTATAGGAATAGGTAATAAGATGTAATGGATGCTCTACAAATAGTATTTGATTGTGACAGATGGCAGATATGTACATGTATAACAGGCAAACACCATGACATATGGATATGATAATAAGGAGGGATGAATGATAAATGAACCATAATATTACAGTCTGTATGTTAAATGTGGTATCATCTAGAGTAAGGTGCTAATTTCCAATTCTTCATTAATACCTCCAGGCAAAAGTACGTCAAGAGCGTATATCCAATAAGTCTCCCGTTGGCAGAGACGTTTAAATCTCTCTGCCGCAGGGAGAGTGGCTGGTATGGATTCGATGATCCATACTTTTAGGCCTACGGTAGATTTAGGGTGATGTTGGGTGAAATGTCGTGGGACGCTATGATGGTCTTTACCGGCCTCGATGAATTGGCGGTGCTCTCCAAAACGCTGGCGTAGGGGGCGTATAGTTCGACCTACATAGTGGAGGCCGAAGGGGCAGGTCAGGCAGTATACTACATGGTCTGTAGAACAGGTGTAGAATTCTGAAATTTTGTATGTTTTATTTTTAATCGTGAATGTTTTTTGACCATGTTGTACAAAACTGCATGTAAGGCAAAGGGGTTTGCGGCATTGATACATCCCAATCATAAAAAAGAGTTGGAGTAAAGATGACGTATTTGTTTTCTTTTTGAGTTTGCTTGGGGCAATCTTTCCCTTAATGTTAGGTGCTTTCCTATATGAAAATTTAGGTTTATTTGATATACTGTCTTTGAGATGGGGATCCTGCAGTAGTATTGGCCAATGTTTATGAACTATGTGTTCCATATTTTTGTATTTGTTATGAAATTGAGTCGTGAACCGAATGTCCTTTGATGAATTAATTTTATGGGTATGAGTATCAGGATTGACGTATGTGGTGTAGGCTTGTTCGATGAGTGAAGGAGGGTAGCCTTTTTCAAGAAATTTTTGTTTGAGATTTATGCTTTGTGTCCGATAGTCTGACTGCATGGTGCAATTATGTCTGAGATGGCAGAATTGACTTTTTGGAATGTTTTTTAAACCAACGAGGATGATGGCAACTATTGAAGTGCAGATAGGAATTCCCAGAAGTGGGTTTGCAATAATTTTTTGCATGGATGCGACCAGTATCATGAAATAGATCAAGGTCTAAGAATGCTAGATGTGTTTTATCGTGAACAGATGTAAAGGATAGGCCCATGTTGTTATTATTACAATGGGAAACAAAAGATTCAATATCATCGGTATTACCGTCCCAGATAATAATGATGTCATCAATATAACGACCGTAAAATATAATTTTGGCTATGAAAGGGTTATTTGCCCATATGTATCGCGTTTCCCAAAGACCCATAGTTAAGTTGGCATATGAAGGTGCAAAATTGGTGCCCATGGCAGTGCCATGGGTTTGAAGGTAGTAATGGTCTTCAAATATGAAATAATTGTGAGTCAGGCAGAAGAATGTGGCATCTAGAATGAATTTAACTTGGTTTGGATGAATAGATGGGTCTTCTGACAGAAAGTATTGTATGGCCTGCATGCCGACATTATGGGGGATGGATGTGTATAATGATTGGACATCCAGTGAGAGCCAGATGTAGTTGGGCTCCCATTGGTATGGACCTAATAATTCAAGCAGGTGTATTCTATCTTTGATATGGGATTGTAAATTGGAAACAAAAGGTTGTAGAAAAAGGTCTACATACTGGGAAAAACCACTAGTAATACTGTTCATAGAGGCAACTATGGTTCTGCCAGGGGGGTTGGTAGTGCTTTTATGTACTTTTGGTAAATGATAGAAATACGGAGTTTGATGATATTTTTTAACCAAGAATGAAGCTTCGTTTTTGGTAATTACATTATCTTTGGTGGCTTGGTTAACTAAAATTGTAGCATCAATAGTGAAACTAGGTAGGGGGTCCTCTTGCAATTTTGTATAGGTTTGTGAGTCTCCGAGTAGTCTAATGGCCTCTTTGATGTAGTCTACCCGGTTTTGCAACACAATGCTACCGCCCTTATCTGCTGATTTAATGATAACATTCTCATTGGTTTTCAATAAATTGAGGGCTAATCTTTCTGGGTATGTTAAATTGTGATTTTTATAGGGGTTGTGTTGTTGGCACATCATCAATAATTCAGAGTATACCATGCGGTAAAATGTTTCAAGGCATGGGCCTTTAGATTGTGTGGGATAAAAATTAGACAGGGGACGAAAATTGGTGTGTTTAACTGCAGGAGAACAATTTAGATGTTGGGTATATAAAAGGGCATCTGATTCAGGATTATCAGGGTTAAGGAGCGGTCCAGTTCCTTCGTGATAAAATTCTTCTAATATATCCAAGGCTATTTTTTCGTCTAGGATGTTGCTATAGGCTGAAGAGGGGGAGGTTGTGTCAATTGAAATGATAGATGCATCTTTAGCTGCTTTTATATTATAAAATCTTTTGAGGGTAAGGTCTCGGATAAACTTGTTAAATCTTTGAACAACTGGAAGGCGTTAGGCAAATTAGTTGGTGCGAAAGTTAGTCCTCGTGTGAGTAAGATAGTTTCCTGCGTGTGTGTGAAGATAAGTTGAAAATCTTCACCGTAGGCGTTGTTTTCTGCTGTGTGGGCTTGGGTTTATGTTTTCCTCCTCATCCCCTACAACCTCTTCGGTGTATTTTCTTTTTGACGGCCTGGTGGGGAAGAGGCTGGGCCATAAAAAAGAGACCGCAGGTAGTGCTGCGTCTGAAGTAAGTTGAGCACCAGTTACAGTGGAATAGTCAATGGTGCCCCTGGAGCTGGAAGTGGATGGAATAGTGGAATTGCTGGAGGTAGGGTTATGAGATGTATGTGACATACTCGTATGGAAATTTGGGATAGTCTGGTGTGAGGTAGATGGGGAGACTGTACTATTTGATTCTAGTGTGGTAGATGTATTTCTTGTAGGGTGGTTATGGCTGGTATTACTATTCTGTTTAGTAACTGGAACTTTGCGGGTGTCAGTAGTATTAGATACTCCACTGATGCCTGTGGTGGTGTTATTCCTTCTGGATACACTACTTGCATCTATAGTAGTGGTATTGTTCTGGTTGTTATTGGAGGGTCTAGGTCTATTGATGGTGGGTTGTTCCTGATGATTAGAGGTAATAGTGACCACCCAGGGGTCAATATGCAATAATGAGGGTATACTGTTCTCGTTTTTGCGTTTCCACGTAAAAACTTTATTATGATTATAATCATCTATATCTCTTTTGAATTTCCTTAGTTTGGTACAAATGAGGATGTCCTCTTGATGTTTGGTGTTTTGTTTGAGGGTGTTGAGCCATCTGTCAGGAAGTGTATTGGTGAGCGTTAAAATATCGTCAGAGAGGATTTGTACTAAATGTACTGCTGCGTCATATTTAATAGTTCTCTGTTCGATAATACTGATCCACTTTTGTGTACAGAATTCAGCAATCGAAAGCCATTCCTTTTCGCGTGGTTGGTCTAGAAATGAACAGTCCTTTAATATGCGTAGGCCTCGGGGTGAAATATGCGTGGAATGGTATTTTTCTAAAAAGTACCTATCCCACCATTGTGTATTGGCAGAGGTGCATGCCCGTTCAAACCTTTTGAATAATATACATAGATCATTATATTTGGGATGAATACATTTGTTGGTGGGTGTAAATAGTGTGCTTGGAAGCACTGGGTACAAAGTGTCCAATATAGAGTATTTTAAGGTTTCTATTTCCTTCAAGAGTTCCATGATATGCAGACAAAAAAACAAAAACAAACAGGGATTGATAGTGAGAAAGGAAGATTAGTGGAGAGGGGGGAAGGGAAGGGTTTGGGCTGATGAGGAAGCAGAGGGAGGGGGTCAAATGGTAGGGAAAGGAGCACACAAGACACAGTCACTGTTCAATCAGTTGTACTGTCCATGGGTCTCCTTGATGATAGCAAGGTAAATCCTGTTAGTCTATGAAGAAAGAACCTTGATATAACGGTGATGTCGACCAAGCTTGTTCCAGCCTAAGCAGCAGCCAAGAAGCTTCAACACGGCTACATATTTATTTATTATTTATTCATTGTTAATTCAACATTAGACTTACGACCTTATTTGCATGTGTACAAACGCCCGGCCGCCTTTGTAACACGTACACATAGATGCCTGGCTGCCCCGGTAACACATGTGTTTATACGCCTGGCCGCCCTTGTAACACGGCTGTAGATTTATTCATTGTCAACTCAACATTAGACTTACGACCCTATTTGCATGTGTACAAACGCCCGGCCGCCTTTATAAACACATTCATATAGACACCCGGCCGACCATGTAACACACCTGTATATTAATTCAATGTCAACTTTATGTTTGTATATTTATTTATTTATTATTGTTAATTTAACCACTGCCATCTGTGCCCTGTACCCCTGTGTCAAATTCCTTCAGGACTTCATTGTATATAGCACTGACGTTAATAATCCATTTTGCGAGTGCACGGTCGTCTTGGCCGTCCTCATAATACATCTGTCACTTCCCTTTATCATTGTGTATTTAGTATCTGCCCACACTCCTCCCCTTGCTCCTCCCCCTCACCATTTATAAGCCAGCTTGAGGAGTGTGGGCGTAGGTCTGACGAAGGAGCCGCACATGCTCCGAAACGCGTTACCACCCCCTTCTCTACACTGACACCATCAGCTTTGTGTGTCCCGCAGTGAATACAGGCTTCCCTGCTGCCTCCTCTTTCCAACACCCATGAGAACGCTTTACAGCTGCTGGATGGCTCTACACTGCTCTCTACCACCGTGCTGAGGATGGACACATGCCACAGATGAGGACTCCTGATTTTATCATGTCTTTTCACACTCAACAATCTTGTAAGTGCTTTTAGCCCTTTGTGCACTCTATTAAATTTTACATACTGCACTTAGAGACGCCTTTCTTTTCCTTTTTTGCATGCTCACTTCTGACAGCTGACAAAAAATAAATAAAAAAATCCAGGCAGCCTGACAAGTTTATCTTAACATTGGAGATAACTATAAACAAAGTAATATTTTGTTCTTGGATCAAAGGGAAGAACTTCGGTCTGTAGATGAGGTCAGTCTAACCACTTAAAGACTAAACCGTTTTCTGACACTTGTTGCTTACAAGTTCAAAAAGGTCTTTTGCTAGAAAATTACTTATAACCCCCAAACATTTTATATATATATATATATATATATTTAGCAGAGACCCTAGAGAATAAAATGATGGTTGTTGCAATATTTTATGTCACATTGTATTTGTGCAGCGGTCTTTCAAACGTAATTTTTTGGGAAAAAATACACTTTAATAAATTTTAAAAAAACTAAACAGTAAAGTTAGCCCAATTTTTTTTTTTTTCTTTGTATAATGTGAAAGATGATGTTACACAGGGAGACTCGTGATCTTTATCCTAAGCAAACTAGCGAACTATAAGCTCTACATACATTTATAGAAATACAAAATGTCATACCTCTTTGTATGTAGTTCACCTTTATTATCTCTGAAGAGGTTGCGCCTTCATTCCGGGTAAAATTACAGATGTAATTGACGGTAGGGGAGGAACAAGAGCTAATGCTGGGGGTCAGAGTGTATATGCTGCAACTTCCTTCGCTTGTCACGGTCCCTGCAATTTGTGTTGAGAACAGAATTATATCATGTTTATACATAAGTTACATTTTATTACACACTTTTCATAAAAAGACATCCAGAAGAAATCCATTTAGAATTAACTACAGGGAAATTTACAACAAAAGTTGGTCTAAAGCCAACAGCAGCGGCAGCACTATGGTATTTCCCTGTCCAAAAACCTGTCTGTAAGAAAGCAGTTGATGGGTCCACCCAAAACAATATCTATATAGTACATAGTGTATAGTGGATGCCACCAGACTTAGTCACTGGCTGCCATTTTTAAGCTATTAGAACTGTAGCAGATCAAGCCTTTGCCACGCTACAACAGTGACAGAACATGAAGCCCAAGATGGAAGCCTCATAACTCCCACTGGAAAATGTAAAATGACAGTAAGCCCTCATTCACACCGGGCTGATTTGATATACGATTTGACACCACAACGTCTGAATCGGTGCGACGACAACTTTGCGATGCCGCACCGATTCCCAAAAGTAGTTCCTGCAAAACTTTTGGCAACTTCGGCTAAACTCGCACGATTTCAAACTCGCATTCAGTGTGAACCTAGGCTCAAAATGGAAAATCCAGATGCAGACTCAGCTTCTCCTGCTCTCCCATGGTGGCCTCCATTGGACTCCCCCAGACCCAATGGACAGAAAGGAGGTGGAGTTGGATTCCTTCTATCCCTGCAAAGAACTTTCCAAGTCCTTCCTATCCCTCCCTCTCTATCCCTCTCTTCTTTCGAGATGCACTGTATTTGTCTGTTTTCTCCCATTTCTGAGGACTGCAGCAATTTTTCGGCCTCCTGGACTGGTATCGCGCTTTTTTTTTTGCTGCCTGGCTACCCTACTTTCTCTCCTCTGAAATACCCACTATCATTCTTAGTGACTTCAACATTCCTGTCAATTAGGGATGGGCTGTCCGAGTCAAACATGAGTTCGACTCGAACATCGGCCGTTCTCTTGTTCGCTGAATTTTGAACATTATGGGTCGTTTGCGCCAAATTCGAGTGGTGCGTCACGGCCCATAATGCACTGCGTCGTCGCAGTGCATTGCTGGCTGATGATTGGCCAAGCATGCACTATGACCCGCATGCTTTGGCCAATCATAGCGCCGTCAGTGAAGAGAGCCATAATTGGCCACAGGCAGGGTGCTTGTGGCCAATTATTGCTCAGGGGGTTAAGTACACGCCCCACAATATATAAGGCCGCCCACACGTTGGCCTCGTGTAGTGTGTTGGTAGCGTTTGTTCAGAGAGAGACAGAGAGAGTGTAATTTAATTTAGTTTGAGCAGGCAGGCAATTCCTGGTGTACTGTTGCTAATATACTTCAGCCAGGCAGATGACTCACTGAGCTGCAGTGCATTTAATATAAATATATTTATACACACACACACACACAGGCTTGTATATATATAATCTAGCCATGCCTATACCTGACTAGGCCATTGTCTGAGTGCGTGTTCAAAGACACTTTCAGCCAGGCAGGTGACTCACTGACCTGCAGTTCATAAAATATATATCCACTGCATTGTATTCCAGCCAAGCCTATACCTGACTGTAGGCCATTCCTTGAGCACATGTTCAAAGACATTTTCAGCCAGGCAGGTGACTCACTGAGCTGCAGTTCATTTAATAAATATATGGGCAGCACAGTGGTGTAGTGGGTAGCACTCTCGCGTAGCAGTAAAAAAGGGTCACTGGTTCAAATCCCAACCACAACACTACCTGCCTGGAGTTTGCATGTTCTCCCTGTGCCTGCGTGGGTTTCCTCCGGGTACTCCGGTTTCCTTCCACACTCCAAAGACATGCTGGTAGGTTAATTGGCTTCGGTTCAAAAATTGGCGACCTTGGATTGTGGGCTCCTTGAGGGTAGGGACCAATGTGGGTGTACGATGTATGTGTGGAGTGCTGCGTGAATTGATAGCGCTATGTGAGTACCTTAAATAAATAGGGATGATTGTAGATACGCACCCACACTCACTCAGGTTGAACTGGATGGACTGGTGTCTTTATTCAACCTTTGTAACTATATATACAGGCTTGTGTATGTGTGTGTGTGTGTATATATATATATATATTCTAGCCAAGCCTATACCTGACTAGGCCATTTCCTGAGTGCGTGTTCAAAGCCACTTTCAGCCAGGCAGGTGACTCACTGAGCTGCAGTTCATTTAATAAATATATATACAGGCTTGTATATAGATATATCTATCTAGATAGAGATATTATACATATATATATATATATATATATATATATATATATATATATATATATATATATAGTTTAGCCAAGCCTATACCTGAATGTAGGCCATTGTCTGAGTGCGTGTTCAAAGACACTTTCAGCCAGGCAGGTGACTCACTGAGCTGCAATTCATAAAATATATATTCACTGCATTGTAGTCCAGCCAAGCCTATACCTTACTGTAGGCCATTCCTGGTGTACTGTTTTTAGTAAACTTCAGGCGTTGTTTTGCTAATCTAATTGTACAGTATGTCTGGAAGGCCACCAAGGAGAGGCAGACGCTCACAGGCCACTAAAAGAGGACAAGCAGCAAACAGTGCTGGTCGTGGACACGGTGCATCCTCAGCACGTGGCCGTGGGGCACGCTTGTCCTTTTTTTTTCAGCAGCTGGCCGTGTTGAGCCACAACATGCAGAAGAGTTGGTAGAGTGGATGACCAAGCCGTCCTCATCCTCCTCATCCTCTGTCACCCAGGCTCAGGGTACTTTGTCTGCCAATGCAGCTGCCAAAGCGGCCTCTTCCATCGGCTCAATGTCATCAGTCACTCCTTCCCTAGCCCCACTATCATGCCCTGAGGAGTCCCCTGAACTGTTCGACCACAGTGTAGGATACATGCTGCAGGAGGATGCGCAGTCTTTTGAAGGCTTTGATGATGGTACCCAGGTTGAGGATGAAGGCAGTAACGTGAGCCCAGAGAGAAGAGGGGGTGCCCAAGAAGGACAAGAAACTGGCAGTCATGTTCCCCTAGCTGCAGCATACTGCCAGGTTTGTTCCAGTGGCGAGGAGGGAGGGGATGATGAGGTCACTGACTCTACGTGGGTGCCTGATAGAAGAGAGGAGGAGGAGGAGGAGGCACATCTCCAATGAGGCAGGATGCCCTCCAGAGGCCAGGTTAAGGCAGCCAACCGACTGCATAACACCGCAGAGCTCTGCGGCTCTGCACGTTTTTCCAAAAGTTCTTTGGTGTGGGCCTTTTTTGAAACGTGTGCAGCAGATCGCACTGTTGCTGTTTGCAGCATATGTCTGAAGCGTACCAAGCGTGGTCAACAGCAGACGCTTGGGCACCACATGCTTGACCAGACATATGTCGAGCTCTCGTGCAGTCCGTTGGCAACAGTACTTAAAAGACCCACACCAAAGAACAAGGCAGACCTCTCCTTGCTCCTCATCAGCTGGGATCTCCAACCCCACTATACCTTCAGTCCTCTCAGAAACCAGCACTGAAAGGAATGAAGGTGTAGAATTAGGTGTGCCAAGTACTTGCGGCAATCTGCTAATATGCTCCTCTTCTTCTTCCTCTATGGCCTCTTCCTGTGCAGATTTGTCCTCAGAACCAGCAGTGCTCCGTAGGTGTCCTAGATGCTATGCAAGCACTCAGGCAAAAAGATGCCATGCGGTGCTTGAGTTGGTTTAGGGGACAGGAGCCATACTGGGGCAGAGATTCTGTCAGCTCTGCAGGGGCAGGCTCCAAGGTGGTTGACGCCACGCCAGCTTCAGCCAGGGATGGTGGTTTGCGACAATGGCACCAACCTCCTCTCCGCCCTCCGACAGGGACACTTCACCCATGTGCCCTGTTTGGCTCACATCCTTAATTTGGTGGTGCAGCGGTTCTTGTGCAGGTACCCGGGCTTACAGGATATCCTGAGGCAGGTCAGGAAAGTCTGTGGGCATTTCTGCCGGTCATATAATGCCAGTGCTCGGCTGGCTGACCTTCAAAAGGGATGCAACCTGCCCAAGAACTGCCTCATCTATGACATGCCCACCAGGAGGAACTCAACGTTGGCAATGCTGCAGTGGCTGCACACGTAGTCATGCAGCAGAGGGCCATCAACGAGTACCTGTGCGAGCATGGCACCAGGACAGGGTCAGGGGAGCTTGGCTTTTTTTCACCACGCCAGTGGCTCATGATCAAGGATGCATGCAGTTTCCTGTCACCATTTGAGGAGGCCACGAGGATGGTGAGCAGTGACAATGCATGCATCAGTGATACTGTCCCTCTTGTCTACCTGTTGGAGCATACGCTGCGTGGAATAATGGACAGGGCACTTGAGGCAGAACAGAGGGAGGAAGAGGAGGACTTCCTTACCTCTCAAGGCCCTGTTATCCAGACAGTATTCCTGCGGGCCCGCGGATCTACAGGAAGAGGAGGAGGATGAGGATTATGTCAGTATGGAGGTGGAGCCTAGCACTCAGCAGCAGTGTTCAATGGATTGTTTACAGTCCCCAGAAACCCATGGACTTGTATGTGGCTGGGAGGAGGTGGCTGGGGATCAGGTCGTCCTTACTGACCCAGAGGACTTGGGATCGAATGCCTCAGCAAACCTACGCTGCATGGCCTCCCTGATCCTGCAAAGCCTGCGAAAGGACCCTCGGATTCGTGTGATCAAGGAGAGGGATCACTACTTGCTGGCAACCCTTCTTGATCCTCATTACAAGGGTAAGGTTGCAGAACTTATCCAGCCATCGCAGAGGGAGCAGAGGATGAAACATCTTCGGGAGACCTTGCAGAAAGGTTTGTGCAACGCATTTCTAGAGCCTGGGAGGGTACAAATTGCTGGTCCTGGACAACATGTTGCTGAGGCTTCTATCAGTCACAGAAGGAGCGGTGGAGAAGGTGTCTGACCGACGCGTTCAGAGAATTTTTTTTAGTCCGCAGCCCCAGGGTATGATCGGTTCTAACAACCATTGCCAGCGTCTGTTGTACATGGTGCAGGAATATCTAGGGGCAAGATAAGACTTGGAGACCTTTCCAACCGAAAATCCACTGGGTTACTGGGTCTTGAGGATGGATCACTGGCCAGAGCTTGCACAGTTTTCAATTGAGCTACTGGCCTGTCCTGCACCCAGCGTTCTTTAAGAACGCACATTCAGTGCCGCTGGAGGCTTTGTAACCGATCACAGAGTGCGCCTGTCCACCGACTTGGTTGATCGGCTCACGTTCATAAAAATGAATCAGTCTTGGATCACCAGCTACCAAGCACCTGATGCTGATGTAACCAAATAATTTTTTTTATGAATGTGAGATCCCTTGAAGACTGCCTATACTGATTCTGACTGACTATCCTGTTATGCCGAGTGACTATCCTATTCCTCCTCAATGTTCATGTTGATAGCTTCTAAGAACATTTTTGGTTCTGGGCACCAGCACCTAAAGCCCAATTTTTCTGCCCCTGTTTAACAGGGGCACATAATTACAATTTTTGCTGTAATATTTTGCAGCAGGGCTCGTTCCTGCACTCAATTAAAGTATCTGTGAGGGGCTGCAGTGTTGTGGCACCAGTGCCTAAAGCCCAATTTTTCTGACCCTGTTCAACAGAGGCATGTAATTACAATTCTTAATATAATATTTCACAGCAAGGCCCGTTCCAGCACCCAGCAAAAGTAACTGTGAGGGCTTACAGTGTTCTGGTACCACCAACACCTAAGGCCCAATTTTCTGCAGAGTATATAGGGCAGCCCCCACTTTCAAACATCCGACTTACAAACGACTCCTACTTACAAATGGAGGGAGACAACAGGAAGTGAGAGGAAATCTACCCCTAGGAAGGGAAATTCTCTCCTGTAAGAGTTAATATGGGAAAAAGGTGTCTCCTCCACTGATCTATCACCAATCCTTTAGAAAAAATGTGTCTGCGCTAGATAAAAATTATCATTTCAGTAATAAATACAAAAATAAATAAATGCGTAAAAAAGTGTTATAGCTAACCAATAATAGAAAAAACAAATCAAAAATAACCCTAAGTACATAAACTTGTAAAGTGCTCAGTGCTATATCAAACATGCAATATAAGTGCTCACTCAGGAAAATAAAATATCAGAAAATTCAATATAAGTGCTCAATCAAGAAATTGAATAAAATATAAAAGAAAAGAAAATATCTTCTTGTGAATCTAATAAAGTCCAAGACAATGTGCATCCAGAGATAAAAAAGTGCCCAAAAACATCGTCCATATTCAGTGAAGTTCACACATCTTTCCTTCTGAAGGTGTACCACCATAAAACGTGCTAAAGTGTCTTCCAGCGTTCCCCACAGGCATATATGCTCACCTTCTTGCGTGTGACACAGTGAATTACACTCTGTCAAAACAAGCTTTGGAGACACTCCTGTGCTCTAGTGGAAACTGCTGTGTAGACCTCCAATGCTCTCAATCAAGATTAAATATGCAAAAAGAAAAGAGACTCCATAGTGCAACATTGCATAATGTAATAAAACGTTTTATTAAGAAAAGACTATCTCCCCTTGCGGGGGTACTCACATACTGTGGGTGCGTTAGTGCACCATCCTACATAGATTAAAAATGGCCGATCTCATGGTATGGCGTGCGGTGCGGTGTATCATTCGAACTCTCCCTCTCTCTCTCTGCTGACAGCTCCGTCCAGGCCCTTCCCCTACGCGTGTTCGGCACCGGGATCACGTGCCTTCATCAGGGGGAGATGAAGAGCACAGGAGTGTCTCCAAAGCTTGTTTTGACAGAGTGTAATTCACTGTGTCACACGCAAGAAGGTGAGCATATATGCCTGTGGGGAACGCTGGAAGACACTTTAGCACGTTTTATGGTGGTACACCTTCAGAAGGAAAGATGTGTGAACTTCACTGAATATGGACGATGTTTTTGGGCACTTTTTTATCTCTGGATGCACATTGTCTTGGACTTTATTAGATTCACAAGAAGATATTTTCTTTTCTTTTATATTTTATTCAATTTCTTGATTGAGCACTTATATTGAATTTTCTGATATTTTATTTTCCTGAGTGAGCACTTATATTGCATGTTTGATATATCACTGAGCACTTTACAAGTTTATGTACTTAGGGTTATTTTTGATTTGTTTTTTCTATTATTGGTTAGCTATAACACTTTTTTACGCATTTATTTATTTTTGTATTTATTACTGAAATGATAATTTTTATCTTACACGATTATGAAACGTGATTGAGTGTTTGCAGCTGGTTGGATATACAAGATTGGTTATACACTATTTTGATACTTTATTGGGCATTTATCCGTAAGTGGCTCGCAAGGTTTGTCTATTATCACCAATCCTTGTTTCCCTTAAAAAATCCAAATTTTCTAAATCCAATTGTCATTGGGACAGAAAGTGAGGTGAAATCTTTTGAACGGGGCACAGACAGCAAAAAAAATGTTACAGGGGCGATGATAACCCTTCCCTTTGTTTTCCAAAAAGTTTTAAAATTGATTTTTTGGCTGGAGCTACACTTACAAAATGTACCTGTTCCAAATTACAAACAAATTATACATAAGAACAAACCTACAGTCCCTGTCTTGTTTGCACTGCCTGTATACTGCTGTTCAGCCTGGGGGCCCAACGCCTTTTCTTTTTGTAATTTGGGTGCGGGGTTCCCCTTAATATCCATACAAGACCCAAAGGGCCTGGTAATGGACTGGGGGGGGGGGGGGTACCCATGCCGTTTGTCTCACTGATTTTCATCCATATTGCCGGGACCCGACATTACATTAAAGCCGCAAGCAGTTTTAACTGACTTATTCCTTTAAAAATGTAATTTTGTGCAGGGACTGTTCTAAGCACGGGATACACACGCCACTTTAGAGGCATACTATAGACACCCCCCAAGTACGATATTTAAGGGAATATTTCACTTTTATTTTTTCACTTCAAGCATCATTAAAATCACTGCTCCCGAAAAAACGGCCATTTTTAAAACTTTCTTTTGCATTGATACATGTCCCCTGGGGTAGGACCCGGGTCCCCAAACCCTTTTTAGGACAATAACTTGCATATTAGCCTTTAAAATTCACACTTTTGATTTCTCACGTTCGAGTCCCATAGACTTTAACGGTGTTCAAATGTTCGCGCAAACTCGGTTTGTTCGCATGTTCTGGATGCAAACCGAACCGGGGGGTGTTTGGCCCATCCCTACTGTCAATGTTAACAGTCCAACTACAGCTCACTTTCTCAACTTAACCTCATCTTTTGAGCTAACCCAATGGACACATACAGTACTTCCACTGACTCCAATGGTAATACCCTTGACCTTGTATTCTCTCATCTGTGCAATCCTGGCAACCTCACCAACACCCCCCTTTCCTCTCTCTGATCACAAACTTGTCTGTTTTACTGTATCTTTGCCTCCAACCACCCATACCTCCAAGCAGCAAACAATTACTTGCAGGAGCCATAATCTCTCCCCTGTCCTGACCACCTCTGTCTACAACAGTTCATTCATCTCTAGATGCACTTGCTCCGCTAACCACACGCAGAATCAGGCCCCGACCGTTACAACCCCAGCAAACTGACAACACTAGAAATCTCAAGAGACATTGCCGTGCTCTTTAACGACTGTGGTGTAAAATCAAATGCCTGCAAGTCTTCACCCTATATAAATCTGCCCTTCTAAAATACAATTCCTGCCTCCATGCTGCCAAACAAGCCTACTTTGTCTCTCTTATTTATACCTTGTCATCCAGTCCCCATAGGCTCTTCTCAGCCTTTAACTCTCTGCTTCATCCCCCACCCCCTCTACCCACTAACTCACTCACTGCCCAAGAGATTGCCAATCACTTCAAAGAAAAGATTGATGCAATTTGTGAGGACACCTCCACTGTGCGTACATCTTCCCCACTCAACATACCTTGCCTAACAGCACATTCAACACTCTCCTCTTTTGAATTGGCTACCTCTGAAGAGGTTACAAAACTTCTCAGGTGCCCACCTAACCAATTGTCCTTTGGATCCTGTTCCCTCACAACTACTACGGTCACCCTCTTCTTCTATCCTTTGCTCCCTCACTCAATCTCTCCCTCTCTTGTGGCACCTTTCCCTCCCCTCTAAAACATGCACAGATCACTCCCATACTTAAAAAGCTCTCACTGGACCCCACCAACCTGAACAACTTAAGACCCATCTCATTGCTCCCATTCACCTCTAAACTTCTAGAACGCTTAGTCTACAACCGTCTTAGTTCCTACCTCAGTGAAAATAACCTTCTTGACCCCTTACAGTCTGGCTTTCGCTCGCAGCACTCCACGGAAATTGCCTTACTACTCCATACTCCTACTTGACCTTTCTGCAGCCTTTGATATTGTTGACCACCCGCTCCTTCTCAATAAACTACAATCCCTTGGCCTCCAAGATTCTGCTCTATCCTGGATCTCTGCCTATCACAGCGCTCCTTCAGTGTTACCAACAACTCTGTCTCCTCTCCATTGCCCCTTTCTGTGGGGGTCCCCCAAGGCTCTGTTCTTGAACCCCTTCTCTTCTCCATCTACACCTTCTCCCTTGGTCACTTGATAACTACCCACAGCTTCCAATACCACTTATACGCCAATGACACCCAAATCTATCTGTCTACTCCTCATCTCACTCCTTCAGGCTCCTCTCGCATTAATAACTTACTAACTGACATATCAGCATGGATGTCGCACCACTTCCTTAACCACTTAAGGACCAAGCCTCTTTCTGAGATTTGGTGTTTACAAGGTAAAAACATTTTTTTTTTTGCTAGAAAATTACTTAGAACCTCCAAACATTATATATTTTTTTTCTCTAACTCTAGAGAATAAAATGGCGGTCGTTGCAATACTTTTTGTCACACCGTATTTGCGCAGCGGTCTTACAAGCGCACTTTTTTGGAGAAAAATCACTTTTTAATTAAAAAATAGGACAACAGTAAAGTTAGCCCAATTTTTTCACATTGTGAAAGATAATGTTACGCCAAGTAAATTGATACCCAGCATGTCACGCTTCAAAGTTGCGCCTGCTCACATGTGTGATTTGAACACAGTTTTCATATGCAGGCACTGCTCACATATGTGTTCGCTTCTGCGCGCAAGCTCATCGGGACAGGGCGCTTTAAAAAAAAAAATTTTTTTTCTCATTTATTTTACTTTTACTTTATTTTGACACTGTTTTTTGAAAAAAAAAATTTGGGTCACTTTTTTTACTATTACAAAGAATGTAAACATCCCTTGTAATAGAAAAAAGCATGACAGGACCTCTTAAATATGAGATCTGGGGTCAAAAGACCTCACATCTCATATTTACACTAAAATGCAATTAAAAAAATAATAATTTAGATCATTTAAAAAAAAAAAAATTGTCACTTTAAGAGCATTGGGCGGAAGTGACGTTTTGACGTCACTTCCGCCCTGCAATGATATGGAGACGGGGGGAGGCCATCTTCCCCTCACTCTGCCGCAGAGACCACTTTTATCTGAAAGCGGACCGCCCGCTCTTGAACAGGATACCGGAGTTATGGTAGCTAGCTGCTACCATAACAACAGTATTCCTCTTCAAAGTAGCGACGTATAACAACGGCGGGCGGTCTGTAAGTGGTTAAACTAAATCTCTCCTAAAACTGAGCTATTAATATTCCTCCCGCCCATGCCCCCCTCCATGACTTTTCCATCAAAATCAACAATGCAACCATCAGTCCCTCCCCTCACGCCAGGGTACTAGGTGTAATCCTAGACTCTGACTTGTCATTTCAGCCTCAAGTCCATTCGTTGTCAAAAGTTTGTAGAATTCACCTCCGTAACATCTCAAAAATTCGCCCCTTTTTAACAAATGAAACCACAAAGCTCCTCATTCACTCCCTTGTTATCTCTCGCTTGACTATTGCAACTCCCTTCTCATTGGCTTGCCTCTCCATAGGCTATCCCCTCTTCAGTCTATCATGAATGCTGCTAACAGACTTATCCACCTTACCAATAGCTCAGTGTCTACCAACCCTCTCCTTCAATCCCTACATTGGCTCCCAATCACCCAGCTGCGAATTAAATTCAAAATACTAAGGCTGGCCATACATTATACAATTTTCTTGTACAACTTTCCTTTAGATTTACCAAAACCATATAATACGAGGTCAAACCTAAACACTCTCTGTTTGTATGCAATCAGACAGACAGGCCCTTATATTACATAGTTGAAGGTAAATCTAAAGAAAATTGAATAAGAAAATTGTATGGTGTATGGCCATCTTAACCACAACATACAAAACCAGTCACAACTCTGCCCCGAGCTACATCACCAATCTTGTCTCCAAATATCACCCAAGTCGTCCTCTCTGCTCTTCTCAAGACCTCCTACACTCTAGCTCTCTCGTCTCCTCCTCCAATGCTCGTCTCCAGGATTTCTCCAGAGCCTCTCTCATCCTCTGGAACTCGCTACCTCAACCTCTCTGGATATTCCCTACCGTTGCTACCTTCAGGCGATCCCTGAAAACTCAGAGAAGCTTATCCCGTCTCCAACTAATCTTTTACCACTTCCATCCGCTCATTCCCCATAGTTACAACCTTTTGTACCAGCTTTTTATTTTATTTTTTTTATTTTTATTTGTCACGTAGAGGGATTGATTTATTCACCAACTGTGCACTGGTTTTAGATTGACTGGAAGGTTAATATTAGCGCAACACATTACTTCTTTTGTACCACCTGCCCCACCCTATTAGATTGTAAGCTCTTCTGAGCAGGGCCCTCTTAATCCTCATATTTTATTGTATTATAACTGTATTGTCTCCCTTTTATATTGTAAAGCGATGCGTAAACTGGCGCTATATAAATCCTGTATTATAATAATAATAATAATAATAATGCAGACAAGCTACAGAAAGTGGAAGCAGTGGGTAACTCAAAAATACTTTATGAGAATAATGACAATGAACGTGTTCTAGCTTAGTGAATAAAGCCCTATATATTAACAAGCAGACGCTTGAAATCAATAGTGAGATCCCGGTCTTATTATTTGCACTGCCCAACTGACTAAAGCCATAACATTGCTATACTAAAATTGGCCACTCATTAAAATTAGAAGAAAAGAGGCAGTGGTCTCAGTGGGGAGCATTGATGGTTTCAAGAAACTATTAGATAAGCACCTGAATGACCTCAACATACAGGGATATACAATGTAATACTGACATATAATCACACACATAGGTTGGACTTGATGGACTTGTGTCTTTTTTCAACCTCACCCACTTTGTAACTATGTAACTAAGGTTCCCAGGCAAAACAGGTTCATCTGGATTTCCGCACTGAGAAAAAAAAAATTCCCCAGCAGGTGGCACTGCAAATGAAACCTATAATTGCAACAACTTATTTCAGTAAGCCCCAAGACCTGTGGGGTAACAAGATGCTCTATTATTACACAGGATTCACAGGTAAATTGGAATTTCAGTTTTAATTAGAAATCCTTAATACCACATTCTGAGTTTATTAGCCCATTAAAATTAAAAAGATGAGGGAACTATTACTTCTTTCATTGGACCTTCATAAGGCCTTTGATAGCTTAAATTGGGACTACTTATTTACCACTCTGGAGGCTTTTGGATTTGGGTCTGCTTTTATTTTATTACTTAAACAACTTTATAGTAACCCGTCGGCCCAGGTTTCCATTTGGGTCATAGATAAGTATTGTTTCCTATGCGACATGGAACGAGACAGGGTTGCCCTCTTTCCCCATTGCTTTTTGCCCTAGCAATTGAACCCCTAGCTGTAGCAATTCAATCTCATCCTAATATACATGGCATATGTTGTGGGCAACAGGAGCATAAATGTTCCTTGTTTGCCAACGACGTCCTCATGTATGTCACAAATACTTAAATTACTTTACTTAATCTATTGACTCTTTTCCATCAATTTTCCCAGATCTCAGGGCTTTCTTTAAAAATGAAAAAAAAACGACAGCCCATAATATTTCTTTACCCCCCCTTCGACAGTCTCGACCTTACGAAACACTTATCATTTTCAATGGGCACAAAGCTCCCTCCCATATTTAGGCATCCAGCTGACACCCTCGATCGATACTCTCTACTGGGTTAACTATCCTCCACTCTTCCTGTTGATTCTGGGAAGATCTTCAACAATGGGCAGACTATCACTTGTGTTGGTTTTGCAGAATCAATTTTATTAAGATGACCTTTCTACCTAGGATACTTTATTATTTTAGTCCTATTACTTTAGGACTGCGGTCCCGAGGGGGTTTTTACAGCGATTACAATCAGACGTTCTTGGTTTTATTTGGAGCAGTAAGAAACCTTGAATGAATTAACTGACATTGTACGTCTCGAAAACCGTCTGGTGGGCTTGGCCTCCCTAATTTACAATCTTATTAGGGATGAGATGAACACCCCCCCGGTTCAGTTCGCAGCAGAACATGCGAACAGTCAAAAAATTTGTTCGAACACGTGAACACCGTTAAAGTCTATGGGACACAAACATGAATAATCAAAAGTACTAATTTTAAAGGCTTATATGCAAGTTATTGTCATAAAAAGTGTTTGGGAACCTGGGTCCTGCCCCAGGGGACATGTATCAAAGCAAAAGAGTTTTAAAAACGGGCGTTTTTTCAGGAGCAGTAATTTTAATAATGCTTAAAGTGAAACAATAAACGTGAAATATTCCTTTAAATTTCGTATGTCTATAGTATGCCTATAAAGTGGCACATGTTTCCCGAGTTTACAACAGCAATACACATAAAAGTCATTGAAAAAAACGGCATGGCATTCCCCCACAGTCCATTACCCTTTGGGTCTGGTATGAATATTAAGGGGAATCCTGAACCAAAATTAAAAAAAAAAAATTGCCTGGGGGTCCCCCCCAAATTTCATACCAGGCCTTCATGTCTGGTATGGATTTTAAGGGGAACCCCACGCCAAAATTTTTTTAAAAAATGGCGTGGGGATCCCCCCAAAAATCAACACCAGACCCTGATCCGAGCACGCAACCTGGCAGGTCGCAGGAAAAGAGGGGGGATGAGAGAGCCCCCTCCTAAACAGTACCAGGCCACATGCCCTCAACATGGGGAGGGTGCTTTGGGGTAGCACCCCAAAGTACCTTGTTCCTATGTTGATGGGGACAAGGGCCTCATCCCCACAACCCTTGCCCATGGTTGTGGGAGTCTGTGGGCGGAGGGGCTTATCGGAATCTGGAAGCCCCCTTTAACAAGGGAACCCCCAGAACCTGGCCTCCCCCCGTGTGAAATGGTAACAGGGTACCCCTACCATTTCACAAAAAAGTGTCAAAATGGTAAAAATGACAAGACACGGTTTGGGACAAGTCCTTTTTTAAAAAAATTAAAATGTCCCACAAAGTTGTCTTCTCTTGCTCCGCCGACGGACCAAAAAAGAAAAAAAAAACGGTCACACGGGTAACGTCCCCGGGTGACCCCACCCCCCTCTGATACACGGGGACATCCCTATGGCTTTCCCGTAGTGTCAGAGGGGAATATAACCGGGTGACCCCGCCCCTCTCTGATGCGTCAGAGGGGGGCAGGGTCACCCGGTGACATCACCGTAGCGTCAGTTTTTTGGGGATATTTATTATAGCAAAAAGTAAAAAATATTGCTTTTTTTCAAAATTGTCGCTCTATTTTTGTTTATAGCGCAATAAATAAAAACCGCAGAGGTGATCAAATACCTCCAAAAGAAAGCTCCATTTGTGGGAAAAAAAGGACGTCAATTTTGTTTGGGAGCCACGTCGCATGACCGCACAATTGTCAGTTAAAGCGATGCAGTGCCAAATCGCAAAAAATGGCCCGGTCATTTGGCAGCCAAATCCTCCAGGGCTGAAGTGGTTAATACAACATTAGTTAAAGCAAATTATAAAACACTTCTACGTTGGTATTTGGTCCCGACTAGAGTCGGAAGGATGCATTCGTCTGCCTCACCCACCTGCTTTAGACATTGTGGCCAGATGGGTACAATGTTTCATGTTTGGCAGCGCCCTATAGTCACTAGATTTTGGATTCAAATATTTAACCTAGTATATTCTGTGATGGGAGTTAATATACGTAGATCCCCAGAACCAGCGCTTTTTTTAAATTTTCCTGATGAGGTCCCCAAAGAAAAAAAAAAAAATCGACAAAACTAATTACATATATGTTTTTGGCAGCTAGAATAACTATCACTAAATATTGGAAGCAGTCGATGGTTCCCCTTGACCACATGAAGAATAAACTTAACTGGATCATGGTTAACGATAGACTTACTTGTATCCTTCGCAATTCTACTAAGAAATTCCATGCGACATGGGATCCATGGATTCGTTATTTATCTACACCCTAAAGCACTTCTGGCCGACCCTCTTCCTTCCTTCTTTCCTCTTCTTCTCTCTCTCTATTTACTTCCTTTTTTTTTTCTTTACTTTCTTAGATTTTTGCTGATTTGGTTCTGGTTGATAACTGTAAGATGCTTTGACAGAACATGTATAATCTATGCTGATATGATACTAGTAGAAATGTACACAGGGGTTCTCCTTCTTTATCCTCTCTTTCCCCTCCCCCTTCCTACCCTTCCCCATTTCCTTAACCCCCTCCCCTTCCTCTGTTCCTTACGCCATATTTCTTTCTCCCTGTGACAGTCATTTCTAATGTTACAAGTTAAAGTAGCTTGATGGGACAAAATGCAAGTGGTCCCTACTTCCTAGTTGATTGGAGATATATTTCTTGACTCTACAGTGAACTACTTAAATTTTTTATGTTATATGGTCATTTTAATTGGCACTCCCACCAAACACATCTTATGTTAAGATTGCTCTGTCTCTTTTTCATAGGTCTTATGTTTATGATCATTTTGAAGGAAAGGCACTCTCTGTGGGTGCTCAATTTTCACCTCTGTTTATGTCATTGTTTATTGATTGTGCCTTAAATAACATTGTTACTTCAATAAAAATATTGAAAAGTAAAATTAAAAAGATGTAGAGACCTTACCTGAAGGGTCAATCGGAGTCCATGCCACATTAAATTTGCCGATGTCAGCACTACAGCATGTCAGGGTAAAGGCAGCGCCATCACAGTACGAGTCCTTTTCAATGACCCCATTCAAATGATAAATCTGTAATGTCTTAATTGTGCTGATGGTTATGGTTTGATTTTGTGGTGTTCCACTAGACGTAAGAGAGCAAGTGTAACTACCTATAGAAAGAGGAAGTTCCAAAATGTTTATATGTACCAGGAAACAGAGGATAATACAAAGAGCTGAGTACAGTGGAACCTACAGTGGATTGCGAGTAATGCGGTTTACGAGCGTTTCACAATACAAGCATTTTTAAGAAAAATCCTGACTCGCGTTGTCTCGTAAGATGAGCAGGATTCAAGCCGCTGGGGTGTGCAGTACCACATTTGGCCAGAAGTGCGGGGGCGCCGGTGAGGCTCAGAGTTGCTCGGAGATGCTGAGAAACACTACGAATGTCTCCGAGTGTCTCCGGCACCCCCCGTACCTCTGGCCACATGTAGTACTGCATAGACAAGCAGTGGCTGTGGAACAGATTATCTGAGTTTCCATTATTTCCTATGGGGAAACTTACTTTGATATACGAGTGCTTTGGATTAAAAGCATTCTTTTGAAACAAATTATGCTTGTAATCCAAGGTATTACTGTACATCTATGATAAGTGAAGAGGGACAAAGGGGTCCATTTGTAATCCACTCATTTACTGACATCAAGACAAGCAGTGTAAACTTTAATGGCATTCCAGTGTTATTCAAATTTCCGTTGGCCCACCCTTTGCAGCTTTAACAGTTTCAACTCTTCAGGGAAGGCTGTCCACAAGGTTTAAGTGTGTGTCTATGGGAATGTTTGACCATTCTTCCAGAAACGTATTTGTGAAGTCAGGTACTGATGTTGGAGGAGTTGGCCTGGATCGCAGTCTCCGCTCTAATTCATCCCGAAGGTGTTCTATCGGGTTGAGGTCAGGACTCTGTGCAGTCCAGTCAAGTTCCTCCACCCTAAACTCCCTCATCCACACTATGTTGCCAAAAGTATTGGGCCACCCCTCAAAATCATTTCGTGGAGGGGGGATTATGGTGTGGGGTTGTATTTCAGGTGTGGGGCTTGGCCCCTTAGTTCCAGTGAAGGGAACTCTTAAGGTGTCAGCATACAAAGACATTTTGGACAATTTCATGCTCCCAACTTTGTGGGAACAGTTTGGGGGTGGCAAGGTCCATAAAGACATGGATGAGCGAGTTTGGGGTGGAGGAACTTGACCGGCCTGCACAAAGTCCTGACCTCAACCCGATAGAACACCGTTGGGATGAATTAGAGCAGAGACTGAGCTAGGCCTTCTTGTTCAACATCAACCTGACCTGACAAATGTGCTTCTGGAAGAATGGTCAAACATTTCCATAGACACACTCCTAAACCTTGTGGACAGCCCTCCCAGAAGAGTTAAAGCTGTTATAGCTGCAAAGGGTGGGTCAAATTCCTAGTTTATTTTTTTCATCTGGAGGAGGGGAGGAGGGGATTTCTCAGCTAAGCACACTGTCCTGGTTGCAGCATAACCTAAGGGCAGATGGATTCCAGGATGTAAATGCTTCATTAATCATCTACCCTTACTCAAGATGACTGTGGCTATAAATGCTAGGGGGTGTTTTTCAAAGTAATTTCTCAACAAAATAAAGAATGGAAATATGGATGGATAGGGGGGTTTGCTTTGAATATTACAACAAAATACAGTTTTCGGTTTGTGGCACTGAAATACACTTCTGGTCCTCTTTAAAGTATACCTGTCACAAACGTTGGGCAGCTCAAAATAGGCACATAATAAAAAAAAATGCTTAACGTGCACCTACATCTAGACTATGGACATCAAAACATAAATCTATATATTTATACTTCCCCCTATTTACTGTGCCACTTTCTCTTGTTATTTCAATATTTTTTTGAGGTTTTCTACCTTAAAATATAGAGAAGAATGAGGCCACACGACCATCCTTGTTTTTTTCATTTGGCTTTGCACTGACAGTCAGGAAGAGGCAGCACCTCACTGCAGCCACACCCACTTGATAGTGGTTGACCTTTAGCTGATATCATCCCTATACATACATACAACATTGCTAAATGTGAACGGTAAAATACAGTGAACCAGATATTGTGTGTTCCAAGTGTTGTTGTTCAGATTACACTACACAGCATAAGACCCTAGTCTAAGCTACTATACTCTATACTATGAAGGTAAATAGGGAAACACACATTAACCGCTTCAGCCCCGGACCATTTGGCTGGCCAAAGACCAGAGCACTTTTTGTGATTCGGCACTGCGTCGCTTTAACTGACAACTGCGCGGTCGTGTGACGTGGCTCCCAAACAAAATTGATGTCCTTTTTTCCCCACAAATAGAGCTTTCTTTTGGTGGTATTTGATCACCTCTGTGGTTTTTAATTTTTGCGCTATAAACAAAAAAAGAGCGACAATTTTGAA
The DNA here is from genome assembly GCF_042186555.1 of Aquarana catesbeiana. Classification (NCBI taxonomy): domain Eukaryota; kingdom Metazoa; phylum Chordata; class Amphibia; order Anura; family Ranidae; genus Aquarana; species Aquarana catesbeiana. Next base: position 61,891,910 of record NC_133327.1, read on the forward strand.
AAAAACTAATTATTTTTTACTTTTTGCTATAATAAATATCCCCAAAATATATATAAAAAAAAATTTTTTTTCCTCAGTTTAGGCCGATACGTATTCTTTGACATATTTTTGGTAAAAAAAAAAAAAACAAAAACACGCAATAAGCGTATATTAATTGTTTGCGCAAAAGTTATAGCATCTACAAAATAGGAGATAGTTTTATGGCATTTTTATTAATAATTTTTTTTATTAGTAATGGCAGCGATCAGCGATTTTTTTATCGTGACTGCAACATTATGGCGGACACGTTGGACAATTTTGACACATTTTTGGGACCATTGGCATTAATACAACGATCAGTGCGATTAAAAATGCATCGATTACTGTAAAAATATTACTGGCAGTGAAGGGGTTAACACTAGGGGGCAGTGAAGGGGTTAATGTGTGTCCTAGGAAGTGTTCTAACTGAAGGGGGATGTGGACTGTGCATGGAAACTAACAGATCCTCTGTTCATACTCTGTATGAACAGAGGATCTGTCAGTTCTCCCCTCAGAGAACCGGAAACTGTGTGTTTACACACACAGATCCTTAGTTCTCCATGTGCTCCGAGCGATCGCAGGAGGGGGGCGAGCGGGGCTTATGCGCGTGCCCTCCTAGTGGCCAAAGGGCGAATCGACGCTGCATAATGTCGTTTTGCCCAGCCATGCCATTCTGCTGCAGTACAAGTGCAGCGGCTGGTCGGCATGTGGTTAATTATCATCAAATACAACAAAAATGCAACAATTCAGTTCTACTGACAGCAAAACAACACTGCATTTACATGTAGCACCCTCCTAGGTAGGTACTAGGATAGTTAGGTAAGTGTTAGTTTGTGTTTTTGATTTAGTTGCCACACTGTAGTCAGCATTACTGTAATTTTGGGTAAGGTAAAAGCATAGTTTGGCTCACTGTACTCAGTGAGTTCTAATTGTTTAGTTAGGTCTGCTCTGTGTGCTCTGCTGCTGCCAGTCTGTCTGATAGCTACCTCTGTATCCAGTTAACTTGAGAAGTTTCTGGATGATAGGTGTGGAGTTATGCAGATGGAAGCATGAATATTGATGCATCCCCAGCCTATCCCAGAAAGGCAGGCTCTGATTTCATGCTAAGGGACTGTATTTATTCTGGGACCACACAAAGCTCAGGGTTTTGTGCCAGATTGGAGGAGGCCTCCCAGGCAAAAGCTGCTGTTGGTGAGGCCTCAGGTGGATAATATGAGGGGAGGAATGTTAAGACCCAGGTGTTAAGAAGAAGCTTACTGAGGGGAGCTCTGCGCCAAAGACCTCTCTAGTATCACTGGAAGGTGTTGCTTGGAAGATTGGAAGGAGGATACCCTCTGTCCTTGGGCATTGTGAGTACAGACACTGAGGGACCCTGTGCTCTAGCTACCCCTCTGGTGCCTTATAGTCAGCTGTGGGCCTGTTAAAGGGGACACTGGCTGGTGTCTTGAAGAGCTTTGTCCAGATAATCTCCTACTTAAAGGGACTCTGCTTATGTGGTTCTAATTACTACTTAAGCCAAAGCCTACTGATTGTTATATGCCTGGACTTCATTATAGCTTGTTTAGAAAGAAATTCCAAGTCCTCAAGTTGTAATAGTTATCTTTGGAGTTTCCCACCACTTCCCTCAACCCTATCTAAGTTCTCAAAAAACAAACAAAAAAAAACAAACACAAAAAATATGTAGAAAATGGGATTTTAAAAGGTACCCCTGATATAGGAAAAGACATTATCTACTGAGAATATATCAAATATTTATTAAAGCAGTTTTACAAAAAAAAAAAATATATACAATAAAATGTGAGAACAGTTTTATATTCACAGTCAAAGGTATACATCCTCAACCTAATATTGACAATGAAAAAAACTGTGGTCACCAAAAGTTAAAAGCATAACCACGTCCACATAATTTCAACATGTTTCGCCCAGAAGGCTTCATCAGGAAAATGGACGAGGCTTTTCAATTATTCAACAACAATATTCACGATAAAAACAACCTTGGATGTTCAAAAGAGAAAGAGAAAAAAAGTAAATACACAGAAAAAAATACATAAAACATTCACATTTATGTAACTTGAAAGCTCTTTAGCTTGTGCAACCATAACTCCACCAAAGCCACCCTCCAGAAACAAAAACAGGAACAAAAACCATCCCACCCCCCCATCCCACTCCCCCCCCCCCCCCAAAAAAAAAAAACACCCAACAACCCCCATCACACAGGCTCACACCCAACCCTCCCCTAATACTCCCACCCAACACAACCACCGCGTCAACTCCATACCTCTGTAATAGAGTTCTGGGGAAGTCGCAGGATACGAGGCGTCAACTGAGAGAAGAGGGGAGGAGGGGTGCCCCCAGAAGTGACTCCCCCCTGTGTAGTCCAGATGGATGCCTGATCACCCGTAGGGAGGGATGTATATTCTCATGGATGAAAATCATCAAAAGCAAAAAGGATGATTACGGTATCTGTAACAGATATCATAGATAATAAAATGTCACACATATTGCAGGTGAAGAGAGAGGTAGACCACAAGACAAACTAGACAGTGGACACCACTCACCAACCCCCCGAAGAGTATTTGTATTGGGAGCTCATGAGGACTGAATGGCACAATATCAATTGTAAAAAAGCTCCTGTGTAGGTGAAGACAAAGCTGCTCCACAGTTTCTGAAAAAGTATATAAAAAAAAAATGCATGTAGCTATATTAAACTTCAATGCGACGAGGAACATATGTACGCTGCAGTTTTAAATCTTCAAGAGCACCTGCTCACCTTGAAAAGATATCACATCATTATATAAGAAGCTACGTCACATTTCTATAGGCGCTGCTGAAGGGGCACCCTAAAGTAGTGGGCCACAAAAAATAGTCACTTCGTATGAAAAAAAAAAAAAAAAATAGATTTGTTTAAAAGGAAATAGAGCACCAAAAAGTTGTGCTTTAGTTTACAATTAGACATATCACAGAGTGTTGAACCGATTAACGGTCAATGTTTAGTTTTACCTGGTGCCGGCGTCCATGTTTGGCATGAGCTCCCTGACTGCTAGCAAGCATCTGAATGTGTGGGGTTTAAATATCCCTCCCCATGGCCCCAGAATGCTGTGCATGTCATCACACTGCACTGGAGCCAAGCGGACGCAAAGGGGAGGTTCCTGGTCCAAGGACTAATGACCCGGAACCGGAAACGACAGACAGGAAGTAAAACTACTTCCTGTGTGCCCAAAACAGCACTAAGACTCCCTTTGGAGACAGTGCTGAGCCAAGAAAAAAAAAAAACTTGGAAAGATGGCTGTGGGATACGGTTATACCGGTATGCCAAGGACTATAAGGAGACCACAAGGCGGGCGCATACCGGGTTGGCAACCCCCAGGAAAGAAAAGCCCAAGGAGGATGTGTGTCCAACCAATATACACCCTTGGGCGTCCATATGGGGATCAAATGGCACTGAACTAGGGGGGGTAAAAACGAGAGAAAATAGAGCCTGGGGAGGGGTAAAAAAAAAAAAAAAAGTAAAGAGGGGTTCCCCAAGGTTTGGGTGTGGTCATGATTGCACATTACAATGATTTGTCTACAACATTGTACCACTAATTTACATCCACATATGAAAAGCTGTATCAATATGCATATCATTGCAGCTGACTCAATATATGTTAGTATCCCTTTTCTAAAAGATGTATTGTTTCTAATAGAGGCAATTCTGGCCTAGACAACTAATCCAGAATTAGTCGCGAGAGGAATAGTAAACGTCTAGTGATCCCATGATATTCAAACGCAGTAAATGTTAACAAAACAAGGGAATGGAAGACAATCAATGGGGCACATGCTCCCAAGGAGACAGAAGTGACCAGATCACAAAAGGGGGGATATTTATAGAAAAGGCTTATAGCTAATCCCCTCATTGAGGCCGGGGGACCGAGTAGCCTGTAAACAATAGATCCATCTCGTCTCTAATTGGAGAAGTTTATTATCTATATCACCTCCTCGTTCATGTTCTGGTATGTGTTCAAGGCTGAAAAAGCCGATAACTTTTAAATCGAAATTGTGGTATAGCCCCACATGGCGGCTAATAGGTGTTTCCATCCTATGTTTGTAGATAAGGGACACATGGTCCCTGATTCTACAAAAAAGTGGGCGCTTAGTTTTTCCCACGTAAAATGCCCCGCAATGACATTTCATTAGGTATACTGAACCAACCGATTGACAGTTTGTTCTATGTTTGGGGGTCCAGATGTTATTGTTGGGAAGGGTAACATTGTTCCCTTCTAAAATGAAGGGACAATAGTTGCATCTGCCACAAGGGTAGGTGCCTGGTGATTTAGACTTGAGTACAGTCTGATTCCGATAGTGGCTACTCACTAGACTATCCCTCAAGGAGCGAGAGCGTTTGAAGGTGATCTCTGGATAGGGTCTATTGAATTTGGAAATTTTTTGATCAGCTGCCAATAGGTACCAGAACTTTTTATAGATATGTTGCACCTTTGCATGTTGTCTATTATATTTGGTAATCACTCTTGTTGATGTTGATACTTTATCTCGTCTGGGTTTGTATAGCAACAGTTGTCTATTCTCGTTTTTTACCCTGTTGAATGCTTTTTTCAGACATGTTTTACTACCGGATTTAGACGGTATAATCGGGTTTAATCCCCATTAGAGGTCAGGGCCAATGTATGGCCACCTAGCTTCCTAGAGGGAGATCCGGTTTGGTATACAGGAGTAGTTGAGACATCCTTTTGCGCCTTTCTTCTTTTCTTTCTGATTACATGAAACCCAGTGGGATTATACTTCCCTTCTAAAGGACTCCTCTCCCTATCCACCCACCCATTTATTCCTGGGTCACTTTTAATATACACAATGAGGGACATTCTGAATATACTCTTTAAAATACATATATAAATCACATGCGGGTATAAATTAGGGAAATTGTGGGGAATTACTGACCCTTTCCATCATCAGCTTGAGGATGGCATATCTATTGGATGAAGAAATAGACCTTGAAATACAATCTGCATTTTCAGATGAAGCGACAGCGATACATAGTGGTGGAGATGAAACCCTAAAAGGACTTTTGAAAAATCATAAAAAACTTACGATTAAATTCCTTAATAGAAAGTGGGACATCTCCTCACTAAAATCGCATATCGCACACAAGATAATTCCCAGAGGTCTGAGGGAAAGAGTAACTCCAGCAGGGCATCTACATACCCCAAGATTTCTCCAGCTTTGGAAACAAAGCTGTTTGGAGCGTGGTCTAGCTATTCTTAACATGATAGTTGAGGAAGAACAGTTACAGCTAGAAGAGATTAAAAGGGACATAGACACAAGTGTCCAATTACTTGAACCATACAAAGAGGATCCTCTATTCATCAAATCTAATGAACTCTTGAAGAAAGAGGTAGAAAAAACACAAAGAACCCTGAAGTCTACAAAACAAGAAAAATTCAAACAAAACCTACAGGACTGGGAAAGTGGTGATGTGTTTGACCCCAGCATACCCAGGGGTAGAAGTAGATCCCGCAGACGAAACCATAGAAAGAGGTCCAAAGTAACTCAATCAAGACACTCATCCACAGATAGTGAAACAGGAAATCTTGAAAGGACAGTTGCTTTTTTAGACACAGGGGGGGAGTTACCCAACAGCCCAAATTCCAGAAGGGGCCAAGGGAAAACAGGAAAAATTCCTCCCCAAGGCAAAAACGGAAGTCAAGGAAGAGAAAAAGACATAAAAGGAAGCCAGAGGGAATTAAGATCGTCCTCACGGAGGACTTAACTAAGGAGGGAAATATGAGTGAAACACACAACATACATGTTTCAGGTATGCAAGATAAAAAAGTGGTTAATTTATCCAACTTTCCTTTAAATCAGCACCATATATCACTTCTACAAAAGGGACTCTCTTTTTCACCTACAAGCTCAATGAGTGAATTTGAGGTGTTTAAAGATATAAACCTATTTCTACGTAAGGTCATCTTTAGATACTGGCACTCTGACAAAGGGGAAGTGAATCCCAATGATGAGAAAACTAGGGAAGAGAGGGAGGCTTTAGAGATACTAGTATCTCTGCTGGAAGAAAATGACAATACTAGTCTCAATGATGAAATCAATAGCCCTTCATCCATACCTCTGCGTCCCTCAAATTTAACTATTAGGTCTCTTAAAATGCCATCCCTCTCGAAACATAAACAGATCCAGGCATTTTTGGAGCAGGTCCAAAGGGACTTGTCCACACTTAACTGGGACTACCATGGAATAGACAACTTAAGCCCGGAGGAGAGAAAGGCCCTTAGAGAGCTTAAGGAATCGAAGGATATTATCATTAAAAGCAGTGATAAAGGTGGAAATACAGTATTGCTATCACTGGACATGTATGAGACGGAAACTATGCGCCTCTTAAATGATCAAACTACATATAAGAAACTACCTTACAATCCTTTTCCCGAAATCATTGATACTTTAAACTTCAAATTAAGGATGGCTTGTGATAGCAACCTCCTTTCTAATAAGGAAACAAAGTATCTTTGCGTCAGCGAATTTAATACGCCAACTTTTTATATAATACCCAAACTGCATAAATCGATTACGAACCCTCCAGGAAGGCCCATAGTGTCAGCGATCAAAGGACCACTGGAGAGAGTGGGCAAATTCGTTGACGCAATGATAAAGGAATTAGTGACTGATCTCCCTTCCTATGTACAGGACACTCGCGACGTTCTAAGGAAAATCGACGGACTCAGGGTACCAACAGACACCATATTGGTGGGGATTGACGTAGAGTCCCTGTATACGTCGATCCCACATGAATGTGGACTCAGAGCGGTACAGTATTTCCTTGACTCCAAGTTCCCACAATTAGCCGCTCAGAATGAATTCATTGTAGACTTGCTACAGTTTATGCTGGATAACAACTGCTTCCAATTCCTTAATCAATATTATAGACAGATAAGGGGCACCTCCATGGGGGCACCATGGGCACCAGCATATGCTTGTCTGCACCTAGGGCTATGGGAACGGGAGCGCGTTTATCCCTCGTCTATGTACCTCGGCCACTGTGTCATGTGGCTGAGGTACATAGATGAAAAAATGTGGATATTTATGTTAAAAAGCATGCAGCCACGAGGCCTGAACAATGAATGCAACTTATCTGTTTTTTTAGAACCATAAAGGATAACTACTATTGCAAAGCCCCCCTAACAAGGGGCTTGTGGATATGAATGGGGATTCTTCATATGATGGGACTGAATTAGGGGTCCCCATGACTGCCGTCTATCTGTATATAACCCCTTTGTCTGGACCAATAGGTATTATTAGGGATCTGTTACCAAAAACCTCCATTTAATTTTTATATCCTCTATTAACTAGGCATGTGTAGTTTCCTTACTTGCATATATTAGCTACCTGTTTTACCCTTTCTGTTTATAATGTTATTCTAAAAAATAAGTGACTACTCTCTAAGGGTGTATCTGCACTAGGTGTAATGATGACCTCTTTGTGCTACAAAATTGCTACATATATTTTTGTATCCACTAAATAGTGGAATGTAGCAACTTTTTTAGAATGGTTATATTTGGTAACTTAATATGATAGGATTACTTCCCCAGAAGCCCAGTAATCTGGGTGTAGGACGGTATTGAACCAATGATTCCCTAAACCATTATCCCTATATGATCTGCCTATGATTAATAACTATAATCAGGAAATCGCTACCAAGAAACCTTGTTTAATGTTTTTTATCCTTTATAAACATTGCATATGAAGTTTCCCTATCCTTATATTAGAGCTGCCTGCACTGATCTATTTGTTCAAAAAACCATCTACTTAAATAAATGATCAGTTTTCAGGTGCATACATGCACAGGAAATTGATCTGGGTTTTATCCGTTATGAACGGCTACACCTATTCATCCATCCATGTATCCACCAGGCACTGTAGCAATTTTCAATAGATGATTTGTTTATAAAAATTTCCCTAAACGATTTGGGATTTTTTTATATAGTTTTATTTTATTTAAACTGTTGGTGGTTACTTCTGGTTACTTCTAGTTACGTTGGTCAATCTAAATAGGAAGGGCAATTCCCCTACAAAACCCAATATCTGAAATGATTCCAGATACATAGGGGGTTAAACTCTAAATGTTCCTCTGCACTATGTGTGACTATGCACGGGTGAGTGATATCATGAATGATTAATGCGCTGTGGACTGCTGACCAGTAGTAATCAATTGAAACTTGATTGAAATGACGATATATAACCTGACTGACACACTAATGCGCATGCTCTGAGGAAGCTATTATTTAGCGAAACATGTAAGCATCATTAAGGTGATATCCACAAGAAGGATCTACGGATGGCCACACACCTTTAATTGAATTGCTCTCCAAACCTCTCTCCGTACTGACCGTGGAAAAGCATCAGAGCCTGACACTTGCGGCTCTCTCAGCGGGTATAGCACCTGTCATAGCATCAAGGAGATGATGTCCGTATAACCAGCTGATGAAGACTGACATCGCAAATTGTGGATGATTACATCGAGACCACCAAAAAGGGATCCCCCTGTCCAGCTTTAGTACGGTAAATCAGATTTATCTCCAATATATTACATAGATGCTACTCTTTACATGCTGTGTTACCCCACTGCTGGCTATTATTGAATTGATCAGATTACTGACATTTGGTTCTACTTAAAGCCGCAATTGTCTTAAGCTAATCTCACGGAATTCATTTGGAATTGTTTCACCACACCTGCACTTTAAATCTTTTCATGAGACTGCTTTAATAGTGAATAAATAATCCATGATCGGGACTGCCTATGATGATCCAACACGTGTATCACTATTACTGACAAATCCCATAATCATCGGATGAGTATCCAGACAGACTTGACAAGCGACTTTGATTGAATGGTGTATGTGGATGTGAGTATGAGAGGTCGATGAGATTTATCTGCAAACTGGTGGCCACCAATATTTCCTTCAGACATGAGGTCTTTTTAATGTGTTCTGGGAATAAGGGTTGTTGTTTGACATTTGATTTAGATGCCTATGATTCAACAATAACTCAGAGGACAACTAAATCCTGGCGTCTCTGATTTATAACCATTATCCGAGACGCCGGATTTAGACGGTATAATCGGGTTTAATCCCCATTAGAGGTCAGGGCCAATGTATGGCCACCTAGCTTCCTAGAGGGAGATCCGGTTTGGTATACAGGAGTAGTTGAGACATCCTTTTGCGCCTTTCTTCTTTTCTTTTTGATGTCTTACTATATCCTCTAGCTAGCAGGCGATCGCGTAGCAGGTTTGCCTCCTTTTGGAAGTCTGTATCCAATGTACAATGTCGTTTCAGGCGCAAGAATTGACTGAAAGGGATGCTTTTGATTAGTTTTTCAGGGTGTGAACTGCTGGCATGCAGTAAGCTGTTGCCTGCTGACGGTTTGCGATATAGTGTGGAACAGAGCATTCCTGTTTCATTTATAAAGATCTCTACATCTAAGAAAGTAATTTTTGACTGGTCGAACGTGTAAGTAAACTTAAGATTGTATGTGTTCACCTGTAGACCCACCAGGAACTCTAGTAGTTGTTCTTTTGATCCTGCCCACACCATAAAAACATCATCTATGTATCGATGCCATGATACAATCTTACCTATAAACTCTGCTTTGGATTCATCAAAGAAAAGGTCTTGTTCCCACCCCCCCAGGTACAGGTTTGCGTAGGAGGGGGCACATTTTGCCCCCATTGCCACGCCCTGTACCTGGAGGTAGTGGGAACCCTTAAACACAAAAATATTGTGTGTAAGTATAAAATTAAGAATTTCAATCACAAATTCGTTATACTTCTACGAGTCAAGATGCCGTTCATTCAAGAATTCTCGCACAACCTCCACACCTCTGGTATGGGGTATGGAGTTGTACAAGGCCTCTATATCGATCGCAACTAGCCAACATCCCTGAGGTAGCTGTAATCCATCCAATGTTTTCAATAACTCAATGGTATCCTTAACAAAGGAAAAAAGTCCCTTTACGTGGGGGTATAAATACTCGTCCACTAGTTGGCTGGCCTTTTCTGTCAGGGATCCGCACCCCAAAATAATCGGTCGGCCTGGGGGATTCTGTAGGTTTTTGTGCACTTTAGGCAGTGCGTAGAATGTTGGAGTCACCGGATTGGTAGAGTCCAAGAATTTTAGTGTGTTAGAGTCAATGACCCCCCTGTAGTGCGCCTTAGCCAGAATGTCCTTATAAAGTTTCATGTAATAATTAACGTGAGATTTGGGTACTGGTCTGTACCAGTCAGTATTACGTATGATATCAAAACACATTTGCTCATATTGTTTTGTATCCATCAGAACGAGGTTGCCACCTTTGTCGGTTGGTTTTATTACGATATTTTTATTAGACCTCAAGTTCTGTAATGCCTTTTTTAAGTGTTTAGATAAATTGCCAGTTAGCCAGTTGGTAGCTTCAATCTCTTTAGTGACCTGGATCACAAAGGCCCACAAGTTAGAATTTCCCTGTAGGACAGGGAAGGACTTGGATTTGGGTTTATATGTCTTTGGTGTCTCAAAGGTTATTCCAACAGAAGATATGGAAAAAGGATTATAGGGGTAAAGGGGGTTGTTGGATGGACCAGCCCCCTGATTTACAGGTTGGGAGGTCTCTGATCCAGGTGGGTTGAATATCCAACCCGCCTCCTCGGGATTGCTCTCCTCCCACAAATCCATCAAATCCTGAAGGGCTCGTAGGTCTTCAAAAGTAACACCTTCTAAATTGGCATTATCTGAGTTCGTTATCTCAACGTCATTCGGATTTTTGTCATATAGGACTTTGTACATGAGGCGTACAAAGTCGTACAAAGTCCTATATGACAAAAATCCGAATGACGTTGAGATAACGAACTCAGATAATGCCAATTTAGAAGGTGTTACTTTTGAAGACCTACGAGCCCTTCAGGATTTGATGGATTTGTGGGAGGAGAGCAATCCCGAGGAGGCGGGTTGGATATTCAACCCACCTGGATCAGAGACCTCTCAACCTGTAAATCAGGGGGCTGGTCCATCCAACAAACCCCTTTACCCCTATAATCCTTTTTCCATATCTTCTGTTGGAATAACCTTTGAGATACCAAAGACATATAAACCCAAATCCAAGTCCTTCCCTGTCCTACAGGGAAATTCTAACTTGTGGGCCTTTGTGATCCAGGTCACTAAAGAGATTGAAGCTACCAACTGGCTAACTGGCCCTCCGGGCAATTTATCTAAACACTTAAAAAAGGCATTACAGAACTTGAGGTCTAATAAAAATATCGTAATAAAACCATCCGACAAAGGTGGCAACCTCGTTCTGATGGATACAAAACAATATGAGCAAATGTGTTTTGATATCATACGTAATACTGACTGGTACAGACCAGTACCCAAATCTCACGTTAATTATTACATGAAACTTTATAAGGACATTCTGGCTAAGGCACACTACAGGGGGGTCATTGACTCTAACACACTAAAATTCTTGGACTCTACCAATCCGGTGACTCCAACATTCTACGCACTGCCTAAAGTGCACAAAAACCTACAGAATCCCCCAGGCCGACCGATTATTTTGGGGTGCGGATCCCTGACAGAAAAGGCCAGCCAACTAGTGGACGAGTATTTATACCCCCACGTAAAGGGACTTTTTTCCTTTGTTAAGGGTACCATTGAGTTATTGAAAACATTGGATGGATTACAGCTACCTCAGGGATGTTGGCTAGTTGCGATCGATATAGAGGCCTTGTACAACTCCATACCCCATACCAGAGGTGTGGAGGTTGTGCGAGAATTCTTGAATGAACGGGATCTTGACTCGTGGAAGTATAACGAATTTGTGATTGAAATTCTTAATTTTATACTTACACACAATATTTTTGTGTTTAAGGGTTCCCACTACCTCCAGGTACAGGGCGTGGCAATGGGGGCAAAATGTGCCCCCTCCTACGCAAACCTGTACCTGGGGGGGTGGGAACGAGACCTTTTCTTTGAATCCAAAGCAGAGTTTATAGGTAAGATTGCATCATGGCATCGATACATAGATGATGTTTTTATGGTGTGGGCAGGATCAAAAGAACAACTACTAGAGTTCCTGGTGGGTCTACAGGTGAACACATACAATCTTAAGTTTACTTACACATTCGACCAGTCAAAAATTACTTTCTTAGACGTAGAGATCTTTATAAATGAAACAGGAATGCTCTGTTCCACACTATATCGCAAACCGTCAGCAGGCAACAGCTTACTGCAAGCCAGCAGTTCACACCCTGAAAAACTAATCAAAAGCATCCCTTTCAGTCAATTCTTGCGCCTGAAACGCAATTGCACATTGGATACAGACTTCCAAAAGGAGGCAAACCTGCTACGCGATCGCCTCCTAGCTAGAGGATATAGTAAAACATGTATGAAAAAAGCATTCAACAGGGTAAAAAACGAGAATAGACAACTGTTGCTATACAAACCCAGACGAGATAAAGTATCAACATCAACAAGAGTGATTACCAAATATAATAGACAACATGCAAAGGTGCAACATATCTATAAAAAGTTCTGGTACCTATTGGCAGCTGATCAAAAAATTTCCAAATTCATTAGACCCTATCCAGAGATCACCTTCAAACGCTCTCGCTCCTTGAGGGATAGTCTAGTGAGTAGCCACTATAGCAATCAGACTGTACTCAAGTCTAAATCACCAGGCACCTACCCTTGTGGCAGATGCAACTATTGTCCCTTCATTTTAGAAGGGAACAATGTTACCCTTCCCAACAATAACATCTGGACCCCCAAACATAGAACAAACTGTCAATCGGTTGGTTCAGTATACCTAATGAAATGTCATTGCGGGGCATTTTACGTGGGAAAAACTAAGCGCCCACTTTTTTGTAGAATCAGGGACCATGTGTCCCTTATCTCCAAACATAGGATGGAAACACCTATTAGCCGCCATGTGGGGCTATACCACAATTTCGATTTAAAAGTTATCGGCTTTTTCAGCCTTGAACACATACCAGAACATGAACGAGGAGGTGATATAGATAATAAACTTCTCCAATTGGAGACGAGATGGATCTATTAGATTGAGAGTCTGCGCTTAGGATTTTAACAGGGCTGCTGCCTTCCCTTAATTAATTCCTAATTAGGAGTTAATTAGATGTACTGGAAAAGAAAATAGGGAAATTGGCGCTGCCTTACTCAAATAAATTTTCCCAAATCTTACTAGTAATGAATAAGTGTGTAAAACAAAAAAGGTTACAAGTATTAAGTAAGTGTGTAAAATAAAATAAAAATGGGGGTCCTTTTGTGAGTGACTTCCCCTACATTTGTGCTATAATTTATAAATACGTGAAAAATATATATTTTATTAAAAGTAAATGTGCGACTCCTCTGTGTGACTTAAATAAATATCATGATGTGTAAATATGATTAAAATGTGCTCCACCTCTATTACAACGTATCAAAAAATGTCAATCATTAGCTTACTATAGTATTAATGCCACAAAATCAAGGGTTAACATTAACCATGTAAGGGTCTCCTTAAATCCCTTATAAATGTGGTACCAAAAGTGCACTGTGCATAAAATAGATTAAAGTGCATTAAACTTATATATATTAAATTACATAAAGCCTCAATTCATATGAGCAAACCCATGAGGGCATAAATCCAAACATTAATGTTCATATAAAAAGTACATCTGTGGACAATGAAAGTCCCTAAAATGAATACCAAACCAGGGAAAAAACTCTTAATAAAGTCTATTTAGAAGAAAAAATATTTAGGTACGTCAGGATCAATTATCATGCATTCCCAGCTGTCCAGGGGGTAGTAGTAGGTGACTCCTGTGCATATAGAAACTGGTGACTTCAAGTGCTCCCCCCCGTGCTCCCCCACTCACCGGACTCCATCACCCTCAAAGGGGTACTAAGCAAGAGAGTGGGTGCCTCAGGATGGCTGCTGTTGTGGGATGTCCCTCTACCGCTCCGCTCAAGCTTGATTAAACTGGAAGTACTTCACCATACAAGCCCCTTGTCTGTTTTCTTCACGGGAGGAGTCTTTAACAGCACGGAGGTGGTAAATAGTGAATACATCCAGATCCGGATAAGGGGAACCTCATTACCAGCACATAAGGAGGGATCTATGAACGAACAAGCAGAGCGGTAGAGGGACATCCCACAACAGCAGCCATCCTGAGGCACCCACTCTCTTGCTTAGTACCCCTTTGAGGGTGACGGAGTCCGGTGAGTGGGGGAGCACTTGAAGTCACCAGTTTCTATATGCACAGGAGTCACCTACTACTACCCCCTGGACAGCTGGGAATGCATGATAATTGATCCTGACGTACCTAAATATTTTTTCTTCTAAATAGATTTTATTAAGAGTTTTTTCCCTGGTTTGGTATTCATTTTAGGGACTTTCATTGTCCACAGATGTACTTTTTATATGAACATTAATGTTTGGATTTATGCCCTCATGGGTTTGCTCATATGACTTGAGGCTTTATGTAATTTAATATATATAAGTTTAATGCACTTTAATCTATTTTATGCACAGTGCACTTTTGGTACCACATTTATAAGGGATTTAAGGAGACCCTTACATGGTTAATGTTAACCCTTGATTTTGTGGCATTAATACTATAGTAAGCTAATGATTGACATTTTTTGATACGTTGTAATAGAGGTGGAGATGGATCTATTGTTTACAGGCTACTCGGTCCCCCGGCCTCAATGAGGGGATTAGCTATAAGCCTTTTCTATAAATATCCCCCCTTTTGTGATCTGGTCACTTCTGTCTCCTTGGGAGCATGTGCCCCATTGAGTGTCTTCCATTCCCTTGTTTTGTTAACATTTACTGCGTTTGAATATCATGGGATCACTAGACGTTTACTATTCCTCTCGCGACTAATTCTGGATTAGTTGTCTAGGCCAGAATTGCCTCTATTAGAAACAATACATCTTTTAGAAAAGGGATACTAACATATATTGAGTCAGCTGCAATGATATGCATATTGATACAGCTTTTCATATGTGGATGTAAATTAGTGGTACAATGTTGTAGACAAATGATTGTAATGTGCAATCATGACCACACCCAAACCTTGGGGAACCCCTCTTTCCCTTTTTTTTTTTTACCCCTCCCCAGGCTCTATTTTTTACCCCCCCCTAGTTCAGTGCCATTTGATCCCCGTATGGACGCCCAAGGGTGTATACTAGGCTGGACACACATCCCTCTTGGGCTTTTGTTTCCTGGGGGTTGCCAACCCGGTATGCGCCCGCCTTGTGGTCTCCTTATAGTCCTTGGCATACCGGTATAACCATATCCCACAGCCATCTTTCCAACTGTCCAAGTTTTTTTTTCTTGGCTCAGCACTGTCTCCAAAGGGAGTCTTAGTGCTGTTTTGGGCACACAGGAAGTAGTTTTACTTCCTGTCTGTCGTTTCCGGTTCCGGGTCATTAGTCCTTGGACCAGGAACCTCCCCTTTGCGTCCGCTTGGCTCCAGTGCAGTGTGATGACACGCACAGCATTCTGGGGCCATGGGGAGGGATATTTAAACCCCACACATTCAGATCCTTGCTAGCAGTCAGGGAGCTCATGCCAAACATGGACGCCGGCACCAGGTAAAACTAAACATTGACCGTTAATCGGTTCAACACTCAGTGATATGTCTAATTGTAAACTAAAGCACCACTTTTTGGTGCTCTATTTCCTTTTAAACAAATCTATTTTTTTTTTTTTTTCATAGGAAGTGACTATTTTTTGTGGCCCACTACTTTAGGGTGCCCCTTCAGCAGCGCCTATAGAAATGTGACGTAGCTTCTTATATAACGATGTGATATCTTTTCAAGGTGAGCAGGTGCTCTTGAAGATTTAAAACTGCAGCGTACATATGTTCCTCGTCGCATTGAAGTTTAATATAGCTACATGCATTTTTTTTTTTTTTTATATACTTTTTCAGAAACTGTGGAGCAGCTTTGTCTTCACCTACACAGGAGCTTTTTTACAATTGATATTGTGCCATTCAGTCCTCATGAGCTCCCAATACAAATACTCTTCGGGGGGTTGGTGAGTGGTGTCCACTGTCTAGTTTGTCTTGTGGTCTACCTCTCTCTTCACCTGCAATATGTGTGAAATTTTATTATCTATGATATCTGTTACAGATACCGTAATCATCCTTTTTGCTTTTGATGATTTTCATCCATGAGAATATACATCCCTCCCTACGGGTGATCAGGCATCCATCTGGACTACACAGGGGGGAGTCACTTCTGGGGGCACCCCTCCTCCCCTCTTCTCTCAGTTGACGCCTCGTATCCTGCGACTTCCCCAGAACTCTATTACAGAGGTATGGAGTTGACGCGGTGGTTGTGTTGGGTGGGAGTATTAGGGGAGGGTTGGGTGTGAGCCTGTGTGATGGGGGTTGTTGGGTGTTTTTTTTTTATTTTTTTGGGGGGGGAGTGGGATGGGGGGGTGGGATGGTTTTTGTTCCTGTTTTTGTTTTTGTTTCTGGAGGGTGGCTTTGGTGGAGTTATGGTTGCACAAGCTAAAGAGCTTTCAAGTTACATAAATGTGAATGTTTTATGTATTTTTTTCTGTGTATTTACTTTTTTTCTCTTTCTCTTTTGAACATCCAAGGTTGTTTGTATCGTGAATATTGTTGTTGAATAATTGAAAAGCCTCGTCCATTTTCCTGATGAAGCCTTCTGGGCGAAACATGTTGAAATTATGTGGACGTGGTTATGCTTTTAACTCTTGGTGACCACAGTTTTTTTCATTGTCAATATTAGGTTGAGGATGTATACCTTTGACTGTGAATGTAAAACTGTTCTCACATTTTATTGTATATTTTTTTTTTTGTAAAACTGCTTTATTAAATATTTGATATATTCTCAGTAGATAATGTCTTTTACTATATCAGTGGTACCTTTAAAATCCCATTTTCTACATATTTTTTGGTTTACTACTTCAGGGATGATGGTACATATATAAAAAACGTTTATAAACACTGATCTCTACCCATATAGCCTATTATAATACCGGGTGGAAAATACACCCATGAAAAAACCCATTCTTGGGTAGAAGTGATCAGTAATTAGGTTTATTTTTTCTGGTCGAAATTCATGATTATTTTCTTTTTTGTGAATACATGCAGGTGACATTTATAGCATTCTTGCATTCTTTCTATGTGCTTCTTCATTGCAATTTTATCTCATTAGCATAATCTCTTATACTTTTTTCTCCCTTTTCGATTTATCTAAAGTGGCAAATAGTGGTTATGGACAGCAGTCTGGCACAGTTGTGGCTCATATTCGTCTGAATCCCAACTTCCGCCTTCACATCTGGGAGATTCACGTGAGTGAGTGGTCTACAAAATGACGGACTACTGTGGTCAGGCATGGGATGGGTTTGTTTCAGAGGTACAACAGGCCCGATCCAAAGATGATGTCACTGAAGCTGAGGTAGATATCTATTTCTTGGGGTTACAACGTCTGGTCGAAAGGAAAACTCGTTTATTTTGGCACAAGGAATATTTTGGAAAATATGTGACAAACCAGATCATACCATGGGGTCTGCGTATCCAAATTTTCCCAAATATAAAAAAGGTTGAACCAAATGTGAAAAAAGCATGGGAAGCAAACCTGCAGGCTTGTTCCCTACAAATGATGCAAATGCTTAGTGACCAATATAAAACGGACATGGGTGTATTAGACAAAGAAATTTTGAAATGGCAGGAGGATCATAGCCACTTGTCTTCTCATAATTGTTTTCTTGGCAAAGACAAGATTTTGAAAGAGCAATTAACAAAAAATGCCACGAACTTAATCAAAACCAAAGAAAACAAATTTATGCAAGATAAAAAAGCGTACGATCAGGATCAAGCATACAAATGGCACCAACAGGGCCATCACTCCCGTCGGGGGACCACATATAATCGGGCTCCTCAGACCCATAATGTGGATCTGATTGAATCCGATAGTTCATCCATGTCCTCAGCATCATATGTCCCGATAGCTACACACTATAGGGATTCTAGTGGAGCTTCTAGAAAGAGAAAAAAAGATAGTGAAACTAGCTCACAGGAACGCCCCAAGTCAACTCATGACAAAAGTAATGACAAGAAAACACGTGTACAACGTTCGCGTGGTGGTGTAACTCCCAATACCTCAAGAAATGGTAATATACAAAACCATTCACTTGTGACGTTAACCACTCCAACAGTAAATTTAAATCCGGTCTCAACCCCGGCGGGACCCATGTCCCAACAAATGTTGGAACAACACCCAGCCACAACTGCCTTTCCCACGGATTCTCGAATGGCACCCATTTTTAGTTCCAATACTTTGGACCTTAGGCGCAATTCCCTACCCACACCTACTCCCGTACGAACAATGAGTCAACCGTTAAAGTAGAGGGTCCCGGTTCCATCTTGGATGGGAACCGGGACAAATTTGACATTATCAACTTGTCCTCACATCCCTTGACAGAGGATGAGACCACTTTGTTAGAGCTAGGTCTCACTTTCTGTCCGGATGAGGAGGCAAACAAATTTGAACTGATCAAGGATCTGCACCTCTTTGCCAGACGCCTCATGTACAAAGTCCTATATGACAAAAATCCGAATGACGTTGAGATAACGAACTCAGATAATGCCAATTTAGAAGGTGTTACTTTTGAAGACCTACGAGCCCTTCAGGATTTGATGGATTTGTGGGAGGAGAGCAATCCCGAGGAGGCGGGTTGGATATTCAACCCACCTGGATCAGAGACCTCCCAACCTGTAAATCAGGGGGCTGGTCCATCCAACAACCCCCTTTACCCCCATAATTCTTTTTCCATATCTTCTGTTGGAATAACCTTTGAGACACCAAAGACATATAAACCCAAATCCAAGTCCTTCCCTGTCCTACAGGGAAATTCTAACTTGTGGGCCTTTGTGATCCAGGTCACTAAAGAGATTGAAGCTACCAACTGGCTAACTGGCCCTCCGGGCAATTTATCTAAACACTTAAAAAAGGCATTACAGAACTGGAGGTCTAATAAAAATATCGTAATAAAACCATCCGACAAAGGTGGCAACCTCGTTCTGATGGATACAAAACAATATGAGCACATGTGTTTTGATATCATACGTAATACTGACTGGTACAGACCAGTACCCAAATCTCACGTTAATTATTACATGAAACTTTATAAGGACATTCTGGCTAAGGCGCACTACAGGGGGGTCATTGACTCTAACACACTAAAATTCTTGGACTCTACCAATCCGGTGACTCCAACATTCTGCGCACTGCCTAAAGTGCACAAAAACCTACAGAATCCCCCAGGCCGACCGATTATTTCGGGGTGCGGATCCCTGACAGAAAAGGCCAGCCAACTAGTGGACGAGTATTTATACCCCCACGTAAAGGGACTTTTTTCCTTTGTTAAGGATACCATTGAGTTATTGAAAACATTGGATGGATTACAGCTACTTCAGGGATGTTGGCTAGTTGCGATCGATATAGAGGCCTTGTACAACTCCATACCCCATACCAGAAGTGAGGAGGTTGTGCGAGAATTCTTGAATGAACGGGATCTTGACTCGTGGAAGTATAACGAATTTGTGATTGAAATTCTTAATTTTATACTTACACACAATATTTTTGTGTTTAAGGGTTCCCACTACCTCCAGGTACAGGGCGTGGCAATGGGGGCAAAATATGCCCCCTCCTACGCAAACCTGTACCTGGGGGGGTGGGAACGAGACCTTTTCTTTGATGAATCCAAAGCAGAGTTTATAGGTAAGATTGTATCATGGCATCGATACATAGATGATGGTTTTTATGGTGTGGGCAGGATCAAAAGAACAACTACTAGAGTTCCTGGTGGGTCTACAGGTGAACACATACAATCTTAAGTTTACTTACACGTTCGACCAGTCAAAAATTACTTTCTTAGATGTAGAGATCTTTATAAATGAAACAGGAATGCTCTGTTCCACACTATATCGCAAACCGTCAGCAGACAACAGCTTACTGCATGCCAGCAGTTCACACCCTGAAAAACTAATCAAAAGCATCCCTTTCAGTCAATTCTTGCGCCTGAAACGCAATTGTACATTGGGTACAGACTTCCAAAAGGAGGCAAACCTGCTACGCGATCGCCTCCTAGCTAGAGGATATAGTAAAACATGTCTGAAAAAAGCATTCAACAGGGTAAAAAACGAGAATAGACAACAGTTGCTATACAAACCCAGACGAGATAAAGTATCAACATCAACAAGAGTGATTACCAAATATAATAGACAACATGCAAAGGTGCAACATATCTATAAAAAGTTCTGGTACCTATTGGCAGCTGATCAAAAAATTTCCAAATTCATTAGACCCTATCCAGAGATCACCTTCAAACGCTCTCGCTCCTTGAGGGATAGTCTAGTGAGTAGCCACTATAGCAATCAGACTGTACTCAAGTCTAAATCACCAGGCACCTACCCTTGTGGCAGATGCAACTATTGTCCCTTCATTTTAGAAGGGAACAATGTTACCCTTCCCAACAATAACATCTGGACCCCCAAACATAGAACAAACTGTCAATCGGTTGGTTCAGTATACCTAATGAAATGTCATTGCGGGGCATTTTACGTGGGAAAAACTAAGCGCCCACTTTTTTGTAGAATCAGGGACCATGTGTCCCTTATCTACAAACATAGGATGGAAACACCTATTAGCCGCCATGTGGGGCTATACCACAATTTCGATTTAAAAGTTATCGGCTTTTTCAGCCTTGAACACATACCAGAACATGAACGAGGAGGTGATATAGATAATAAACTTCTCCAATTGGAGACGAGATGGATCTATTGTTTACAGGCTACTCGGTCCCCCGGCCTCAATGAGGGGATTAGCTATAAGCCTTTTCTATAAATATCCGCCCTTTTGTGATCTGGTCACTTCTGTCTCCTTGGGAGCATGTGCCCCATTGAGTGTCTTCCATTCCCTTGTTTTGTTAACATTTACTGCGTTTGAATATCATGGGATCACTAGACGTTTACTATTCCTCTCGCGACTAATTCTGGATTAGTTGTCTAGGCCAGAATTGCCTCTATTAGAAACAATACATCTTTTAGAAAAGGGATACTAACATATATTGAGTCAGCTGCAATGATATGCATATTGATACAGCTTTTCATATGTGGATGTAAATTAGTGGTACAATGTTGTAGACAAATCATTGTAATGTGCAATCATGACCACACCCAAACCTTGGGGAACCCCTCTTTCCCTTTTTTTTTTTACCCCTCCCCAGGCTCTATTTTTTACCCCCCCTAGTTCAGTGCCATTTAATCCCCGTATGGACGCCCAAGGGTGTATAATACTAGGCTGGACACACATCCCCCTTGGGCTTTTGTTTCCTGGGGGTTGCCAACCCGGTATGCGCCCGCCTTGTGGTCTCCTTATAGTCCTTGGCATACCGGTATAACCGTATCCCACAGCCATCTTTCCAACTGTCCAAGTTTTTTTTTTCTTGGCTCAGCACTGTCTCCAAAGGGAGTCTTAGTGCTGTTTTGGGCACACAGGAAGTAGTTTTACTTCCTGTCTGTCGTTTCCGGTTCCGGGTCAATAGTCCTTGGACCAGGAACCTCCCCTTTGCGTCCGCTTGGCTCCAGTGCAGTGTGATGACACGCACAGCATTCTGGGGCCATGGGGAGGGATATTTAACCGCTTACCAACCGGCCCATAGCCGAATGACGGCTGCAGGGCGGTTGGATAACTCTGGGAGGGCGTACTATGACGTCCTCCCAGAATTCCCCTCTCGCGCGCCCCCTGGGGCGCGCATCCGAACACATCACGGATCCCGGTAAATGGCCGCTGATCGCGGCCGTTTACCATGTGATCGAGCCGTCAAATGACGGCGCGATCACATGTAAACAGACCGGCGTCATCTGATGACGCCGGTTCCTCTCCTCCCCTCCTGTGTACCGATCAGTACACAGTGAGCAGGGAGGGGGATGGATGGATGTCTGCAGCGCTGTGGGCTGTATGTGTAGTGCCCACAGCGCTGCACAGAGACATCCATCCATCCATCCATCCATCCATGCTCAGCCATCCCTACTACTCTGCAATGCTGTGCAATACTCTGTAATACCCCACAATACTCTGCAATACCCCCACAATACTCTGCAATGCTGTGCAATACTCTGCAATGCTGTGCAATACTCTGCAATACCCCCACAATACTCTGCAATACTCTGCAATGCCCCAACAATACTCTGCAATGCTGTGCAATACTCTGCAATACCCCCACAATACTCTGCAATGCTGTGCAATACTCTGCAATACCCCCACAATACTCTGCAATGCTGTGCAATACTCTGCAATGCCCCCACAATACTCTGCAATGCTGTGCAATACTCTGCAATGCTGTGCAATACTCTGCAATGCCCCCACAATACTCTGCAATGCTGTGCAATACTCTGCAATGCCCCCACAATACTCTGCAATGCCCCCCGCCATACTCTGCCATGCCCCCGCCATACCCCGCCATACCCCGCCATACCCCGCCATACTCCGCCATACCCCGCAATACCCCGCCATACTCCGCCATACTCCGCAATACCCTGCAATACCCCACCATACTCCGCAATACCCTGCCATGCTGAGCCATGCTCAGCTGTACTCGGCCTCTGTATGTGGCCAGGCTGTGGAAGTCTCACACATGGGGTATCGCCGTACTCAGGAGGAGCAGGAGAATCTATTTTGGGGTGTCATTTTTGGCATGTACATGTTATGTGGTAGAAATATTGTATAAATGGACAACTTTGTGTTAAAAAAAAAAAAAGCGTTTTAACCACTTCCCGCCCGCCGGCCGTCATACAACGTCCTTGACTTTGTGCGGAGATATCTGAATGATGGTTGCAGCTACAGGCATCATTCAGATATCAGCTTTTTCAGCCGGCGATTCCCTACACCATGAGAAAGATCATAGCAGCTGTTCCACTGCTTGATCGTTCTTACGGGAGGCGAGAGGGGACGTCCCCCCTTCCCGCCGCCTTGCGGTGCTTCTACCGACTCACCGCTACGATCGAAGCCAGGATCTTTTTTTTTTTTTTTAATTTCAGGCTTCCCAGCCTAGAGGTGAGATGTGGGGTCTCACATCTCACTGTAAAGAGGACCTGTCATGCCATATTCCTATTACAAGGATGTTTATATTCCTTGTAATAGGAATAAAAGTGGTCAAAATTTTTTTTTTTTTTTGGAAAAAAGCATCAAACTAAAATAAATAAAGTAAAATGAACAATAAAAAAAAAAAAAAATTTTTTAAAGCGCCTCTGTCCCTGTGTGCTCGCATGCAGAAGCGAACGCATACGTAAGTCCCGCCCACATATGAAAACGGTGTTCAAACCACACATGTGAGGTATCGCTGCGATCGGTAGAGCGAGAGCAATAATTTTGGCCCTAGACCTCCTCTGTAACTCAAAACATGTAACCAGTAAAAAATTTTAAAGTGTCGCCTATGGGGATTTTTGAGTAGCAAAGTTTGGCGCCATTCCACTAGCGCGTGCAATTTTGAAGGGTGACATGTTGGGTATCTATTTACTCAGCGTAACTTCATCTTTCACATTATGCAAAAACATTGGGCTAACTTTACTGTTTTGGTTTTTGTAAAGCACAAAACAGTTTTTTTTTTTAAAAAAAGCGTTAAAAAAATTGCTGCGCAAATACCGTGCGAGATAAAAAGTTGCAACGACCGCCATTGTATTCTCTAGGGTCTTTGCTAAAAAAACATTTATAATGTTTTGGGGTTCTAAGTAATTTTCTAGCTAATAAATGATGATTTTTACATGTAGGAGAGAAATGTCAGAATTCGCCCGGGTGCTCCAGATTGCCTGAAGGTGCTCCCATGCATGTTGGGCCTCTGTATGTGGCCACGCTGTGTAAAAGTCTCACACATGTGGTATCACCATACTCGGGAGTAATAGCAGAATGTGTTTTGGGGTGTAATTTGTGGTATGCATATGCGGTCTGTGAGAAATACCCTGCTAATATGACAATTTTGTGGAAAAAAAAAAGTAAAAAAAAAACCTTGATTTTGCAAAGAATTGTGGGAAAAAATGACAACTTCAAAAAACTCACCATGCATCTTTCTAAATACCTTGGAATGTCTTCTTTCCAAAAAGGGGTCATTTGGGGGGTATTTGTACTTTTCTGGCATGTTAGGGTCTCAAGAAATTAGATAGGCCGTCAGTAATTCAGGTGTGATCAATTTTCAGATATTCGCACCATAGCTTTTGGACTCTATAACTTTCAAAAAGACCAAATAATATCCACCGATTTGGGTTATTTTTACCAAAGATATGTAGCGGTATAAATTTTGGCCAAAATATATGAAGAAAAATTACTAATTTGCTAAATATTATAACAGAAATGAAGAAAAATGTATTTTTTTACAGATTTTTCGGTCTTTTTTCTTTTACGGCGCAAAAAATAAAGAACCCGGCAGTGATTAAATACAACCAAAAGAAAGCTCTATTTGTGTGAAAAAAAGGGCAAAAATTTCATAAAGATACAGTGTTGCATGACTGAGTAATTGTCATTCAAAATGTGAGAGCACCAAAAGCTGAAAATTGGTCTGGTTAGGAAGGGGGTTTAAGTGCCCAGTTGTCAAGTGGTTAAACCCCACACATTCAGATGCTTGCTAGCAGTCAGGGAGCTCATGCCAAACATGGACGCCGGCACCAGGTAAAACTAAACATTGACCGTTAATCGGTTCAACACTCTGTGATATGTCTAATTGTAAACTAAAGCACCACTTTTTGGTGCTCTATTTCCTTTTAAACAAATCTATTTTTTTTTTTTCTTTTCATAGGAAGTGACTATTTTTTGTGGCCCACTACTTTAGGGTGCCCCTTCAGCAGCGCCTATAGAAATGTGACGTAGCTTCTTATATAACGATGTGATATCTTTTCAAGGTGAGCAGGTGCTCTTGAAGATTTAAAACTGCAGCGTACATATGTTCCTCGTCGCATTGAAGTTTAATATAGCTACATGCATTTTTTTTTTTTTTTTATATACTTTTTCAGAAACTGTGGAGCAGCTTTGTCTTCACCTACACAGGAGCTTTTTTACAATTGATATTGTGCCATTCAGTCCTCATGAGCTCCCAATACAAATACTCTTCGGGGGGTTGGTGAGTGGTGTCCACTGTCTAGTTTGTCTTGTGGTCTACCTCTCTCTTCACCCGCAATATGTGTGAAATTTTATTATCTATGATATCTGTTACAGATACCGTAATCATCCTTTTTGCTTTTGATGATTTTCATCCATGAGAATATACATCCCTCCCTACGGGTGATCAGGCATCCATCTGGACTACACAGGGGGGAGTCACTTCTGGGGGCACCCCTCCTCCCCTCTTCTCTCAGTTGACGCCTCGTATCCTGCGACTTCCCCAGAACTCTATTACAGAGGTATGGAGTTGACGCGGTGGTTGTGTTGGGTGGGAGTATTAGGGGAGGGTTGGGTGTGAGCCTGTGTGATGGGGGTTGTTGGGTGTTTTTTTTTTTTTTTTTTGGGGGGGGGGAGTGGGATGGGGGGTGGGATGGTTTTTGTTCCTGTTTTTGTTTTTGTTTCTGGAGGGTGGCTTTGGTGGAGTTATGGTTGCACAAGCTAAAGAGCTTTCAAGTTACATAAATGTGAATGTTTTATGTATTTTTTTCTGCGTATTTACTTTTTTTCTCTTTCTCTTTTGAACATCCAAGGTTGTTTTTATCGTGAATATTGTTGTTGAATAATTGAAAAGCCTCGTCCATTTTCCTGATGAAGCCTTCTGGGCGAAACATGTTGAAATTATGTGGACGTGGTTATGCTTTTAACTCTTGGTGACCACAGTTTTTTTCATTGTCAATATTAGGTTGAGGATGTATACCTTTGACTGTGAATGTAAAACTGTTCTCACATTTTATTGTATATTTTTTTTTTGTAAAACTGCTTTAATAAATATTTGATATATTCTCAGTAGATAATGTCTTTTCCTATATCAGGGGTACCTTTAAAATCCCATTTTCTACATATTTTTTTGGTTTACTACTTCAGGGATGATGGTACATATATAAAAAACGTTTATAAACACTGATCTCTACCCATATAGCCTATAAAAAAAAACACAAAAACAACATCCGCTAGACTGGTCCTTGAAGAAAGAGTGAATGAGCCTGTTGTGTGCCTGGCTGTGGGGCAGAAGTAATTCTGTGGCTCCTACGGGAGTAGCCCTACATACACATAGAGAACACAGAGAACCAAATTGTAGGCAGGAGCCTACAAATGGTTGAAGTTTTTCTGCTGTGCCTTATCTCCTGTCTGTGCTCATGTCTTCAAGTTTACTGAGCAAGCCAGGTGCAAATTGTTACAATGTAGATGTTTGCTGAATCTAAGGAATTGATTTGCTAGATTTTCCTACCAATTTTCCAGAGATCCACATAAAGGGCTCACTGAAATTCCCTGTGTGCTTCCTGCTAGAGCTGGCCTGGGGGAATACTGCCAAAATGTAACTGGATATTCTGCTGGAGGGATCATCCCCTTTTGGGGGTTGATAGGAGCCTTATCATGATTCCTGGTGAGGGTCTTGAGTGTGGAGACCCTCATGGACATGTAGCTGCTAACCATGAACTTTCTGCCTCTTTGGACTCTGCTGTTATTCAGGTATGCTTTCCTTATGGGCAAGCGGGTAATTACCTTTACAAGCGGATAATCACCCCTGGTTGTTAACATGATAGGTTTGGCAGCCTAAGCCCCCTGTCCTGATCTGCAGCTTCTCCTGCCCCCTGCCCTGCTAATAGGATGACATTGGCGGCTGGGCAAGAGACCTGGGAGAATAGACACAGGCTGATAACTGACTTTGCCCTGCTGAAGGTAAGACTGTGCAAGGGAGGCAGAGACTGAAAGGGGCACTGTGTTGTTAAAGAGGAAAGGGGGGCCATGACGGCAAGGAGGAATGTGATGAGGGTATTACAGCAAGGAGGAATGTGATGGGGGCCATGACTGCAAGGACTGTGATGGGGGGCCATGACTGCAAGGAGGATGGTAATGGGGGGTCGTGACTGAAAGAGCCACTGTGATTGGGGGGGGCATGACTGTAAGGGGTACTGGGACAGGGGGACCCGTGACTGCAAGAGGCACTGTGATAATGGGAGGCAGCTGTGATTGCTGATTGCTAGGGGTTCTGTACTGTACAGGTACATGGTAATCATTAAAGTGCAGTCCCCTTTAGTGCAGTAAAGGACTGTAGGACTGCATTAAAGGGGGAACTGTGATGTGCAGGGCGACTGTGGACACGGATATAAAAGGGGGGTTGTGAGACTCCATGAACACCCACCTCCCCCATCCCCTGATCCTGGAACAATTGGCTACACCAAAAGTGGTCCCTGGTGCCAAAAAAGTTGGAGACCGCTGTCTTAAAGGAATGCATGTACAGTGTATCTAAAGAACAGGGCTTGCAACACAACAAGGGGTCTAAGCTAGAGGGTGATGCAATACATGGGTCTAAAACACAAAGTAACGTCCAGTGGAAGCTAATGTGTTGCTGCTAAGGACTACAGTGTTTGTGTCACATGCAGCCAATCAGCTAGGAGGTAGGTGTTTGGCAGGGTTCCTCTGGTAGTGGAGTGGGTTAGGTGCTTGGCACCTCCACTAGCGTCCAGTTCCCCACTCTTTGGGAAGAGACCCGCGGCAAAGAATATGTAGGGATCCAGGCTGGAATCATGCAAAACAGTGATGTAAAGGGGCCCCTCAGGAGAAAAGAGCAAGCAGGGAGGTTGGAAAAGAGAGAGCGTTTCCTGCACCCCATAGGAACCATGGAATCAGTGGTGTATTTTGATTTTGTGCTGCCGTAGGCAAGACTAAAACCAGGGCCCTCCTCCATCTAAATTCATTCCACCCCAGCCGCGGTATACCTTTATTGTCTCAGGGTCCGATGAGGAAGCTGCCACCGTTCACAGCTTCCTCATCAGATCCTGAGCAAAGATTCGTCCAAGTGCCAAATATGTAGTCAATGGAGCAGAGGATGGGGTCAGCAGGGCAGGGGATGGAGTCAGCGGGGCAGGGGACAGGGTCAGTAGAACAGGGGATGGGGTCAGCGGAGCAGGGGATGGGGTCAGTAGGACTAGGGCTGGGGTCAGTGGGGCAGGGGGACAGGGTTAGCGGGGCAGGGGACTGGGTCAGTAGGGCAGAGGACGGGCACAGCAGGACAGGGGACGGGGTCAGTACAGCAGGGGATGGGTTCAGCAGGGAAGGCAATGGGGTTAGTAGGGCAGGGGACTGGGTCAATGGGGCAAGGGACGGGGTCAGCGGGGCAGAGGACGGGCACAGCAGGACAGGGGACGGGGTCAGTGGAGAAGAGGACGGGGTCAGTAGAGCAGGAGATGGGTTCAGCAGGGAAGGCAATGGGGTTAGTAGGGCAGGGAATGGGGTCAATGGGGCAAGGGACGGGGTCAGTGGATCTGGTCAGTAGGACAGGGTATGGGGTCAGAGGGGAAGGGGATTGGGTCAGTGGGGTACAGGACAGGGTCAATGGGGCAGGGGAAGGGGTCAGCGGGGCAGGGGATGGGGTCAGCGGGGCAGGGGATGGGGTCAGCGGGGCAAGGGACGGGGTCAGTGGGGCAAGGGACGGGGTCAGTAGGGCAGGGGATGGGGTCAGCGGGCCAGATGACTGGGTCAGTAGGGCAGGGGAAGGGGATCGGGTCAGTAGAGCAGGGGATGGTGTCAGAGGGCCAGAGCACTAGGTCAGTAGAGCAGGGAACAGGGTCACTAGGGCAGGGGACAGGGTCAGTAGAGCAGGGGATGGGATCAGTATGGCAAAGCTCTTACAGAAGGTCTTCTCCTGCACTTACATCTCTGAACAGTTATCACTTCTCTCATGCCTCACCTCCATAAGTCATGCCATACCTCTCCCTCCTGTCACTGTGCCCTCCCTCCTCGTCTCCAATTGGCCCCCGCCACTGCCTGTCAGCTGGCCCCTCCCTGACTGTAGTCACGGAGGAGGAGGCAAGAAAAAAAAATCGTCCGGGCTGTTATCTTAGCTTGGGGGGCTCTGTGGTGGCTGAATGGGGTAGAAAGGAGATGAGGCAGCAGGGGCGAGAGAAGGCGCCCTGAACAGCGTGACTGGAGACGCTGAGCCACCTCCTCCATTACCCTGCTCATTGTGTATGACTTCTACCACAGGGGCCTCCGGCATGCTGCTTTTTCTCACCTTGGCAAATGAAGCGTCCGCAAAACCTAATTAAAAAGCCACCTCTGCCCTTCTGCCTGGAAGGGCGGTGCCGCTCCCCTGAAAAATGCCAGCCAAGGCAAATGCCTTGTTTGCCTTGCGGTAAATATGCCCCTGCAGGGATGTGTCACTAGGAAAGAGGTGACCTGCACTTGGCCTAAATTTATATAGAAATTACATAGTTACATAGTAGGTGAGGTTGAAAAAAGACACTAGTCCATCAAGTCCAACCTATTCGTTTTCTTCAATTTTTTTATTCGATGTGTTTTAAAGCAGAAAGTAAAAAACGCTGTTTTCTTTTTTTAAATTGTCGGTCTTTTTTTGTTTATAGTGCAAAAAATAAAAACCGGAGAGGTGATCAAAATACCACCAAAAATTTTATTTGGGTACAGCTTGCATGACCGCGCAACTATCAGTTAAAGTAGTGCAGTGCCGTATCGCAAAAAATGGCCTGGTCATGAAGAGGGGTAAATCTTCCAGAGGTCAAGTGGTTAAAAGAAGTCATCACTGATCCCTGTAGCTCCATGTACTGTGGAGTAATTCCTCAAAGATTACAACAGAGACTTTGAAGTTGGGTTTTAGTCAGTTGCTAAAAAGCTTTATAATGCATCCCAACATGAAACGGGATTAAAGCAAATATGCTTACTACTCTAAGCATAATGTATTCTGTAATTCTGTTGCATGTTGTGATGTACTGTAAAAGCTTTTTAGGATGAATTATTGGATTGATCTTTCCTTGTATATATTAGAGCAGACAGTTTACACTCAGATATAGTTACAATCATTATATACAGTGCAGGTAGAGTAGTGAGTCTGCAAGAAACATCTCTTAATATCGGATGAGTAGCGCTGCCAGAGTTGCTTTTTCGTTTAAAATCCTTTAGCCATCAGATTTAAAATAAATTCCAATATCATTCAATTCACTTTAAAGCTGAACTCCAGCACTACTTTCTGTGACAGACCCAATAGTGGCTTTTGGAGAGGACTAGGGGCAAGCCTCCTACCCACTAACAGGGACATGGGATTTCCTGCCAGCAGCATCTGTGGAGTTACAACAAACGTCTCCAGCTGAAGCGCTGGCATCAGGGCACAGTGCCACCAACCTTTGCCCAGCACCGGCAACAACTCTGGATTTCCAGGGAGCCTGGGCAGTCGGCCCCTCTCCTCCATAGCAGACCGAGGCCCGGAACGGTAAAGACAACCCAGCTTAATCGCTGGCAGTCGGACAGAGGGTTAATAACCTCTGTACCACACCTACTGACGGCAACCCTTCCCTGTGGCCAAGAATGGAAATAATGGAAAGGTGTAATATTAAACTTGTACAGGCTAATGGTCAGAGGGAATATGGTGGCCCTCCTGCAGACTGGGTTGGAGAGGCTCCTTCACTTGGGACATAAATATTGATCAACCATAATCCTTAAAGATCTACATAGATAAATTAATTTCACTGTAACAGACTGTATCACTTTCTGTCTTCTGATGACTTTTCTAGTGGACAGAATACACAAGTTTGTGTCTCTCCCATTGTTAATTGGGTCATCTACTGTTTCTGTCTGTCTGCTAGTATTGTGTGCATACTTGTTAGCAAACTATTGTGGGATGTTATATGTTTGTTAATTAGATTACTGGTGAATTAAGATCACTTAAATCGGGGTGCATGCACAGCGTGCAGGATGGAGGAGAGCTCCGGTCCCTGTCTCCTTATCCGCGGCTCCTGCGCAGCTAACAGATCATCCCTAACTCTAGGAGCGACACTGCAGACTACTAGAAATCCCCTGGCACTGCATGGGTAAGATCGGCTTCCAAAAAGCGATCTATGGAGGCTTTATTCCGCCGCCACCGTCGTGGCCTTCTCAAAACATGGAGCGCTTCCTGTATAGGCCGCAATCCCCAGCCTTGAGTTAACCTGCCTGGCCAGCCGGACACAGCTGACTCCTGCACAATACCGGGAACCACGATCTTGGATGGCAACAGATCCCAGCGATCCCAGCATTCTCATCCACCTGAAAGCCCCACAGATGACGTGACAGTAGCTGTCCTCGATATGAAATTGAATTCATTACTGCACGATCTGACCCACAGCATTGCTAAAGAGGTGGGTAAAATAGTACACGAGTTGCGGGGAGAAATTGATCAGCTGGGGGAACGTACTGATACTTTGGAGAATAAGTTTGATGAACTGACTCAATATGTACATGTTCTCGAGGAGGATAATGCCTCCATGAAACATACAGCCTCCCAGCTCCAGTTACAGCAGGAAGATCTGGAGAACCGTGAAAGACGTCAGAATCTGAGAATTAGAGGAATCCCTGAGGCGGTTAGTGATAAGGAGCTATGTCCCTATCTTTTGGGCCTGTTTGTTACTTTAGCTCCCCATATTCCTGATATAGACTGGCGCCTGGACAGGGCACACAGATCCTTGGCCCCAAAACCCCCTCCCAATGCTAACCCCAGAGACGTTATTGTTCATTTCCACTATTACGAGAGCAAAGAAGCTCTCACAGCTGCAACACGCAACAAGTCACACATTGACTTTAAGCAAAATAAGATCCAGATATTCAGGGACCTATCCCCGATTACTTTGGCCAAAAGGCACAGCTTCCGACCTGTCACTACACATCTACAAAATCATCAGGTCCCTTACCGATGGGGGTTCCCTTTTGGCTTATCCGCTTCTAAGGATGGCTTCCAATACTCTGAGAGATCTCTACGAAAGTGAAGCTTTCATCCGCAACCTGGGTCTTCCACCTTTGCCTGAAGAGGATCTTCAACCCCAAGCTCTGAACCCTAAACCACTCACCACCCCAGTCAAGATCTGGACTCCAGTCCAACGAAAATTGCAGAAGGCCTTTTCCACACCGCAACGAGCCAACTCCCACAGATTTCCGACCTGAAGAGACCTACTTTCCATTAATCTTTATTGTTTTCACCCCATGACCAGATAATATGTTTCATGGCTACCTCAGTGACCTCTCCGGAGATAGGTCACCTTCTCTCATATAGAGAGATACACCCTTCAATGTTGGTTAGATCTTACCACTCATAACTCTTTTGGAAGTCGTTTCTTCCCTCTTTTTATGTTCATTTTACAGCTTATCACAAGCCAGTTTTGTCTGCTTTCCAAGCAGAGACGTGGGACCCCCCCGCCAGTCCCTGCAGGCTACCATGCCCCTCACTACAGCCCATGGCTTTTGCCTGGGTAGCCTGAAATGTTTTCATATTCAGGCTTTTAAAAAAAAAAAAAATTCTTTTTTGTTTTGTTGTGTTTTTTTATTCATTTTTTCTATTTTTCTTCTGTTATTTTTTGCTGTTTCAATTTGCAGGTCTTTTTTTTCCTTTTTGACCTTTATATGGTTTTCAATGCTATACCTACAATACTGTATCAACTTTGGTATCTGTACACCTTTATGTGTTATATTCTAGGGATGCTCATCTACTTGTTTACAGTATATATAATATTAGCATTATTTCTTCTGATTAGATAAGGCTCTTAAGATTTACTCATGTAATGTTAAGGGACTGAACCCCATCAGGAAACGATGGCAAGCTTTGAAGGAATTTAGGTCCTCCAAAGCAGAGGTGATTATGATTCAGGAGACTCATTTTAAATCTGGGGGCTCATTTAAATTTGCCTCCAGATATTTTCCTGGAGCTTACATGGCCTCCGATCCTTCTGGAAAAGCAGGAGTGGCAATTCTTATTAAACGATCATGCCCAATCCGGATACTCTCCTCTTACTTAGACCCTCACGGTCGGTTCATACTCCTGAATTGTAGTCACCTAAATACTCATTTTTCTTTGGCGAACATATATGCCCCAAATGTAGGACAAATCAGTTTTCTTACAACAGTTTTTGAAAAGTTACAATCAGCCTTTTATGATTTTAGGAGGCGACTTCAATGTGTGCAGGTCCCCGACCAGGGATAGAAGAACCTTATTCCAAGTTACCCCACAAACTGCTTCCCAGAAATTATCTGCCTCTTTTCGTAAACTACTTTACATCACTTTGAATCTATAGCGCTACACCCACTTTATACACTCTACAGTTTTCAGCAAAATTTCTATTTGCAGTGTCAGCGGCTTATATGTTTTTTGGATTAGTATGATTTAGAGTTAGCGCAAGGTTATTTTTGTTTTTGTATACTCTTTTCGTAAACTAACCAGATCACACAATCTTTGACACTTGGAGAGTAAAACATCCAACTCAAAAGAGTTACACATTCTATTCCCACTCTAACAAGTTATATTCCAGATTAGACCATTTTCTGGTTACAGCTCCTTTACTTCCCTATGTAGTCTCTTCAGAGATAAACCCTATTACCTGGTCGTATCACACACCCATTGAACTCGATATTGTGCTGACGTCGTCATACACTAAAACATGTCACTGGCGTCTTAATGAATCTCTGATCAAAAACCCAATTTCCCAAACCCACCTGCAACAGAAGCTAACTGAATTCTTCCAAATTAAAGATGGTTCGGTTTCGGAGATTTCCACCCTGTGGGAGGCCCACAAGGCCTTTTTTAGAGGCGAATGCATACCTGCAGGCTCTCGCCTGAAGAGAGATTCTGCAAAACTTAAAAACGATCTACTTGCTCAATTGCGGAACGCAGAAGGGCGCTTGTTGGTATCCCCCACGGTGGAAAAACTGAGAACTGTTACCTCAATCCGAGACCAAATCAAATCGTTTGACATGAACAAAATTTCTAAATCTATGCTATGGTCCAAACAAAAATTCTATGAATTTGCAAACAAACCACACAAAATGCTAGTTAACAAGTTAAAACCACGGCCCTTTCTATCAATCCCTGACCATCTAATGCAGCCTGATGGTACCCCCACATATTGCCCTAAAGCTATGTCAAAAGTATTTGGAGATTTCTATAGCCGATTGTATAACTGCTTAAGCCCTGATTCAAATCCTCAATTCTCACAATCTAAGTTTGATGAATTCATGTCTTCTCTAACATTACCCAAACTTTCCGCTGAACATATTTCCACTCAACTGCCCGATCACCATAGAGGAAATAGGAGAAGTGATTAAAAATTTACCAGCTCACAAATCCAGGCTCTGACGGCCTTCCTTACATTTATTGTAAGACATTTTCACAGACTCTAAATCCCTATCTGCAATCCCTGTATTCCTCTCTTCTTAAAGGTACCATACCACATTCACAGTTCCTGCATGCTAACATAACAGTTATCCCTAAAGACCCCGCGTTACCAGATAATTACGGCCCCATTGCTTTATTAAATTCGGATTATAAAATTTTTACGAATATATTAGCCAGTAGATTATCACCCTTATTGCCAGCCCTGATTCATAGAGACCAGGTGGGATTCATCCCCACAAGACATGCTGGAGACAACACAAGAAGAACCATAGATTTGATCGACTTAATAACCAAAACCAAACGTCCCACCATAGTTTTAAGCTTGGATGCACAAAAAGCATTTGATTGTTTAAGCTGGCCATTTATGTTTGCAGTCCTGGCCAAATTTGGATTCTCAGGTCCCTTTATACAGGCTTTACAAACCCTGTACTCTCACCCCACATCTCAAGTCCAGATGTCTTCCTACACATCACAACAGTTTACCCTTAGTAATGGCACCAGACAAGGGTGTCCTTTATCACCCCTATTGTTCATATTGAGTCTCGAACCATTAGCAACAGCCATCAGATCCCACCCTGATATCAGGGGAGTTCCGTTGCGACAACAGGACTACAAACTGTCACTATTTGCAGACGACATCTTACCAACTATCACCATCCTGAAACCTCCCTACCTTTTCTACATGGCATCCTATCCACTTTTGGAATCTTATCAGGTTTTAAGATTAACCAGACCAAAACAGAAGCCCTCCCTATCAATATATCCCCAGATTTGCTCAGCTCTCTACAAAGCAGATTCAAATACAGATGGTGTCAGACCTCGCTGAAATATCTAGGAATTCATCTTACCCCCTCATATTCCTTGCTCTATCAAGCCAACTTCCCTCCAATGTTTGCAGAAATCTCTAGACTTCTACACCTCTGGACCCCCATTCCACTCTCTCTCCTTGGCAGAATCAACGTTCTCAAAATGTTGATATTGCCTAAACTGTTGTATTTGAAACATTACCAATCCCGGTCAAAATTTTGCAGCTGAAGAATCTCCAGAGAAAATGCCTCAATTTTATTTGGAATAATGCCTCCCATAGAATTGCTCAATCAGTAGTCTTAACCCTCAGGACTAAAGGTGGGTTGGCTGCTCCTGATCTCATTAAATACTATTACACTTTCCACCTCAGGGTATTGACCACCTGGACCTCTAGGAAAGCCCCAAGTAGATGGGCTGAAATTGAAATAGGGATCACTGCTCCAGTGCACCCGTTACATGTTATGGCCATCCTCAAACAAATTCATGCCCCAATTGAGGTCTCTTTGTCCCAGATGCTTTTCACCCTATCCATTTGGAAGAGATGTGCAGATAGGTTCTCTCTTTCCTCACTATGCTCCCCACTCCGGAATGTCCTTTTTAATGCAGACATCCCAGATGGACTATCTTATTCACGAACACTCCCGTGGACTCAAGCGGGTATCTTTCAGCTGCGACATCTGGTACACCCGGTTACGCGTAAATTCCTATCATTTTCAGATCTCCAAAAAAACATGATCTGTCTGCCTCTATGGAATACTCTTATATATAAATTAAACATTTTTTCCTTGTCAATTCACCTTCATTGTCCTTAGAAAAGCCTACAGACTTTGAAATACTGTGTGCAAGTGGCCCATATGAACCAAAACCATAGCAGCCTATTGCATTAGGGTGTGCACCCAAAAGCTCCAACACATATACATTTGACATATTTACCGGACTCTTCCCCGCTCTCCATCCTGAAACAATGGGGGGAAGGGGGCGCAAGGGCGCACATGGGGGATCCGGGCAACAGAAGGAAGAGGAACAGGGAAAGGAGGGGTGGCATATATTAGTACCGATCCCCTATATTTTCCTCCTCTGGCAGCTAAATGTTATCAAAAGGGAGAGGAGGAGAAGCCTACTTTCAGCTACTGCAGGAGGAAAATACAGATTAGTTCCACAAAATTCCACTCACGCCATCTCTCCTGTCCAGGTTCTGAGAGTCGGCAAGGAAGGATTGCGGGTAACCTATCAGCTGCCCACCACTAACAGGTTGCCAACCCCAGGATTAGGGTGTGCCCAGGCACACCTGGCACACCCCTTGCGCATGCCTATGACCAAAACTAATTTCATCTATATATAAAATGCTCCATGCAGTGCCCCCTCTAACTAACTCCTCACATAACTACATGGCAAAATGGTCCAGAATGTTAAACCATCCAATCTCATTGTTGGACTGG
This sequence comes from Aquarana catesbeiana, assembly GCF_042186555.1. Classification (NCBI taxonomy): domain Eukaryota; kingdom Metazoa; phylum Chordata; class Amphibia; order Anura; family Ranidae; genus Aquarana; species Aquarana catesbeiana. Next base: position 61,928,545 of record NC_133327.1, read on the forward strand.
GGGAAAATTTGGGAATCATCTTCAAAAGTTTCAAGATGTGTAGCACAAAAAGAAACCGCCATTAAAAAATACTATTTTTTTGGTATAGAACTTCTGACTTGCTACATGCCCAGAACCCTTCTGTCTCTAACCTATGCTGGAGATGTGGAAAGTCCGTGGGTACTCATCTCCACATATTCTGGGAATGCCATATCTTAGGCCCATATTGGATCAAGGTTCAAAAATTATTACAAATACTTCTCTCTACAACCATTCCATTGAACCCCATACATTTTCTTCTGGGTCTCCATATCCCGGGCATTCCTAAATCATTACAGAAACTTGGGTCATTCATACTATTAGCAGCGAAAAGAGCCATCCCTAGGCTTTGGCTCTCTACTTCCCCTCCCACCTTACACCATGTTCTTTCCATAGTCGCAGATGTACGCAGGATGGCACATATGACTGCAAAGATTGAGGGTAATCTCCCCCTATTTGATAAAATCTGGAAAGCTTGGGATGATTCAGTATTTTCTTTTAAATCTGATAGTCACAATCCTTTTTGAAGCTCATTAGCAACATCCTTTGACCATCCTTTATATTCGATTATTTAGTTGACACATTTCTTTTTTATTTTGACCTAAATTTGGATACTGTATGGATATTTTTTGTTTAGAGGATCCAATGATGGAAGCTGCTGACATTCGCCTATACTGGTATCCCTGCCAAGTCCTATTAATTTGTTCTGTTTATTACTTTTGTATTTTCTGAAGTTAAAATGTCATGATCTCTTTATTTTACGATATGATGTTTTACAATTGTTAAAATAAACAATTTAAAAAAAAAAAAAGAAGATCACTTAATCATCATACAGCAATGCACTGCGGGAGCGCAGTGCATTGCTGTATGATGATTGCCCAAAGCATGCACCATGACCTGCATGCTTTGGCCAATCACAGCGCCCTCAGCTAAGAAAGCCATAATTGGCCAAAGGCAGGGTGCCTTTGGCCAATCATGGCTCAGGGGGACTAAGTCCACGCCCCACACTATATAAGGCTGCCTTAATCTCGTGTATATATATATATATATGTTTAGTTATATATGACTGCAGGCCGTTCCTGGTGTACTTTTTCTAATATACTTCAGGCGGTGTACACAGTACCATGCACCCCTAGTGCAGTAGCTACTACAGTACTTTTCTGGTGGTGTACACAATACAGTACACCCATAGTTGTTATTACACTTCTGTTGGTGTACACAGTACCGTGCACCCATAGTGCAGTTGCTACTACTTTTCTGGTGGTACAAACAGTGCATCCATAGTTGCTATTAGACTTCTTGTACAAAGGGTTTTATCGAACATAGAGATAAACAGAATAATACAGAAAATAACACCAAAAAAAAAGAAAACAAAAGAAACATTGTTGGACACATCTTGTATTCATACTCACATAAACTTCAGGTGTCAAAAGTATTAGTCCGGGAGACAAGGGTTTGCGCCAATTCCTGAAAATTCAGGGGTGATCATATAGGGTCCGCAAATCCTGGAGGTGTGGTAACACGCTAGATTTCACTTGTGTATAAGTGATTTTGCAGTGCCTAATATGGCACACGTGTCGCAAGATAATGTAAAACATAGCATTTAAAAAGGAGAGCAGATGGAGAGAAAAAATAAAAGTAAACAAGTTGTTGAGCGTGCTTAATGAAAGGCAGTATATACCCGTAAAGGTTTTCTCACCATGTGTCCAATACCAGCAGGACCTAGCCTGTGGCCAGAGAGACATAGAAAAGAGAAGGTAGGAAGATAGCATGGGAAGGGGGAAGACCAGAAGAAGAATGGAATAGGTGTGTAGGATAGAAAAAGATGGGAAGAAGCAGAAGAAAAAAGAAAGGGGAGTGAGAGACAAGGGGGAAGTCCACGGGTGAGGGGAGTGGAGATATACTAGAGAGAGAGTAGTTCTGGGTCAAATCGGGAAGGGTGGGTATATGCCACCCAAGGTTGCCAAGTCCGGAGGAATTTGTCATGTGTGTCAGACAACACGGCTGTCAGTTTCTCGTTAACCAAGATGTCATTTACTCGGTTTTTAACTGCTTCAAAACTGAGAGCTAGAGTTTTCCAGGCTTTTGTTATGGTCAATTTAGTTGCAGTAAAAATATGCGACGCCAATTGGCATTCTGGTCGTAGTAATTCTGTATTCGGTTTCCCCAGAATGGCTTCAAAAGGGTCCCTCTTTATATTAGTGTTGAAGAGGTTACGAAGGAGTGTATAGACTTTGACCCACAATCTGCATACCCTGGGACACTTCCACCAGATGTGAGCCATTGTGCCTTCCTGAGAACACCCACGGAAACATAAGGGAGTGTATGTTGGAAGGAAACTCGCTAATATGGCCGGGGTGTAATACCATCTATAAAGCACTTTATAAGCGTTTTCCAAGAAGAGGACGTTCTTTGAGCACTTTGACAGTGCAATAGTCATGATCTACCAGTCCTCTGGGTCTAATCGTTTTCCCAGTTCCGTCTCCCACTGTAGATGGTATGGTCTCAAGGGTGTTTTTTTGAAGCCCATTATGGCTGCATATATTAAAGAGATCAAACCCGAGGACTGGGGTCGTGATATACAAAGGCTTTCAAAGAGGGTCAAAGTGTAAGGGATTGGTCGAGATTTTATAAGAGATTGGAGGAAGTGTTGGAGCTGAATATACCTGTAATGTTCCCTAAGGGGGATATCAGGAGAGGAACGTAAGGCAGCAAATGAAATTTTCTTAGTGGGGGTAAACATGGAGTGGACATCCACAAAGCCATTTTCGATCCACCACTTGAACTGCAGCGAACTATCGCATCCGGTGAGAATAAAGGGCACTGAAGAAGGTAGAGTAGGGGGAGATGGGGGGAGATCAGGCCGGCTGAGTATTTGACTGTGTCCCACAACCGAAGTGAGTGGGCCAGACATGGACCGATAATACGCGGGCGATGGACTCGAGGGACCCAAGGGAGGGAGACTAATGGTATCGGGTGAGAATCCACCAGATCAAGGGTGGCCCACAACGGCATTTGATGCTTCTCATGGAGATGAGATAATGGGGCAATAGCCGCTGCCATATAGTAAGCGTGTAGGCTAGGCCACCATTGATCCTGCGGGTGTACAGAACCTGCCTCTTGATCCTGGGCCTTACAGAACCCCAGATAAATTGCTGATTTTGCATTGGTGTATACACAGGATGTGAGAAGGGACCCGGACTGGCAAAACCCTGAAATAATAGAGCAGCTTTGGGAGATAGGTCATATGGATTGTTGCAATCCTTCCGAACCAGGACAACAGGAGGGTGAACCAGGAGGAGAGCATAGTAGTCAATTTCCCAAACAATGAGGGGAAGTTGGCTTGATATAGGCCCGAGTATCTTGGGGTGAGCCGGATCCAAAGGTAGGGTAACGATTTTAACCATTGGAAGGTGAATGCAGATTGCAGGGTTATCAGCTCGGAGGGCGATAGATTAATCGACATTGCTTTGGATTTAGCGGGGTTAACAGATCGGCCTGAAAACCTGGCGAAGGCACTTAAAATTGAGCAGATTAGGGAGGGTGATTCTGGGTTTAGTGATGGTCAACAGGATATCATCCACAAACATTGACAACTTGTGTGAAGTACCCGCTATTTCTACCCCCGATATGTCTGGGTGGGATCGGATGGCCTCCACCAAGGGTTCCAGTGCCAGGATAAATAGGCGTGGGGAAAGTGGGCAACCTTAGAGGGTACCCCGTTTAATAGAAAAGGTAGGCGACTCAAACCCATAGTATTTCACTTTGGCCTGGGGGGAATCATAAATAGCTGAAACCCAGCTCATGAAGGAGGTGCCGAATCCATAGTGGCTAAGCACCTGTGTCAGGTAGGGCCATGACAAGGTGTCAAAGGCTTTATTAATGTCCAACGACAAGAACATTGTTTCTAGGGACCTATTGTGGACGTTATGTTGTATTTTAAGGAGATGTCTAATGGCGTCCCCTGCCTGTCTCCTTGGGACAAAGCCCACCTGGTCCTTTTTTAGGCGTGGAAGAAAGGAGTTGAGGCGATTGGCCAGGATCTTTTGCTATTAGACTTCTGTTGGTGTACACAGTATCGTGCACCCCTAGTGCAGTTGCTACTACTTTTCTGGTGGTGTACACAATACAGTACACCCATAGTTGTTATTACATTTCTGTTGGTGTACACAGTACCGTGCACCCATAGTGCAGTTGCTACTACTTTTCTGGTGGTGTACACAGTACACAATACAATGTAGTGTGGTGTTGCAAAACAAAATCCCCATCATGTCCGGAAGGCCACCAAGGAGAGGCAGACGCTCACAGGCCACTAAAAGAGGGCAAGCAGGCTCTGTGTCTCCAGTCCCCAGTGCTGGTCATGGACATAGTGCATCTTCTGCAGGTGGCCGTGGGGCACGCGTGTCCTTTTTTTCTGCTGCTGGGACAGGGGCAGAAAAATTGGGCCTTTGGTGGTGGTGGTACCACAAAACTGTAACCCCTCACAGATACTCTTGGTGGGCGCAGGAACGGGCCCTGCTGTGAAATATTATATCAAAAATTGTAATTACATGCCCCCGTTAAACGGGGACAGAAAAATTGGGCCTTAGGCAGTGGTGGTGCCCTAAACCAAAAATATTGTTGGAAGCTAGCATCATCAAGATTGAGGAGGAATAGTATAGTCACTTAGCATAGGCAGTCTTCAAGGAATCCCACATACATAGAAAAATCAATCAGTTACATCAGCATCAGGTGCTTGATAGCTGCTGCTGATCCAAGACTGATTCATCTGTGGACAGGTGCACTCTATGATCCGTTACAAACTCTCCAGCAGCACTGAATGTGCGTTCAGAAAGAACGCTGGATGCAGGACAGGCCAGTAGATCAATTGCATATTGAGCTAGTTCTGGCCAGTGGTCCATCCTCAAGACCCAGTAACCCAGTGGATGCTCTGTTGGAAAGGTCTCCAAGTCTGCTCTTGCCCCTAGATATTCCTGTACCATGTAATGCAGACGCTGGCGATGGTTGCTTGAACCGATCAGACCTTGGCGCTGAGGACTGAAAAATTGTCTAAAGGCATCGGTCAGCCGACCACCTTCTCCACTGCTCTTCCTCTGACTGAACGAAGCCTCAGCAACACGTCCAGCACCAGGAAATTGTAACCTCACCGGGTCTGGAAATACATTGCACAAACCTTTCTTCAAGGTCTTCTGAAGATGTTTCATCCTCTGCTCCCTCTGCGAAGGCAGGATGAGTTCTTCAACCTTACCCTTGTAACGTGGATCAAGAAGGGTTGCCAGCCAGTAATGATCCCTCTCTTTGATAGCACGAATCCTAGGGTCCTTACGCTGCATGGCCTCCCTGATTCTGCAAAGCCTGTGAAAGTTTGCAGAGGCATTCGATTCTGAGTCCTCTGGGTCACTAAGGATCACATGATCCGTAACAACCTCCTCCCAGCCACATACAACTCCTTGGGTTTCTGGGGACTGAAAACCATCCCTTGAAGACTGCTGCTGAGTGTTATCCTCCACGTCCATGCTGACACAATCCTCCTCCTCTTCTTCCTGTGTGTTTGGCGGGCCTGCAGGAATAATATCTGGATAAAGGGGGCCTTGAGAGGTAAGGAAGTCCTCCTCTTCCTCCCGCTGTTCTGCCTCAAATGCCCTGTCCATTATTCCACGAAGCATGTGCTCCAACAGGAAGACAAGAGGAACAGTATCACTGATGCATGCATTGTCGCTGCTCATCATCATCGTGGCTTTATCAAATGGTGACAGGACAGTGCATGCATCCTTGATCAGTAGCCACTGGCGTGGCGAAAAGAAGCCAAGCTCCCCAACCCTGTCCCATACTTACACAGGTACTCATTGATAGCCCTCTGCTGCGTGTGCAGCCGCTGCAGCATTGCCAACGTTGAGTTCCACCTGGTGGACATGTCACAATTGAGGCAGTTGGTGGGCAGGTTGCATTCCCTTTCAATGCCAGCCAGCCGAGCATTGGCATTGTATGACCGTTGGAAATTACCACAGACTATTCTGGCCTGCCTCAGGAGATCTTGTAAGCCTGGGTACCTGCTCAAGAACTGCTGCACCACCAAAATTCAGGATGTGTGCCAAACATAGAACATGGGCCAAGTGTCCCTGTCGGAGAGCTGAGAGAAGGTTGGTGCCATTGTCGCATACAACCATTCCTGGCTGAAGCTGATGTGGCATCAACCACCTCTGAGCCTGACCCTGCAGAGCTGACAGAATCTCTGCCCCAGTGTGGCTCCTGTCCCCTAAGCAGTCATTTAACCTTAAACTACATAGAAGGTTCTTTACTGTAAGAGCGGCAAGGATCTGGAATTCCCTTCCACGGCCAGTGGTCTCAGCGGGGGGGCATCAATAGTTTCAAGAAACTATTAGATAAGCACCTGAACGACCGCAACATATATACAATGTAATACTGACATATAATCACACACATAGGTTGGACTTGATGGACTTGTGTCTTTTTTCAACCTCACCTACTATGTAACTCATGCACCGCATGGCATCTTTTTGCCTGAGTGCTTGCGTTGCCACTTGAACGCTTATGGAGTACCGCTGGTTCAGAGAGCAAATCTGCAGAAGAAGCCATAGAGGAAGAAGAAGAGGAGGGGGTGGAGGAGAGAGCTGTGGCAGAATCACTGCTAGCATTTTGGAGGCGTGGTGGTGGAACAAGCTCCAACAATACTGAACCCTGTCCTGCATCCAGCAGAGTTACCCAGTGCGCCATGAAGGAAAGGTAACATCCCTGCCCATGCATGCTAGACAATGAGTCTGCGGTAATATACACTTTACTGCTGACCGCCCTGTCCAAGACAAAAACATTGCCTTCCACATGCTGGTAGAGGGCTGGAATGGACTTCAGTGAAAACAAATGGCATTTTGGAATCTGCGACTGAGGTACAGCACATTCCACAAATTCACGAAAGGGGGCAGAGTCTACTAGCTTAAAAGGCAGTAGTTTTAGTGCTAGCAATTTGGCCAAGCTAGCATTCAGACGCTGAGCATGTGGATGGAACCAAATTTCTTTTTACGGTTTAGCAACTGGGGTAGGGAAATTTGCCTGCTAAAATCAGGTGGTGGTGTACTGCTAGCAGATTGACTGCAAGTACTTGGGACACCTATTGCTATATTGCTATACCTTCATTCCTCTCAGTGCAGGTTTTCGAGAGGACTGGAGGTATAGTAGGGTTGGAGATCCCAGATGAGGACCACGGAGAAGTCCGCCTTTTTCTTTGATGTGGGTCTTTCAAGTGCTGTTGCCAACGGACTTGTTGCCTTATCAGTTTATGTGAAATCTCCATTAATAGCTGTAAAATATTGTAATTATGAATATATTTCATTTGGCTTTTATATATGTAGGGTGGAACATATTATCTTCACAGAAATCTCTGGTAAACCAGACAAGTCGGTGCCTAGGCTTGTGTATACAAACAATGGGATCCAAACCTCACTGTTTTACACATACTCACTTCAAAGGATCCCATGCTGGGATATGCAATGAAGGGAGGCCAACCCGTAATCAATACTTAATTTCCCGGGAAAAATTCAAGTTAAGCTCCCACTCAGAATAGTCACAAGGATTTGCATTAAAGGGGGCTGACTTATGCAAAGTATAGGGATTGGAGATGTAGCCAGTCCTTAACCAGGAATAGGGAAGCTCACCAATCAGAGCACGCTATGCCAACCAATGTGGCATCAGCATGCAATGATACACACAGACTAGATGGGAGGGCAAAACACACTTTTATGGGAGAACAACCATCAGAATGGAACCTTGGTGCAAAGGGTAATTATAGGAAAGAAAAAACAAAAATACTAAAGTGCTGAAATGGATATTAGTGAATGTGATTGAAAGAAAACCAAAATAATAAAAGCTACAAAACTATAAAGTTGTCAGGTTGCAAAACTTGTGATTGAAAGAAAACCAAATAATTAAAGCTGCAAAACTTTAAGTGTTCAGGCACCTATAATGAATATTAAAGTGAAAATGTGTTGTGCTATAATTAACCTTTCATTCAATATTTAAATCCCGTGTTATTACTAAGTAAATCAATTCTTCATAGTGATAGTGAAAATAAAAATAAATGAAATAGAAAAAAGACAAATACTGTATGTGGTATAGCCAAAAATTAAAAATCATATAACCTCACAATCATGATCATATGCTACACCAATAGAATACTCCACAGATTCCCACCTGTAAATATATATGGCTACCAAGTATATAAAGTCCGATAAATTGCCAATAGGTCCATTAAAAAAAAAAAAAACTACTTTTAAAATGCTGTTTGAGGTTTAAAAGATGTTTTGATGGCCGTTCTGTGAATATATATGGTTACTAAGTATATAAATTTCGATAAAATGACAATAGGTCCATTCAAAAAACTTCTCTTATAATGCTGTTTGGGGCTTAAAAGACGTTTTGATGGCCGTTCTTAATTGCAGGAGATTCCATGCAATAAATCAAAGAGAAAACATCATTGCGCAATGAACAGTATACTGAATACTCAAGATGAGAAATCTTCAACACGGGATTTAAATATTGATTGAAAGGTTAATTATAGCGCAACACATTTTCACATTAATAATTATAGGAAAGGTCTGCATTTTACTTGTAACTAAATATGTTTGTAGATTAATGTTTTCAGGAATATACTCTGTATTCCTTCATGTAATTCTCTTATTTTAACCTAATATTTTCTTCCTTAGTGTAGACTATAGATAGATGGTTGTGTATTAGATAGGCTTTCAACTACTCACCAATAAATCTTGTTATTGTGTTAAAGCTTTCACTCATGGTCAAAGAACTCTCATTTACCCCAAATCATATCTGAGAGATATTAAATCTCAAATATAGTATACGGGAAAAAGACTGCATGGGAGGTCGTCATATGTCTGGTCAAGCATGTGGTGCCCAAGCGGCTGCTGTTGTGGCCACGCTTGATCTGCTTCAGACATAGGTTGCAAACAGCAACGGTGCGATCTGCTTCACATGTGTCCAAAAAGGCCCACACCAAGGAATTTTTCAAAATCAGCGGGGAGTCAGCATTGCCCTTCACCTGCGGAGCTCTGCGGTGTGATGAAGTAGGGTGGCTGCCCTTAAGCTGCCCCCTAGAGGACATCCTGCCTTGTTGGAGTTGTGCCTCCTCTATTCTATCAGGCACCCAAGTAGAGTCAGTGACCTCATCATTCCCTCCCTCCTCGTCACTGGAGTAAACTTGGCACTATGCTGCAGCTGGGGGAACATGACTGCCAGTTTCTTGTCCTTCTTGGGCACCCCCTCTCTCTAGGCTCACGTTACTCCCTTCCTCAACCTGGGAACCAACATCGGAGCCTTCAAATCGCTGCTCATCCTCCAGCAGCATGTACCTGAAACTGTGGTCGAATAGTTCGGGGGACTCCTCTGTGCATGATGTTTGGGCTACGGAAGGAGTGACTGTGGACAAGGAGCCAGGGGAATAGGCCGCTTTGGCAGCTGCATAGGAAGGAAAACTACTCTGAGCCTGGGTGGCAGATGATGAGGACGGCTTTGTTTTCCTTCCTCCAACTCTTCTGCATGTTCTGGCTAAATAACACGACCAGCAGCAGCAAAAAAGGACAGGTGTACCCCATGGCCACCGTCAGAGGATGCACCATGTCCATGACCAGCACTGTTGACTGTAGACACACAGCCTGCTTGCCCTCTTTTTGTGGCGTGTGAGCATCTCCCTTAGCTTGGTGGCCTCCTGGACATGATGTATATTTTGTTTTGCAACACAACACTGTATTGTGTACTGTGTACACCACCAGAAAAGTAGTAGCAACTGCACTATAGCTGCACTGTATTGTGTACTGTGTACACCACCAGAAAAGTAGTAGCAACTGCACTACAGCTGCACTGTATTGTGTACACCACCAGAAAAGTAGTAGCAACTGCACTACGGCTGCACTGTATTGTAATTACAATTTTTGATCTAATATTTCACAGCAGGGCCCATTCCTGCGCCCACTAAGAGTAACTGTGAGGGCTTACAGTGTTGTGGCACCACCACTGCCTAAGGCCCAATTTTTCTGCCCCTGTTTAACAGGGGCATGTAATTACAATTTTTGCTCTAATAATTCACAGCAGGGCCTGTTCCTGCGCTCAACAAGAGTATCTGTGAGGCTTTACAGTGTTGTGCCACCACCACCGCCTAAGGCCCAATTTTTCTGCCCCTGTTTAACAGGGGCATGTAATTAAAATTTTTGATATATTTCACAGCAGGGCCCGTTCCAGCGCCCACTAAGAGTAACTGTGAGGGCTTACAGTGTTCTGGAACCACCAACACCTAAGGCCCAATTTTCCGCAGAGTGTATCGGGCAGGCCGTATAGTATATACAGGCAGTCCCCTATTTTCAAACATCCGACTTACAAACGACTCCTACTTAGAAAAGGAGGGAGACAACAGGAAGTGAGAGGAAATCTACCCCTAGGAAGGGAAATTCTCTCCTGTAAGAGTTAATATGGGAAAAAGGTGTCTCCACTGATGCTTTATCACCAATCCTTGTTTCCCTAATAACCCAAAATTTTCAAAATTCAATTGTCATTGGGACAGAAAGTGAGGTGAAATCTTCTGAACAGGGGCACAGACAGCAAAACAAATGTTACAGGGGTGATAAGATAACCCTTCCCTATATTATCCAAAAAGCTTAAGCTTATATTTTTGGGCTGGAGCTACACTTAAAAAAATGTACCTGTTCCAAGTTACAAACAGATTCAACTTAACAACAAACCTACAGTCCCTATCTTGTTTGTAACTAGGGACAGCCTGTATACTGCTGTTCAGAGTATATAGGGCCTAGGGGCCCCACGCCTTTTTTTTTTTATTTAGGTGCGGGGTTCCTTTTAATATCCATACCAGACCAAAGGGCCAGGTAATGGGCTGGAGGGGGATGGGAGCACATTACATTATAGCCGCAAGCAGTTTTAAATGACTTTTTTCCTTTAGAAATATCATTTTGTGCAGGGACTGTGCTAAACATGGGAAAAATGTGCCACTTTACAGGCATACTGTAGACACCACCCAGGCACGATATTTAAAGGAATATTACACTTTTATTGTTTCACTTTAAGCATTCTTAAAATCACTGCTCCTGAAAAAAAGGCCGTTTTTTAAAACTTTTTCTTGCACTGATACATGTCCCCTGGGGCAGGACCCGGGTCCCCATACACTTTTCATGACAATAACTTGCATATTAGCCTTTAAAATTTGCACTTCTGATTTTTCACGTTTGAGTCCCGTAGACTTTAACGGTGTTTGCATGTTCTTCCGCGAACCGAACCGGGGGGTGTTCGGTTCATCCCTACTCAAGAGGGGAATGTCCTCCTGTGGGGTATAAAGTATGTGTCTGAGTTTCAATAAAGAGTCATTCCCTTGGAGTTTACCCCCAACATCTTGTCTGTGTACAATGATTAGGGTAACAGTGCTAGTATTAGCTCTTGGTCTGCTGTAATGGTTTGGAGGGCAGGGAGCACGGTTTGGCGGAAGCACCTAATCGGGGTGCCAATCGGTTCCATTACACTTTCACTCTTACTTACTCTGATTTCACTGCACATTGGGAGCTTGCCACGGTGTGCATTAGAAGGTGTTGCAAATAGGATAGCCCTCCTCATTTCCAGGCTGGATGACATTCAACATAACATTTCCCTTTCCTCCCAAGACATACTATCCCTGGCCAACCCCTCACGATTATTGGTTTTCAGTTCTTTTAATTATGGAGGCTCAGTATGACACCTGGGCATTACCTGGGTCAGTCTGCATGCAAATAGTTTACCTAGGTATGTCCACTTCTCCAAACTGACATTTAACCATCAAGGCAATGTCATATTTGCATAACTTCTCCCAAGGTTTAGTCCACTGGTTGCATCAGGGCTGACTGCTCTTGAGAGGTGTCTTGAGGCAGGGAGAGATGATGTTTTCAGGAAGTTCTGTACAGCACCCTGCTGGCCTCTCCCACCCATGATCTGCCTGCCTCATGACGACATCACTGGGTTTAAATTAAGGTATGTAATGAAAACAGAGGTTTTATTTAAAAATGTAATTAGCATATTTATGAGAATGGGGGTGAGGGAGGAACCAGGAAAGCTTTAAATGGCTTCTAAGGGTGCTTGCACACTGCCCTCCTGTGGTTTGGCCACAGTGTGGGTGCAGCGCAGTGTAGCTGAGTCTTTGGTGCAGATTACCCATGCTTTATCATAAACTTCCGCATTCAGACTTTATAAGGAATGCAACAAGAAAAGTAAGGGTGCAATTAGGGTAGCTATGATAGAACACGAAAGACACATAGCGAAGGAGAGCAAAAAAAATCCCAAGAAATTCTTTACATATGTAAACCGTAAAAGGGAGGACAGACCATATTGGCCCTATAAAGAATGAGGTAGGACATCTAGTTACAAAGGATGGGGAGATGGCGAAATATTGAATTTATTCTTTTCCTCAGTCTTCACCAGGGAATCGGGGGGCTTCAGTAACCAAAACTGCAGTGTTTATTCTTATGACACATCACAGGAAGCACCTCCATGGTTAACAGAGGACAGAATTAAAATTAGACTTGGGAAGCTTAACAATAATAAATCACGGGAACCAGATGGCTTGCACCCGAGGGTACTTAGGGAACTCAGTCAAGTAATTGCCAGACCATTGTTCCTAATTTTTACTGACAGTCCACTGACTGGAATGGTACCAGCTGATTGGAGAAAATCCAATGTAGTACCAATATTTAAAAAGGGCCCAAAATACATCCCTGGGAATTACAGACCAGTTAGCCTAACACCAATAGTATGCAAACTCTTGGAGGGGATGATAAGGAACTATATACAAGATTTTAGTAATGAGAACGGTATCATTAGCAGTAATCGTTCTTGCTAAACCAATCTATTAACCTTCTATGAGGAGGTGAATTGCCATCAAGATAAAGGAAGGCCCGTAGACGTGGTATATCTGGATTTTGCAAAAGTATTTAACACAGTTCCCCATAAACTGAAATATATATATATATATATATATATATATATAAATATGTGGCGCTACCTCATCAAAGCAAAAATCTACGTGAGTTCAAGTATAAAATTGTGACAGCAAATAAGTCCAAAATGACTAAGGATGTTGATCCTTTTTCTAACATGTAAATGATGAAATATCACTCAAAAGGTGCAATGTGCATAAAAACTTTTTTGCCTTTCACTTAATCTATTACATGCCAGTAAATGGATTATTGTTTTTAGTCACTTTGATTTTATGCACAGTATTGTGACTTTCACTTATCCTTATTAGCAGAGGCATAACTAGAACCTTCAGGGCCCCGGTGCAAGAAACCATGATGGGCCCCCCTTCCATCCGAGCCCCGGATGTCCATGGACATCCTCCCAAAACCATGCTTCCCACATGACCCCTGGGACATGCATCCAGCGCAATCACATCGGCCCTTTACCATGTGATCAGCTGATCACATGTAAACAGACTGGTTATCCGCAGCCCTTTCCTCACATGCTCACATTTATACATTTATACTTGAACTCACGTATATTTTTTTCACACATTGATGAATGTCACCACTGATACTGTCCTGCATTAGCTATTTGGAAGGTTTATTTTAATATATATTATTTGTGATTTTTGCTTTGATGAGGTAGCGCCACATATTTATATATATTTTACTTTGATCATCTTCATGGATCTATTTATTCACTTTAGATCCTTGTCCACCACCCTGACCCATGATTGGCCTTGTTGTGGAGATGATGGTTGTGCTTTGGGGATGTTGCCGGTGTGCGCCTGTCCTGCGCTTGAGTGCCTGCCACCCCAGCTCCGGGGGAGAGCATATTCCTTGCCCAGTCCTTGCCCTGTACCACAGTCTGGCTACATTGTGAGTACCCAGAAATTGACATATTGTCCTTTCTGGTTTTATTTATTTTTATTTTTTTTTTTTTGATGGCTTCATATTTTGTAATTTCAGAAATCCTGTAGCATCCGCCCCTGAAGAAGTGTATTCACAGAAACGCGTCGGGCACCAAGGATGCAGCCACTGGGCTTTTAATTGGATCTGATATTGATCAATTTTTTGATGTACCTCATCATTTTATTATTTTTTATTTTTCATACTCACCTTTTACATCATGTGTTTTGTGCTCCCCAGCATATATCTATGCATCTATTATACAGTGTATATTTGCTACAGTTTTATATGGTTAGATACACTTTCTTTGATTGTTTGTCTACATATGCATTCATGTAGGCCATGGTCTGTGCGCATGCACACGTAACCCTCACATGTGTTGTATACCCAGAATTCTTTACCAATAAACTTGTACACATTTTTTGATCTTACTCCAACCTGTCTGCTGCCTCATTTAAAGTCCCATTTGGCCTCCGGCCTTCCCCCCCCTCTTTTTCTCTTGCATTCGGGATGGAGGCACAGTCCCATGCCTCATTCAAAGTCCCAACCGTTCCATTAAATTTATATATATTTCAGTTTATTCTTGAGTTTCGTGAGTACACTCTTATGTTGGCAGCTTCCTGTGTTTGGTAAAGGGTTAGGTCTTGCGCACTAGATTCTCTGCCTGTTTGCTAGTTCCCCATAAACGTTTACTGTACAAAGTAAGGTCAGTTGGCATGGACCATAGGGTAAGTACATGGATTGAAAACTGGCTACAGGGGCGAGTTCAGAGGGTGGTGATAAATGGGGAGTACTCGGAATGGTCCGGGGTGGAAAGTGGGGTTCCCCAGGGTTGGGACCAATCCTATTTAATTTGTTTATAAACGACCTGGAGGATACTGGGGTAAACAGTTCAATCTCTGTATTTGCAGACGATACTAAGCTAAGCAGGAAAATAACTGCTCCGCATGATGTGGAAACCTTGCAAAAAGATCTGGACAAATTAATGGGGTGGGTAACTACATGGCAAATGAGTTTTAACCGCTTCAGCCCCGGAAGATTTTACCCCCTTCCTGACCAGAACGTTTTTTGCGATTCGGCACTGCGTCGCTTTAACTGACAATTGCGCAGTCGTGCGACGTGGCTCCCAAACAAAATTGACGTCCTTTTTTCCCCACAAATAGAGCTTTCTTTTGCTGGTATTTGATCGCCTGTGATTTTTATTTTTTGCGCTATAAACAATATAAGAGCGACAATTTTGAAAAAAACGCATTATTTTTTACATTTTGCTATAATAAATATCCCCCAAAAATATAAAAACATTTTTTTTCCTCAGTTTAGGCCAATCGAATTCTTCTACATATTTTTGGTAAAAAAAAAAAAATCGCAATAAACGTTGATTGATTGGTTTGCGCAAAAGTTATAGCGTTTACTAAATAGGGGATAGTTTTATAGCATTTTTATAAATTTTTTTTTTTTTTTTACTAGTAATGGCGATCAGCGATTTTTATTGTGAATGCAACGTTATGGCGGACATGTCGGACATTTTTGACACATTTTTGGGACCATTGTCATTTATACAGCGATCAGTGCAATTAAAAATGCATTGATTACTGTGTAAATGACACTGGCAGTGAAGGGGTTAACCACTATGGGGCGGGGAGGGGTTAAGTGTGTCCTAGGGGAGTGATTTCTAACTGTCAGGGGGATAGGCTGGTGTGTGACGTCACTGATCTCTGCTCCCAATGACAGGGAGCAGAGATCGAGTGACACTTGTCACTAGGCAGAACGGGGAGATGCTGTTTACATCAGCATCTCCCCGTTCGTCCTCTCCGTGAGGCGATCGCGGGTATCCCCGCGGCGATCGAGTCCGCGGTCCGGCGGCGCGCCCGCAATGGCACGGCGGGGAATTCAAATGGACATACAGGTACGCCCATTTGCCTAGCTGTGCCATTCTGCCGACGTACATCGGCGTGCGCCGGTCGGGAACCGATTAATGTAGAAAAATGTAAAATAATGCATTTGGGTGGCAAAAATATGAATGCAATTTATACACTGGGGGAGAACCTCTAAGGGAATCTAGGATGGAAAAGGACCTGGTGGTCCTAGCAGAGGATAGGCTCAGCAATGGCATGCAATGCCAAGCTGCTGCTAACAAAGCAAACAGAATATTGCCATGCATTAAAAAGGGGATTAACTCCAGAGATAAAACGATAATTCTCCCGCTCTACAAGACTCTGGTCCGGCCGCACCTAGAGTATGCTGTCCAGTTCTGGGCACCAGTCCTCACGAAGGATGTACTGAAAATGGAGCAAGTACAAAGAAGGGCAACAACGCTAATAAAGGGTCTGTAGGATATTAGTTATGAATAAAGGTTGCGGACACCGAACTTATTCTCTCTGGAGAAGAGACGTTTGAGAGGGGATATGATTTCAATTTACAAATACCGAACTGGTGACCCCACAACAGGGATAAAACCTTTTCGCGGAAGCGAGTTTAACAAGACACGTGGCCACTCATTAAAATTTGAAGAAAAGAGGTTTAACCTTAAAACACGTAGAGGGTTCTTTACTGTAAGAGCGGCAAGGATGTAGAATTCCCTTCCACAAGTGGTGTTCTCAGCAGGGCGCATCGATAGTTTCAAAAAACTATTAGATAAGTACCTGAATGACCACAACATACAGGGATATACAATGTAATACTGACATATAATCACACACATAGGTTGGACTTGGTGGACTTGTGTCTTTTTTCAACCTCACCTACTATGTAACTATGTAACTTCTTTTAGATCTGGTGGGTTTTTTTTTTTTTTGCATGTTCTGAAAGTGCACCAAAAATCCTGCATACTACATCTTCGGGGTGCTTTCAGAAAATGCACTAAAAACACCTGATCTAGTAGAAGTGCACGAAAAACCTACATGAAAACCTCAGGTACATTGTGCTGTATTGCAGCCAAATCGCAGCACGGCAGTGTGAAAGCGCCCCAGTGGTTACTGAACATTCTTTCAGCTTTCTTGGACCTGTTCTTGTGCCAATAAATGGCCCATCATTAGCCAAAATATTTTAACCACTTCAATACAGGGCACTTATACACCTGATAGAAAAGAGAGAAAGAGCGCACCGGCCTAGTGCATTATCCTTGATAAATTTATTAGTTAAAACCAAAATTAAAGTCTACTCACAAAGGTAGGAGAAAAAAAATCGCATTGTATACGGCACAGAAGCGATTGGTCCAATGGTAGCAGTTTTTCCAGGTCCTAGGAAGAGGACGTACGGACTGCTGCTGGCTAATGCGTTTCGAAGGTGTCCCTTCTTCATCAGAGCCTTAGTGGTGCTAGTCTCCTGTTAGTCTTTATACATGTGTCCATCTGAAAAGCACTCTTCAGATTGGTGCTGAAACCCCTCCCTTAATTGGTGGGCGGTCCTATGAGAAGGATGGGCCTTGGCTTCATTATTGTAAGACAATAGTGTATTTATATTTTAATTTTATTTTGATTTAAGTTTTAATTTTAGTTTTGATTTTAGTTTTAGTCAGCAGCCATACATATATTCAGAAGTGTACGCATCCAATGGCAGGCAGGCCGAGATTGTCCTACAGATGTCACTATGCAGGTGAGCCAGGGTATAACTAACATTGCTTGGAACCCCCCTTCTCTCTTTTAGATAACAGGCATCAGAGTACAAGGATCAGAAATCTAGAATCAAGAATCAAACATCATACCTTGTAATGCACAGGGCAAATGGCTCTTTTGTTCAAGCAGGGTGCCCCTGTGGAGACTGTGGCTGTTCCGGCATCCATTGCTGGCAGTTTCTGGCTAGTTACATGTCCCAATGCTCCGTAGAGCCGAGTGGAACACACGCCGCTCCAACGCTTCCGGGTTGCGGTCCACGGGGTGGAAGTGCAGTCATGACGTAAGATTGACAAACTATAGTAAACTATAGCCTCCATTTTGCCAGAGATAAAGATAGAGGCCAAAGCTGGACAAAAGCGTCTAGGCGATGGATTAGGAGGGGCACATGATTCACAGTGGAGCCTCTAAAGGGGGAATAGCTAATATGATAATAATACAAGAAAGGGGGGGGGTAAAGAGGGGGGATATAATTAATTGCCGGATGATGGGCATAAATAGCATTAAGTAAATATTATATAAATTAATGGTAGTAAGATGTACAAAAGGACTATTATGAAAAAAAAGGGGGGGGGATATACACCTTCCTGCCCAGACCAATTTTCAGCGCTGTCGCACTTTGAATGAATTTGCGCGGTCATTCTACACTGTACTCAAATGTAATTTTTATCATTTTGTTCCAACAAATAGAGGTTTCTTTTGGTGGTATTTGATCACCTCTGGGATTTTTATTTTCTGCTAAACAAATAAAAAAAAGACCGACTTTTTTTTTTCAAAATTAGTTTTTTTGTTTCATTTACAAAAAACTTTGTAAAGAAGTAAGTTTTCTCCTTCACTAATGGGCACTGATGGGGCTGCACTGACAGGCACTGATAGGCTGCACTGATGGGCACTGATATGCGGCAGTGATATGCGGCACAGATGGGCACTGATAGGTGGCACGAATGGGCACTGATAGGTGGCACGAATGGGCAATGATAGGTGGCACGGATGGGCATGGATGGGCACTGATGTACTATAATGTATGTCACTGATGGATGCCAATCAGTGCCAAACAATGCCTGGCAATCAGTGATGCCGATTGTGGGCACTGATTGGCATCCATTGTGGGCACTGATTGGCATCCATTGTGGGCACTGATTGGCATCCCTGGTGGTCTAGGGTGGCATGCCTGGTGGTGGGCATCCCTAGTGGTCTGGTGGCATCCCTGGTGGTCCAGTGTGGGCATCCTCGGGGGGGGCTGCGCTGATAATCGATCAGCATAGACCCCCCCTGTCAGAGGAGCAGCCGATCGGCTCTCCTCTACTCGTGTCTGACAGACGCGAGTGAGGAAAAGCCGATCACTGGCTCTTCCTGTTTACACTGTGATCAGCCGTGATTGGACACGGCTGATCATGTGGTAAAGAGTCTCCGTCGGAGACTCTTTACCTAGATCGGTGTTGCAAGGTGTCAGACTGACACCCCGCAACAACGATCGCCGTGATGCGCGCCCCCAGGGGCGCGCAGTGTCTCAATATCCTGAAGACGTCATATGACGTCCGGTCGGGGTATTGAAACCACTTTGCCGATGTCATTTTGCTATATGGCGGGCGGCAAGTGATTACATTTTTCTCATACAAAATAAAACAGAGGAAAAATAAGGTAAAATAAAACCTTTAAGTAACAATGTGCAAATTATGATCAAATAGTTTAAAAAAGGGAAAAAATACAACTATAAAAACAATCAAATATACTAAACTACGCCAAATGCATAAATTAGAAAATAAACCACGCCCTATAAATACAAAAAAAATATTTTTTTTTTCTTTTCAAGAAAATTTTAAAAATTTACCAAAGCAGCTTAAAGCTGAGTTTCACAAATCTTTCAGTTTATTAAAAGTTACTTTTAATAAACACACGCTTACCTGTCCCACGGTCCAGCGATGCGGCCACCCAAAACCTCAGTTCTCTCCTCTGCGTCCGCATCACTAGTGTGGGGAACCGGCTGTGACAGCTTGCGGCTTCACAGCCGGGTGCGCGCTGCACATGCGCGAGTCGCACTGCATTGTCGCCCAGAAGATTACGAGGAGGGAGGAGGAGTCGCCTAGGCGGCGCAGGTGGAAGTGGGAGCTGGGTACCTGTCAAAACTAGGTCCCCATCCCAAAAAAAAAATGAAATGCCAAATGTGGTATGGCAGGGGGTTAGGACTCCTTAAAGCAGAAGCTCCACTTTTGGGTGGAACCTTGCTTTAATAAGTGAAATTAATAGCTTCAGTGTCAGCGTCATTTTGTTGATGGTAATTCAGTCCTCTTGCGGCAAAAAGTGTATTTATTTAGTCTTTTTGCTATGTCTGAGGACCTTCAAGTGGATTCATATATCTGCTTTCTAACCTTTACTTTTACTGTCGTGACATTACTCTTTGAAATAAACTTTCAAAATCTTTCACCCCTGCTGTTTTTTCCTTATCTGTTGATGGAGAATGCAGGTTGCAACTTTTCAATTCTCTTCCTTTTTCCCAGGGGTACAAAACAAACAGACAATATTCCTTGTTCTCAGCCTAATGTCACTGATGTGTTTTAGAATAGTAGTGACTCTTTACTCACCTTGATCAGTATCACTAACATTTCCTATCATCAGTGTATATTGCACCATTGTGCCTTGCAGACCGAAAGAGGTGTTGTATTTTTGATTAGCTGAAATTAGTGTTGTTGAGTTAAAATACCAGGAAATGCTGCCAGACGTACTGAACGCACAATAAATTGTTACTGTGTCTCCTTGGAAGATGGGGTCTGGAGAAAATGCTTTACTTGAGTTTGCTATAAGAAAAAAGAAAGACGTGATTAAAACAAATGTAAACATGATCACTAAAATGTCATATAAGCATTAAGATGATAATGCAATTTCAAAAGTTTTGCTCATTTTTTTTAGATTTGTGCAGGAATGGTATTCACCTTTGTGAACATCAGGAAGCCGGTCCAGAGCAATGAAGTGCAGTTCTTGTTGTAGAGAGTGGTAGTGCCTGTAGCTGGTGTGTGAATGCTATCACGATTGTTGAGTAAAAGGCTGGCCATATACTCGCTATACATCAATGATGGACGATTCTCCCACTATTGTATTGTGAAAGCCGGCCCCACCAGCTGTCAAAATACTCAAGCAGAGGTTAAATCTGATTGGATATAACTACTTTTCAGATGACAGTTTTCTGCCTAGCTCCTTTGATTTTTCAATCAAGCAATGTTTGGCAGGAGTCAACCAACAAGGCCACCCACCAAGAGAATTTTGACGGGTTCTTGAGGAACCGGCCAAAATTTGTACAGTGTATATCCAGCATAAAATATTTCTAAAGCAAAAAGTTTTTATTTTAATCTTAATAATGCACTACTTGCCTTAAGGTAACAAACCTTCCACTCCCCACCCCCCTCCCTAAATACTTACCTTAGTCCTGTATCGATCCAGTGCTGTGCCCATCTACAGCAACGCTGGTTTTCTTTCTCTCACAATCTCATAAACAGCAGGGGGAGCCATTGGCTCCTGCTGCTGTGAATCAAATAATGTGAGTTGGAAGCAAGGGGAGAGCCGAGCCACGCTGTGTGTGTCTATAGATGCACACAGCCCGGCTTGACAGCAAGCCCACAGGTGCGCCACCATAGGAGCGCAGGCTGGATACCCTAGAATTTAGGTTAAGAACCGATTTGTGTAATATAGTTGCACACAACTGGCAGGTATATAGGCAAGAGAGGACTGAGGTAAATGTTTATGGAGGGGGTAGCAGGTATTTATTTCTTTTTTACCTTAATGCAGGGAATGCATTAAAGTGGTTCTAAAGCAAACATCATAGCTAAGGACTGGTAAGCTGAAATATTGTATTTTTGTTTCTGGGTTTAGATACACTTTTAATTATTATTTCAGAACTGGACTACAGTCAGGTCCATAAATATTGGGACATCGACACAATTCTAATCTTTTTGACTCTATACACCACCACAATAGATTTGAAATTAAACAAACAAGATGTGCTTTAACTGCAGACTTTTAGCTTTAATTTGAGGGTATTAACATCCAAATCAGGTGAACGGTGTAGGAATTACAACAGTTTGTATATGTGCCTCCCACTTTTTAAGGGACCAAAAGTAATGGGACAATTGGCTGCTCAGCTGTTCCGTGGCCAGGTGTGTGTTATTCCATCATTATCCCATTTACAAGGAGCAGATGAAAGGTCCAGAGTTAATTTCAAGTGTGCTATTTGCATTTGGAATCTGTTGCTGTCAACTCTCAATATGAGATCCAAAGAACTGTCACTATCAGTGAAGCAAGCCATCATTAGGCTGAAAAAACAAAACAAACCCATCAGAGAGATAGCAAAAACATTAGGTGTGGCCAAATCAACTGGAACATCCTTAAAAAGAAAGAACTCACCGGTGAGCTCAGCAACACCAAAAGACCCGGAAGACCACGGAAAACAACTGTGTCAGGCTAGGAGCATATAACAGTTAACAGTTCAGGTGTTCTGATTATTCAAAGAGTTCAAAGAACAAGAGCACATGCCATGAGCAGGTCTGAGCAGAGCAGGTCGCTGTAGATGAAGGTAGATGTTTGCTGGACCTTGTAGTTCACCGCTGCAGATGAAGATAGATGTTAACTGGTGCTTGTAGTTCACTGCTGCAGATAAGGATAGATGTTGTCTGGGGCTTGTAGTTCACCGCTGCAGATGAAGGTACTACAGTAGAATCAGGCAAAGCGTAGTCTAGGCAAGCTGGGTCATACACAGGAAGATCAGAGTCCAAACGATACCAAATCAGAAGCAAGCAAACAGGGTCAAACAAGCCGGGTCATACACGAAATACACAGTGCAGATATCAGCTGGATCAAACACAAGGTAAACTTTAACACGAGCACTGACTGAATGCTGATACAGGTGATTTAAAGGTGAGCTGGCCAATCAGTGTTGTTACCCAGGCAAAGGCTGATGCCCCAGTTGAAGTCCATGTGGACGAAACGTATCGGGCAAGCCTTACTCTTCCCTACACTTGATTTTATCGGTTTTTACGTGATCACGCTTTTTATATTGTTTGTGGATTATTGGTGATATCCAATAAAAATACGTCATTTGATCTGCACTATTGACGTTTTTTACATCTTTTTGGGAACCACTTACACTCTGGAGACTCTCCCGTGGCCGTGACCCTTCCTCGGTCCTTGGAACTGGCAGTCGCGACAGTGATTACAGAGGAAAGATCCCCCTTGAGTTCCGGGGTTTCTGGGAATTACCTTCGTCCATCAAGGATCTCTGAGCCTGTTTGATTCGGTGTCACTGGCATCTGAATACACTCCCTCTGGTAAGCGTATTTAATCTATTCCCATATATGATCGTACTATCTATAAAATACAGAGGAGAAGATTCCTGCACCAGTGCAACATTTTGTATACAGTTTATTTTGGGACTTTTTATTGTCTGACCCATGGCCACACATTGGGACATTACTTTATCCCACTCATCATGTATCTTTGTCACGTTATATGTGTTTTATTCATGGGCCTCCATTAATGATCACCATCATTGATGTGTTTTTCATTATTGGTTATTTGCATTAGCGCTACATTTTATTTTTATTTCTGTTTATAATAAAGGCTGTGTCAGGTGAGTTGTGCTGGGTCCTAAAGGGATCCTAGTACTGACAGTACTCCCCCTTTCTCGAGGGGTTACTCCTGCACCCCCAGGCTTACTTGGATAACGAAGATGGAACTTCTTCTTAAGTCGGCTGGGACCCAAGATTGATCCTTTGGGCCGAAACCTTCCGAATGAACGAGATATTGTAAGGAATTGCGCACTCGTCTGGAATCAAGAATAAATGCCACTTCATATTCCTGACTGTCCAACACATCCACAGGTTCTGGTTAATTTACTTGGAGGCTGGAATGAACAGGTTTCAACAATGAAACATGAAAGACATTTGGAATGCGCATGGATGGGGGGAGCTTTAATCTATAGGATACAGGATTAACAATCTCCGAAATTTCATAGGGCCCGATGAATTTTGGGCCAAGTTTTTTTAGATGGAACATGCAGGGACAGATTCCTAGATGATAGCCACACTTTGTCACCAACTTTATATCCTGGTACCTTTGAGCGCCTCTTGTCAGCCATTTGCTTAAAAGCCTGCACAGAGCGAGAAATAGCACAATTAACATCGGACCAGATTTTGGAGAAATTTTCTATTGTGGTGTTGGCATCTGGAACATCAGAGGGAGGAAGATCAAAAGCAGCACACACGAGGATGCAACCCGTAAATACAGAAGAAAGGAGAGGTCCCTGTAGATGTGCTGGCACAATTATTAAAGGCAAACTCTGCCCATGGCAGGACGTTGCCCCACTCCACCTCATCATTGGCCATCAGACAACGTACCATCTTCTCTAGAGTCTGATTAGTCCTTTCTGTTTGGCCGTTTGTCTCAGGATGATATGCTGAAGAATATGATAACTTAATCCCCAGCTGAGAGCAAAGGGCCTTCCAAAACTGGGCTATAAACTGAGAGCCATGGTCTGAGACAATGTTAATTGGTGCCCCATGGAGCCTGAAAACATGTTTAATGAATAAAGATGCCAGTTCTTTAGCAGATGGAAGTTTCGGAAGCGGAACAAAGTTTTACTGAACCTGTCTACCACCACCCAGATCGTGGAACATCCTTGGGACGGAGGCAAGTCAGTGATAAAGTCCATAGATAAATGGGTCCAGGGACAGATAGGTATTGGTAGAGGACATAGAAGACCGGGCGGCTTAGAGGTACTGCTCTTGCTTCTGGCACAAACTTCACAGGCCTGGACGAAAGTCAACACATCCTGCCTAATCAATGGCCACCAGAGGTTGCGAGAGATAAACTCAAAAGTTTGTCTAAACCCCAGATGTGCTGCAGGTTTTGATGCATGTACCTGCTGCAATACCTGCAAACGAAGAGCCAGGGGCACAAAAAACATACCAGGGGGAGTGGAGGGTGGGGCTTCAGCCTGTGCAGGTAACAAGGCCTCAGAGATGTCAGTCTGGGTGAAAGCCAAAATCCTATCCTCAGAGATAATGGGTTGTGGAGGAAGCGGAGGAGGAGACTCTGATAAAAAGCTGTGAGACAAGGCGTCAGCCTTATTGTTTTTTGGCCCTGGTAAATATGAAATTGTGAAGTCAAATCTGGAGAAGAACAATGGGCACCTGGCTTGATGTGAGTTCAGTCTTTTAGCAGAACGGATGTATTCAAGGTTTTTGTGGTCAGTCAGAACTATGAATGGATAGCGAGCTCCCTCCAGCCAATGTCTCCATTTCTTCAAAGCAAGCTTTATGATTAGAAGTTCTCTGTTGCCTATATCATAACTGCGCTCTGCTGGGGAATATTTACGAGACAAGAAGGCACAGGGGTGGATGGCAGCATTTACAGGATCCTTTTGCGACAAAAGAGCCCCCACCCCTACTTCAGATGCATCTACCTCCACAATAAAAGGTAGCTCAGGAACAGGATGGCGTAGGATTGGTGCAGAGGTAAAGGCTTTCTTTAACTGAGTGAAGGCTGCCTGGGCTTCAGTAGTCCATTTAAACGTAGTCGGAGTCTTCCTGGTGAGAGTGGTGATGGGATGTGCAATGGTGGCAAAGTTCTTAATGAATTTTCGATAGAAATTGGCAAAGCCCAGAAAGTGCTGAACTGCCTTCAGGTCTGTAGGTGGTGCCCAGTCTAAAATGGCTTGAATCTTGGCTAGATCCATGGTGAGGCCTGTGTCAGAAATTAGGTAGCCTAGGAAAGGTACTTGTTTAACATGGAATGAACATTTTTTCAAGCTTTACAAAAAGGGAGTGAGTCTTTAATCGGCCAATACCGAACAGACATGCTTCTGATGTGTTTCAAGATTGGGAGAATATATCAAAATATCGTCTAAATATACAAGCATGAAGCGACCCAACATGTCACAGAAAATGTCATTCATAAAGTTCTGAAAGACAGCTGGTGCATTTCTGAGACTGAAAGGCATGACAAGGCATTCGTAATGACCATCCTTGGTGTTAAAGGTTGTCTTCCACTCGTCGCCTGCACGGATGCGCACCAGATTATAGGCTCCCCTTAAGTCCAGTTTGGAGAAGATTTTGACTCCCTGGATTTGAGAGAACAATTCTGTGATGAGAGGAAGAGGATACTGATTGGGAACAGTTATTTTATTTAGACCTCTGTAATCAACACAAAGTCTCAGTCCCCCATCCTTCTTCGGGACAAAGAAGCATCCTGCTCCTGCGGGAGAAGTGGAGGGACGGATGAAACCCTAGGTTTTCCTGGATGTATTCTTGCAAGGCAAGATTCTCTGGCTCAGACAGTGGAAAGACTCTTCCTCGAGGAGGTGTAGTGTCAGGCAAGAGGTCAATGGGACAATCATAACTGCGATGAGGTAAAGTGTCAGCAATCCCTTTAGAAAACACATCCCGAAAGTCCTTATAAACAAAGTAGAATCTGTTCCATTCCCACTTGACAGGTAGCAAGTCGAACAGGGTGCTGGATGCAGTTCTTTTTACACTGATTGGACCAAGCCAGAATATTTCCTGTTCGCCAGTCAATTACAGGATTGTGCTTCTGAAGCCAAGGAAGGCCTAGGATCAAAGGAGTGGATGGAGAGTCAATGACAAGACATGAAATCTTCTCCCAATGCAAAGCCCCCAATTGTAACTGGAAAGGGTTGGTGGATTGGAGCACTAGATCTTGTGAGAGAGGCCGATTATCCAAGGACATCAGGCGGATTGGGCAATCTAGAGCATGAGTTTCCAGGGACAAAGAGATAATCAGAGTCTTATCAATAAAATTCTCAGCGGCTCCAGAATCTACCAAGGCTAGCAGTTCATGAGCCCCTGTCCCAAAGTGAATGATAGCGGGTAAAACAATACGATTGTCCCCCTGGGGAGATGAGAGCAGACCTAAGGTAACCTCCCCGCAATTACCTAGGTCCTGGAGTTTCCCGGACGTGTAGGGCACGAACGGAGCATATGACCCTTGAGGCCACAATATAAGCAAAGTCCCATGTTACGCCGGCGCATGTGTTCCTGGGCAGCTAACCGGGTGGAGCCTAACTGCATAGGTTCTTCCTCAGATTTGGCACTGAAGGTGGAATAGTCAGGCGGCAAGGGAGGTATATAGTTTGCCACAGCTGTAGTTTGTTCTCGTCTTCTCTCTCGCTGGCGGCGGTCAATTCTAATGGCTAGACTTATAGCCTCCTCCAGTGAGGCTGGGTAGGAGAAGTTGACCAGAGCATCCTTAATTGCATCTGAAAGGCCCCTTCTAAACTGGCTGCGGAGAGCTGCATCATTCCAGCAAGATTCCGGGGCCCACCTGCGAAACTCTGAGCAATACATTTCAGCTGTGGTAGTTCCTTGCTTTAAGTTACACAGGGTTGATTCTGGAGTAGCAGCACAATCTGGATCATCATATAGCAACCCTAGGGCTTCAAAAAAGGCATCTACTGTTAGCAAGGCTGGATGGTTTGGTTCCAGGTTAAAGGCCCAAGCCTGGGGGTCACCCTGTAGTAGAGAGATAATGATTTGAACCCTCTGAGTTTCAGGGCCAGACGAGGATGGCCTTAACATGAAATATAATTTGCAGCTGTTTTTAAAGTTGCAAAACCCTTTATGGTCACCAGAAAACCGGTCAGGCAAAGGAATTTTTGGTTCAGATGGAGTTTTTGTAGCGGTGGTAGTAGAAGGAGATTGCACCTCGGTGAGCTCTGTGGCCATTTCCTGAACTTGATGGGATAAGTGGCAAAGTTCTTGTGGAAACAACTGAGCCTGCTCAGGATCCATGATAGGTTTCCCTTATTATGTATGGCTCGTGTTAATGTCAGGCTAGGAGCATATAACAGGTAACAGTTCAGGTGTTCTGATTATGCAAAGAGTTCAAAGAACAAGAGCACATACCAAGCCATCATTAGGCTGAAAAAACAAAACCATCAGAGAGATAGCAAAAACATTAGGTGTGGCCAAATCAACTGTTTGGAACATCCTTAAAAAGAAAGAACTCAGCAACACCAAAAGACCCGGAAGACCACGAAAAAACAACTGTGTCAGGCTAGGAGCATATAACAGGTAACAGCCATGAGCAGGTCTGAGCAGAGCAGGTCAGCTGGGACTTGTAGTTCACCGCTGTAGATACTAACTGGTGCTTGTAGTTCACCGCTGCACAAGAAGGTACTACAGTAGAATCAGGCAAAGCGTAGTCTAGGCAAGCTGGGTCATACACAGAAAGAGTCCAAACGGTACCGAATCAGAAGCAAGCAAACAGGGTCAAACGAGCCGGGTCATACACAAAATACACAGAGCAGATATCAGCTGGATCAAACACAAGGTAAACTAACATGAGCACTGACTGAATGCTGATACAGGTGATTTTAGGGTGAGCTGGCCAATCAGTGTTGTTTCCCAGGCAAAGGCTGTGTCAGGTGAGTTGTGCTGGGTCCTAAAGGGATCCTAGTACTGACACTGTGGTGGATGACCGAAGAATTCTTTCCCTTGTGAAGAAAACACCCTTCACAACAGTTGGCCAGATCAAGAACACTCTCCAGGAGGTAAGTGTATGTGTGTCAAAGTCAACAATCAAGAGACTTCACCAGAGTGAATATAGAGGGTTCACCACAAGATGTAAACCATTGGTGAGCCTCAAAAACAGGAAGGCCAGATTACAGTTTGCCAAACAACATCTAAAAAAGCCTTCACAGTTTTGGAACAACATCCTATGGACTGATGAGACCAAGACCAACTTGTACCAGAGTGATGGGAAGAGAAGAGTATGTAGAAGGAAAGGAACTGCTCATGATCCAAAGCATACCACCTCATCAGTGAAGCATGGTGGTGGTAGTGTCATGGCGTGGGCATGTATGGCTGCCAATGGAACTGGTTCTCTTGTATTTATTGATGATGTAACTGCTGACAAAAGCAGCAGGATGAATTCTGAAGTGTTTCGGGCAATATTATCTGCTCATATTCAGCAAAATGCTTCAGAACTCATTGGACGGCGCTTCACAGTGCAGATGGACAATGACCCGAAGCATACTGCGAAAGCAACTAAAGAGTTTTTTAGGGAAAGAAGTGGAATGTTATGCAATGGCCAAGTCAATCACCTGACCTGAATCCAATTGAGCATGCATTTCACTTGCTGAAGACAGAACTGAAGGGAAAATGCCCCAAGAACAAGCAGGAACTGAAGACAGTTGCAGTAGAGGCCTGGCAGAGCATCACCAGGGATGAAACCCAGTGTCTGGTGATGTCTATGCGTTCCAGACTTCAGGCTGTAATTGTCTGCAAAGGATTTGCAACCAAGTATTAAAAAGTGAAAGTTTGATGGATGATTGTTAATCTGTCCCATTACTTTTGGTCCCTTAAAAAGTGGGAGGCACATATACAAACTGTTGTAATTCCTACACCATTCACCTGATTTGGATGTAAATACCCTCAAATGAAAGCTGAAAGTCTGCAGTTAAAACGCATCTTGTTTGTTTAATTTCAAATCATTGTGGTGGTGTATAGAGCCAAAGATATTAGAATTGTGTCGATGTACTAATATTTATGGACCTGACTGTAGATACATTGACAATATTAAAATAAAACATGCTAAAAAAATGAAAAGTGACCTTTTAGTACCCAAACAAGACAGAGGCAGGCTTTCATCCCTAAATATATGTAAAGACGGGGAAAAAAAATAGTTTATATAGCTATTGGTAGTTACTAGGGATGAGCCGAACACCCCCCGGTTCGGTTCGCATCAGAACCTGCGAACGGACCGAAAGTTCGCACGAACGTTAGAACCCCATTGACGTCTATGGGACTCGAAAGTTCGAAATCAAAAGTGCTCATTTTAAAGGCTAATTTGCATGGTATTGTCCTAAAAAGGGTTTGGGGACCCGGGTCCTACCCCAGGGGACATGTATCAATGCAAAAAAAACTTTTAAAAACGGCCGTTTTTTCGGGAGCAGTGATTTTAATGATGCTTAAAGTAAAAAAAAAAAAAGTGAAATATTCCTTTAAATATCGTACCTGAGGGGTGTCTATAGTATGCCTGTAAAGTGACGCGTGTTTCCCGTGTTTAGAACAGTCCCTGCACCAAATGTCATTTTTAAAGGAAAAAATCTCATTTAAAACTGCTTGCGGGTTTAATGTAATGTCGGGTCCTGGCAATATGGATGAAAATCAGTGAGACAAACGGCATGGGTACCCCCCAGTCCATTACCAGGCCCTTTGGGTCTTGTATGGATATTAAGGGGAACCCCGCACCCAAATTAAAATAAGGAAAGGTGTGGGGCCACCAGGCCCTATATACTCTGAACAGCAGTATACAGGCTGTAGGTTTGTTGTTAAGTAGAATCTCTTTGTAATTTTGAACGGGTACATTTTTAACGTGTTTAGCTCCAGCCAAAAAATCTTTTTTAAGCTTTTTGGAAAACATAGGGAAGGGTTATCACCCCTGTGACATTTGTTTTGCTGTCTTTCCTCCTCTTCAGAAGATTTCACCTCACTTTTTGTCCCAATGGATTGGAAAGCATCAGTGGAAAGGAGAAATGTTTTTCCCATATTAACTCTTACAGGAGAGAATTTCCCTTCCTAGGGGTAGATTTATTCTCACTTCCTGTTGTCTCCTTCCGTTTGCAAGTAGGAGTCGTTTGTAAGTTAGTTGTTTGAAAGTAGGGTCCTGCCCTATATACTCAGCAGAAATTTGGGCCTTAGGTGTTGCTGTGGCCACAACACTGTAAGCCCTCACAGGGCTCTGCTGTGAAATATTAGATCAAGAATTGTAATTACATGCCCCTGTTGAACAGGAGCTGAAAAATTAGGCCTTAGGCACTGGTGCTGGTGCCACAACACTGCAACCCCTCACAGACACTCTAGTTGGAATGCAGGAACGAGCCCTGCTGCAAAGTATTGCATCAAAAATTGTAATTACACGCCCCTGTTAAACAAGGGCTGAAAAATTGGGCCTTAGGCACTGGTGCTGGTGCCACAACACTGCAACCCCTCACAGACACTCTAGTTGGAATGCAGGAACGAGCCCTGCTGCAAAGTATTACATCAAAAATCGTAATTACACGCCCCTGTTAAACAGGGGCTGAAAAATTGTGCCTTAGGCACTGGTGGTGGCACCCAGAACCAAAAATGTTCTTACAAGCTATCAGCGTGATGATTGAGGAGGAAGAGGATAATTACTCAGGGATAGTCACTCAGCATCAGCATAGGCAGTCTTTGAAGGGATCTGAGATTTAAAAAAAAATTATTCGGTTACATCAGCATCAGGTGCTTGGTAGCTGGTGGTGATCCAAGACTCATTCATTTTTATGAAGGTCAGTCGATCGACCGAGTCAGTGGACAGACGCACCCTGTGATCGGTTACCACGCCTCCAGCAGCACTGAATGTGCGTTCCGAAAGAACGCTGGATGCAGGACAGGCCAGTAGCTCAATTGCATACTGTGCAAGCTCTGGCCAGTGATCCATCCTCAAGACCCAGTAACCCAGAGGATTTTCGGTGGGAAAGGTGTCCAAGTCTGATCTTGCCCCTAGGTATTCCTGCACCATGTAAAACAGACGCTGGCGATGGTTGCTGGAACCGATCATACCTTGGGGCTGCGGACCAAAAAATTGTCTGAACGCATCGGTCAGATGGCCACCTTCTCCACCGCTCCTTCTTTGACTGACCGAAGCCTCAGCAACACGTTGTCCAGAAACAGGAGTTTGTAACCTCCCAGTCTCTGGGAACGCGTTGCACAGACCTTTCTGCAAGGCCTCCCGAAGATGTTTCATCCTCTGCTCCCTCTGCGATGGCAAGATAAGGTCCGCAACCTTACCCTTGTAACGTGGATCAAGGAGGGTTGCCAGCCAGTATTGGTCCTTCTCCTTGATACCACGAATACGAGGATCCTTACGCAGGCTTTGCAGGATCAGGGAGGCCATGCAGCGTAGGTTTGCTGAGGCATTCGGTCCGGAGTCCTCTGGGTCACTAAGGACGACATGGTCCACAGCCACCTCCTCCCAGCCACGTACAAGTCCATGTGTTTCTTGGGACTGATCCCTTAAAGACTGCTGCTGATGCTGAGTGCCAGGCTCCACCTCCATACTGACACAATCTTCCTCCTCCTCCTCCTCCTCTTCCTCCTCGTCCTCTTCCTGTGTGATCGGCGGGCACGCAGGAACACTGTCTGGATAAAGGGGGCCTTGAGAGCTAAGGAAGTCCTCCTCTTCCTGCCTCTGTTCTGCCTCAAGTGCCCTGTCCATTATTCCACGCAGCGTGTGCTCCAACAGGTGGACAAGGGGGACAGTGTCACTGATGCATGCACTGTCACTGCTCACCATCCTCGTGGCCTCCTCAAATGGTGACAGGACAGTGCATGCATCCCTGATCATGGCCCACTGGCGTGGGGAAAAAAAAACAAGCTCCCCTGACCCTGTCCTGGTGCCATAGTCGCACAGGTACTCATTGATGGCCCTCTGCTGCGTGTGCAGCCGCTGCAGCATGGCCAACGTTGAGTTCCACCTGATGGGCATGTCACAGATTAGGCGGTTCTTGGGCAGGTTAAACTCGTTTTGGAGGTCCGTCAGCCGAGCACTGGCATTATATGACCGGCGGAAATGCACACAGACTTTCCTGGCCTGCCTCAGGACATCCTGTAAGCCCGGGTACCTGCCCAAGAACCGCTGCACCACCAAGTTAAGGACGTGAGCCGAACAGGGCACATGGGTCATTTGTCCCTGTCGGAGGGCAGAGAGGAGGTTGGTGCCATTGTCGCAAACCACCATTCCTGCCTTAAGTTGGCGTGGCGTCAACCACCTCTGAACCTGCCCCTGCAGAGCTGACAGAACCTCTGCCCCAGTGTGGCTCCTGTCCCCCAAGCACACCAGCTCAAGCACCGCATGGCATCTTTTGGCCTGCGTACTTGCGTAGCCCCTTGAACAACTACGGAGCACCGCTGGTTCCGAGGAAGAGGCCATGGAGGAAGAAGAAGAGGAGGGGGTGGAGGAGAGAGGTGTGTCACAATCATTAGCATTTTGGAGGCGTGGTGGCGGAACAACCTCCAACACTACTGCACCTTGTCCTGCATCCTTCCCAGCTGCCAGCAGAGTCACCCAATGCGCCGTGAAACTTAGGTAACGTCCCTGTCCATGCCTGCTGGACCATGAGTCAGCGGTAATATGCACCTTACCGCTGACCGCCCTGTCCAGCGAGGCATGGACATTGCCTTCCACATGCTGGTAGAGAGCCGGAATCGCCTTCCGTGAGAAAAAGTGGCGTTTGGGTACCTGCCACTGAGGAACCGCACATTCCACAAACTCACGGAAGGGGGCAGAGTCTACCAACTGAAAAGGCAGCAGTTGAAGTGCTAGCAATTTTGCCAAGCTAGCATTCAACCGTTGGGCATGTGGATGGCTGGGAGCAAACTTCTTTCGGCGGTGCAGCAGCTGGGGCAGGGAAATTTGCCTGGTACAATCTGACGTCTGTGTACCAAAATCAGATTGCCCACAAGTACGTGGCTGTGACACACCTAATTCTACACCTTCATTCCTCTCAGTGCAGGTCTCAGAGAGGACTGAAGGTCTAGTGGGGTTGGAAATCTCAGCTGATGAGGAGCAAGCAGAGGTCCTCTTTGTTCTTTGGTGTGGGTCTTTTAGATACGCTTGCCAACGAACTGCATGGCAGGTCAACATATGTCTGGTCAAGCATGTGGTACCCAAGCGGGAGATGTTTTGGCCACGCGAGATACGCTTGAGACATATGTTGCAAATAGCAGCGGTGCGATCTGATGCACTCGTCTCAAAAAAGGCCCACACCAAAGAACTTTTTGAATAACGCGCAGAGACTGCAGCGCCCTGCACATGTGGAGCTTTGGGGTGTGATGCAGTCAATGTGCTGCCCTTAGGCTTGCCCCTGGAGGGCATCCTGCCTCGTTGGTGATGTGCCGCCTCCTCCTCCTCCTCCTCTCTCCTATCAGGCACCCACGTTGAGTCAGTGACCTCATCATCCCCTCCCTCCTCATCACTGGAGCAAACCTGGCAGTATGCTGCAGCAGGGGGAGCATGACTGCCAGATTGCTGTCCTTCTTGGGCACCCCCTCTGTCCGTGCTCGTGTTACTGCCTTCATCAAGCTCAGTATCATCATCAGAGCCTTCCAAACGCTGGGCATCCTCCTGGAGCATGTACCCAACACTGTGGTCAAACAGTTCGAGGGACTCCTCAGGAGGACATGGTGGGGCTAGGGAAGGAGTCACTGATGACATTGAGCCGAGGGAAGAGGCCGCTGCTTTGCCAGACAAAGTACCCTGGGCATGGGTGAGAGAGGATGAGGAGGATGAGGACGGCTTGGTCATCCACTCGACCAAGTCTTCCGCATGTTGCGGCTCAACATGGCCAGCTGCCGAAAAAAAGGCCAAGCGTGTCCCATGGCCACGTGCTGATGAGGATGCACCGTCTCCACGACCAGCACTAGACACAGAGCCTGCTTGCCCTCTCTTATTGGCTTGTGACTGTCTGCCTCTCCTTCTTGGCCTTCCAGACATACTAATGGCCTGTAGCTGCACTAAGCTGGGATATATATATATATATATATATATATATATATATATATATGTACTGATACTGCAGCTAGCAAAATCAACTGCCTGCCTGTAGTATGAGAACACCACCAACCTTCTACAGGTAGCTTTAGCTGAACACTGTGAGGTGGACGCACCCCACTAACTTGTAGGTTTAGCAGAACACTGTGAGCAGGACGCACTGCACTAACTGTAAATAGTCTAGCTGCCTGACTGTGGTACTAATAGGATCAAAAGAACACCAGCAATTTTCTTCAGGTAGCTGTATTTACTGTAACAAGATAAGCCTGCCTGTCAGTAAGAAGATAACAGAAACGGATCTAGCTGAACACTGTGAGCAGGACGCACCCCACTAGCTTGTAGGTTTAGCTGAACACTGTGAGGTGGACGCACCCCACTAACTTGTAGGTTTAGCTGAACACTGTGAGCAGGACACACCCCACTAACTTGTAGGTTTAGCAGAACACTGTGAGCAGGACGCACTGCACTAACTGTAAATAGTCTAGCTGCCTGACTGTGGTACTAATAGGATCAAAAGAACATCAGTAATTTTCTTTAAAATACTGTAACAAGACAAGCCTGCCTGTCAGTAAGAAGATAACAGGAACGGATCTAGCTGAACACTGTGAGCAGGACACACCCCACTAGCTTGTAGGTTTAGCTGAACACTGTGAGGTGGATGCACCCCACTAACTTGTAGGTTTAGCTGAACACTGTGAGCAGGACGCACCCCACTAACTTGTAGGTTTAGCAGAACACTGTGAGCAGGACGCACTGCACTAACTGTAAATAGTCTAGCTGCCTGACTGTGGTACTAATAGGATCAAAAGAACACCAGCAATTTTCTTCAGGTAGCTGTATTTACTGTAACAAGACAAGCTTGCCTGTCAGTAAAAAGATAACAGAAACGGATCTAGC
The DNA here is from genome assembly GCF_042186555.1 of Aquarana catesbeiana. NCBI lineage: Eukaryota > Metazoa > Chordata > Amphibia > Anura > Ranidae > Aquarana > Aquarana catesbeiana. Next base: position 61,963,574 of record NC_133327.1, read on the forward strand.
TGAACACTGTGAGCAGGACGCACCCCACTAGCTTGTAGGTTTAGCTGAACACTGTGAGGTGGACGCACCCCACTAACTTGTAGGTTTAGCTGAACACTGTGAGCAGGACGCACCCCACTAACTTGTAGGTTTAGCAGAACACTGTGAGCAGGACGCACTGCACTAACTGTAAATAGTCTAGCTGCCTGACTGTGGTACTAATAGGATCAAAAGAACACCAGCAATTTTCTTCAGGTAGCTGTATTTACTGTAACAAGACAAGCCTGCCTGTCAGTAAGAAGATAACAGAAATGGATCTAGCTGAACACTGTGAGCAGGACGCACCCCACTAGCTTGTAGGTTTAGCTGAACACTGTGAGGTGGACGCACCCCACTAAGTTGTAGGTTTAGCTGAACACTGTGAGCAGGACGCACCCCACTTACTTGTAGGTTTAGCAGAACATTGTGGGCAGGACGCACTGCACTAACTGTAAATAGTCTAGCTGCCTGACTGTGGTACTAATAGGATCAAAAGAACACCAGTAATTTTCTTTAAAATACTGTAACAAGACAAGCCTGCCTGTCAGTAAGAAGATAACAGGAACGGATCTAGCTGAACACTGTGAGCAGGACGCACTGCACTAAATGTAAATAGTCTAGCTGCCTGACTGTGGTACTAATAGGATCAAAAGAACACCAGTAATTTTCTTCAAAATACTGTAACAAGACAAGCCTGCCTGTCAGTAGGAATATAACAGGAACGGATCTAGCTGAACACTGTGAGCAGGACGCACTGCACTAAATGTAAATAGTCTAGAAGATAACAGGAACGGATCTAGCTAAACTGAATACAGTGTATATATATATATATATATATGCAACACCTGGGATGCATATATATACACAATACACTTTAAGTGCAGCTAACTGACTGACTGTCCTGCCTAATCTAGCTAACTCAAATGAAATGACACTGTCTCTCTCTCTCTCTAAGCACACCGGAACACACTGCACAGGGCCGCCGTGCAGGCGGCCTTATATAGTGTGGGGCGTGTACTAAATCCCCTGAGCCATAATTGGCCAAAGCCTCCTTGGCTTTGGCCAATTATGGCTCTCTGTTAAGGCGGCGCTGTGATTGGCCAAGCATGCGGGTCATAGTGCATGCTTGGCCAATCATCAGCAAGCAATGCCGCAGTGAATTATGGGCCGTGACGCGCCACACGAATTCGGCGAACGATCGAACAGCCGATGTTCGAGTCGAACATGGGTTCGACTCGAACACGAAGCTCATCCCTAGTAGTTACAGAGAGGCTTCATTTAAAGTCCCGCCTTCTTTTTTTTTTCCCTGTCTTTACATATTAAAATAAAACCCCTTTGAAGGAAAACTGGTCTAATAGTAAAAAAAAATGAAACTTCTAGTAGCGTATGGCCTCATTCACACGAGGCGGACTTCGTTTCCACGGAGCCCGCCTCGGTCCGCCGGCTCAGCGGGAGATCAGTGCGTTGATCTCCGCTGAGCCGGCGGATGACAGGTCCCTCTCTGCTCACTGAGCGGGGAGGGGCTTGTCAGGCGCCGCTGCTGCCTATGGAGGGATCGGATGAAAACGGACAGCATGTCTGTTTTCCTCAGATCTCACCCGATCCGATCGCAACGGATCTGGACGTAGGGCCATCCGTCTGCTTTTAGCAGATCGGACGGGGTCGGATGTCAGGGAACATCCGTCGCTCCATAGGCTAACATGGAGCGCCCGTTCAGGTCCGCCGTCAAAACTGACAGGCGGACCTGAACGGTCCGATCGTGTGAAAGGGGCCTTAATAAAAATCTTTACAATAGTTTAATATATGTTAGTAGTCCCACACTCAATTACTCTCTTACCCTTACACAAACAAACTTTTTTTTTACAGAATTACTAACAGTTATATTGTCAGCTAAAGAGACAATCTGAGAATTTGTACAGCCCAAAGAACACTGCATTAGGCATACAGGGTCAATTTCAGTGCTGGCCGGGATGACCAGAAGCTCAGAAGCCAAGCTAAACAATTTCTCCTTACTGCACAGCCTGCAAAGGGGATCTGTGACTAGTGACAATGATTCTGAAGTCTCATCCTGTACATTCAATGCCAGCTCTTCTTGATTGGAAATATCACAGGAGGCCCAGGGTAAGTTTTAACAACAGCCTCTGCAGGACAAAGGGTATCTAAACCACAAAACAAAAATGTATTATATTGCAGGTTATATTTATTGTTCTCATACAGGAAAGAGAATAGTGACAACGAGCAGTATGTATAGACCAATAACAACTTGGCAGTGGAAATCCCCACCAGGCATTTCATAAACAGAGGCTTCAAGTTCTTTTAATTCCTAAATGTTATATAACCAGTTTTTGTGTTCTCTTCCTCATTTCATGATGCTGTTTACAGAAAATTAACTTGGAGGATGGTGAAGGACTTTGCGGTTATACTCCTGCACGGTTATTTTATTTCCATAGAGGTACAATATGTCAACAGACAGAAAAATGATCAAAAAGGGAAGGGGTAATCATCTTAATCACTTAACGCCCGAAAGGATTTAACCCCTTAATGACCAGACTATTTTTTTCTGACTGCGTCAATTTGACTGACAATTGCGCGGTCGTGCGAAGTTGTACCCAATTGATGTTCTTTTTTTCCCCACAAATAGAGCTTTCTTTTGGAGGTATTTGATCACATCTGCGGTTTTTATTTTTTGCGCTATAAACAAAATTTGGAAAAAAAAACAGTATTTTTTACTTTTTGCTATAATAAATATCCCTCAAAAAAGTAAAAAAAATTTCTTCATCAGTTTAGGCCAATATATATTCTTCTACATATTTTTGGTAAAAAAACCCGCAATAAGCGTATATTGATTGGTTTGCACAAAAGCTATAGCATCTACAAAATAGGGGATAGATTTATGGCATTTTTATTATTATATATATTTTTTTTACTAGTAATGGTGGTGATCAGTGATTTTTAGCGGAACTACGACATTATGGCGGACAGATCGGACACTTTTTGGGACCAGTGACATTATTACAGTGATCGGAGCCACTGATCAGTGCATAAATGTCACTGGCAGGGAAGGGGTTAACCCTAGGGGCAATCAAGGGGTTAAGTGTGTCCTAGGGAGGTGTTTCTCACTGTAGGTAGAGTGGACTGCCTGGGAGTACAGAGAGATTGCTGTTCCTGATCACTAGGAACAGACGATCGCGCTGTACTCTCCTGTCAGAACGGGGATCAGTGCTGTAAAGTGTAAGGTACCTTCGTTAGATGCATAACTACAGTATATTACCATGTATTATCCATACATTTACTGCGGCAGTTTGGCTTTCCTGTGCAAACTGACATACCTGTACGTCTGTCCATGCAGGGAGGATAGCAAGCGCGCTGCCGGAACAGTGATCTCTGTCATGTCCCTGGCAGCCCATCCCCCCTACAGTTAGAACACACCTAGGGAACACACTCAACCCCTTGATCGCCCCCTAGTGTTAACCCCTTCCATGCCAGTGTCATTTTTACATTGATCAGTGCTTTTTTATAGCACTGAGCAATGTAATTATGTCACTGGTCCCCAAAATGTGTCATTTGGGGCCAGATTTGTCAGCCGCAGTCCCGCTAAAAATTGCAGATCGCCGCCATTACTAGTAAAAACAATAAAAAAAAAATAAGAGTCCCTAAATCTATCTGTAGTTTGTAGATGCGATAACTTTTGCGCAAACCAATCAATATACGCCTATCGTGATTTTTTTTTTTACCAAAAATATGTAGAAGAATACATATCGGCCTAAACTGATGAATACATTTTTTTTGGATAGGTTATATAGCAGAAAGTAAAAAATATTGTTTTTTTTTCCTCAAAATGTCAGTCTTTTTTTGTTTATAGCGCAAAAAATAAAAACTGCAGAGGTGATCAAATACCACCAAAAGAAAGCTCTATTTGTGGGAAAAAAAGGACGTCGCAAGACCGTGCAATTGTCAGTTAAAGCGACGCAGTGCCATATCGCAAAAAATTACCTGTTCATTAAGGGGGCAAATCCTTCCGGGGCTGAAGAGGTTAATTAGGGACTTCAAAACACATGATCATTAACCTCTCAATTTAAATACCAATATTGTGTTAATATCACATTTATTGGTGAGATTTTATATGTGCTATTATTACGATATTGGTATCCAAGAGGTTAAAATGTATGTAAAACTAACAATGAGTTATCTTATTTGTCTCCCCTTTGTCTGGTAAATTTACCATTGAAAATATTTTGTCATATCTGTTTCATAAGTGCCCAAAAAAAAGTTCTGTCAGAAATCCAGTGAGCTGATAACTTCCTGGACTCTCTGCCTGTGCTGCACTATTATCGGTTACATTTTTCCTGCAGTTCTGTCCTAGGGTGATAACCTACGGTTATCATCCTAAGACAGGAAGTGTGTTACTGGCAGGATCACCAAGTGAAAATAAAGGAAAAAAAGACTAAAACATGAAAACCAATGCAGCCGTTACATTTATGAAACCGTAGGCTTCACTGTATTATCTTTCTGTTTTTGGGTTTAGACTAAAAATTGGGAGTTGTTGGGAGTTGTCACTCCTCTACCCTAGAAGGCACAAAAAAAAAAAAATGGATCTCTGCTTTCCAAAAAAAAAATGGCAGTGTTTGCATCTTCCAAAACAGGAAGTTTTTGACGAGGTTACCCCTTTCATCCACGCTTATCAGTTACCTCCACATTAACTCACATCCAATGGTAGGCGAAACATTGGATCAGATGCTAGTCCTTTACCTAGTCAATGTTATCATAGTGCCGCATGAATGTTGCCTAATATTTTGCAACACATATTTACAATTTCTGCTTCTATAATCTTTGAGCACAGTCTGTATTTTATTATTATGATTTTTTTTTTTGAAAGTTGTTTTTATTGTAATTTCAAGGTAAAAAAAAAAAAATACAATACACAGCCTATTGGGCATACCCAGGCTTGGTCACAGACAAGCTAAAAACTAAAATAATAATAAACAACCAAACTGCTGTACGCTCAACCACCTGTGTAGATTATCTAAAGTATTCTTCTATTTCCACAGATACTCCACATAGCTTATTTTAATCACTTACGAAATGAAGTACACGTTACATATACACATTCACATTTCCCCCTCTCCCCTTAACTATTGACCGAGCAACCCAAGGAAGCCTACAAGTTCAGAGATGCCACTTGAGCCATTACAAGTAATTAATAGAGCGTTACTAATCGTCCATCGAGTCTGCATTAGTGGACAGGGATTCCGTCCAGATGTCCCATATTTTATGGAATTTCTTAGCACAGCCACGCGACAGGTAAGTAGCCTTGTATAGCGGCAGAGCCGAGTTCACCAACCTCTTCCAAAAATGTATTGAGGGTGTGGACGAAGCCTTCCATCGGAGTACTACAGACCTACGAGCATAATAAAGAAATAAACCTAGTAGGGTTCTACTTGCCCGGCGAGGGGCCAGCGGTTCTACGAGTCCCAACAGACATACCTCCACTGACAATGGCACAGGAATGGTGGCGACAGTCAAAATAAAAGTGGTGACCTCAGCACAAAAGACTTTAATCTAAGGACAGTTCCAAAAAAACTGTCCTTAAACTGCCCTCGCTGAGGGCGAGTCGCATCTCCAGCAAGAAGCTGGGATGGATGGATATATTTTGTGTAGGCGCATGGGCGTGTAATACACTTGATGTAGTATTTTGAATTGCACTAATCTATCTCTAGCCGATACTAGCTGTGAAAAGGGACACCCACTTTGCCTTAAGGTTTTCAAGGCCCGTGTGAATGTTGGGAAGTAATGTTTTATATATGCTGGATAAAGGTTTAGATTCATCCCTGAGCAAAGTCTCCAGGTTTGAGGTGTAAAAGGCCACTTGTGCATTTTCAAACTGAGTGTTAAAGGCGTGCCTAAGCTGCAAAAACCTAAACAAATGTGAATTAGGTAGGTTATATTGTTGTTTCAATCTATCAAATGTCTGTAGTCGGCCTTCAGTACAAATCTGACTCACATATTTGATGCCCTTGCAGGCCCACACACTGGGATCAGGAATGAACCCAAATCCTGACAGCTGCGGGTTAAACCAAAGAGGGTTATGTGGGGAGATGTGTCCAGGAGGCATGGGGCGCAAGGAATTTGCCACCGACCATGCCCTCAGGACCGCTCTCATTGCCATTGTAAGAGGGAAGGGAGCTCTAAGACCCCGGTAAAGTAGGTTCCGTAGTTCCTCATAAGACCCTAGACTTGCTGCCTCCAGGACCACCGCTGTGTTGGAGTCATCTGAGACCAGCCAGTTGTGGGCATGGGATAACAGGGCAGCAACAAAAAAGGGATGGAGGTCATGACAAGCCAGACCTCCCTCTCCCCAAGGTCTCTGTTGCACTGTCAGCCTAAATCTCGGGTGACTGGTGCCCCAGAGAAAAGACAGTAAAATGCTTATCAGGCGAAATACTGTTTTGGGTATCCAGACGGGGGCATGTCTGAGAACATAGAGAAAAGCAGGTAGATGCTTCTTCCTGAATAGATTAATTCTCCTGATTAGAAAGAGGGGGAGATGTGCCCACGCCTTCAGTCTTGCTCTCGTCAGTTGTATTAGTGGCTCTAAGTTAAGGCTATTGTAGTCAGAGGTAGATGTGGAGATGTAAATACCTAGATATTTAATTTTGTCTGTCCATAGTAAAGGGAGGTTGGGATCTGCTACATCCTTCGTGGCATTATCTATCGGTAAAATTTGGGATTTGTCCCAGTTTACCTTGAGTCCTGAGCAGCTAGTAAAATTGTATAGAACGGCCAGCGTCTCCTGAAGGGACTGGGCAGGGTCATTTAAGAAAAGAATAAGGTCATCTGCGTAAAAGGCAACTTTCTCGTGTATGGAACCCACTTGTATGCCCCTTACCCTGTCCGCTTGTCTGAGGGCCGAGGCAAGTGGCTCCATCACCAGAGCAAAGAGAGTTGGCGACAGAGGGCAACCTTGCCTTGTACCTCTTCCAACACGAAAGGGTGCTGACAGAGCACCATTAAGTTTTATCTGTGCTGTCGGGTCTTTATAGAATATGTTGATCCACCTGCGGAATCCTTCTCCGAAACCCATGACTTCTAGAATTGAAGACATAAAAGGCCACGCCACCGAATCAAACGCCTTTTTAATGTCTAGTGTAACCATTACCCTAGTGGAGGACTCAGTGGAAGGAAGCTAAAAATGTGTAAACACACTAAGTAAATTTATATCTGTTGATTTCCCTGGCATGAAACCAGTCTGGTCTATATTAACAAGAGATGGGAGAATCGTCCGCAGCCTGGTTGCCAATATTTTTGTCAAAATCTTGAGGTCATAGTTTAGCAAGGAGATTGGGCTATAGGAAGCACAGTGGGATTTGTCTTTGCCGGGCTTAGGGATGAGGACTATATGTGCCTGATACATAGAAGGGGGCAAGGACATTTTTCCTTTACATTCAGAAAAGACCTTCAACAGTTTTGGTGAAATTAATGAGGCATTCATTCTGTACCATTCACCAGGTAGGCCGTCTGGTCCTGGTTTTTTTACCGCTGGGGAATGAGCAGATCGCCTACTCTATCTCCTTGGTGGTAAAATCTTTGTCCAAAAATTCAAGATCGTCCTGCGAAAGAGTGGGTAGATGCAAGGACTGTAAAAATTCCCTACGCCAGTCACAGAAGGATCTGCATTCTTTTAGAATTAGCTCGGGAGCGGAGATCACCTGACCATCCGAACCACAAATTTCTGACACTACTGTCTGCATTTTAGAGTCCGCAACTAGATTCGCCAGGAGTTTGCTATTTTTGTCCCCAGACTCAAAGATCCTCCCTGCCAGTGAATTTAGATATAAATGTGTGGCCGAGGCTAGGTGTAGAGACAATGCTCCTCTTGTCTCAGCTAGCTGGCTGAAGTGACCCAAAGTCGGGGAGCCAGAAAATGCCTCCGCGGCCTTAGCCTCTCCCTCCTCAAGTAACTGAACCTGATAGGACATCTCAGAACAAACCGCTTTGATAGCCGAAATGTATTCTCCCCTGGTGTTGGCCTTAAAGGCTTCCCAGACTACCTGCGCTGAGGCTGAATCCTCATTGATCTCCCAGTATTGTTGTAGTTTAGGAGAGACCTCCTCCCCCACCTTAGGGTCCTGTAACCATTTGGCTGTAAAGCGCCAACAGTCTTGACCTCTGGTGTCTGACAACCCCAAAGTGACCTCTAGAGGGGCATGGTCAGAGAGGCCCGCAGGTAAGTACGAGACCCCCCTCACCGCTGCCAGGGCACAGGTGTTACCAAAGACTAAACCGATCCTGGAGCCCGATTTGTGAGTAGTGGAGTGAAAGGAGTAAGCCCTAGAGGTTTGGTGCTTCCATCTCCAGATCTCTGTGTAATTAAAGGTTTGTGCCTATTGAAGCAATTCTGGTGAATATACCCTTTTTGGATTGGACGAGTCAAGAGATGGATCCAACGTAGAATTAAAGTTTCCAGCTATGTATAGTCTGGAGAATTTTAATGTAGCTAAATGCTTATATATCCTGTAGAGGGCCGCTGGTTGAAGGGATAAGAAACATATACATTCACTAGAGCATATACTACCGCTCTGATCTCTAGTAGGAGGATTATGAATTGGCCCTCCTGATCATTTTTTAGATGTAGAACCATATATGCAAGGGATTTGTTCAATAAGATGGCCACTCCCCCTGCATAACTGGAGTACGTTGCATGAAAAGAATGCTGTACCCAGGGTCTACTCAGCGCTAGAATCCTATTCCCCAGAAGATGATTCTCCTGCAGGAACAAGATATGAGGTCTATGACCATTCAAGTATTTAAACATCAAAGCCCTTTTTACCTTGTCATTGAGACCCAGTACGTTCCATTACACCAGTTTTAACTCCATGAAGGCACTGGCATAGTATGGTACTAGATAATACCTGTGCGGGGAGGCTCAGCCCCCTGTGGGACCTAGGGGGGATGCAAAAAGAAATTGGTTCTGAGCATGATGAGTATTGACAGAATATGTGATATAAAAGTGTCATTCAGTGGATATAGAGTGTACAAAAAAGAAAAAGTAAAACAGTAACCTATGAACTTCCTACTCACCATAAGGTACCCTTAAAAAAAAAAAACAAAAAAAAAAAAAACACGAACTATTGCCAGTTTAATACCCAAAACCTGTTGAACTCTATACTGACTGGCAACCCCAACAACAATGCCAGTCACTTTAAAAACCTTAACAGATAGATCTTCAGACTTTTTTGAAGAGTTCCAGAATGCGGCAATTTGGCGCCGCTGTTGCCTCTTCAAGAGGCCGAAAAAACTGAGGGGGGTTAGATACTTCAGTGAGTTGTGTCCAACAAGGTAGCTCTGGAGAAGAAGGATCTAGAAGAAAACATACATCTAGTCCAGGACCAGGAGGAACTCCAGTGTTCGATGGCTCTAGTGAGAGAGGGACCATAATCAGGGGTAAGTCATACACCTCAGCCTCAGGAAGTAGAACTGTAGCCCATCTGAAACGGTGGATATGGCTTGCGTGAGAGACTTAGAAGGCAGCCTGCAGCAAAGTAGGTGGTGAGACCAGAGGGCTAGACAACAAAAGACTGATGACTGAATAAACAACCCCTTAATGCGTGTGTCCGGAGGGAAAATAGCATCTTTAAGGCAACTTTCTTAAAGCAACTTGTAGCGAGGAACAGCTTACCATGCCTACCGCAGGGTGTCCAGCCAGTTATCCGCATCGGCCGGGGAGTCGAAGAACCTGACCGAGCCATTGTGAGGGACCCGGAGATGGCTGGGGTACAACATGCTGTATTTATTGTCCTTTTCACGTAGGCGCCTACGGACCTCATTAAAGGACTTCCTCTTACGCTGCAGCTCAGCCGAGAAATCCGGGAACAGTAGGACCAAGGAATTGCCGTATGGAAGTGAGGGGTGTTTGGGGGCTTCGGAAAGGATGCTGTCGCGGTCCCTGAAGTTAAGGAAGCGGACCAAGAAGGGTTGGGGGTTCGGACCAGGGATAGTGCGTCCTGTGAGTACATGGTGGGCACGCTCAAAGATATAGGTTGGAGAGACATCCGCGAGGCCTAGCAGTTTCCTGAAGAACTCTACCGCAAACTTGGCCGGGCGATCGCCCTCCTCTCCCTCTGGGAGACCCAGGACTTGGACATTGTTGCATCTTGCCCTGTTTTCTGCATCATAGATTTTGGCGACAAGTAGGTGTACCGTGCGTTGCAAGTCCGCTATGTTGTTAGTGTGAGTAGCCGTAAGGTCTTCAGTGGCAGAAATTCTGGATTCCGATTCAGTCAGCCTACCTATGATCTTATCTAGGTTGTTTCTAATGAGATTACATTCTTCTGAAAGGCGATCGATTCTCACCAGCATGGAGGTTTTGCTCTGTTCAGTGGTGGCCAGGATAACTGCAGTGCTATCCTGGATGGAGGGGGCAGGGAGAGCCACACTTGGGGAAGTTTCAGACTCCATAGCTAGTTCAGCCAGCAGGGCTTGCAACCTCCCTATGAGAGAAGGATCTAGCTTAGCAGCCGTGACAGGGGGCGGGCGGCTTGTGGATGAGTTTTTGGCCCGGTTCTTAGGGCCTATTAATCTGAGGGCAAGGGTCTGGTAGGATGAAGCAGGTGGATGGATAGCTAATTGGTAATCTGGCAGGGGGGGGGGGGACACATGGCACACAGCAGTCAGTCTCAGGGTGTTAGTGGACACCACTGGGGTACTCACCAGGGCAGCATCTCAGCACAGGCTCAGGCCTCCAGATTGCAGGTGCAGGCTGCCCGCTCCAGTACCCCCTCAAGCCAGCCAAGTCCAGGGATTAGAACAGATGATGCTTTTGAGCAGTGAGAGCAGCTACAGATGAATAGAGGGCCTGCCCAGCACTCCCTATGAGGCCTAGATGACAGGGGCCGACCGCCCCCAGATACAGCAGAATAAACCAGCCCTCCCCAGGGGATTCCACCAGCAGGGATGGAGGAGTAGAGAGAGTGCTGCCACAGTAGATCAGGTAGCATGTGAGAAGCACTGTAGTCCTCAAGATGTCGGTGGGCCTCGAGTATATGGAGCCAGCCTTGGCCGGAATACTGCAGCAGAGCCGGCCAGCCCGGCACAGAAACAATGACTGGATCTGAAGCAGGGGATGCCAAGGATTAGGTAGGGCAGATGTACAGGCTCACAAGGCTGTTCAGCAGCAAGGATGTCGAAAGATTAGAGTAGGTTGATCAGAGCTGCGAGTATCTGGAGCCCGCCTTGGCCGGATTACTGCAGCAGGGCCGGCTGGCCGGGCACAGAAATAATGACTGAATCCGAAGCAGGGGATGCCAGGGATTAGGTAGGGCAGATGTACAGGCTGACCAGGCTGTTCAGCAGTAAGGATGGCGAAGGATTAGAGTAGGATGATCGGAGCTCCTTGTAAATGCTTCCTCCTTGGCTTACATCTGGTCACCTTATTATGATTTTTTTATTTTTCATTAGCATTGCTGTACTATGGAAAAACTGAATACATTTTCATATAAAAAAAAACATGGAAGTGACGTCATGACGTCACTTCCAGCCTCCCAGGAACATAGAAATAGGTGGCTGAGATAACCCGATTACACGGGAGAGCCCGGAGAGGCGGCAGCGGGGGGGCGGGAGGGGGGATGTCCACTCCCACTGCCTGTACAAGCCATCTAGCAGCTAATCAGCCGCTAGGATAGCTTTTGAAAAATAGGGGGGGGGGGGGGGGCAGCACACAGAAGGTTTTTTACCTTCATGCATCGAATATATGAAGGTAAAAAACCTTCAGCCTTCACAACCACTTTAACTTGGTCATTTATATTTGGAATGCTGGTGAAATTGCTCCACGTCAAAAGCTCCTGATATACAGTACATTGCCCCCTATAAATCATCAGTTATAGCTCTTAGTTTACTACCTCCTGTGAGCTGTTAAAACTTTCTTCCCCAAAGAACCCTTTTAGGACACGTTTAACGTCTATTTATGTACCTTAGCAATGCAGTCATACTTCATATTTCTGAAAGGTTGGTTACTGTAAGGAATATGTCAATCAGCTGATGACTAAAATGGTGTGTGAAAAAAAATGTGCTACTAGGTACAATTAATTGCACTTAAACCCTTGCAAAAAATTGGTTCATGTGAAGAAAAATTCCCCCAGTACAGATCATATTTTCCAGGCAACACTGGTTTGATGGCAAGATCATATTACCTTACATATTAACAGGGCTGCTGTTAGAAATCACATGGCCCCGTACAGCCTACCTGACAGTCTCCCCCCTTGAAAATATCAAATTATATTTTTGCTAAAATGCCATGGCCATTATGCTATGCTTCACAGCCATGGCAGAAATAATACCACCATCCAACAAGTCCCATTCCAGTGAATAGGACTCTTGTGCAAATGTTCACCAGAGAGTAATCCAAATGCCAGGTGCCCAGACCCCCCCCCCTTTTTAATGGGGCTTAGGCCTGGTACAGGAGGGCTGGCTATACTGCCTTATCAGCAGCCCTGCATTTTAATGTGTTTTCTTAGATGAACAAACCTTTTGTAAATTTCATGTTTCATAAGGCAAACCAGTAATTTGCCCATTTGAGTCAACAGATTTGTTTTTATTCCCCCTACCCTAACCCCCAGCAGCACTAGATCACTTGATGGCTTTGTGACAGGCTGAAACGTCGAAGGTTTCACCGCGTCATCACGTTACTTCCGCCCATACGAAACTACCCGGGAATCGAGCTGAACGCCGCAAACGGCGGCTTTTCCTATCAGGGCAGATTACCCTTAATAATCGCCTGCTACACACGCTTAGGTGCCAGGACTATAAGGCACTTTTAAATGTGAGTGAATTATTTTAATTTGTGTATTTAATAATATGTTTACATGAATGTGATAAATCCTAAGTGCAGCAAACTGTTTTTATATTCTCACTTTGCTTCTTTGCCATTTGTTTATTAGCAAGTTTTTTACTGCAGCTGGAGTTTGATGATCAGTTCTTTTATCCAAAGGCACTAAGGTTTATATTTTTCTATCCCCAGCAGCACATGTTTGTCTTTCCTTCATTCCTCTGCTGCCCAAATAATAATCCGTTGGAGCTCTGCATAAAACCTAGTGGGGTTCCAGTTTTTTTTGTCAAAACTTAACTGAGCAAGCTAAAGTTAGAAGCTGATTGGTTACCATGCACAGCTGCACCACATGTTGCACTCTTCGGTCAACCCTAATGCAGCCACCACTGGTCATACATGGATATTTAGACTTTGGCAGGAAAATGTAAATTTTGATTCATGTATGGCCATTCCTGTTCATGAGAAGTCAACCTATCAATCGACTTTTCAAGAATCGGACTGCTTGAAAATTTCAGTTTCAGCAGCACTAATCTGTGTACTCTTATGACGGGAAAGTAGAGGAGTCTCCCCGTTGTCAGAATACAATGACACAGCCTGGAAGATTTCCCCATCCACACCGAACGTGTGGATGGGGGAATCGGTTCCGTTTTTTCTTTTTTTTTTTTTTTTTTTTTTTTGTTATGTTGACTGGCTGAATGGCAAAAAAAACACTTTTGCTTGTCATAGCCTTAATGCAAATGTTGAGAGACTTCTGGGAGTTGTAGGTTGAAAGCAGAACTTTTCTTCACAGTTAAAGTGTTTTTTTTTATTAAAATAATTAATGCATAATTGCATAATGTTTACCTGCTCTGTGCAATGATTGTGCACAGAGCAGCCCTGATCCTCTTCTTCTCGGGTCCCCTGCTGGCGCTTTTGCCCCTCCCTCTTGCCAAGTGCCCTCATGCTTGCTCTGGGGGCACTCATGCGTGCTCGCTCCCGGGCCACCTCTGTGTGACTATGGGACACACAAGGCATGGGTCAGTCCCGCCCCCACTCCCTCCTCACTGGCTGTGATTGATAGACCCGCTACTGTGTCTCAGCCAATGAGGAACAAGAGACCCGGAAGAGCCGCTGCTCTCATTTACAGCACTGGACCGGGATTGGGCTCAGGTAAGTATTAGAGGAGTTGCACACTGAATGCATGAAAGTGAAAAAACCTTCACCCTATTCAACCACTTATATTTAGAGTAATATTAATACTTTGCTTTATTTTATTTATTTTTATTTTTTTTAAATAACAAACTTGTCATACTTACCTGCTCTGTGCAGTGGTTTTGCACAGAGTAGCTCTGAACCTTTATTTTTCGGGTCCCCTGCCAATGCTCCTGGCTCCTCTCCCTCGAGCAGTGTCCCCAGAGAAAGCCGCTTGCCCTGGGGGCACCACTGCATGCTCGATCCCAAGCCGCTGCTCTATGCGTCCACAAGACACATAAAGCCGCTGCACAGCCCCGCCTCCCCCTTACATTGTCCTCATTGGCTGTGACTGAGAGCAGTGGGGGCCAATGGGCTCCAGCTTCTGTCTCAGCCAATGAGGACTGAGAGTCCACATACAGCCCAGACTATTGTGGACATCACTGGATCAAAGGGGGCTCAGGTAAGGATTAGGGGGGTGGGGGGGGGGGGTTACCTTCATGCATAGAATGTAGAAAGTAAAAAAACTTGAGCCTACTTTAAACTACAGAACCTATCAGCAATCACCAAATGACGGGAGCAAATAAAAGTGAAAAGCCCGAGAAGACACAGGGAGTTTGAAGGAGACTTTGCAAGTGAAAAGAGCGTGAGAGTTTGTGTCCAGCCATCCTGATCTGGACTAGACAGGGTTTGTCAGGGACATGCTGGCCTTGGCACAACAGCTGCCCAGAGGCAGAATTCTACAGGTGCCCATCCTGCCAGGCACAAAAATATGTGTGCGCCAATGCGCAAGCGTAAACACGCATGGGCACGCACGTGTACCAATAAGCTTAGCGCCAAATACCATATATAGGTGCAGAAGATGCACTGGTACTTTTCTATCTGATCTGTAACTGTGAGCCTGAAACCTGATCCTATTGACTCCTGTATTTGACCCAGCTTGCCTTTGACTCTGTTGTACCTCTCTTATCCTGACCCTGGCCTGTATCTGGAATTTGGCCTTGCTTCTTGCATTATTTGCCTGAACTTACGTTGCCGATCTCTGCTTGCTTCCTGAACATTCTTTGCCTGCCGTCTATGCCTGCATCTGACCATCTGTTGCCAACCCGGCTTGTCTAACCACACATCTGGTACCTCCTACTACCTTCAGCCAAGCATCTGCTGACCTATCTACGTCTGCTGCCTGGCTTCCTAGTCCACCCGGGTACCATACCCCGCACAAGCAAGAAATTTCAGGCACCCTTACACCACCACGCTCTCGAGGCCACTGTTGCAACATTGGTGGTCCCTGAGCCAGGGTTGTATGAGATGCCTCCCACTGCTCGTCAGGCTCAACCGTCAGTTACGTGACAGGGTTGGGCTGGAAAGTAGGAGGCTGCTCTGGGGAGATGTTTTCAACTGCAAGAGTGCATGGGTCGCATGCATCACTGCACATCTTGAGTTAAAGGGGCCCCCCACCGAAGAACATATATTGCTTCTTTGGATTGCTGCAAGAGGACTGATGAGATGGTCGCTGACCCACACATCATTGCTATTAGTTACATTTAGTTCTTGTTGTCGGCCAGGCCTGTTAAAGGTTCAAACACTCTTCAACACTGGCCCATATTAGAGGCAATTATACTGCCCTTCATTGCTGCAAGCTGCCATTGCTTGTTTGTTCTCATGATTACTGTCTTTACACAGACACTATTATTTTACCCTTAATGGTCAATGTAAAATCTCCTAAAAATTGGCATGTCGCTTTAAATCTGCTATCCTTTGGTCATTCACGGTATGGGTGTAAATAACCAAACACTTACAGTTGTATACCACCAATTTATGCTTTTCACAAGTAGCTTTTGTGTCACCCACCCATCTTGAAATGCAGTGTACAAAAAGAATGTTGGCCTATCATTTATAGGCACTGGAGCAAATGGAAACAGAAACTTATGGCTCATGTAACCATGAAATCCACCCTCTAGGGCCAGTGATTGTAGCCCCTCCCAGAGTGAGCATATGTTCATACAAGCATGGAAGTCTGCAGAGCAAAGCAAAGTGTGGGGCACTTGATCATCACCATCCTTAAAAACAAAGTCGGTAATAAGTTGAGAGCTTGTGTGAGCCCACATGTTACTACTAGTGGCTTGAGGCAGAAGCCATAATGCATGATGCAGCCCTCAGTACAGGGAGTTATGGGGATGGAGGCACAGCCAAATACCGTAGGTGCACCACTGAACAGACACACTGCATCTCCTCAGTATACTCCATCAAAGGTGAGCAACGAGATGGACCACAGGTAAAATTGCCACCTGGTCGGTCAAAATTGGTTTTGTGGGCATTGTTATTAATAGAAAACAGATAATAAAGTTAGTTTTCCTTTACAGAAAAGGAGGCAACCTTAGCCACAGAAACGAATAGCATATCCATGTTTCGCAACAGCAAAGTAGTCAGGAGGGTAAGCAGGTAAAAGGCTACACTAGTCCAACAAATATAAATACAGTGCCTTGAAAAAGTATTTATACCCCTGGAAATGTTCCACATTTTGTCATGTTACATCCAAAAACCTAAATGTATTTAATTGGGATTTTATGTGATAGACCAACACATAGTGGCACATAATTGTGAAGTGGAAGGAAATTGATAAATGATTTTCTACATTTTTTACAAATAAATATCTGGAAAGTGTGGCGTGCATTTGTATTCAGCCCCCCGACTCAAAACTTTTGTAGAACCACCTTTTGCAGAAATCACAGCAAGTCTTTTTGGGGATGTCTCTACAAGCTTTGCACATCTATATAGTGACATTTTTGCCCATTCTTCTTTGCAAAATAGCTCAAGCTCTGTCAGATTGGATGGAGAGTGTCTGTGAACAGCAATTTACAAGTCTTGCCACAGATTCTCATTTGGATTTAGGTCTGGACATTGACTGGGCCATTCTAACACGTGAATATGCTTTGATCTAAACCATTCCATTGTAGCTCTGACTGTATGTTTAGGGTCGTTGTCCTGCTGGAAGGTGAACCTCAACCCCAATCTTACGTCTTTTGCAGACTCCCTGTATTTGATTCCATCCATCTTCCCATCAACTCTGACCAGCTTCTCTGTCCCTGCTGAAGAAAAGCACCCCCACAACATGATGCTGCCACCACCATGTTTCACAGTGGAGATGATGTATTGTGGCTAAAGTGCAGTGTTAGTTTTCATGCCACACATTTTTTGCTTTTGCTTTTAGGCCAATTAGTTCAATTTTTGTCTCGTCTGACTGGAGCACCTTCTTCCACATGTTTGCTGTGTCCCACACATGGCTTCTCGCAAACTGCGAATGGGACTTCTTATGGCTTTCTTTCAACAGTGTCTTTCTTCTTGCCACTCTTCCATAAAGGCCAGATTTGTGGAGAGCACCACTAATAGATGTCCTGTGGACAGATTCTTCCACCTGAGCTGTGGATCTCTGCAGCTCCTCCATAGTTACCATGGGCCTCTTGGCTGCTTCTCTGATTAATGCTCTCATTGCCCGGCCTGTCAGTTTAGGTGGACGGCCATGTCTTGGTAGGTCTGCAGTTGTGTCATATTCTTTCTATTTTAATATGATGGATTGAACAGTGCTCTGTGAGATGTTCAAAGCTTGGGATATTTTTTTATAACCTAAACTTGCTTTAACCACTTCAGCACCGGAAGATTTTACCCCCTTCCTGACCAGAGCACTTTTTTTACAATTTGGCACTGCGTCGCTTTAACTGACAATTGCGAGGTCATGCAATGCTATACCCAAACTAAATTTGCGTCCTTTTTTTCCCCACAAATAGAGCTTTCTTTTGGTGGTATTTGATCACCTCTGCGGTTTTTATTTTTTGCACTATTAACAAAAAAATAGCGACAATTTTGAAAAAAAAAAAATATTTTTTACTTTTTGCTATATTAAATATCCCCCAAATTAAAATAAAAAAATAAAAACACATTTCTTCATCAGTTTAGGTCGATATATATTCTTCTGCATATTTTTGGTAAAAAAAAAAAAAAAAATTGCAATAAGCATATATTGATTGGTTTGCACAAAAGTTATAGCATATACAGTCTATGGGAAAGATGTATTGCATTTTTAATATATATTTTTTTTACTAGTAATGGCGCTGATCTGCGATTTTTTGTGGTATTGCGACATTGCGGCAGACAGATCTGACACTTTTGACACATTTTTGGGACCATTGACATTTATACAGCGATCAGTGCTATAAAAATGCACTGATTACTGTGTAAATGTCACTGGCATGAAAAGGGGTTAACACTAGGGGACGATCAAGGGGTTAAATGTGTGTTCCCTCAGCGTGTTCTAACTGTATGGGAATGTGACTTACTAGGTGAGGAGACATATCGTTGTTCCTACTTAGTAGGAACAAACAACATGTCTCCTCTGCCCTGACAGCACAGGGATTTGTGTGTTTACATCGTGTGCACGTGCTGGCGCTCGTGCACGCGATCGCGCCCATCGGACACGCGCATCGGGTCCTCCACCGTGCAGTGCCCTCTGGTGGCCACTAAGGGGAAGGACGTACCCATATGAGATTTCGCCCAGGAGAGCTATTGTGCCGCAGTATATCTGCATGAGCCAGTCGGGAGCCGGTTAAACTTCTCCACAACTTTATCCCTGACCTGTATGTTATGTTCCTTGGCCTTCATGATGCTGTTTGTTCACTAATGTTCTCTAACAAACCTCTGAGGGCTTCACAGAATTGCTGTATTTATACTGAGATTAAATTATTATTATTATTATTATTATTATTATTATTATTATTATTATACAAGATTTATATAGTGCCAACAGTTTACGCAGCGCTTTACAATAAATGTATAAGGGGGACAACACAATTACAGTACAGTTCAATACAAAAGGTACAGGAGGGCCCTGCTCGTAGAGCTTACATTCTAAAGGGAGGGGGTGGTGGTACAAAAGGTAATAGCTGCAAAGAATGATTGATGGGGGTGGCTCAGGAACAGTTATGTGGGTGTGGGATAGGCTTCCCTGAATAAATGAGTTTTCAGGGATCTCCTAAAGGTGGATAGGGTAGGGGCTGATCGGACATACTGGGGCAGGGAATTCCAGAGGATGGGAGAGGCTCTGGAGAAGTCCTGAAAGCGAGCATGGGAGGAGGTAACAAGGAGCTAGAGAGCAGGAGGTCCTGGGAGGAGCGGAGGGGGCGATTTGGGCAATATCTGCAGATGAGGTTGGTGATGTAGATGGGGGCGATGTTGTCCTGAAGGCGAGCATGGGAGGAGGTAACAAGGGAGCTAGAGAGCAGGAGGTCCTGGGAGGAGCGGAGGGGCGATTTGGGCGATATCTGCAGATGAGGTTGGTGATGTAGATGGGGTGATGTTGTGGGTGGCCTTGAATGTTATGGTTAGCATTTTGAATTTTACACGGTGGGGTAGGGGAAGCCAGTGAAGGGATTGGCAGAGAGGAGCAACAGATTGATTAGTGAGGTGTATTAGTCTAGCAGCAGCATTCATAATAGACTGAAGGAGGGATAGCCTGCTCAAGGGTAGGCCATTAAGGAGAGAGTTGCAGTAGTCGAGGCGGGAAATAATCAAGGAGTGAATAAGTTGCTTTGTGGTGTCATTAGTCAGGAAGGGTCGAATTCTGGAGATGTTGCGGAGGTTAAGGCGGCAGGATTTAGCCAGTGATTGGATATGGGGGCTGAAGGAGAGGTCAGAGTCAAGGATTACACCCAGGACCCTGGCATGTGTGGAGGGACCAATGATTGTGTTGTTGATATTAATGGTGAAGTCACAGATGGACACAAATTAAACACAGATGGACTATATTTACTAATTAGGTGACTTCTGAAAGCAATTGCTTTCACTAAATTTTAGTAATGGGTATCAGAGTAAAGAGGGGTGAATACAAATACACATCACACTTTTCAGATATTTATTTGTAAAAAAATTTGAAAAGTATTTATCATTTTCCTTCCACTTCATGTGTCACATTGTATTGGTTTATCACATAAAATCCCAATAAAATACATTTACGTTTTTGGTTGTAACATCACAAAATGTGGAAAATTTCAAGGGGTATGAATACTTTTTTAAGGCACGTAAGGCATGTAATCATGTAAGGCATTTACTTACGTATGCAGTATTGTTGCAGCGGAAGGGTGGTGATGCAAATACAGCTTCCATTGACACATGGTCCAGGTGTTCCTAGGCAGACAGAATTCTCACTACAGGAGCAGTTTGCGTGGGTTTGATTGAAAGTACAGGCTAAAAGAAAAAGACAATTATTTGGGATGCTAGAGGCAAATTAGGACTTTCTTCTCTAGATGCACAAGGCCAAGGGCATTCAATCTCCTTTGTTTATCTTTTTCCCTGTTTCATTATTGACTGGTTTTCCAATGCCTGTCTTTTTTGGGATAGCGGCACACCTGTGAGTTCTGTTGCATTAATGGTATGCCCACAAAAAAGTGCAATGCAGTTTAGGAGATGTGTTGGGGGGCCATTAATCATAATGGCACCCCCATGAACTGGAAACCACACTGCACTATGCAGTTTCCCTGCAGCTGAGTTTTCTTAAAAGGAAGAGGGGCCTTTTTCCTGTGTTTGCAGAGGGTACAGCGGCACATTCAAACAAATAGGCTGCTGTGCTGGAGCACATGCAGCCATGGGGTAACTGTATGAAGCCAGGGCTTAAGGAAGACCTTCACTAATTTGAAACAAATTCTTTTTTTTGTCCTCCTCTTTAACACAGTTGCTCATTAACACTTAACCGCTTCCCACCTTTAATATGGCCTGTGTGTCTAATGGACCACAAGGATCAGCCAATCATGTGACTACTGCGGTTGGCTGTCACAGTGATTACATGATTGGGAGATCCTGTCTGTGACAGCTCAGTCAGCAAAAAAAGCTCTGCAGCCCATGAATGCATATGTGCAGCATCTGGGTGTTAAAGCCCACTCTCCTTGCTGCCATACATGTGCATTATGTGGTTACATTACATTACAGGTTAAGCTGCAAAGGCAGCGTCCGTGGGTGTACACATGCTGAAGCCACAATGCTTTGCTTCTTGTCTGGAATGATACTCCTTGCCATGTTTGGTGGGCATTACCACCTGCCAAACACAAACTATTGATGTGAATGGGGCCATGCTACGTGTGGTAGTGCAGCATTTAGGGTGTTGAAATGTCCCTCAGACCTTGCCCCTCGTTCACATGGGGCATATTATACCATGTGCCTGTGCAGGGCCGTGTTTACCTGCAAGGGGATGCACAAGTGTTCAATGCATCCCTGTGCAGGCAGTTCCATTCATGTCAATTGAGACACAGCAGCTGCATGTACGCAGCTGCTGTGTCCCAATGTGACAACTGTGTAGGTGCAGGTGCATGTCCCTAAATGCAGACAGTTTAAAGTGGTAGTAAACCGCACCAAAAAAAAAAAATTGGGCACTTGGGTAGTTTAAGTCATATTGTGCTAGTATGCACATTATGGGACAGTAAGTAGGGACTTGAAAATGAATTTTAGGTTGAAGGATGTAATTCTTTATTTTGAAGGATTAGTTTAAGGATGACGTGTAAGTGTAAAAGTTAAGATTAAGGTTTAATTATGAAAAATAGGGATAGCTTAAGGTGTTGGCAAGTGAAGTTCTTCTTCGCCCAGCATGTGGAGCCTTGCTGCTCATGCTCAGGGATGGAGTTGAGACCTAAGGGG
The DNA here is from genome assembly GCF_042186555.1 of Aquarana catesbeiana. Taxonomy (NCBI): domain Eukaryota; kingdom Metazoa; phylum Chordata; class Amphibia; order Anura; family Ranidae; genus Aquarana; species Aquarana catesbeiana. The sequence continues at coordinate 61,985,259 of NC_133327.1, forward strand.
AAGATGTTCCCCTGCAGCCTCCATGCGTGTCACAGGAGAGGCAGCTGTGCACTTCTGCACTTCGTGATTTTCCACGGCACTACGGGGTTTGGCGCATATCTGGTGGTTGCATAGTGTAGGGAGCCCCGTTTGGCAGGGACAAAGTATAGGTGCCAGGGGAAACTACTCAGGCCCTATTCCAGTGCAAGTAGGGCCAGAGTTAGAGGATGCCACTGTGTGCTGTAGTCAGCACCCATCTCCAGTACCCCTGCAGGCACTCGCTCCAGGCCGTTTTAAGCCGCCACCATTTCAGCCACCTGCCAAACCGCCACCTCTCCAGCAGATGCTGCCCCGGTAAGGCCCTCAGTCTGTACTGTGTCCACTGCACCTTAGGATACTCTGCTGCACAACTGTAAAAGCCCTGCTCAGAGAACTAGCGCCCCCAACAACCAACATACTCTATCAGGTCTGAAGAGGCGGCCACATTTCAGCCATTTGTTTACTATTACCAGTCTTTTTTGCACTGCTTTACAGAGTAATCCTGTATATGTATTATGTCATGTGTTAAAATGATCAGACATCTGAAAAACTATTTAAAACAAAAAGAAAAAAGTAAATGCTTTCTGAGAAAACTGGTACACCAGAATACTTACCCCCAGAGGATGAAACACTGGATATCACTATAGTATTCGGCAGTGAAGCATACACATCCATATTCTTCAAAACGTTTGTATAATTTGTGGCCAAAGCGGCATCAGAGAAGCTTATTTCAATATCAACTGCATAGCTGGCCATATCCTGGCTGGCTGCAATGATAGAAAAACTGATAAGGTTGTATAAATAGTAAAGTGCATTAAATAGGAAATTGGTTATTGATATGTGTACATGGGGGCACCACTACTAAAGGTGTAAGGTCACCTGTTCAGAAAAAATGAAAAAATGAACACCATATCCCCTCCCCACCCCCCAGTTCCTGCTGTACTTACCTCTGTGGGTGATGAGCTGTCAGCTGGTTTACAATCCCCGCTCTTCTCTCTCTTCTCTGTGCAGTGCTTACAGCACAAATCAGAGCGATACTTTGTGCTGGTGCTGACCAAGCAGACTCACTATGATCAGTCCCACTAGCACAGCAGAGAGAAGGGGTAAAAGCAAGGCTGGATTTTCCACTAGGCACTGTAGGCATGTACCTAAAGGCACCCTTCCTAGAGGGGCACCCGGCCCGTCTGTAAACGTTTTTTTTTTTAAACCGGCTCCTTGGTGCCGGTTCGTCTCTCCCCCCCTCCAGCCTCCTCTTCCATGCCTTCTAGGTGCCCGTCCTTCTTTCTCTCCCCAGTCTCCTCCACTGCGCCTTCTAGGTATTGGTTGGGGGCCCTTCCTAGAGGGGCGCCCGCCCCGTCTGTATACGTTTTCTTTTTTTAAACCGGCTCCTTGGTGCCGGTTCGTCTCTCCCTCCTCCAGCCTCCTCTTCCATGCCTTCTAGGTGCTCGTCCTTCTTTCTCTCCCCAGTCTCCTCCACTGCGCCTTCTAGGTGTTGGTCGAGCGCCCTTCCTAGAGGGGCGCCCGGCCCATCTGTATAAGTTTTTTTTTTTTTTTAAACCAGCTTCCAGGTGCTGGTTGTATTCTCCCCGCCTCCATTCTCCTCTGCTCCACCTTCTAGGTGTCATCCTACTTTTTCTCCTCAGCCCCCTAGGTGTTGGTCCATGGTCCTTCCCCCCCCCCCCCCTTCTCCGCCACTGTTATCAGTGCACAGAGGAGAGTGGGAGGCAGTACAGCTCAGGATGGAGGTCAGGAGGAGGAGCTGGCCAAATTAACATTTTTTGCGTCCTAAGCAGCCAATCAGCAGTTTGTTGATATGAAAAGTCACTCTGACAGCTCCCACTTTCACCCTCTGTGCAGAACTGTGCTGCCTTCCACTCTCTCTCCTCTGTGTACACAGGTAGGACACTGCTATGGAACATCGTTTTGGGAGGGAAGGAATAGAGGGGGAGGGGGGGCAGAGGGGGTGATGTGAAGGGTCAGAGGACACTGCTATGGGCAGGTCCACCCCACAGCAGTGTCCTTTACCACCCTTCACATCACACTCCTGATCCCTGCATTCTGGGCGTAACGTACTCCTGATCCCTGCATTCTGAGCGTAAAGCACTCCTGAATCCTGCATTTTGTTTTTTGCAGAAAAACGTGTGTAACATATTTAGGCATGACAAACGCATTGGTATTAATCCATTTCAGTAGGCAGAATAATTTATTCTGCCCATTGATATGAATTAACGCTCAAACGCTAAACTCTCCTAGAGTTAACATGCGTTTACACGCGTTAAGTGTTTTTTCTACTGAAACGCCGCTGTTCCTGAATGCGCTGCCATTTTTACTGCCTCTAAACTTCTCTAAATGCCTTTGTGTGCATAGACACATAGGCTAACATGCAGGAGCTTTTAGAGGCAGAAAAACTAGATGCCCCTAAAAGCAGCATCAAAAATGTCCAGTGTGCGTGAGGCCTTAAAGCGGAGTTCCACCCAAAAGTGGAACTTCCGCTTTAAGCACTCCTCGCCCCCTGACATGCCACATTTGGCATGTCATTTTTTTGGGGGGCGAGTGTGTACCCTTTTTTTTCGTGGGACTTCCTGTCCCAATTCATGTTTCCTATCTTCGGCCGCCTAGGCGACTCCTCCTCTCCCCCTAGGCGGCCCTTCCCTGCCAGCAATCTGTTGGGACACAACTCAGAAGATTGGCTGGCCAATAGGAGAGCGCAGCGCGAATCGCGCCCACAGTTACCATGACAGCTGACAGCACCGAGGAGGGGGGGGGAGAGGAGCTAGCCTCCGGGCGGCCACATCGCTGGACCGTGGGACAGGTAAGTGTCGGTTTATTAAAAGTCAGCAGCTATGCTTTTTGTAGCTGCTGACTTTTATTAAACTAAAAAACGGGTGGAACTCTGCTTTAGAGTGCAATTCAAAATTTGATAGGTATTACTAGACATTAGAAATAACACACACATATAAATACTATGAAGCCACCTTAATTTGCATGTAAGAAAAGCGATGACGTTTTTTACCTGCACGCTTCTCTCGCTGTAAAGAAATGTGAGTGTTGTCATCCAAACGGAGCATCTGGAACAACATATGTCAAATGTAAGTTGTTTTTGTTCACCGACATTTAATCATCACATACAAGTGTCACATAACGCACTTCACACAGGCCAACAAACTTCTACCTTCAGAGCAGAACAGGATATCTGTTTGGGAACAGAGTGAGGATTCTGTCTGCGGGTTCATAATTCGGTTGCCCTTACCCCTATCTCTTTAGATTGGACATGTGTGCAAACATTACATATACTGAACAGGCATAAAAAGAGCTGTAAGGATCAGTTCACACCACTTGCCGTGCAGGAAACATGTATTTTCATGCACGTTTCCCTCCCTGCACGGGAACAGGCTGCCCTCTTTAGCGCAATCGCCATTTAATGGTGCTGTGCAGTTTTAAAAGTCACGTCTGCTGTATTTTTTGCACGCTCCCAGCAGCTAAATAAAAGGAATGGGAGCGCAGGGCCCTGCAAAAACGTGCATGCGCGATTTTCACATTGTGGTGTGAACTGGCCCTTAACCACTTCAGCCCCCTTCACGACCAGGCCATTTTACGCGTTACTTTAACTGACAATTGCGTGGTTGTACAACACTGTACCTAAATAAAATTGTTCTCCTTTTTCCCCCACAAATAGAGCTTTCTTTTGGTGGTATTTGATCACCTCTGCGCTTTTTATTTTTTGCGCTATAAACAAAAAAGACAGACAATTTTGGGGAAAAAACCCTATATTTTTTACTTTATGCTATAAAACATATCCAATAACAAAATGTAGAAAAAACAAATGTATTCATCATTTTAGGCCAATATGTATTCTGCTACATATTTTTGGTAAATATATTGATTGGTTTGTGCAAAAGCGTCTACAAACAATGGGATAGATATATGGACTTTTTTTTTTATATATATATTTTTTACTAGTAATGGCGGTGATCGGAGATTTTTAGCAGGACTGCGACATTTCGGCAGACAAATCTGGCACTAAGTGACACTTTTTGGGGACCAGTGACACGAATACAGTGATCAGTGCTAAAACAATGCACTGTTACTGTACTAATGACACTGACAGGGAAGGGGTTAACATCAGGGGCGATCAAAGGGTTAAATGTGTTCCATGGAATGGCTTGCTAACTGTGTGGGGGATGCTTGTACTATCGGAAGGCTGAGATCCGTGTTCCTGCTTAGCAGAAACATAAGATCTCTATCTTCCTCCCTCACAGAACGGCGGTCTGCCTTGTTTACAGGAGAAGGATTGGCGGGTCCCAGCGGACATAGGGTCCGCCGTACTCGCTGATTGGCTCCCACTGTGTCCAATCACAGCGGGAGTGGTTTACCAGTGGCGCGCACCCCAGACCCAGTGCACGAAATCACGTACCAGTATGTGATTTTGTGCAGGAGGACCGCCCTGCCGCAGTATATTTGCGTGGGTAGCGGTTAAACAAGCCATCTATGACCTCTATAGCCGCGTGTACTATGAAGTAATTCATCCTCAAAGATCAAAGCAGAGACTCTGAAGTCAGTTTCTAACAACCTTGAGACATCTGCTGTGTGTTTACATTGGAGGTCTGGTAGGCTGCAAAATAGAGGCTCATGGGGCACAGCCGTAAAAGGGCCATACAGTGTGCAAGAGTGTACAGAACATGAGTAAAATCTTCATGTACAGAACATGTGGAATGCAATTACAGTACACGGGTATACACTGGTACTTGCAAAAACACTCACAAGGACACACAACCCTGAACCATTCAGAAATGAATAGACACACATTCCTGACACCGGTCAGAAAGCTAAGTTCTCCTACAAAGCAGATATCAGGCTAGTATGTAGGTTTTAGCAAAGACGCACTCTGCTTTCTCTAGTTCCTTCTTTGCCTAATCACTTGAGCTCCAGAAGATTTTACCCCCTTCATGACCATATTTTGCTATTTAGCACTGCGCTACTTTAAGTGGTAATTGCGCGGTCATGCAACAAAATGCATATCCTTTTTTTTCCACAAATAGGGCTTTCATCTGTGGTATTTGATGACCACTGGGTTTTTTATGCCTTGTTATATAAATGAAAAAGGACCAAAAATTTTGAAAAAAAAAACAATATTGTTTACTTTCTGCTAGTAAAAAAATCTAATAGAAAATGTAAAAAAAAAAAATCGAATTTCTTCTTAAATTTTAGCCAAAATTTATTCTGCTAAAAATCCCAATAAATGTATATTGATTGGTTTGCGTAATAGTTATAGCGTCTACAAACTGTGGAATATATTTGAATTTTTTTTCTTTTTCCTTTTTATACTACTAATGGCACTATACACTAGGGATGCACTGGATATCGGACACTGAAAATTATTGGCCAAAAATGGGGTTATGAGCATTTTGCTGATAGAAAAAAAAAAGGTGGATTTTGCTGCGTTTATTGTGCAATTTTCATAGGTCACGTAACTCTAAATCTGCATCAAAATGGCAACATGCGTGCGCTTTTTATGCATTTTTGTTTCGTTTGCAATGCATTTCAATGCGGAGGTACATTTTTGGTGCGCTTTTTTAACCTCTCTTGGACCATGTATATATACTGTAGCAGGTTGGCCCTTCTGGACAAAATCATGTACCTGTACGTGATTTCTAGTTCCGAGTCTGGGACATGCACGCGCGCTGTCAGTAACCCGCTCCTGCTGTAAATGGGCACAGCGGGAGCCAATTAGCGGGTCTGAAGGACCTGATGTTCGCCGGCACCCCACGATCGTTCCCAAGAGAGGAAGAACGGCACGCTGCCTATGTAAACAAGGCAGATCGGCATTCTGTGAGAGGAGAAGATGGAGATCTTGTGTTTCTGCTAAGCAGGAACACAAATCTCTGTCTTCCCCCAGTCTAAGCACACACCCCCACACACACATACACAGTTAGAAAGCACTCCCAGGGAACACATTTAACCCCTGATGTTAATCCCTTCCCTGCCATCATTAGTACAGTGACAGTTATTTTTTTTTTAGCACTGATCACTGTATTGGTGTCACTGGTCCGCTTTATGGGATTTTTTTTTTACCAAAAATATGTTGCAGAATACATATTGGCCTAAATTGATGAATAAATTTGATTTTTTTTTACACTTTTTTTTATATGTTTTATAGCATAAAGTAAATAATATTGTTTTTCTTTTCAAAATTGTCGGTCTTTTTGTGTTTATAGCGCAAAAAAAAAAAAAAAAAGCGCAGAGGTGATCAAATACTAACAAAAGAAAGCTCTATTTGTGGGAAAAAAACACATACATTTTATTAAAGTACAGTGTTGCAGGATCGCGCAATTGTCAGTTAAAGTAACGCAGTGCCGTATCGCAAAAAATGGCTTGGTCATGAAGGGGGGTAAACCTTCCGGGGCTGAAGAGGTTAACTGTCCAAATATGCACCAAAAATGCAGCAATCATGATTTTCCACACCGCAACAGAAGCACAATTGACCAGTAGAATCATAGAATTTAAAGGGATGCATATTTCTTGAGCTTTTCTTGTGCTTTTTTTTTAAAGCGGAGGTCCACCCTAAAATAAAAAAATATTTAAAAAATGTGAAAAAAAAAAAAATTTACTTCCCAGAAACCCCTGTTGCTAGGCAGTCTTCCTAATCTGCCTCTTCCTATTCCGCGGCGCTTCCTCCTCTTCGGCGAGCTGCCCCGTTGTCTTCTGGGACATGTGTGTGTCCCAGAAAACAACAGGGCCATTCACAAAGCGCCACGCGACTCGTGCATGCGCAGTAGGAAACGGGCAGTGAAGCCACAATGGATGGATCAGCCTCGGGGGGCCAACATCGCGGGCTCCCTGGACAGGTTAGTGTCCTTATTAAAGGTTAGCAGCTACAGTGTTTGTAGCTGCTGACTTTTAAAAAAAAAATTGCGGCTGGAACACCGATTTGATGCAAAAACGCTTCAGAAACTGCTCAGTGTGAAAGCAGCCTATTGGCTGAAAAGGTGCCGTTAGTGGCTGAAAATAAATTCATGATATTAATTAAAAAGTCAAATATAATACAATTAAATAAAAAAAATAATAAAAAAAAATTTAAAACTGTCCATTTCGATTTCGGTTTTCGGCCACGTGCATCCTGAGTTTTCGGTTTCAGTCCAGAATTTTCATTTTGTTGCCCCACTGCTATACACTAAAGTGCGGCTGGCAATCGGACACTAACTGCCACTGACATCACCAATGACACTAATACAGTGATCAGTGAAAGCACTATACACTTTCACAGTACTAATGACACTGCCTGGAAAGCGATTGTACACAGCTGGTCAGCAGGTCCTGCCCATTAATCATTGGCCAGGACCTGCTGACAAATTCCCGCTGTGTACAATCACAGCAGGACCCGAAAACAGGCAACTATATACTAGTATGTCGCTTTGCCTGTACATGTAACTCAGTATCTTCCTCTCACAGTCCTGGTACAGCAGAGCTAAGACTGGGGGGGGGGGGGGACAACACAAGGAGCCAATCAGGTGTGCTGCAATAAAAGGAACGTGCTGACCAGGGGCGCACATTAAGGGCGCCGCACCCCCTATCCATACATCCGGCGCCTTGCAGGACGGTGGATGCATGAATTACAATGGAGGGGGGGGGTTTAAACACGTGATTAACACCAGAGGCTCTAATAGGCTTCAAAATATGGTGGTCTTTGGGCACAGAGCACTGCGAACCAAGCCCACCCAGTTGTGTGACATTAGAGAATGAATATTCGCTAATTTCACACTGAATCTTCTCCCCGCCAATTAGGGAACAGGTCTAGGACCCGTTTCCCGATTGGCCAAAAGGAGAAGCGTTCCGATTAGCCGTCAACGAGGAGGGAGGAGACAGAAGCCAGTGGAAGCCCCTGAGCAGGGGAAGGGGTAGCCACCTGTGATGCCCACGGAGGAGAGAAGGGGATGGCCACCCATGATGCCCACCACCCGTGATGCCCGCAAAGGAGAGAAGGGGAAGCTCTCCGTAATGCCCACCACCCGTAATGCCTGCAGAGGACAGAAGGGGAAGCTGCCCGTGATGCCTGCTGAGGAGAGAAGGGGAAGCCGCCCGTAATGCCTGCTGAGGAGAGAAGGGGAATTTCCCCATAATGCCCACCGCCCATGATGCCTGCAGAGGAGAGAAGGGGAAGCCGCCCGTGATGCCTGCGGAGGAGAGAAGGGGAAGCCGCCCAGGATGCCCACTACCCGTGATGCCTGCGGAGGAGAGAAGGGGAAGCCGCCCGTGATGCCTGTGGAGAAGAGAAGGGGAAGCCGCCCGTGATGCCTGCGGAGGAGAGAAGGGTAAGCCGCCCAGGATGCCCACCACCCGTGATGCCTGCGGAGGAGAGAAGGGGAAGCCGCCCGTGATGCCTGCGGAGGAGAGAAGGGGAAGCCACCCGTGATGCCTGCGGAGGAGAGAAGGGGAAGCCGCCCGTGATGCCTGCGGAGGAGAGAAGGGGAAGCTCCCCATAATGCCCACCGCCCGTGATGCCTGCAGGGGAGAGAAGGGGAAGCCGCCCGTGATGCCTGCGGAGGAGAGAAGGGGAAGCCGCCCGTGATGCCTGCGGAGGAGAGAAGGGGAAGCTCCCCATAATGCCCACCGCCCGTGATGCCTGCGAAGGAGAGAAGGGGAAGCCGCCCGTGATAGCCACCACCCGTGATGCCTGCGGAGGAGAGAAGGGGAAGCCGCCCGTGATGCGTGCGGAGGAGATTGGGGAAGCCGCCCGTGATGCCTGCGGAGGAGAGAAGGGGAAGCTCCCCATAATGCCCACCACCCGTGATGCCTGCAGAGGAGAGAAGGGGAAGCCGCCCGTGATGCCCATCGCCCGTGATGCCTTCGGAGGAGAGAAGGGGAAGCCGCCCGTGATGCCCACCACCCTTGATGCCTGTGGAGGAGAAAAGGGGAAGCCATTCGTGATGCCCACCGCCCATGATGCTCACCACCATAGATGGGGTAAGTGCTTCAGACCCGACCGGACCGGGGAGGGGGGGCGGCATTGGTGGGTGCACTGTTTGCCACCCCCCCCAAAAGAAAACTACCACCAACCGCAACTGATATTGACTAGAGAAGAAAATGACAAAGAGATGAGATCAGTCTTCTGCTTCTCTTTCCACTGTCCATTCACAGGGTGGGGGAGGGACGGGACTTTGAAGTGGTACTGAACTGCAATAGTGTAAAACCAGGTCTCCTATCCCTGTGCAGCTTACACAGCTCTCGTTTACATGTAAGCGGGTGTAGGGTGTAGCGGCTTCACAGAGGGAATCACACGTACTGACTTTATAACCAGGCAATGTTTATTACCGGAGAGATGATGGTAGAGTATTTACAGCAGTAATGCAAGTAGTTTCACTCCAGACATGGAGGCATAGATACACAGCAAAGTCGCTTCTGATGTAAGCAGTAGTTGTATTTGTCAGCACTATAGTCACTTCTCACTGACTGACACAGTATAAACCCAAGTACACAATGCGTATCTGTAGAGGCTGATATTCACACACGTTACCCGGTATAACAGCGGTATTCCTTCAGCAGATGGATATAGGCATCTAATACACTTGTCCCTTCCTCACAGCGAGGGCACCGGATTTATTATCCGCCATGGGGAGTCTTTTATCCGACCAGGATTGTTGATACAGGACTCCAAAGGGAACCCTGAGCTATCCCTCACAGGCCAGAACACTCTCCCTATCGTCTCCTCACTCACCCTGACAAGCAGGTTCACTCACCCTATCTGTGTACACACGTGAACTGCACTAAACATGGCTGAGCCATCCTATATAAGATATCCACCCAAAAATGGCCGACCAAATCTCTCGAGATTTGCTTGTCCTATCAGGACACCAGACTTCTTCAAAATGGTGCCAGAGACAATATAGAGGCCAAACAGCTCTGAACCTATGTACACATAATAAACATTTCAAAGAGGCTGGAAGTGAGAATATACACTTGTTAACCCACTACCTCCTGCAGCCAGCTAGGCTGCCCTGCACACAGCTGCTTACATACAGTATGTATTACATGTTACCTGGAGTTCTGTAAATGCTGTAACATTTTGGCTGTGTAATATTAGGAAAAAAGAGTGAAAGGGATATGAGGGAAGCCTGTTTTAAGGCCCCCCTTCCCTCACTGGATCATGGCAGCAGCAGGTTTCAAGATTCTCCCTGCATCTTTTTTGTGAGGGGAAAAAAGTGAGGAGAAAAGTCAGGTGACCTTTTAGAAAATTCTAGAGGGTTGTGGAGACCCTCTACATCTATAGTGTGAGGTGAGCTGACAAAGAATACAGCTTTTGAGCTCCCCGCCCCTTTTTTTTGGGGCCTTATTATGTGGTGGGTCGCCTTGAAAAAAGGAGGCGGTTGTTTGAAAAATTCAGTTTTTCATGGATGAGGCTTGAGTTGTAGTGAGAGGCCATATTTTTTTTGTCTTTTCCTTTTATAATGATTTAATAATTACTGTTTTTGAAATCAATAGAGCCGCAGCCAATGTTTTAGGCCATATTTGGGTTTGCGTATTTAGTTTTTTAACCACTTAAGGATCGCCCCACATACAGTACATACACTGTGGCAGGGTGGACTTAAGCGTGAAATTACGTACCTGTACGTGATTTCTTCCTTCTTCTGGGTCTGGGACGTGTGTTCACACCACCGGTGACCCGCTCCCGCTGTGATTAGACACAGCGGGAGCCTAAGACCCCTTTCACACCGAGCCGCCTATAGCATCGACGGTAAAACGCCGCTATTCGGGCTTTCACACTGGAAACAATGGAGCAGCTGTTTGAGGGCAGATTGCAGGCGCTATTTTTAACGCTATAGCGCCTGCAAAACGCCCTCGGTGTGAAAAAGGGTCTTAGTTGCCAACATTGTAAAAGAAATTTCCGGGACACTTTTTTGGCTGTAGGCGGAGTCATATTATAATTAGGGGGGCATGCGTTTGCAAGCGTGGCATAGGGAAAAACAAAAAATGTGGCGAGAAGTGGCAGTGGTTTACCCAAAATAGTGGGCGTGGCTTAAATGGGCGTGGCTCAAAGGGGGTTAGAGTCTGAGATGAATGAGGGATGGAGAGGGAAAGGGGGAGAGGGGGATGGAGGGACAGTAGCCCCAGATCCTACACAACAATAGAAATATGTGTATTCTAGAAAGTTTAACAATCCGAAGATAAAGATACTCCAAACAACTGGTGTTAGCGCGTTTTAATCATCCCGGCACCATGGTTGTTATGGTGTCAGGATGATTGAAGTGCGTTATTTCTATTATTACATTGTAATATAAAATGAAATCATTCAACTCACCATAATGCAGAATCAGTGGGATCCGTGAGCGTGTCACCTGCCACGTCGCCTGCCACCAGCAGAGTCTGTCCTTGCATCAGGTGCCCCCAGCAGAGTCCGTTCTTGCATCAGGTGTCCCCAGCAGAGTCCATCCTTGCATCAGGTACCCCCAGCAGAGTCAGTGCTTACACCAGTGTTCCCAGCCTTATAGGGCGTACACACGGTCAGACTTTGTTCGGACATTCCGACAACAAAATCCTAGGATTTCTTCTGACGGATGTTGGCTCAAACTTGTCTTGCATACACACAGTCACACAAAGTTGTCGGAAAATCCGATCGCTCTAAACGCGGTGACGTAAAACATGTACGTCGGGACTATAAACGGGGCAGTGGCCAATAGCTTTCATCTCTTTATTTATTCTGAGCATGCGTGGCACTTTGTCCGTCGGATTTGTGTACACACGATCGGAATTTCCGACAACGGATTTTGTTGTCGGAAAATTTTATCTCCTGCTGTCCAACTTTGTGTGTCAGAAAATCCGATGGAAAATGTCCGATGGAGCCTACACACGGTCGGAATTTCCGACAACACGCTCCGATCAGACATTTTCCATCGGAAAATCCGACCGTGTGTATGGGGCATTAGTCCTTACATCAGTGTCCCAGGCAGAGCCATAGTTACCCCCCTGTAAATAGTTACCCCCTCCCCCTGTACATAGTTACCCCTCTCCCCCTAGTTACCCCCTGTACATAGTTACCCCCCTGTACTTAACCCCCCCCGTGCATTGTTACCCACCTGTACATAGTAACCCCCCCCAGTGCATTGTTACCCCCCTGTACATAGTTCCCCCCGTACATAGTAACCCCCCTGTACATAGTTAACCTCCCCTCCTGTACATAGTTAACCCCTCCTCCTGTACATAGTTAACCCCCCTCCTGTATATAGTTAACCCCCCTCCTGTACATAGTTAACCCCCCTCCTGTACATAGTTAACCCCCCCTCCTGTATATAGTTAACCCCCCCTCCTGTATATAGTTAACCCCCCTTCTGTACATAGTTAACCCTCCTCTTGTATATAGTTAACCCCCCTCCTGTACATAGTTAACCCTCCCCCTCCTGTACATAGTTAACCCCCCTCCTGTACATAGTTAACCCCCTCCTGTAAATAGTTAACCCCCCTCCTGTATATAGTTAACTCCCCCCTCCTGTAAATAGTTAACCCCCCTGTATATAGTTAACCCCCCTCCTGTATATAGTTAACCCCCTCCTGTATACAGTTAACCCCCCTCCTGTAACTAGTTAACCCCCCCTCCTGTAACTAGTTAACCCCCCCTCCTGTATATAGTTAACCCCCCTCCTGTAAATAGTTAACCCCCCTCCTGTATATAGTTAACCCCCTCCTGTATATAGTTGACCCCCCTCCTGTAAATAGTTAACCCCCTCCTGTATATAGTTAACCCCCCTCCTATATATAGGTAACCCCCCTCCTGTACATAGTTAACCCCCCTCCTGTATATAGTTAACCCCCCTCCTGTACATAGTTAACCCCCCCTCCTGTATATAGTTAACCCCCTCCTGTACATAGTTAACCCCCCTCCTGTATATAGTTAACCCCCCTCCTGTACATAGTTAACCCCCCCCTCCTGTATATAGTTAACCCCCTCCTGTACATAGTTAACCCTCCCCCTCCTGTACATAGTTAACCCCCTCCTGTATATAGTTGACCCCCCTCCTGTAAATAGTTAACCCCCTCCTGTAAATAGTTAACCCCCCCTCCTGTATATAGTTAACTCCCTCCTCCTGTAAATAGTTAACCCCCATCCTGTATATAGTTAACCCCCCTCCTGTATATAGTTCGGCCCTCCTCCTGTATATAGTTAACCCTCCTCCTATATATAGTTAACCCTCCTCCTGTATATAGTTAACCCCCCTCCTGTATATAGTTAACCCCCTTCTGTATATAGTTAACCCCCCCTCCTGAATATAGTTAACCCCCCTCATGTATATAGTTAAGCCCCCCTCCTGTATATAGTTAACCCCCCTCTTGTATATAGCTAACCCCCCCCCTTGTATATAGTTAACCTTCCTCCTGTACATTAAAGTTAAATTGCTGCCTGGGCTTTACACTGAGAGACAGGGACAAGAGCAGAAGGAACTCCACGAGCAGCCGGCACCATGTGTTCAGTGGAGAGGGGAGGGGCCGATCCGTGCAGCTTTGTTGAAGCCAACTGCTGCAAAAGTGCAAAAGCAAACATTCCCGATTTCCCTGGGCAAAAAAGGCAAAATCCAGAATCGGACGGCCTCCGATCGGGACGAGGGTCCCAAAATTGGTATTGTCCCGGGAAAATCGGGACTGTTGGCACTTATGAGGAGCCAATCAGCTGGTCCGATGAACCCAATGTCCGCTGGGACCCACCGTTCATTCCCAAGGCAGACAGAACGGCAGTCTACCTATGCAAACAAGGCAGATCGCTGTTCTGTGACAGGAGAAGACAGAGATCTTGTGTTTCTGCTAAACAGGAACACACACTGTTTTTTTTTTTTTTTTTACAATGGAAAGAACTAGAGTTAGAGTAATCACATGTCAGTAACAGAAAATAGTTGCATGGCATACATAAATGTACAGGTATACATGTTCACAACAAAAAGAGAACTGTGCAAGGGGAAACATCTAACAGAATAGACAACGCATTTGGAGCATCTGACAAAGGCCAGGATCGCATCATCAAGGGGGGGAGGGCCCAAGGAAAAGGAGTGTAATGCCCCGTACACACGCTCAGACTTTGTTCGGATATTCCGACAACAAAATCCTAGGATTTTTTCCGACGGATGTTGGCTCAAACTTGTCTTGCATACACATGGTCACACAAACTTGTCGGAAAATCTGATCGTTCTAAACGCGGTGACGTAAAACACGTACGTCGGGACTATAAACGGGGCAGTGGCCAATAGCTTTCATCTCTGTATTTATTCTGAGCATGCGTGGCACTTTGTCCGTCGGATTTGTGTACACACGATCGGAATTTCCGACAACGGATTTTGTTGTCGGAAAATTTTATATCCTGCTCTCAAACTTTGTGTGTCGGAAAATCCGATGGAAAATGTGTGATGGAGCCCACACACGGTCGGAATTTCCGACAACAAGGTCCTATCACACATTTTCCGTCAGAAAATCCGACCGTGTGTACGGGGCATAAGAGAGGGAAGAGGCAGGGTGGTAGAACGGGGGGAGGACCCAAGGATAAAGGAGGAAATTGCTACAAAGGGAGGGGAGAGTCAGCTGGGGGGGGCGTAACCATGCCAGGGGAGACCAAGTCAAGTAGTATGTTCAATTCTATGGGTCCACCTCTGGGCTAGGTGGAGAAATCTCCATTTGTAGGGAGTCCCAAGACTCTATCCAGGAAGACCAGATCTTGTCAAATTTACTCGGACAGTTCCTGTTAATGTACGTTATTCTATACAAATGTAAGACGTTATTCAGGGTATTTCTCCAGGAGACAACAGTGGGTGGCATCGCAGCCTTCCATTTCAGCAAAATCTCTCTACGAGCATAATATGCAGCATATATTATGAATAGTTTAGTATATTTACGCACAGTGGGGTCTGCAATTACATTTAACAATGTGAACTCAGGGGTAAGTGCAAGGGTAGTCCCTGCAGCCTGGTTAATATCTGCTAGGGCCTTCTCCCTATATTCCTTCAGAAGGGTACATGACCAAATCATGTATAAAAGAAGCCTACAGGTTCCAACATCGTGGACATGACAAGGACCTATCAGGGTAGATAGCAGCTAGTCTCTGAGGCGTATAGTAAGCTCTATGCAGAAACTTCAATTGAATAAAGCGATCCCATGCAGAGATCAAATTTGTGACATAGGAAGAAACACAGCCTTACCAGTCCTCCTCAGTTAAGGAAGGAATATCTTGTTGCCACTTCAAAAAAACCTTGGTCAGTTTAGAGGAAGGAGCTATCGTGAGGTGGAAGTACAGTGAGGACAAGTGGAAATGCAGGACTTTTGATGACAGCAGGCATTCTACTGGCTCTGACTCAAGCCTAGAGACACATTTAACCCTTTGATTGCCCCTGATATTAACCCCTTCCCTGCCAGCAGTAGCATAGCATGAGTTGTCAGCACCCGGGGCAAGGCAAGTCATTTGTGCCCCCTGACCTGTGGACTTTTAGCACCTAAGAATGAGGACCCAGGGACTGCTCTGCTGCTGCATACATGCTGTGGCTGTCAAAACGCAAAGTGTTCCTCCACTCACAGCCTGAGCCTATGATTGGCTGCCTGCAGCCTTTTATTATTGGCTAGATCTGAGATATCTCTTTGACTACAGTAGTCAAAGAGATATCTTCTCATTACCAACCAATATTTAAAGGCTGTGGGTAGCCAATCAGATGTTCAGGTTGTATATAAGGAGGAGCACTTATATACAGCAGAGCAGGCAGCCAATCATAACCCTGACTTAAGGGTTGTGCATAATATTTAGTGCTAGACATATTACAGGAGATGGTCAGGGGCTGCAGACATATTACAGGAGATGGTGAGAGACTGCAGACATACTGCAGGAGATGGTGAGAGACTGCAGACATGATACAGAAGATGGTGAGAGACTGCAGACATACTACAGGAGATGGTGAGAGACTGCAGACATGATACAGGAGATGGTTAGAGACTGCAGACATACTACAGCAGATGGTGAGAGACTGCAGACATGATACAGGAGATGGTCAGAGACTGCAGACATACTGCAAGAGACAATGAAAGACTGCAGACATACTATAGGCAGGGCTATTTTTCTCAGATAATAGGTGCAGGAATTTAACCATGTCACCGCCACCTAACAGTGGGAGAGTCTTAATGGGGCATTGTTAAATACCATTTGTGCATTCTGCACAGAGTGCAGAGTTCAGGAGATTGCTACATACAGAATGCAAAGATCAGGAGTGTGCTATATACAAAATGCAAGATTGTACTATGTATAGAGTGCAGAGTTCAGGAGTGTGCTATGCAGAGAGAACAGAGTTCAGGAATGCATATCTCACAGGACAGTTTACAACCCCCCTTCTAGTACAAAGCTCTCCTCCCACTCCCAAGCCCTTTTCTTCACCACCTAGATAGTATCAGAGAGAGGGGCTGCTACAGAAAAGCAACTACAACTTGCAGTAGGAGTGCAATGTTAAGTGGAGTGGGGGGGCATTAGTGCAAAGAGAGGGGATAGGGGATGACATTGCTAAATGGGGGGGGGAGCAATGTCCTAAATTTTAACTTGGGGGAGAGTTGGAACATTGTTGCTGAGTGGGGGGAGGGGGCATTGGTGCTAAGTGGGGGGGGGTGAAGGACATTTGGGATAAGTGGGAGAAGCGGGACATTGGGGATAAGTAGAAGAAGAAGGGGGACATTGAGGATAAGTGGTGGGACTAGAGGGGTATTGGGGATAAGTGGGGGAGAGGAGGAACATTTCAGATAAGTGGGGGGAGAGGGGGACATTGGGGATAAGTGGGAGGAGAGGGGAGCATTTGGAATAAGTGGGTGGAGAAGAGGAATATTTGGGATAAGTGGGAGGAGAGAGAGGGGGGGCATTTGGAATAAGTGGGTGGAGAGAAGGGATATTGGGGATAAGTGGGGGAGAGAAGGAATATTGGGGATAAGTGGGGGGAGAGAAGGAATATTTGGGGATAAGAGGGGGGAGAGAAGGCACATTGGGGATAAGTGGGAGGAGAGGGGGACATTTTGGATAAGTGGGAGAAGAGCGAATTGGAGGCAGAGTTCGAAGGGGCAGGGTTCAGATGAGAGGGTCTTTGTGATGAGGTAGTTCTCTCACATTCCAAGGAGTCAGGAGAAGTGTCAGCTACCCACCCACCCACCCTGGTATTAGGGGTTTACCGAAGTGGATTGGTAAGTGGTTGTATTTATGTGTCTAAAGTTTTTATCAAGTTTATATAAAACAAAAAAAATTATAATAATAATCAGAAAAAAAAAGAAAAATGTAATAATAATTTACTAAATGGTGTATGTTGTGAATGTTTTCCCATGAGCGAGGTCTCCTGGGGCAGGGGAATATGGAATTATGTGTGATGTCGGAAAGTCTTTGAGCCGGTTGGGGCATGGCTGAGGACATGGACGATTCCAGTAAAAATTGCGCCTTAATCTCCCTGGCGGTATTCCCAAATGTGACTCGGGGTTGATTTTCTCTGCCAGGAGCGGTAACCCCGAGTCACGCTCGGGGTAACATTGTAGAGCTGTCAGCAGAGTCCCCTTACCTTCTCCTGGCGATCCAGCGACGTCCTCCACTGTGGTTGCCGGCGAGATCACCGGCGAGAGCGCCGACTGGCATCTGACTTCCCGGTTCCGTTCCCTGCGAGCAGCAGCGGTGCATGGGAGCGGATCTGGGCGGGTAATTCAAAAGTGACACACATAAAAGAGGTGATACATTGTAATCTGAGAGGATTACCCTGTATCATCTCAGATCTGACACTTGATCACTGTACAGTGCCCCTTGCCTGCCATTTTACTGTCATTTGTGCGCAAAAATTTTTATAACATGGCATAAAAAAAGCGCCACTTTACTACAAAAGCGCTTTTGGACCAGTTGAGTGACAGCGACACAGAGTTGCTCGCAGAACTGAGCAATAGTGAGTTGTGGGGAGATTTGTCATCTGACACTGATCTGGCAAGTGACAACGGTGATGATCCTGCACCTGACCTCTGCGATGTGCGCACTTGGTGCCCTATTGACTGTAATACGGACCAGGTAGCGCCCCCAAAATTCCCCTTCACTGGATCACCTGGGATGAAGGTAGATGTTGAGCGTGACAACCCTCTGGCATACCTGCAATTATTCCTCACTGAGGAGGTAATTGAAAAAATTGTCACAGAGACAAATCGCTACCAAGAGCAGCAATCCGCTACGCTTCATGCCAGGTTTTCCAGAAGCAGAAGGTGGGAACCGGTGACCAAAGAGGACATCTGGCAGTTTCTGGGACTCATCATTCTTCAGGGGGGTGGTGCGGAAACCGCTCCCGAAATGGTACTGGACCACCAATAAGTTACTGGCCACTCTGTTTTTTGGCACCGTGATGTCAGGATACCGGTTTTCCCTCATCATGAAGTATTTCGACTTCACGAACAACGAAGAATTTGATGAGGCCACGCATCCTGCGCCCAAACTAAAAAAAATCTGGGAGGTATGCCAAATTATTGTGACCAATTTCCAGCAGGCCTACGTGCCAGAAAGGGACGTCAGCGTGGATGAAAGTCTGATGGCCTACAAGGGACGTCTAAACTGGATACAGTTTATTGCATCCAAAAGAGCGCGGTTTGGCATCAAATCCTACATGCTCTGTGAGTCATCCACTGGGTACATCTGAAATTCGATCATTTACACCGTTAAAGGCACGAAGTTCAACCCCAGGTACAGCGGCTAAGGGATGGCCACATCATCTGTCCTTACACTGCTGGAGCCATTGCTGAACCAGGGATATTGTGTGAACATTGACAATTTCTACACGTCTCCGGAACTGTATGAGGTTTTGCTACAAAACAAGACTGATGCGTATGGTACCGTTAGGCCTAACCGACATGACATGCCATCTATGTTTGCCAAGAAAAAACTAAAAACCTGTGAAATGGTCGCCTGGGAGAAGGGTAAGATGATGGCAATGCGATGGCGAGACAAGAAGGATGTGTGTCTCATGAGTACTGTGCACAATACCTCCACTGCCATGGTCCACATAAAAGGTGAAAAAGATGTGCAAGTCGTGATAGACTACAGCAAAAAAAGTATTATAAGAAGATTTTCAGGCATCTTCTGGAACAATGCTTTTGGAATGCATATATCCTGTACAGAGAAAAGAGTGATAAGCCTCTTGTTCATTCTGATTTTATCTGGAAGGTGGCTGAGCAGATTTTTGTCAACCACCAGACGCCATCAGTAGCTGTGAACAGACCAGGACGACGTGCTGTTGACGTTGCCAACCCAGAACGCCTGACTGGTCTCACTTTATGGACTACATACCGCCAACCGCAAATGTGCGTGGTTTGCTGTTCAAAGAGAGATGGCAATGGAAAGAAAGTCCAAAAAGAAAGTAGGTTCCATTGTCCTGATTATGACTTCGGACTTTGTGCTGTACCTTGTTTCAAAATTTATCACGCTCAGGATGCTTATTGAATTTTCTTTGTTTGACAAATTTCACTATTGTGTATTACATTATTGAAAAAAAAAATATTATTTATTAGATTATAATTCATGATTTTGTGTTTCAAACTTTATCACATCTGGGATGTCTACTAGAGTCTTGTTTGGTCAGGTTTAAGTAAATAATTACTAAGAATTGCAGGCCTACAATACATAACACCAAATTTCCATGCATAAAATTGTACTGCTTTTGGTACAAAATTCCTGACATAATCATACCACCAGGGAGGTTAAGGACACCCAAAGACCTCTTGTTGGGCATTACATTGTTGAATTTGCACTTATTGGTGTGTTTTAATATTATGTTATTTTATTCTTTGGTTAATAAAATTGGCTGTTGTGGCCGTATAAAACCCATGTCACTCAGTCTGTGTCTTTATTCTAACATTGTGAGGACCTAGGTTAACCAATACTTTAGTCATGTTATTTTCCTTCATGTGACCGGTTGTGACAAAAACATACAACATGTTATTTGTATTGTTCACTTACATTTTGCGCTAAAAGATCTTGAAAATTTTCCTCTGATAAGCCACTGGATGTTTGCCATGAGAGACATAAAAATAGGTACAAAATTGATGGCAGTGCTGTCATTCTGCTGTAGGTTGCTGAAACAAAAGAGAATTGTATTATAATATTGAAGGGCTGATCATGAAACCCACTGAAAGATTTCTTCATGATTGCTTAGTAAATCAATAGATTGTTCATTTATTTTAGTGAACAAGGCCTCATCCACATGGGCATACTTAACCACTTCAATACCGGACACTTTTACCCCCCCCCCCCCTCCTGCTCAGGCCATTTTTCAGCTTTCAGTGGCTTTCAGCATTTCATGCCCCAAATTTCTCACAAGATATGGGGGAGATTTACTACAATTGGGACATGGAGAATCTGGTGCATCTGTGCATAGTAACCAATCAGCTTCTAACTTCAGCTTGATCAATTAAGCTTTATCAATAAAACCTAGAAGCTGATTGATTACTATGCACATTTGCACCAGATTCTGTGTGCTCCAGTTTTAGTAAATCTCCCCTATAGAGTACATCACGTCCCCGGGCACCTCTTGTGAATAGATCTAGCCATACATATATATAGCTTTCTCTAACTCACACTGTCCCTGAATAAGAGAAATCCAATAGATCTCACTACATGCTACCAAGATGGTGGCCTGCGCACACGCTGTGGGCAGTATCTTTTCACCCTTGTGCTGTTTAATTTTGCTTGTGACCATCTGCTGTCTGTTTGAGAATGAGGAAGCATACATGTTATCCATGATTTTCTGTGATTGTTAGACTTATGATTATACAGGTTACATTCACATCTATATTATATTGTGTAGGTGCCGATACTGAGTATGCTCATACTGAAAACTCATCTTTTCAGTGCCCTTCAGTACCCTGAAAACTCATCTCTTCAGAGAAGCCTATCCGGTCCCTACCTAACAACTGTACATTTATTTTCTCCATCAGCACATCCCCCACGGTTATTATTATTATTATTCAGGATTTATATAGCGCCAACAGTTTACGCAGAGCTTTACAATATAAAAGGGAGATAATACAGTTATAATACAATAAAATACAAGAGGAATAAGAGGGCCCTGCTCAGAAGAGCTTACAATCTAATAGGGTGGGGCAGGTGGTACAAAAGGTTGTAACTGTGGGGAATGAGCTGATGGAAGTGGTAGGAGATTAGTTGGAGACGTGATAGGCTTTCCTGAAGACATGAATTTTCAGGGATCGCCTGAAGGTAGCAAGAGTAGGGGATAGCCGGATAGATGGAGGTAGCGAGTTCCAGAGGATGGGAGAGGCTCTGGAGAAATCCTGGAGACGAGCATGGGAGGAGGAGATGAGAGAGCTTGAAAGCAGGAGGTCTTGAGAAGAGAGGAGAGGTCAATTTGGGTGATATTTGGAGACAAGATTAGTGATGTAGCTTGGGGCAGAGTTGTGAATGGCTTTGTATGTTGTGGTTAGTATTTTTAATTTAATTCGCTGGGTGATTGGGAGCCAGTATAGGGATTGGAGTAGAGGGTTGGCAGACACTGAGCGGTTGGTAAGGTGGATAACTTTGGCAGCAGCATTCATGATAGACTGAAGAGGGGATAGCCTATGGAGAGGTAAGCCAATGAGAAGGGAGTTGCAATAGTTAAGGCGAGAGATAACAAGGGAGTGAATGAGGAGCTTGGTGGTTTCATTTGTTAAAAAAGGGTGAATTTTAGAGATGGTACGGAGGTGAATTCTACAAACTTTTGACAGCGATTGGATTTGAGGCCGAAATGACAAGTCAGAGTCTAGGATTACACCTAGTACCCTGGCGTGAGGGGAGGGACTGATGGTTGCATTGTTGATTTTGATGGAAAAGTCATGGAGGGGGGCACGGGCGGGGGGGAATATTAATAGCTCAGTTTTAGAGAGATTTAGTTTAAGGAAGTGGTGCCACATCCATGCTGATATGTCAGTTAGTAAGTTAGTAATGCGAGAGGAGACTGAAGGAGTGAGGTGAGGAGTAGACAGATAGATTTGGGTGTCATCAGCGTATAAGTGGTATTGGAATCCGTGGGCAGTTTTTAAGTGACCTAGGGAGGAGGTGTAGATAGAGAAGAGAAGGGGTCCAAGAACCGAGCCTTGGGGGACCCCCACAGAAAGGGGCAGTGGAGAGGAGGAGACAGAGTTGTAGGTGACACTGAAGGAGCGCTGTGATAAATAGGCAGAGAACCAGGGTAAAGCAGAATCTCGGAGGCCAAGGGAATGTAGTTTATTGAGAAGGAGCGGGTGGTCAACAGTATCAAAGGCCGCAGAGAGGTCAAGTAGTAGGAGTATGGAGTACTGGCTGTTGGTTTTAGCAGTTAGTAAATCATTAGTGAGTTTTAGTAAGGCAGTTTCCGTGGAGTGCTGCGAGCGAAAGCCAGACTGTAAGGGGTCAAGAAGGTTATTTTCATTGAGGTAGGAGCTAAGACGGTTGTAGACTAAGCGTTCTAGAAGTTTAGAGGTGAATGGGAGCAATGAGATGGGTCTTAAGTTGTTCAGGTCGGTAGGGTCCAGTGAGGGCTTTTTAAGAATGGGAGTGATCTGCACGTGTTTTAGAGGTGAGGGGAAGATGCCACTAGAGAGGGAGAGATTGAAGATGTGGGTGAGGGAACATAGGATAGAAGAAGAGGGTGACCGTAGTAGTTGTGAGGGAACAGGATCCAAGGGGCAATTGGTTAGGTGGGCATCCGAGAAAATTTTTGTAACCTCTTCCGTAGTAGCCAATTCAAAAGAGGAGAGTGTTGAATGTGCTGCTAGGCAAGGTATGTTGGGTGGGGAAGACGTACGCACAGTGGAGATGTCCTTCACGAATTGCATCGATCTTGTCTTTGAAGTGATTGGCAATCTCTTGGGCAGTGAGTGAGTTAGTGGGTAGAGGGGGTGGTGGACGAAGCAGAGAGTTAAAGGTTGAGAAGAGCCGACGGGGACTGGATGACAAGGAATTAATAATAGAGACAAAGTAGGCTTGTTTGGCAGCATGGAGGCATGAATTGTATTTTAGAAGGGCAGATTTATATAGGGTGAAGTCTTGCAGGCATTTGGTTTTACGCCACAGTCGTTCAAGAGCACGGCAATGTCTCTTGAGATTTCTAGTGTTGTCAGTTTGCCAGGGTTGTAACGGTCAGGGCCTGATGCTGCGTGTGGTTAGAGGAGCAAGTGCATCTAGTGATGATAAGAGTGAACTGTTGTAGACAGAGGTGGCCAGGACAGGACAGGACAGGGGAGAGATTATGTCATATAGGTGGTCGGTAGCAGAATAGAGAAGAGAAGGGTTAAAGTGGCGAAGGTTTCTACAAGTAATTGTTTGCTGCTTGGAGGGATGGGTGGTTGGAGGCAAGGATACAGTGAAAGTAATGAGGTTGTGATCAGATAGAGGAAAGGGGGTGTTGGTGAGGTTGCCAGGGTTGCAGAGATGGTAGAATATAAGGTCAGTAGTTGTGCTGTTAACATTGACAGGAATGTTAAAGTCACCAAGAATAATGGTGGGTATTTCAGAGGAGAGAAAGTAGGGTAGCCAGGCAGCAAAGTCATCAAGAAAGCGCGATACCGGTCCTGGAGGCCTATAAATTGTTGCAATCCTCAGAGAAATGGGAGAAAACAGACGAATACAGTGCATCTCGAAAGAAGAGAGGGATAGAGAGGGAGGGACAGGAAGGACTTGGAAGGTGCTTTGTGGGGATAGAAGGAAGCCAACTCCACCTCCTTTCTGTCTGTTGTGTCTGGGGGAGTGAGTCCAATGGAGACCACCATGGGAGAGGGCAGAAGGAGAAGCTGAGTCAAAATTTTGAAGCCAGGTTTCTGTTATGGCGAGTATGTTCAAGCCATGAGAGATGAAGAGGTCATGTACAGATGTTAGCTTGTTACAGATGGAGCCGGCGTTCCAAAGGGCGCATGAGATTGGTGGGGTGCTTTGAGGAAGCAGGGGGATAGAAATTAAACTGAGTGGATTGCGGTGGTTGC
This sequence comes from Aquarana catesbeiana, assembly GCF_042186555.1. Lineage (NCBI taxonomy): Eukaryota > Metazoa > Chordata > Amphibia > Anura > Ranidae > Aquarana > Aquarana catesbeiana. The sequence goes on from NC_133327.1 coordinate 62,009,232, forward strand.
CAGGGGGGGAGGGGTATTGGATATATGGCTTGCATTTGGAAAATGGCGGACCAGGATTAGGAGAAATGCCACCTGAGACTAGGAGAAGGAGGAGGGCGAGGAAGGCAAGGTGGGAGTGGGATGTGCATGAGCGCACGTGTCTAGTGGCCCTGGTGTTTATGTCAGCATGTGGGTGCAGCAAATGCAGGAGATGATGGGTGCCATAGTAGGGAGAGGGTATGTGCATGCTGCAGAGAAGAGAGGGGGAGTAGAGTAAAGATAATTTGAGGATAGAAGACACCAATGTGAGAAGGAAGAGAATAAGGAGCATGTTAGTGGATAGAGAGTGGGAAACTAACCTAATATAAAATAAATGTCAAAGCTGGTTTGCTTGTCGTCTTGCAGAGTGGAGCAGAGTTCTTGTTGTTGTTCATGCATGTTTAGTTATCATGCTTTCATTAAACTGCGTCGGTGAAACTGTGCATCACTCATGACAGAGCCACTCAGGACAGAGCCATGATGTCTGCCCCTTGCCCCTGTCTGCACCACCCCATAAGCTGCCATAAATTTATAGGGAGACTAAGCTGGGATGCATTTCTCAGTGATTAGTGCCTCTTGTACCTCTTGACCTTCCCTCTTAGATTGTAAGCTCTAAGGAGCAGGGCCCTCTGATTCCTACTGTATTACTTAGTTACATAGTAGGTGAGGTTGAAAAAAGACACAAGTCCATCAAGTCCAACCTATGTGTGTGATTATGTGTCAGTATTACATTGTATATCCCTGGATGTTGCGGTCATTCAGGTGCTTATCTAATAAGCAGTATTAAAGTGTATTTTATTTGTACTCTCCACCCTCAAGTTGTAAAGCGCTGCGTAAACTGTTGGCACTATATAAATCCTGTATAATAATAATAATAATACTCGTAAAAAAAAATGCTCCTGATACCCTAAACCAAAACTTTGCAATTCAATTTGAGTCTATACAAAACTAATGTACGCAAATCACACTGCAAAGAATCGCATGCAATTTGAATAGTAATGTGTTGCAATTCCTGTCATGCGGTTTCCTGCATTGCTCCTGTGTAAACCCAGGCTTAAATCGCTATGACAAGCCTCATAGGAGCGGTGAGGAAACCGCATGCTTTTCAGACAGAAATGGAACTGCATTCCGTTCAAATCGCCTTCTTTGCAGTAAGATTTGCACCGATTCATTTTGTATGGACTCAAATCACACAGCAGAGTATCTGCACTTGGTATCGGCGAGAAGTATTTTAATTTAAAAAATGGTATTGGTGCATCCCTAATATTGTGTCATGTTGTACAAGGGTTTTTGTGCTCTCACTACTTTGCATGAACTCATATAAAGTCTCAGCACCTCTTTTTTTTCCTCACTGGAGTATTTGTATTGAAGGTGGGGATTTCAACAAGGCAGATTTAAGAAAGATATAGGCCTGGAGCTGCAGGCTCAGCTTAAGCAGAAAGGCCTACATGACTGGGTTTGACAGTCTAGGATGTAGTAAAGGAGGGGTTAATATAAGAGTGTTTTGTCTTTAACCACTTCAATACAGGGCACTTAGACACCTTCCTGCCCAGAGCAATTTTCAGCTTTCAGCGCTGTCGCAGTTTGAATGACAATTGCGCGGTCATCCATCACTGTACCCAAACTAAATTTTTATCATTTTGTTCCCACAAATAGAGCTTTCTTTTGCTGGTATTTGATCACCTCTGCGGTTTTTATTTTTTGCGAAACAGATAAAAAAAGGCCGAAAATTTTGAAAAAAAAAAAAATTTTGCTTTTGTTTTTGTTTAAAAATTTTGTAAATAAGTAACTTTTCTCTTTCACTGATGGGCACTGATAAGGCGGCACTGACGGGCACTGATAAGGCGGCAGCGATGAGGTGGCACCAATGAGCGGGCACTGACGATGGGCACTGATATGCGGCACTGATGGGCACTGTTAGGCGGCACTGATGGGTGGCACTGATATGCAGCACTGATGGGCATTGATAGGCGGCACTGATGGGCACTCATGGGTGGCACTGGTGGGCACTGCTGGGCACTGATAGGCGACACTGATGGGCACTGAAAGGCTGCAAAGATGGGTTCTTATGGGTGGCACTGATGGGCACTGATAGGCGGCACTGCTGGGCACTGATAGGCGGCACTGATGGGCACTGATAGGTGGCACTGATGGGCACTGATACGTGGCACTGATACGTGGCACTGGCAGTGGTAGGAATTGGAGTGGGCACTGATTGGCAGCTGCCTGGGCATTGATTGGCAGCTGCCTTTGGACTGATTAGTTTTTCCCTGGGGGTCTAGGGGGCATACCTGGTGGACCCGTGTGGCTGGTTTTACTAGTGGTCCTGGGCGGCTTCGCTGGTGGTCCTGGGCGGCTTCCCTGGTGGTCCTGGGTAGGATCCGAGGGGGGGCTGTGCTGATAAACAATCAGCACAGACCCCCCCCCGTCAGGAGAGCAGCCGATTGGCTCTCCTCTACTCGCGTCTGTCACCGGCTCTTCCTATTTACATCGTGATCAGCCGTGTCCATCTGACGGAGACTCTTTACCTAGATCGGTGTTGCGGGGTGTCAGACTGACACACCGCAACAACGATCGCCGCGATGCGCGCCCCCCCATGACGTCCAGTCAGGATATTGAAACCACTTTGCCGCCGTCATTCTGCTATATGGCGGGCGGCAAGTGGTTAAAGAGAACAGGCCTTAACCCATTGGTGGAGGGTAGGGTGTGGTTCTAGGGTTCTAGTGGGGGGAAGTGTTGACTCTGGCATCAGTTGGTCAGGGGACAGCATCGGACAAGCTTCTCCCACCCTCCTGCCCCTTTATTTTTTATATGGGTAGTTACTTTGACAGGTAATTTTGGGTGGGATTGGTGTAGTCATAGCGGCAAGCAGAGGTCGCATGGTTTTTGAAGGCGGGAATGGTTTCGTTCTTTGGAGAACGATGGGTTGGGCCCATCTTCGGTATGTGTGTACCTGCCCAAATAAGTGTCAGAAGTATATGGGTTGGGTTAGCTGGCTGCCGGTGTAGTTGCGGCTGGGGGCCGTGGAGATGTAATTTGATGCCAGATACAGCTGGTTGGTCATGCAAGTGTGCCTTCAAATATCCTAAGACCTAGTAGAAGAGCTGGTAGTTACATCAGGATGTTTTGTTTTTGTTTAATTGAGAATGTAATGTTAATATAATAAAGAGATTTTATTGTTATTTATGGTTGTTTAATAAAAGGGCTGCTATGGCCATTTAAACCCAAAGAAAGATGTTTGGTCTGTGTTATTATAGTTGAATTATCACTTCAGCCCCGGAAGATTTTACCCCCTTCCTGACCAGAGCACTTTTTACAATTTGGCACTGCATCGATTTAACTGACAATTGAGCGGTCGTGCGACGCTGTACCCAAACAACATTTGCGTCCTTTTTTTCCCCAGAAATAGAGCTTTGTTTTGGTGGTATTTGATCACCTCCATTTTTTTTACTTTTTTGCTATTAAAAATATCCCCAATTTAAAAAAAAAAAAAATAATAATAATTTCTTCATCAGTTTAGGCCAATATATATTCTTCTACATATTTTTGGTAAAAATATTGCAATAAGTGTATATTGATTGGTTTGCGCAAAGGTTATAGCGTCTACAAACTATGGGAAAGATTTATGGCATTTTTATGGCATTTTTTAAAATTTATTTTTTTACTAATAATAGCGGTGATCTGTGATTTTTAGCAGTATTGCAGCGGACTGATCGGAAACTTTTGACACATTTCTGGGACCATTGACATTTATACAGCAATCAGTGCTATAAAAATGCACTGATTACTGTGTAAATGTCACTGGCAGGGAAGGGGTTAACACTAGGGGGCGATCAAAGGGTTAAATGTGTGTTCCCTCAGCATGTTCTAACTGTTTGGGGATGTGACTTACTAGGTGAGGAGACATTTTGATGTTCCTACTTAGGAGTCCGACATGTCCCTCGCCATGCAGCGGGTGCGCGGGCGCCCTCTGGTGGCCACTAAGGGAAAGGACGTACCCGTACAGGATTTCGCCCAGGAGAGCCATTGTGCCGCAGCTGCACTTCCACAATGGGATGGTCTCACATCACACCCAGGTAAATTGTTTTGCTGTATAGCTTAGTTGACATTTTAGCACATTTGTTATCCTTTTCTTTCAACCCCCACTCTATTCCACTCAATGTGCACTTGCACACTTACTGGCCCAACATTTCTTTACTCTGTAATGTCCTTTATTTATGCCCTTTTAGTCTCCCAACATATACCAGCATTTACTTTATGCTGGTCCCTATACGCTTATATGTATATGAAACAATACAGGAAAATCACCTGCATCTACATACTCTCTTATTATTTTTGCAATATGCATACCCAACACAGCAGGAAGTTTACCTCATTGGCAGGGTCTTTCTGGTGTATATATATATATATATATATATATATATATATATATATATATATATTCTTTTTTTTTACCATCTTTATAGTTCATGATCATGGACAAGGGTAGACTTCTAAGGACACTTATATTTGTATCTACAAAGGCCATGTCGGTGCTCCGGTTGTTCCCCAATTGGGGTTACCTTTTGGGGTCCCTAGCCTGACTCCGATGATTACTCACCTTCCTGCCTGTTTGATGTAATATGCACTCATTCATTTGATTTACTACTTGTATTACAGATATAGCAAAGCATTTACCCCTGAAGAGCAAGCGTGGTCTCGCAAAACGTCGTTGGGTACTACTCATGCTTGCAAATTTCTCTGATGTTTGTATATTGTTATATATTGTTTTACCATGTATGTGGATTGTCTCATGTTCACATTTTATGCATATTTTATGGGCCTGTAGTTATTGCTGTTGTGTTTCAGATGTGCAACAATTGTAATAAATCTACATGATTTTACTTCCATGACATGTTTCTTGACTAACCATATTCACCTCACTCAAAGTCCCAGGGTGAACCCCTTGTATATATGTATTGAATTAGGGATGGAGGCGGACCTTGGATCATTTATGTTTCTATTGTGCCGCAGTATATCTTCATGAGCCGGTCGGGAACCGGTTAAGCTGGTCGGAAGTAAAATGAAGGGGAATTGGGTAAGTGACACGGCAGCCGTAACATGGGCAATACCCCAGTCATGGTTCTGTAACAGTAAACAGGAGGGCACAAACACAGTGCATTACCATTGACTTTTATTAAAACTAAACGTCAAACACATACTCACAAGCGTGACATGAAGAAAGTGATAAACACTAGAATTGTACCTTTTTTCAACCTGATATCACTATGTAAGGTATGTCCTAATGGGAGTAAACATAAAGAAAGCAGCAGGGCCTGATAACATCTCAGGTTGTTTTTTTAAAGCACTCTGCTGACATTACAGATCTATTTCACATCACGCTCCAGCAGGAGACTGTTCTCACTTGCTTTAACCACTTGCTGTCCTTAGACTGTATATACTGTATATGGCCACTAGGGTGACAACGTGGTCCATTTTGCAGGTCTGTCCTAGGTCCTGGGCACCTTCATTTCAGGACAATACAGTGTCCCGAAATGAAACTGACACAGCCACCCCTGAGCCCAATCAATCTGATGCCCCCAAAAAAGGCCGCCACATTGCTGCTTTACTCATGGACAGTTCCTTATCCTGGCTGAGAATGTCTGGAGAGGCGCAATCCCTGTCCCCTACTTGTGATTGGAGAAATCATAAATCCCGCCTCTTGTGTCTAATCACTGCAGGGCAATGTAGAGTTCATATTGCACAAAGTACAGGGGTCAGATGTGCTTAAAGCGCAGTTCCACCCAAAAATGGAACTTCCGCTTTAAGTGACGGTGACCCCCTGACATGCCACATTTAGCATGTCATTTTTTTTGGGTGGGGGGGGCGGATACCCTCTTTTTAGAGGCATCCAGCTCCCACTTCCTCCCGGGGCTCCACGGCGCTGGAAGGAAGTTCACCTCTCCCCCCTCCCTCCAATCTTCTGGGACACGTCACAGGTCCCAGAAGATTGTCCGGCCAATCACAGCGTGCAGTGTGGCTTGGGCATCCGCAGTGCATGCCCACAGTAGTGATGCCGGCGCCGCAGAGAGGAGGGGGAGAGGAGCGGGGCTTCGTTCGCCTGCATCGCTGGATCGTGGGACAGGTGAGTGTCCAATTATTAAAATTCAGCAGCTACTTTTTTTGTAGCTGCTGAGACCTTTAAATGGGTGGAACTCTGCTTTAAGAAACAGAGCATGGGGGTCAAAAGTATGCAACAGAGAGAGTGCAGGGGTAAGGAGTGCGTATGGCACAGAGTACAGAAGGTGGAGGTGTATAACCCACAGAGAGCAGAGGTCAGGAATGCATATCGCACAGAGCCCAGGGGACAAGAGTACACAACACACATATCAGGATCAGATGTATATAATGTACAGATAGCAGGGGTCTGAGTGCAGGGGTCAACAATAAGTAATGCAGACAGTGTAGGGGTCAGGTGTGCACATCCCATACAGTACATGGGTAAAAAATGTGTAAGACACAAAGAGCAGGGGTCAAGGGTGCGTAACAGGGTCAAGATTGTACATTTTACAGAGTACATGGATTGGAAGTGCCTAAGACACAGAGTGTAGGAGTCAGAGAGTGCAGGGGTAAGGAGTGCATATGGCACAGAGTACAGGAGAGTAGAGGTCAGGAATGCATATCACACAGAGCCCAGGGTACAAAAGTACTTAACATACACATCAAGATCAGGTGTATATAATGTACAGAGAGCAGGGGTCATGACAGTGGCGTAACTAGAACCTTCAGGGCCCCGGTGCAAGAAACCATGAAGGGCCCCCCTGACCTCGTCCAGCTGCCCCTGCCACTTATCCAGGGCCCTTTACTCCCATTGCGAGCTGCGGGATCTCCCTCCGGCTAGCAGTTTACTTGCCGAGTCTATACAGTGGAGAGGGGAGGGGCTTCTGACCCGAGCAGGTATCGACTTCAGTGTACAAGCAGTGTGAATCACTTGTTTACTGAAGCCGATACCTGCCTAGGTCAGGGGCCCCCATAGTTGCCACCATTTCAAAAAAGTTTTTAGGGACACCTTTTTTTAAAGAGGAAGTAAACCCTCCTGCAAAAAAAACTAAAAACACACCCTGCAAGATAAAGGCATAATGAGCTAGTATGCATAGCATACTAGCTCATTATGAATTACTTACCCGAGAATGAAGCCCCCACAGCCGTCCTCGTCTCTCTCTCAGGCCGCCAACATCTCACCTGGGGCTAGCTTCCGGGTATCACGGCTCCGGCGCTGTGATTGGCCGGAACCGCGATGACGTCACTCCCGCCCATGCATGCCATTGCTTCAGTTGGCTTAAGTGCGCATGTGCCGCATGACGTCAGCACATGCAAATACAGGGATATCTCCTAAACCGTGCAGGTTTAGGAGATATCCAGTGCAGCTACAGGCAAGCCTAATTGGACACTCCATTCACCTGATTGGACACTCCATTCACCTCTATGGAGCGGCGGATGTCAGCAGTGACATGTCCGCTGACACCCACTGCTATCCAATCGAATCCTGTCCACGAAATCCAGACGGATGGTGACACTATTTTATATCTGTCTGGAGGATCGGATGGGATTGGATGAAAACAGACAAGCGGTCCATTTTCATCCAATCTCCCATAGAGGAGAGCGGAGCTCTGATAGGTCTGTCCTCGCACAGTGAGCGGAGACGGACTTGTCATCCGCCTGCTCAGTGGGGATTAGTGGATCGATCCCCCGCTGAGCAAAGCGGAGTTCGCTGGGCGGATCTGCCCCGCGTGAAAGAGCCCTAAAGTTTACTGTTTAACTTTTGTGACATGTGGTGAATAGCGGGGAGAGATGCTGCTGTAGGGACCCTGGACACCCCATGAGAGATTTAGAGTACATTCTCTGCGTGCCCAGTGCATGTATCTATTATTATTGTCACTAGGACATTAGGATTCTATATGAGATATTATCGTAAAATGCATGAAGATGTGAAAACTTGCTAAAGTGACCATATATACTGTGACTGTACTTTTATATTACTTTCATGGTAATGCAAAAATGCAGATATTTATTTGGATTTCCTATTGTAGCTTATTATAAACTATAATAATAAACCCAAATAAATATCCACGTTCACATTAACAATAGATTAAAAAAAATCAGTCACACTGTCACAGTATATATGGTGACTTTAGCAATTTTTTACATTTTCATACATATTAGGAACATCTCCATTGGAAGCCTAATGTCCCAGTAACAATAATAATCAAATAAATCTGTAATCTTGTTTAGCGACAGCAAAGTGGTACAATGGCTGGCAGGGGAGATGCTGAGGTTCCATCTATTTTAGTTAAGGGTGGAGGTGTACATTTGTAATGTGTTTTTAAAAGGTGATGCTGGTGAGATAAAAGCAAGAGGAGTTGTGCTGAAATAGACCTGTATAGCAAGGAGATCAGCTTATGCAAACAGATAATTCAATGACTAAATGAAACCTAGCAAAGTTTAATCTGGTGTACCAATCTGATTTACCTCTATCAGAGTATCTCCACCGTCTGCTCCAGTCTCTCACAGGGTCTGTCCATGCAGCTTGAGCCTCGCACCTGCACCAGAAGGTGGAGTGGGCGCCATCACATTTGAGGCTGGCCACACCCCCTCCTCGAGTCCATCCCAATCAAAATGCAAGCCTCGGCAGGATCCGCCTCCAGCATGTTCTGCAGGAGTAACAGAGAGCACACCCGAGAGCCACCTGATCTGCTGCTGAAGAGGAGTTTGTGCCCCTCCCCTCTGCACTGTATAGAGAGAAAAGGGAACTGAACGCCAGAGGGAGATCCCGCGGCTTGCAGGCACCACAGAGCTGCCAATCGCTGCCCCTCCACTGCGTAGTGAAGTGACAACTGGATGTGCGGGGGGGAGATGCTGGGTCCTGGGGCCCCCCCCATTGTGGCGGAAAGGCAGAGCCCAGTAGCAAGTGCGACTGGTGCGACCCTGATTGTTCCGCCACTGGGTCATGAATTGAAAATGTACAAAGTGCAGGGCTCAAGAATAAGTACTGCAGAGAGTAGGGGTCAAGTTGCACATCTCACAGGAGTAGGAAGTGCGTAAAACACAGAGAGCAGGGGTCAAGAGTGCATAACAGGCTCAAGATTGTACATCTTACAGAGTACAAGGGTAAAAAGTGCTTATGGCACAGAGCGCAGAGGTAAGGAGTGTGTAACATACAGGATGCAAGGGTCAGGAGAACACAGAGATTAGGGTGTGTAATGCACAGGCCAGTAGACAAAGCAGAACAAAAAATTACCTCCTTCTAAACGTAAACCCCTCCCCCAAAAAAAGACCCCCCTCCCCACTAGTACAGATTCATTCTGATAGCACAATTCTCTCCCAAGTACAATTCCTCTGTATACAGCCCCCCCCACCCCACCCGTACAGCTCTGCCCCCTCATTACAGCTCTCCCCTTGCCATAAAATACACTGAATATACCAGGGCAGTTCAGAGTACAGGCAGGCTTCGCTTGCACTGAACTGACAGGCTGTTGGAGCAGCTCCTGCTTTGGGCGTTTGCCGTGGCTGTCAGCAATAGCTACTGCGCTGTGCCCCACATGCTCTGGGGGGAAAGAGAGGTTGGACCCCCCTTATCCCCCCTTATCCCCTTCTTATCTATGCCCGTGCAAAGAGATAAGAAGTTTGAAGTATGTAGAAAAGACGCTTCAGCTAATTAAATTAGAATTATTTTACTCTTCTCTCTTTCTAAAATAGAAGTATCAAAAAGGAATACTAATGCCGCGTACACACGACCGGACTTTACGGCATACTTTGCCCGGCGGACTTTTCGACGGACTTTACGACGGACTTTCCGAATGAACGGACTTGCCTACACACGATCAACCAAAGTCCGACGGATTTGTACGTGATGACGTACGACCGGACTAAAACAAGGAAGTTCATAGCCAGTAGCCAATAGCTTCCCTAGCCTCGGTATTTGTCCGTCGGACTAGCATACAGACGAGCGGACTTTTCGACCGGACTCTAGTCCGCTGGATAGATTTGAAACATGTTTCAAATCTAAGTCCGTCAAACTTTTGATAAAACAAAGTCCGCTGGAGCCCACACACGATCGAATTGTCTGATGAAATCCGGTACGCCGGACCAAGTATGCCGTAAAGTCCGATTGTGTGTACGCGGCATAAGACATTTGAGAACATTATTGAGGAGGGGAAACCTTAGCTTTAGGGACCAATTACAAGGATTACAATTATTCCCTCCAGAGAAGAGGCATTGTACAATTATATCAAAATCTGGTAAGTTATGTGGACAATCCCAGGATCATATATGGCACAACATCCGATAACATTGAAAACAAATATATCAAAGGTAAACCAAATTGTACGCACGCTGCGCTTATCAAAATAAAAAAAAAAAGAAATTTCCACTAAAATATTAATAAAGTGATATTGTGCTTACAAAATCTATTAATACTATACTATACGTTAATGTGCAATAAATTACAACAAATAAATAAATAGGTAAAAGTGCTCCAATAAGCCTGTGTATTGCAAATATTTCACAAAGCTTGTGCAATTTTCAAACATTAATAGATAATTCAACACAAACATCCATGCGATTTAGTGTTACATTCAAGCATATCAGTGCTGCATCTATGCAATATAGTGTTAGTGCAATGTTCAAACAATAAAAAGTTAAAAAATACAAAAAATTGCATCCATGCGATTTGGTGCTACATCCATGTGATTCTATGCAATTCAGGGCTATGTTGCTGTGCAATGATCAAATTAAAGTGGAGTTCCACCCAAAAATGGAACTTCCACTTTTTGGATTCCTCCCCCCCTCCGGTGTCACAATTGGCACCTTTCAGGGGGGAGGAGGGAGCAGATACCTGTCTAATCCAGGTATTTGCTCCCACTTCCTGGCATAGATCACCGCGGTGATTGCGGTGACCTACGCCACTTCCGCCGCCTACCCCGTCCTCCCCCACTGTATTCTGTGAGACACAGAATACAGCAGGGACCTGTGAGGACACGCAGCGCGGCTCGCGCATGCGCAGTAGGGAACCAGGAAGTGAAGCCGCACTGCTTCACTTCCTTATTCCCTTACCGAGAATGGCGGCGGGAGCAGCCGAGAGCCGAAGGACGGATCGGCTTCGGCTGCCGACTTCGCGGGCTCCCTGGACAGGTAAGTGTCCATATATTAAAAGTCAGCATCTGCAGTATTTGTAGCTGCTGGCTTTTAATATTTTTTTTTCAGCAAACCTCCGCTTTAACAATCCGATTTAGTGTTGCATCCATGCATTTCAGTGCTGCATCTATGCAATATGGTGTTAGTGCAATGTTCAAACAATAAAAAGTTAAAAAATACAAAAAAACGCATCCATGCAATTTGGTGTTGCATCCATGTGATTCTATGCAATTCAGTGCTGTGTTGCTGTGCAATGATCAAATTAACAGTCCACAGATCTTCCACAATCCATTCATGTGTTATGGTGAACACAAACTAAAGTGCTGTGCGCTTATACAAGTGCTCCCCCCCAGGTGATAGCCCCTCACCTTAGGGCGTGTGACCTTGCAATTAAGCTTGGTCAGAATGCGCCTTAGAACCTCTCTGGGTTCGATGTTATATGCAGGGTCCTGGATAGATTTGCACTGGTGCCTCTGTTCCTCACAGCAGTCCCGTTTGTACAGTAACAAGGCGCTTAAGGGCGCCACACTAAAACAGCAGAGACGCACGGGCAACAGCGGCCGGTATGGGGTGGCGTGCTAATCTGTTCCAACAGGTTGTATGTATAACGTTCCGTCCTGTCCCCTTCCCCTACGCGTGTTCGATTCAAGGGGTATTTCGTACCTTCATCAAAATCACCCCCTGATGAAGATACGAAATACCCCTTGTATCGAACACGTGTAGGGGAAGGGGACAGGACGGAACGTTATACATACAACCTGTTGGAACAGATTAGCACGCCACCCCATACCGGCCGCTGTTGCCCGTTCGTCTCTGCTGTTTTAGTGTGGCGCCCTTAAGCGCCTTGTTACTGTACAAACGGGACTGCTCTGAGGAACAGAGGACCAGCGCAAATCTATCAAGGACCCTGCATATTATATTTAGTTTGTGTTCACCATAACACATGAATGGATTGTGGAAGATCTGTGGACTGTTAATTTGATCATTGCACAGCAACACAGCACTGAATTGCATAGATACACATGGATGCAACACCAAATCGAATGGATACGTTTTTTTGTATTTCTTTAACTTTTTATTGTTTGAACATTGCACTAACACCATATTGCATAGATGCAGCACTGAAATGCATGGATGCAACACTAAATCGGACTGTTAATTTGATCATTGCACAGCAACACAGCACTGAATTGCATAGAATCACATGGATGTAGCACCAAATCGCATGGATGCGTTTTTTTGTATTATTTAACTTTTTATTGTTCAAACATTGCACTAACACCATATTGCATAGATGCAGTACTGATATGCTTGGATGCAACACTAAATCGCATGGATGTTTGTGTTGAATTATCTATTTATGTTTGAAAATTGCACAAGCTTTGTGGAATATTTGCAATACACAGGCTTATTGGAGCACTTTTACCTATTTATTCATTTATTGAAATTTATTGCACATTAACGTATAGTATAGTATTAATAGATTTTGTATATGTTAAGCACAATATCACTTTATTAATATTTTAGTGGAAATTTCTTATTTTTTTTATTTTGATAAGCGCAGCGTGTGTACAATTTGGTTTAACTATTTTGCATGGTTATGAGACATGCGTAACGTTAGCAGCTGATCATTTGCAAAGATATACTATTTTGGAGACCAGATTTGGTCAATTACCTGGAGGCTCACAGGACTACAAATTAGCATTCTGAGTAAATATATCAAAGGTGACTCCAGTAACTGTAATAAACTGTTTACTCTATGGTCTCTTAAATCGAAGTTCCACCCAAAAGTGGAATTTCCACTTATCTGATCCCCCCCTCCAGGGCCACATTTGGCCCCTTTCGGGGGGAGCGAGTACCTGTTTTTTACAAGTACCCGGTCCCCACTTGAGGGATACCGGGCCACGGTGAATTACGTCAGCAGCACGGTCCCTCCCTCCCTCCTTCTCCGCTTCTGCCGGGCCAGTGAGAGAGCGCAGCGCGTTTCTCGCATGCGCAGTAGGGACCCGGTGGTGAAGCCCAAAGCCTACACGGCTGGGTTCCCTTGCTCTCAATGGTGGCGACAGCACCCAACCAGCCAATGGAAACATCATTCGCGGTGCCAACATCGTTGGACTCCAGGACAGGTAAGTGTCCTAATGTTAAAAGTCAGCAGCTACAGTGTGTGTAGCTGCTGACTTTTCATTTTTAAAGGCGTGGGTGGAACTCTGCTTTAAGAGGACGTTCAACCACAATTTGAGGAAGAAAAAAAAGAGGTCTAACCTTAGATTGTGGAAAGGGTTGTTTACTATTAGAGCAGTAAACATGTGGAACTCCCTCCCCCAAGAATTTGTACTAGCTGGGAGTGTCGACAACTTCAAAAAGCTTTAGATGTCTTCCCCAGAAAGGAGAATATACAGGCTATGTGAATTGTTATAGAATAAAAATTAGAAACACATATACACACAGGTTGAACTGCATGGTCTATTTTTTCAACCTTATAAACTATGTAATTTACTAATTATCATCACCAAAACCAATAAACTAGAACAAGATAAAAAAAGATTACAAAGCAGAGAAAATCTTCATGTGCAAGACCAAACATTCCAAACAATCCTTCACTTCTAATTAGCTTAAAACCAACACCACAGTTCATCACAAAAGAAACCCCATACCAGACAGAGAGGGCTTGATTTACTAAAACCGTAGAGTGCAACATCTGGTGCCGCTGTGCATGATAGCCTATCAGCTTCTTGCTTCAGTTTGTTCAATTAAGCTTTGACAATAAAACCTGGAAGCTGATTGGTTTCTATGCGGAGCTGCACCAGATTTTGCACTCTCCAGTTTTATTAAATCAACCCCAAAGAGTCAATACTTTCCTATAAATAGGATCTGTTTAGTATGAGTCTCCTCTCTGTATGACATATACATTTCACTATGGAATACAAGACGGAGTGTTTCGAATGAAACGTATCCTTGCTTTATACAAGATATGCAATCTCTGCCATTACAATACCTCGTGTTGTGACATTTTATTGAATTATGATGTAAAGAATGTATTCCAAGAAATAGAGTCAGTACATAAAACAAAGTCACCCCATACCTGTTTCTCAATATATAAAAATGGTTCTATATTGCCAAAGTTATGACACTCTCAAAAACTTTGTAATCCACTGAACAGATTTATAATAGTTTTCTTACTCCACACAAATAAGGAAGTTAGAAATCTAGTACTAAAAATACACTGAATCAAATGCTTAAAGGAGAAGTGCAGCCAAAGCTTGTTTGTCTGTACTTCACCTGTGGATCCACAGGAGTGTGGATCGATGCTGCATCCAGCTAGGTAAGTATGATTAAAAAAAACAAAAGATTCACATACGTATCTTTTAAGGACTCCCCATCAAGACCAACAACAAAAGTCCCTTTAGAGCACAATAATACCACCATATCTTATAAATGTCCCTATATCCAACAAGTTTGGTCTCTATCTATAACAAAAATAAAAGTGTAGCGCTATATATGTTATTTAGAAGGTCATACGTGCATACCAACAATGAATAAAACCTTATCACATCTTGTATGACCAAAGGTATGAGGTGCATAATAAAGTGACACTGTGTAATTCAAAACAACAGTTGAAGTGAAATATAAAACTTAATTGCAAATAAATAATAAATTATATCTAAAAAAACCATAAAGGTTCGGCAAATCAACCACTTAAGTCCATATGGAGAAAAAAAGTCCAAAATATAAAATGGTAGTAAATTGTGAAAGAAAAAAACCACCACCAAAAGTCTATGGGGGTTGTACGTTAGAAATGATGAAAATATAACTCCCAAGTTCACACGTAGATGGAATTCATCAAATCTGGCAGGTAAGTAGACATTAAGCCCGGGTTCACACCTATGCGAATTAGATGCGGCTTACACCGCATCTAATTCGCAGGACATTTTAAAATACATTCATATGAATGTATCTGGTTCACATATGTGCGTTGCATTCGCACTGCGCATTGCACAAAAAACGTGTGCGTTTTTTGGGCATTGCGGTGCGAACTACAAGCCTATTATCTCCTATGGGAATGCATCTGATTCGCAGATGCATTGCGTTCTGAACAAGGATTTTCTCTTTCTCCTCACTACACCTCCCCCTCTCCCCCCCTCCTCCCTCCCCCTCTCCCTGCTCTCTAATCCTGAGCAAAAACGCAATGAATCCGTTGAACAGGAGATTGTTATCTCCCCAGTGAAACCTGAGCTTCAATTCGCACCGCACATGTGTGAAACCAGGCTAAAGGAACCACAGGTGAACAGAGGGTCTAAATAGGTGTCAGGGCCATCACCGGAACATCAAGAGGCTTACCGGAACTTAATGACTTGAAAAGACCTACGTCTTACAAGTCAAAAAGGCTTGTTGACCAACCCGTCTGGTCAATATAACTCGTCAAGTATCCTCAGCGTGCAATAGGAAGAGGGATATCAACACAGCTTCCACATCCACAAACGGTTTTGAAGAAAGAATGGGTGAATTCAAGTCAAGTTGTTTTGAATTACACAGTGTCACTTTATTATGCACCTCATACCTTTGGTCATACAAGATGTGATAAGGTTTCATTCATTGTTGGTATACACGTATGACCTTCTGATTAACATATATAGCGCTACACTTTTATTTTTGTTTTGAATCTTTAACCTAAGTCTATAGGTGTGTTAGCTGCTTTTTTGGTATTTTTTAGATTTCAGCGCAGCGCTGTACTTACCTCCCTATTGGTCTCTATCTATAGAAGAAAAAGTGTAAGAAGATCTATGTACTGCATATTTGTGAGAATACACATGATCCAAACAAAACCTAGAAGATATCCCCATAGTCAACACCACCAGTACTCTAACTTTTAAGGAATTACTTCAAACAAACTATTTGAAAGAAAAATTAAAAATACGCAAAGTTAAGCAGAAAAAAAAGATCCATGGCTTCACATAAAAAGTCAAAAATATTTAGAACTTCATTAAGTTGCAGTAAACTGATTTAATATATCCACTAACATACTTTCAAGAGGAAACAACTTCCCTATTTATTAAGCCCGGGTTCACACCTATGCGAATTAGATGCGGCTTACACCGCATCTAATTCGCAGGACATTTTAAAATACATTCATATGAATGCATCTGGTTCACATATGTGCGTTGCATTCGCACTGCGCATTGCACAAAAAACGTGTGCGTTTTTTGGGCATTGCGGTGCGAACTACAAGCCTATTATCTCCTATGGGAACGCATCTGATTCGTAGATGCATTGCGTTCTGAACAAGGATTTTCTCTTTCTCCTCACTACACCTCCCCCTCTCCCCCCCCCCTCCCTCCCCCTCTCCCTGCTCTCTAATCCTGAGCAAAAACGCAATGAATCCGTTGAACAGGAGATTGTTATCTCCCCAGTGAAACCTGAGCTTCAATTCGCACCGCACATTTGTGAAACCAGGCTAATGGTCCTAAATTTGCACCTGATTTTAAACGATATTTACAGACATAAATAAATTCATATGGCATATGATAGTAAAAAGGTTCTTTATCTCTGAATTGTCAGTCTTTACAGACGAAGACAAATCTAAAAACCCCAGTTGAATCCAAATCTTTGAGTTGATAGAGAGAAACAGATGCATTTATTAGAAATATTAAAATATCTTTATTCTGGATGAATGGAATATCTAAGTAGTAGAGAAGAGGGCCAGGCAGAAAGATTCAACACTATATGGGAAAAGTGGATAGGGTTTAAGAAAACCAGGACGTTTATGGAAAAGTGGATGCAGGGCTCTGGTAAAGATGAGGAGCAGGGGGGAATGGGAAGAGACAAATAACGAATAAAGAAGAAGACCAGACAAAGTGGGGGGGGGGGATTAACAAGATAAATTATGTATATGGATTTGAAAATGTTTTGTATACAAGTGTTGCATAAAATCAAATAAAGTTTATATATTAAAAAAAAAAGAACTTTATTTTGAACTTCATTCTCATACCAATGGATCTTTTATCAAGACACTCTGTCTTTGTACTTGACTAACAGAGAATGGCAAATCTGAAGCCCCAGCCAAATCCAGATTCTATCTTTGGGCTGATAGAGAGAGACCGATTTTTTTTTTTATTAAGACTATTAAAGGATCTTTATTTTGAAGTGTATCCTCATACCATGGAATCTTTTATTGAAACTTTCTATCTTTTTGCTTCTCTGAATTAGAGACAACAAATCTGAAACCCCAGTTGAACCCCTATCTTTGGGACGATAGAGAGAAACTGATATTTTATTAGACTTTATAAGATCTTAATTCTCAAAACAATACTACAGAGATGGAATTAGAAACCGTACAGTATATAATCTTCACATTAAACACACTACTCTTAGACCAAAATCTTAATTTTACCTATCTTATGCTAAGGGATCTTTTATGAAAGCTTTCTATCATGTTGACTACTCTGAATTAATAAAATTGTATGATTGAAGATAGATCTAGCAACAGTAAGAATACAAAATAATTAATAATAATCTCACAATTATTGAGAAAAAGGTTTTAAATAAACTGCTGGAAATAAAATCTAATAAGAGATGGCATTGTCATAAAAAAAGAAAAATGACTACAAAAAGGAATCTTTACAACTTCCATCAGATGCAATCACCTACACAAACCTCTCCTCTATCCGAGTACAAAAAAGAATTGTAAACATTACTGGAAATTGACAAAGCTCTTATAGATATGAGTATTTAAAAAAAGCAGTGGGTTTACCTTTATAGATGATAGTACAACACACTATATTTCTATCCTCTACCCAAACTCTATGAGGATTCAGACATGTCTCCAGGTGGACCAACCTCAGCAGCAGCAGTCTGTCAGAATATAATTATTTCTTAGAACCTCTCGGTACTTCCCTCCCCGCATACATACGTGATTCCAGGCATCTACTGGAAACTCTGAAACTCTACATGTGATACCCAATATAAACATGACTTTCACTGAATGTTTGTTCCCTGCACAGAAAAAATTCCCATAAAGAAGGCCTTTTTATCTTTAACCTATTACCTTATGCGTATCATTTCCATTAGACTGTACTAGATTTTCCTTGTAATGTTGTTTTGTTTTTTTTCAATCTTTATTTCAAGTACGTACGTGACACAGCAATGGGATCCAATTAAACTCCCAGTTATGCCATTCTTAATATGGGCTACCTGAATGATAGATATATATAGGACAATCCTTTAGCATCTAGAATCATTTTCTATAGTCAGTACATAGATCATATAATAATAATATGGGCTGGCCCTGAAGACTCCATATTTCATTTTGTAAATTTCTGTATTAACAAGTTTGGTCTCCACTTCACACACGTTAGTAATTTCACTTACCTAGCCTTAGATCACGAACTCACCCACGATAACACCAATTTAAGAAATCATTTCAAACCTACAGGGGACATTCATACCTGCACTACAACAATGGTCACCATCCAAAATGGAACAATAATATAGAAAAAAGCCATATTTGTAGATTTTAGAAAAACTCTGCTCCTAAGGAAGATTTAAAAAAAATTGCACTCTTAAAAAAAAGATTAAACCCAAAACCAAAAATGTATTATATCACAGCTTGACAATTATTAGATGTGTTGGCTGCACGCTGCATCCAATTTATTTTCTTTGGCACTTCCCTTTGTTTTCACCCGGTGATCTGGATAGTAACACACCTCCTGTATTTTGAAGAAACTAGCACAGCAGGCACAGCAGACAGCAGCATTGTCAATCCGGCCGGGGTGGGGGGAGGTATTCCCGAGTCTGGCTTGGGGTGGATTTTCAGTACCAAAAGCGGTAACCCCGAGCCATACTCGGGATTGCATCACAGGATCCAGGTACAGTTACTTACCTTGTCCCCAGGATCCTACGATGTCCTCCCGCTGTGTGCAGCGGCTGTGTCTCCACTCGATGTATCACAGAGCCGGGCTCCGTGCCCTGCGAGCGTTACGACACACCGGGACGGAGCACGGCGCCAAATTCAAAAAGTGAAACACACACAATACATACAGTACACTGTAATCTTACAGATTACATTACTGTATCAAATAATTTCACCTCCCTTTTGTCCCTAGTGCTTTGTCCAGTGCCCTGCATGCAGTTTTATATTATATATACTGTTCTTTTTGCCTGAAAACTGGAGATTGTCCATAGCAACCGAAACCGTTCAAAAGAGGTTTTAGACCAGCTAGAAAACAGCGATAATAAATTGGAATCACTCGCAGAGTTGAGCGATAGTGATTTGTGGGGAAATTCGTCATCAAACACTGAAAGTAATGACAGCGACAATTCTGCAACTTAGCAAATTTCTATTATTATAATTATCTATAATTTTTATTATTATTATATTATTATTTGTTATAACTATTTATAGTTATTTATTATATTATAATTTATTATTTTGTGTTTCAAACTTTATCATACCCGGGATGTCTACTAGACTCTTGTTTGGACAAATTTAAGTGTGTTATTACTAAGAATTATATCATAAAAATGCCAAATTTCCATGCAAAAGAATTGTACCGCTTTGAGCCTCAAAAATCTGAAATAATCATACCGCCAGGGAGGTTAATGACCTGGCCCTTTTTTGCGATACGGCACTGCATAGTTTTAACTTAAAATTGCGAGGTTGTGCGACGCTGTATCCAAACAAAATTTATGTCCTTTTTTTTCCTCACAAATAGAGCTTTCTTTTGGTGGTATTTGATCACCTCTGCGGTTTTTATTTTTTGCGCTATAAACAAAAAAGGGCCAACAATTTTGAAAAAAAAAAAATATTTTTACTTTTTGCTATAATAAATATCCCCAAAATTAAAAAAAAAAACAAAACAAATTTCTTCATCAGTTTAGGCCAATATGCATTCTACATATTTTTGGTAAAAAAATCACAGTAAGCATATATTGATTGGTTTGCGCAAAAGTTATAGCTTCTACAAAATAGGAAATAGATTTATGTCATTTTTATTATTAACTTTTTTTTTTTACTAGTCATGGCGGCGATCTGCGATTTTTAGAGGGACTGCAACATTGCGGCGGACAGATCGGACACTTTTTTGGGACCAGTGACATTTATACAGTGATCAGAGCTAAAAATAACCACTGATTACTGTATAAATGTCACTGGCAGGGAACGGGTTGACACTAGGGGGCGATCAAGGGGTTAAGTGTGTTCCCTAAGTGTGTGCTAACTGTAGGGGGAATTGGCTACCTAGGACATGACAGAGATCGCTATTCCCGATGACTGGGAACAGAAGATCTCTGATATGTCACTAAGCAGAACAGTGAATTGCCTTGTTTACATAGGCAGTTCCCCCCCCATTCTGCATCTGTACACCGCGATCGCGGGTCGCCGGCGGACATGGAGTCCGGCTAGCCTCACTGCACAGACCGACGTACAGCTACGGCGGTTTGCGCAGGAGAGCCGAACTGCCACAGTATAATGATGGCGGCTGGTCGGCAAGAGGTTAAAGTGTATAAAAATTGCTGTGAAAATACTGTGTGACAATAAAAATTGCAACGCCCACCATTTTATTCTCTAGAGCCACTGCTTTAAAAATATATATAATGTTTGGGGATTCTGAGTAACTTTCTACTAAAAAAAATATGATTTTTACGTGTAGGAGTGAAATGACAGAATTGGCCCAGTAGGGAAGTGGTAAAAGAAGATTATATTCCTTATTAAAAATGCACTTTTATGGAAGACAATGGGGTTGATTTACTAAAGTAAAATTTACTGTGCACTTTTGAAAGTGCAGTTGCACTCTGCAAGTGCAGTTGCTCCAGAGCTTAGTAAATGAGGGAGAGCTCTGCTGGCTTCCATCATCCAATCCTGTGCAAGCAAACATGTTGTTCTTTTATTTTCCTTGTATGTGATTGGTTGTTCTTTGTAAAGTGAAGGTTTACCTCATTTACTAATCTCTGGAGCAACTGCACTTTCAAAACTGCACAGAAATTTGACTTTAGTAAATCAACCAACCCCTATATCCATTATAAAAAAAAAAAAAAAAAAAAAAACTGTACTTTTAAGGAAGACTGTTTTTCTTCTAAAAATTATATTACTATTATTGCCTTTGTAATGTTCTTGCAGACACAGCTTTCCATAGTGTCCATAGTTACCTAAGACCTGGTTCACACTGATGCGACAATCGCTCTGACTTTGGAGCACTTGTTGCATCAGAAGTTGGACCCCATTCTGTGCAATGGAACCATTCTAATCGATGTGACTTGAGTCGCTCCGACTTGGAAAAAGGTTCCTGCACTACTTTTGGTCCAACTTGCATTGACTTCTGTTACAGAAGTTGCAAAGTCATGCTGGGGTCCGACTTCAAAGTCGCACAGAAGTCACACAACTTTGAAGTCATGGGCAGTGTGAACCGGGCCCAAAGCGAACAAGCAGGATTAGTTAACTGCCTCCATGTAACAGATACCACAACAGTATGTACATGCATAAGGGAGTAAAGCTGGGTACACACACAGTTTTTCTTTTCAAACTGACTGATCCCCACATCTACACAAGCGATGTTGATCCAGGTATCTTCCCTGCAGTGCTACTGTATTCTGATAGGGGGATCAGAATATTCGGTTCAGCTGCTGGAGTGCTGGTTTTCCAGCATGCCTGTGCAACAGAAGCTGGTCGTACGACTGATTTCTGTTGAACAGACAGCAGTACACACAATTTTCGGCACGTGCATACCCGACTTATTCTAAAGTAATTTTGCTAGCCTGCCTTACAGTATAAAAAAAAGTTACAATTTATAAACCGCACATTTTCTGGGATGGTCTAATGGTCTAATGTATGTTCAGGTCTACACCCTCTGAATTGTCTCTTGGGTATGGTATGATCAATTTAGCTCACCTTAGCTTGGAGCGTCCATATTTATGGTATGGATGGAGGAGGTGAGCCGATGCCAGATACTTCTAGCTCTAGTATATCAAGAGGGAAAACATATGAATAATTCTAGGGGAACTAGTCACTGTTTTCCCAAAATCTCTTGGCTACGGCTGGACAGCATAGGTGAGATTATTGCTTGAGCTAGCTAAATGTGGGTAGATTTTCCCGCTGTCATAAGAAGCTCTAATTAGGCAGTACTCACATGTTGCCGTATTTTGTCTCCTGCGGTTCCTCACTCACATACTTCCAGTGGGACAAGTGCTGCACTGAACTGTATTTAGGAAATAATATGGGTATACCACTGATAATGAGAATTTTGTAGACAAACTTCCTCATTCCTGACTTACACAAAGAATTTACCTTTGTGTTTTTTTCTGTCTTCAAGTTTCACATGTGGACATTCCAGTATATGACTGGGTGAAGGAAAACAGCTGCAGAAGCAACTCCACCAGGAAGAAGACACCAGGACTGATAGATACCACACAGGTAAAAAAAAAATATATGGGAATTCACAGTGGTATAAAACATAAATTCTAATTAAGACTAATATAAATATTTTAGACTCAGAATGCATCTTTTATCAAGTGGTTTTCTTCATTATACAATACAATGGAGACGGACAACAGCATAGTAGCACGTTAAAGAATAGCTAAACCCTTGGATTTGGTTGATGCATTCGGTTTCCTTTTTTCAGACTTTTTTTTTTTTTAGCTTTCCTTGGGTCCTTGTGCACTAGCCTACAATTTCAATGTTATCTGCCTTTCCAGCTATCTTCTGTGAACTACAAAGCAACTCCATTACTAGACATATGCATGACGAAAAAAATGTGTTTCGTTTAGTTTAGATTCATTAATCTAGTTATTTAGTTTTGTTAAATTCGGTTGATTCGTTCAATCCCCATTCGGGATTTATATTCGGATTTTGTATTTGGAATTTGTTTTGTCTTTTTTTATTTATTTTTCGTATTTACTGATTTTTTTTTAATTCGAAACGTTCGAATCAATAAATTTCAAATCGGTCAAATCGAAAATGTTATATTTTTTTCGATGCGAATGCAGCAAAGTGAACAAACAAAAGAAAAATCTTTATCAAATGATTACAATGACTCTTTAACCACTTACCCACTGGGCACTTAAACCTCCTTCCTAACCAGACCAATTTTCAGCTTTCGGTGCTCTCACATTTTGAATGACAATTACTCAGTCATGCAACACTGTATCCATATTTCCTTTTTTTCACACAAATAGAGCTTTCTTTTGGTGGTATTTAATCACCGCTGGGTTATTTTTTGCGCTATAAAAGAAAAAAGACTGACAAATTCTGTAAAAAAAATGCATTTTTCTTAGTTTCTGTTATAACATTTTGCAAATTAGTCATTTTTCTTCATAAATTTTTGCCAAAATTGATACTGCTACATATCTTTGGTAAAAATAACCCAAATTAATGTATATTATTTGTTCTTTGTGAAAGTTATAGAGTCCACAAGCTATGCTGCCAATCTCTGAAAATTGATCACACCTGAAGTACTGATGGCCTATCTCAGTTCTTGAGACCTTAACAAGCCAGGAAAGTACAAATACCCCCCAAATTACCCCTTTTTGGAAAGTAGACAGTAGGTATTTAGTAAGAGGCATGGTGAGTTTTTTGAAGTTGTAATTTTTTCCCACAATTCTTTGCAAAATCAAGATTTTTTATTTTTTCCACAAAATTGTCATATTAGCAGGTTATTTCTTACACACAGCATATGCATACCACAAATTACACCCCAAAACACATTCTGCTACTCCTCCTGAGTATGATGATACCACATGTGTGAGACTTTTACACAGCGTGGCCACATACAGAGGCCCAACATGCAGGGAGCACCTTCAGGCGTTCTAGGAGCATAAATTACACATATCATTTCCTGACTACCTCTTGCACTCTTGAAGGCTCTGGAGCACCAGGACAATGGAAAAGCCCCCAAAAATGACCCAATTTTGGAAAGAAACCACCTCAACTTATAATCTGAGGCATAATTAGTCTTTTGAACATATCACTTATTTCTACAAGTTTTTGGAAAATGTGGAAAGAAAATGAAAACGCTTTTTTTTTTACACAAAGTTGTCCATTTATACAATATTTCTAACACATAGCATGTACATGCCAAAAATTACACCCCAAAATAGATTCTCCTACTCCTCCTGAATATGGTGATACCACATGTGTGAGACTTTTCTACAGCCTGGCCACATACAGAGGCCCAACATGCAGGGAGCAGCATCAGGTGTTCTAGGGGCATACATTTCTCTAATCTAATTTGACTACCGATTACACTTTTGTGAGGCACTGTAGTGGCATGGATGAGAACTAATGTAGCATGGATGAGCATGAATGGGGATGGATGAGCCGCGGATGGGGATGGCTGAGCATGGCTGAGCCATAAATGTGAACGGCTGAGTATGGATGGAATGAGCATAAATGAGTATGGCTGGGTATGGCTGAATATGGATGGGATGACTGAGTATGGCTGGGTATGGCTGGGTACTGCTGAGTATGGCTGGGTATGGCTGGATATGGCTGGGTATGGCTGAGCATGGCTGAGTATGGCTGAGTATGGCTGGGTATGGCTGAGTATTGCTGGGTATGTCTGAGTATGGATGGGGGGGTTGGGATGGCTGAGCATTAATGGATGGATGAGTATTGTTGAGTATGGATGGCTGAGCATGGATGGATGGATGAGTATTGCTGAGTATGGATGGCTGAGCATGGATGGATGGATGAGTATTGCTGAGTATGGATGGCTGAGCATGGATGGATGGATGAGTATTGTTGAGTATGGATGGCTGAGCATGGATGGATGGATGAGTATTGCTGAGTATGGATGGCTGAACATGGATGGATGGATGAGTATTGTTGAGTATGGATGGCTGAGCATGGATGGATGGGTATTGCTGAGTGTGGATGGGTGAACATGGATGGATGAGTATTACTGAGTATGGATGGCTGGATGAGTATGACAGAGGGATGGCTGAGCATGGATGGATGGATGAGTGTGACAGAGGGATGACTGAACATAGATGGATAAATGAGTATGACAGAGGGATGGCTGAGCATGAATGGATGGATGGATGAGGCTGCAATGGGCACAGAGCAGTGCTGTCGGCACTACAGATCCAGCCCACAGCGCTGCTGCAACCGATCTCTCCCCTCTCCGCTCACACTGTATCAATTGGTACAGAGAGGGGAGAAAAGAACCAGACATGACGCACTTTGTTTACAAGTGATCGCTCCATCATTTAATGGAGCGATCACGTGGTAAACAGCCGCTGACAGCAGCCATTTATCTTAATCTGTGATGCGCCGGGTCTTCTGGACCCAGAGGACCCGGCGGTCACAGATACTCCCGTGTGCACGCCCCAGGGGGCGCACGGGAGCGTGATTCTGGAAGGACGTCAATGTACGCCCTCCCAGAGTTATCGAGTCACGCTGTAGCCGTCATTCAGCTGTAGCACAGTTATTAAGTGGTTAAATCAACTTTGGCTTAACAAAAACAGCATTATTTTGAAATGGTACTCTAATAACACACACAGTCTTTGATTTCAGAAATATGTTTACAGTTTGAATTAGAATGGAATTCAATGTAAAATTGGATTCGAATTTCAATTTGAATTTCGGAAATTCGGACAAATTTTGTTTGGTTATTCGGAGAATTCGGTAAACTTTGTTTATACTGTAATTCGGGTATATCTGAATCCCTGAATAATGAAAAATTGTTAATTCTGAACAAAATGAACCGCACATGTCTATCCATTATACAGTATGTAATGAAAATAAGAACAGGTGTTACTTATTACCAGTGTTTCTAAACCTTTTTTCAGTCAAGACACCTTTAAAAATGATGGACAATCTGAAGGCACCCTTTCAAAATGATGGACAGTCTTGAGGCACCCCATTCTAAAATGTAACAACTGTTTTAATTATTTTACATAATCCAGCAAAATCCACACATGTAGGGCACCCAAAATTAGAGGGGATTTATTCTTCCAAAGCAAATACATTTTTGCAAACTGGTACTGATTAGTGTTCCTATGTTTCTCTTCACCCTCAGTTTTTCTCCATCACTCAGCTAATGTGATGCCAACGATGATGGAGAGGGTCAAACAATTCTGTCATTGGTTGTTAGGGCTCCGGCAGCTAGTAGCTTGTAATGGTGCACAATGAAAACCTGTGGCTTTGTGTAAGTAAAAGGCAGACTTCATCCACACGCCGGCTTGTATACAATTTTTGGGCAGTTTTTAGGTATTCTGAAGAAACCTCAAGGCACCCCAGGATGCCTGGGCACCCTGGTTGAAAAAAGGCTGGTCTGTACATTACAACACTGCTCCCCCACATATACAATACCACTTACACTCAATCCTGTTCTACTTCTATCAACCTTAGGGGCTCATTTACATTTGCCTTAGCCTTTAACGTGCCTATCACTTCAGAAAGCATTGCAGAAAACAAAGTGAGCTAACACTGAATAAAAGCCTCTCAAAAGGCTCAGGAGCTGTAAGCAAGCATTGTCATAGACTTCTATGGAGGCTTTGAAGACACTTTGAAGCACCAGGAAAGCAACATGGGGTATCATTTTTGAAGCAAAGAAAAGCAAACACATTGTGTGAACAGGTTTGCAGGCTTACCATTTTATTTAGTGACAGGTGCTTTAAAGTGGATGTAAACCCGATTCATGAAATTTGACCAGGACACATATATCTGTAGTGTTTTCTTATCTCTCTCCAAAGCAGTAAGCCTCCTGAATTTCTGCTGCTCTGTTCTTATCAGCATGATAACTTCTGACAAGTTCTCTGACACAGGAGATAAAAGCAGCTGAAAATTTGTGTCAGGGTGGGTGCTATAAATAGATTAGCAGAGAGCTGGTCTATTCACAGCACAGCTCTGCAAGTATCTGCCTATGTGGAGGGGGGGTGTGTACCTTTCCTCCAATCAGCTGTCACACGCTGTATGCCCAAACTCCCCTCCCACTGCTGAATGAGGAAGTAAAAATTCTAACATAATGTGCACTTTCTAAAGAATATAGCAAGCTGAAGACAGTATATATACGTGTAAAACTTATGTAGGGAGATTTGTTTCATCTTTGTGTAATATCTGAGGCTGTTCACATCACTGGGTATATGTGAGGGTTTACATCCACTTTAGTTGGCATTCAGAATGCTTTAAAGAAAACAGTGTGTCTAATGCCACATTTTGAAACAAGTGTAAGCCCCCGTTCACATTGGAGTGATTTGTCGCAGCCTATTGCCGGAAATGGCACCGTTCAAATCGGTGCAACGCCGACTTAGCGGCGCTGCACCGATTTGCAAAAGTAGTTCATGCACTACTTTTGCCGATTTCGGCTTACATAGGGCTGCATCTGTGTGCTGAAAGTTTGTTTGCCTGGGAGAAGCATGCAGTGCACTGTGAGCTGGACTTAGGGGGCGGGACTCTGGCTGGGGAGGACAGACACTGGACTGAGCGGTGCTGGATGGGGCAGGAGAGAGGGACCCAGAGGAGCCGGCTGTGGACACAGGTCAGGTGGAGAGCTAAAGAGCAGCCAGTGCGGTAGAGCATGGAGCTCTGCTAGTCACCCCTGACCTTCAGCCACCCGTGTGCACAGTACGCTGGTACTCCTACCCACCTAGCCGCCTATGCTGGCGCCGGCCATACCTACAGGGTGGCCGCACAGGCCCCCTTTAGAATGGGGGCGAGTCGCGGTCACGTCTACTGCAACCCCTGTAGCTACGCCCCTGGATACAGTCTGTCAAGTGAGTGTTGGCACCCTAGGACAGGAAGTCAGTTAATGGCAGGATCACCAGGTAAATATAAAGGAATAAAAACTGAAAAATATAAAACAAATGCAGCCACTCCATCTAAGGACTGATAAGATTCAGTATAATTGTTTTCTGTTTTTGGGGGTTTGGATACACTTTAAAGTGTTTTCAATAACAAATAATTTGTTCTTCAATTGAATAGGCAAAGATTAGAACTCCTGCCATCATTTTTTGCTGTCTGTGCCAAAGGGGACAAATAAAGGAAAAAAGCCTAAAAGAAGAAAACGAATACAGCTACCACAATTCAGGATTGGTAATCGTAAACATATAACATTTTTAATTTTGGTTTTCATACCTCTTTAAAGCGGAGGTCCGCCCACCCCTGCAAAAATTAAAAGCCAGGAGCTACACATACTGCAGCTGCTGACTTTTAGTAATAGAACACTTACCTGTCCTGGAGTCCAGCGCTGTTGGCACTACAGCTGATGTATCCATCAGCTGTCAGATGCTGCCACCGCCATTGGTGATAAGGGGGCCCAGTAGTGAAGCATTACGGCTTCACACCGAGTCCCTACTGCGCATGCGCGAGGCACCGCTGTGCTCTCCTACTGGCCTGGCAGCAGGGGAAGGAGGAGGGAGCCGAGCTGCTGACGTAATTCACCCCGGCCCGGTCTCCTGGAAGTGGGGACAGGATATCCCCCCCCCCCCCCCGAAAGGTGCCAAATGTGGCACCGGAGGGGGAGGGGAGGAGACAAATGAGCAAAAGTTCCACTTTTGAGTGGAACTCCGCTTTAAGTCTGTAGTGGGGTGCCATAATATATGTTTTTTGTAAATTTATGTTGTGATATGAATGATTAATGAAATATAAAGTATCTGATTCTAACATAAGCTTGTATAATTGTGGATGAGTATTCCCATTTTTGTTTAAAGAAGTAGAGGCCATCTCAATAACTTATGGTATATTCTGTGATAGGTAGCCATTTGATGTATACCCTAAAACATTAGATACCAATAGCTGGATGGCAGGTGACATGTATAAGGGATATTAATTTTGTGAATGTAACAATTATTCTTTTTTTAGAGTAACTTTTTATGTGAACACTATATGTAGCACCCTGATGTTTAGGCAGGGCTGATAGCAAATTTACCTGCCAGGTATAGTCACTTTGGCCAATTGATAGGGGATCAATTCATTCCACCCTAATTCTGGAATTGCTGCACTTCTCTCTTCTGTCACTAGATGGCTGGGAAGAAGCAGAAGAAGATGGAAGAAGAAGCGGGGAAAGAAGAAGCCATTAATAAAGGAATTGTCAAAAACCGGCTATTGTCTTTTTTAACATTTTTGAAATTTTTTTGTGAAATGGTAGGGATACTTGTACCCCATTACCAATTCACACAGGGAGGGGGCAGGATCTGGGGGTTCCCTTGTTAAAGGGGGCTTCCAGATTCTGATAAGCCCCCCGCCCGCATACACGGTGCTTTGGGGGCTACCCCAAAGCACCCTCCCCATGTTGAGGGCATGTGGCCTGGTACGGTTCAGGAGGGGGGGCGATCTCTCGTCCCCCCTCTTTTCCTGCGGCCTGCCAGGTTGCGTGCTAGGATAAGGGTCTGGTATGGATTTTTGGGGGACCCCCAAAATTTGCCTTTTTTTTTAAATTTTGGAGCGGGGTTCCCCTTAAAATCCATACCAGACCTGAAGGGTCTGGTATGGATTTTAAGGGGGACCCCCACGACATTTTTTTTTTAATTTTGGCGCGGGGTTCCCCTTAATATCCATACCAGACTTGAATGGCCTGGTATGGAATTTGGGGAGACTCCCATGCAATTTTTTTAAATTTTGGTTCGGGGTTCCCCTTAATATTTATACCAGACCCAAAGGGCCTGGTAATGGACTGTGGGGGAATCCCATGCTGTTTTTTTCAATGACTTTTATGTGTATTGTCAGGACCGACAATTCATTATAGCTGCGAGTACTTTTAAATGACTTTTTTTCCTTTAGAAGTGTCATTTTGCTCTCGGACTGTTCTAAACACGGGAAACATGTGCCACTTTACAGGCATACTATAGACACCCCCCAGGTACGAAATTTAAAGGAATATTTCACTTTTATTGTTTCACTTTAAGCATTATTAAAATCACTGCTCCCGAAAAAACGTCCTTTTTTAAAACTTTTTTTGCATTGATACATGTCCCCTGGGGCAGGACCCAGGTCCCCAAACACTTTTTATGACAATAACTTGCATATAAGCCTTTAAAATGAGCACTTTTGATTATTCATGTTCGTGTCCCATAGACTTTAACGGTGTTCGCGTGTTCGAACAAATTTTTTGCCTGTTCGCATGTTTTGCTGCAAACCGAACCGGGGGGTGTTCGGCTCATCCCTAGCTATATTATATGAAGGTCAAAATGGCTAGAGCTATATTATATTAGGACTAGAACTATATTATATTGGAGTTAATAGGGCTAAAGCTATATTATATTAGGGCTAGTAGAGCTAGGGCTATATTAGGGTTAATGGGGCTAGAACTATATTATATTAGGGCTAGTAGAGTTAGGGCTATATTAGGGTTAATAGGGCTAGAGCTATATTATATGAGGGCTAGTAGAGCTAGGGCTATATTTGGGTTAATAGGGCTAAGGCTATATTATTTTAGGGTAGAGCTGGAGCTATAGTATATTAGGCCTCACGTGGCTTCCTCGGGGGAAGGGCAACTGTCGTCAGGACGCTCTGATTTTGGATGTGTTTCATCAGTGGTAGTTACTGATTACTGACATCATGTGGTAATTACATGGCAATAGCACACTGACAAACAAAATGGTATAAGCTCTATTGTTTGGCAATTTTCCTTCCTTTTATGAAAATGGCTGATTGGTATTTGCATTAAAGATATCCATACACTGGAGTAAAGAAGAATAAGGAAGGGTGGAGAATCCCATATTTATAAACACCTACCTCAGTCCCAGAGGGACACAAGCAGTATCTGACCGAACTTCATTGTAAGGTCACATAAATCCAGGGGAGAGCACACCCAGTGGAGGGGGAGCACAATTATCACAGCATTATGAGCACAGCACAAAAAAATTAAGAGATTTTTTTTGTGAAGAATTTGTTGCATATTCATATATATATATTTCTCTTTGGTTTACATTTTTTTGGGCTGTACAGATTCACGATTGGACTTTCAAGGACTATATTTGTTTTATGGTTAATGGGCATTATACTTTGGTTTTATAATCTATATGGTTAGCATTAATTATAGACCCATTGGATAAATATACTTCTAATGTTTGGGGTTAGGAGTATTTTTAACTTTTAGTTATATTCCATTTGCTTAATATTGTGATATTCACTTTGCAAAGCACAGCACATAAATAGTTTAATGGTTCGATACACACAAATATATGGGATTGTGTTAGGTGTCAGCAGCTAATGGTATTACATTTTTTAGTGCTAAGAGCTATATTATTATAATATTATTAGTATTTTGGAAATAATTCTGGAACAAAGCCCTAACAAGTGCTGGCAGCTTGGGTGCTGGCTACTTTTTATTCTATTTCTTTTCTTTGATCTGAAGCCCAATGAACCCTATACATACAAAAGAAAGGTAATACCGTCACCTTCAGTTCAGCTTCAGCTGTGTATTTTAGGCATTAAAAAAAATACTGAAATGGTTCTGTGATTTTATTTGCATATTTATAAAACAATTTAGTAAGAAAAAAATGCCGTAGGCAACAATAAACTGGACATATCATAGTAATAATAGACACAAGTACAGCATGCATTATGGCAGTTGTATGTGTAGGTAACGACAAAAAATACGTTTATACAAGACATATACATATTCAGCATCTTATCAATGAACATCCAAAGCTTTTTCGCATTCAGACTTTATACACATGAAACAGAGTATAGTTATGTAGAATACGTGGAAGGAATAATTTAAATATACAGTGATTCCAGATCTGTCTCAGGTTGTATGAAGGTTTATTGTATTAACATACACACAGCTCTTTTCACTTTAGGATGTTTGTGGTTTAGAGGTGGGCAATGCCAAAAATGTCCAAGAATTATTTATTGTGCATTTGATAGTGTCAAAGATTTCAAATGTGGATATGGTACTGTATATAATCGCTGTAAAGAAAATAATAAACACATAAGGGTTAATTTACTAAAGGCAAATAGACTGTTAACTTTGAAAGGGAATTTGTGCCTTATGAATGAGGCAAAACTCTGTTGACTTCCATTACTCAATCACATGCAAGCAAAAATACTTTTTTAATTGTCCTTGCATGTGATTGTGATTCGTTGCAATCAGAGTTTTCACCACATTCACTAAGTTAAGGGAAATTTTACTTGAAAATAGAACAGCTTATTTGCCATTAGCAAATCAACCTGATACAATACAAATAGGTCATATTTGAACAGGATGGAGCAGCTGGACATCACATCTCTTGAGCAACACAAAGCTAATGCCACCTTTATTGCCCTGATGTTAAGTAGCAGTGAATCCATCAACTTTCACAAAATAGGAATTACTGACTGTGGTCTCTCATACTTATGTTCTCATTTTGCATGTAATCAAATGGGGACTGCAAGCACTCAACGGTGAACATCCAAAGGCAGTACGGAAAAGCATGATCATACCAAGAGCAAGAGCAACAATGGCCCTTCAAAAGCCTTTAGTAGAATAATGGAGCACCGTCACTAAATAATAGAAAGTTTGAAATTGTAATTTTCAGAACTTTTGTTTGATTATCTAGTGGTTGGTGGGGTCAAATGATCATTTTTGACCATACTGTCGAGAAAATACGGAGTAGGATAGAAAACCTGTCTCAAATGAAGGAATTTCTAACTGTAAATGTGTTTTTCATTCTGTAAAAATCGTATATGTTGTAATAAGCATGTTCCAGGTGCAAAATCAATGGGATTCCATGCAAGGCCTGGATGAAATTTCAAGGGACTTTAAACAAAATGAGTTGACAACAGGCCCAGACTGGGACAAAAAATAGGCTGTGTATTTTAGACTGAGCAGCCCTTTTTTTATTCACCCCTCCCCTCCCTTCTTGTACAAATGCCACCATAAACCCCTTTATCCCCTCCCTCTTCTATCCACAGGCACTCTCATTCTCTCTGTAACTCTTCTCTAGTTTATCCTTCTGCTCTAAAGATGCATGCTCTGCACCCTGAACATTCTCCTTTAAATTCATCCTTGCCACGTTCCGCTCTGAATCATTCTCCTTCCCTTCTATCCACTGCCATTTCTGCCATTTTACTTTCTGGTCACCATCATTCTTTTCTATCATCGCCTACTGTACCTCTCGATGATCATTGTCCTCCACATCCCTCCATAACCTCTCTCCTTTACTCTTCTAGCATTGATCAAAGTCCACTGCCATTTCCTCCATACACAGCTCTCAGACTGTATACATCATTGTTTAATTCTGGGACGGAGATGTTCCTCGGTCCAGGCTCCTCCTCATCTTCTCTCATAGGGCACATCAGAGTCAAGGAGGAGCCTAGGGGAAGCTTCCCCAACTCTGTTTGACAAGCATGACGGGTGGTAAGGGATGATGCGGATGCCGGCAATTGAAGCAGGGCATGGCTGGATGCCCGGCTCCAAGAACGCTACTGGGGCCCTCCCTCTGCCCACCCTTTGTCCTGGCCCTGGGACATGCAGCCTCTGCCCTCCAGGCAAATGCCTGGTTGACAATGATGGCAGGAATAAATACTCTGACAAACAATTTTTTAGAATTGGTAAGAACGTCCAACATAATTCTTCTGATGTATAGTCAGCTTTACTGGAGCAGATACGTTTTTCAGAAATGTGAAGTCAAACGTTCAGAATTGCTTGCCATTCTGCGTGGTCATACCATGGTATCATTGTAGAAGCTGCAGTACAAATTTAAATATAACAGCAAAACCATATATGAACAACTGAGATTAACAGCGGAGCCAGTGATATGCTAGTTGATTCTTTCTTACCCAGCGTACACTAAATATCCAAAAGTATGAGGACACCCTTCCATATTATTGAGTTCATATGAGCAAAAAACAGAGTTTGATGAGTTTGGTTTAGAGGAACTCAAGTGGTCTTACCAGAACCCTGTCCTCAACCTGACTGAACATCTTTGGGATGAAGTGGAATGCAAATTGCTATCCAGGTCTTCTCATCAAATAGTGCATTACAAATTCTCTTTTGGTCAAATAGACACAAATTCTCACAGGCAAACTCAAAAATCTCGGAGTCCCTTCTAAGAAGAGTAACGGTTGCTATAGCTGGGAGAATTATGGGAGCAATCGTTTTGAAATGGGATGTCCAACAGGCTCATATAGGTGTGATGGTCAGATGTCCACAATTTTTTTTGGCCATGTAGTGTAACTTGAATTTGATTGGCTGCTAAAGATCATGCTTGTTAGATTCCTGTTTTTACCCCCGTGCTTTTTTGCCTACAAAGCACACAAATTGAGCATAAAATAAACACAACTCTTGCCTTAGTGAACATACATTTTTTAGTTTAATATAACCACAATAATAACGTGATCTTTAAGTACATACAAGCAACACATTCAGCAAAATTACAGCAGGAGCCAACACACAATGAATTCAAATACAACATTTTAGCAACGAAGAAAGTGAAATAAATAGTTATACAAAATAAAACTATGAAAGCTCTTAATGGGAAAGTCCCAAATGTCAAATAGATTTGAATATAGGATGTGGTTAGCAAAATGTAAAATGGAACTGTAATTGTTTTGTATTTTTTAGGTATGCATGTGAGTGTGATTAGCATAATGTAAATACCTTTATCAATATATACTAATGTTTTAAAATAATGTTTTTCTGTGTATATTCTGTAAATGTATATATGCGATGGAGTAGCCATCTTTGCTTGCTTCTTACTTAGTTACAGTGACAGTACTTTATTGCTCTTTGTGCATGACTATGGGCATGGTCTGTCATTTAAAACAATGGACTGTATACTACCAAAGAGAACCGCCATCGCTAAAGTTATGCAAGAATCTAAATAATCAGTCTTTAATGATCACAAATGTACAGGCTTACCTTTAAAAAATATATATATTTGCCACTTTATTTAGCGTAACTTAAGGCCAAACGGAACTTTCAGTTTAAATCCGCTTAATAAATTTTAGGCGCACCGAAACAAAAGGTCTGCACAGTCCTAGACACCAATAAAAGATTCTCAAGGTCAGGAAGATGTATAAATAATCATTAGGGGGAGTTGCTGGTATAGCAGAATCAATTAAGAACTCAGAAATAACACCCCTCTTACCCTTTCACTAGTTAAATCAGGGGCAGACTTATAGTGCAGAATGAAGGTGTTCAGATTCTTGCATAATTTTGATCATGACTGGTTCTCTTTAGGCTACCTATAAACTTTAGGCCAGCCATTCTCTACCTTTTTTACTCCACAGGAATCCTTAAAATAATTTAGGGCTCAGGGAATCCCTGATAAAACCAATTTGTTGATGGCCATTTGGAAAAATGCCCCTTATACTGGTAGTCAGTGGCAAGAATGCCCTCCTTAAGGAAGTGGTCAGAGTGCCACCCAGGCAGCTAAAAATGGTGCCATGCTGCTGGCTCTACCAAATGGCATTTATCCTAGAACTGTGCAGGCACCATCAAATAGGAGGTTTTATCAAATCGGAGGAACCCTGTTTGAGAAAGGCTGCATGAGACAATAGTTGATCATGTATGAACGTGTTAAACTTTTGCCATACAAATGTGAAAACAGTATGAAAAATGACTTGTAGATAAATATTAAAATAACTCAAAATATTTGCTAAGAGCATTGTAGATCTACAGAAATTCTAAACACTCCAGAGTTCAGTCTTATGTTACCTCTCCACTCAACCAACATCCAAATAAGCCATACCTCTCATATGTTCTAGAGCAGGGGTCTCCAAACATTTCAGTAAGATCACTACATTGTGTGTTTTAAAAACCCCCATAAAATTCCCCCTTACAACAGAGTAACTCGTACATCAGGGTCCAATTAGATCAGAGTCCCCCCTTACATCAGGGTCCCCGATATAGTCTGCCGTCACATCAGGGTCCATTAGATTCCCTTTTATTTTAGGGTCCCCATCAGAATCCCCTTTACCTCAGGAACCCCATTAGCACCCCCCAGGGTCAGGGTTCCCATTAGAGTCCCCTATCACATCAGAGTCACCCCTTACATTAGGATCCTAATTATAGCAAATTAGGGTCCCCATAAGAGTCCCCCTGGAGTCTGAGTGTGGGTTGGAGGTGGTTGATGCATAGACCATAGGCAGCCCCTTTCCAACCTTAAAGTGTTTCTAAAGTTAAAACTTTTTTTATCTTAATGCACTCTCATTAAGGTACATAAAGTTTTACCACTTGTTGTGCCCCCCAAAGCACCTACCTGAGTCCTCGATCCATTACTATGCCCGTCTGCATCTCCTCTCTCCCCTCTTCCTAGTCTCACAGGAGACCCAGGAAAAACAGGAGCCATAGATTCCAGCTGTTGTCAGTCAATTTCTGAACAGAGATCTGGGGACGGGACTGAGCCGCACTGTGTGTGTCTTTGGGGGCACACGCAGGAGAGAAGAGCATTGGCGGGGGGACTCCCAAAGAGGAGGTAAGGGACCATTCTGTTCAATATCATTGCACAGAGCAGATAAGTATAATATGTTTATTATTTTAATTAAATAAAAAAAGTTTTTACAACCACTTTAGTTCTCAATCTGTGCACACTGGGGACATACTGAAGGCTGGATAAAATCGTGTAGTGGACCAAATGTGACCGGCAGGCCATTGTCTGTAGACCCCTGTTCTAGAGTAACATACATTGCCCAAATATGTTGCTATTTCCTCTTTGTGTTCTCAATTTTATTTTTTTTCAACAGCATCTGCTTGGGAATTCACTAACAATGCAACAACAGATGATGGAGATGACCTTTTTATCAAAGTTAGCTGACACAAATTCAGTGGAATGAGGTTGGTGTATCTCACATAGTACTTATGTATTTCAGAATATGGCTTCTTGCTTAAAGATCTGGCAGTATAGTATGCAAAAGTTGTTTCAAGTTGATTTTTATTTTACTTTTTTTTTTACTGTGACGAATAAGTAGAGTGTAAAAAAAAACACTTTCCGGGAGAAACTGCTGGTCTGGGATCACCCCAGTGTTGCTCACATAAAAACTTGGGCATGTGTCATATGATCCCAGCTGAAGAAGCAGATCAACAAGTCGAAACATTGATCCTCACTTCAGCAAAGACCATACTACCTAATGTATTTTAACACCTTTACAACATAAACATGCATATATGCAGCAGCAGGAGGCTGGGCCTTAACGGCCAGCCGCTGCATATATGCATCACATATGTGTCAGTGTCTTGTTCTGGGACGCACTCCAGAACTATGATCCAGCTATCACCGACAGCGCACGGTCAACTAACAACAATTGGTATGATAGGACAAGCTCCCAATGACATCAGCACTGTACAACCAACCACAGTGCTGCATGATCCGGAGTCTGACCTACCAGTTCCAGCTGCCATACCGGATAAATTGAGCAACACCACAGGGTATATAAAGCAGCATTCCCTCCATGACTTATTACTAACCCTCTTGTTATTCTTTATCAAGCTCCACAACAACATCATCATCATCATCCATACACATGAACTTTAAGCAACTCCTTGCCATATCTATTTTTATAAAATTTTGTTCTTAGGCATCCTGCAAGGGCATATTACACATAGTAACAGCAGACTGATAAAACGTATTTAGATAAAGAAGGCTTATAAAGGGTTTAAAGTGATGCAAATGTTCTCATACATACAACTTTTTAATAAATAGGTTGAATAAAAGAGTACAAAGACGGAAAATTATTGGGGACGCCAGTCATCAGTCAGATCAAGAAAAGATGACCGATCACTGCTTGTTAAAAAAATATTGAAAATTGCACATTACTCTTTATTAAAGTGTTTTTATAGGTTTGGAAGAAGCGGGGAGTGATTAGAACCCCTATTGTTTTATTGCTGTCTGGGGCCTTGTTAGAGAGGTTTACCCTGACTGTCCCAATAAAAAATGTTGACCAGACCAGAAATGAAGGAACAGCATCACAGACATCAATAAAAAATAATTTATACAAAAATAGTTTTGGCTGGACATACGCTTTAAGCAACCCTTTAGCAGGGTATACGGTATAATATTGAACATACTCTTAGAAGTATATTTATAAAATAAATTGCACAGCTGTTCGATCAGCGAAACTGCATGTAATTTCGTTCTGTGCAATTGGGGCAAAATCGAATGTTCTCTGGCTAAATTATCTGCAATATGTGATTATAGAATATAGGTGGCACTGACTATCACAGGAATTAAGTATGCTCCTCAGCACCATCTAGTGGATATAATGCATGCAGCATTTTCCACATTCATACAGTTGAACTGCTGAGTATATAGCCGCAGAACATTCGATTTTTCCCCATTTGTACAGAATGAATTTACAGTCAGGTTTAATGGACAAACTGCTGTGATTTTTTTATTTTAATAAATAACCCTTTTAGTTAGATCAGTTAGCAGTGTTCACTGTGTATTACACTGTATAGCATATTTCTGGTATGCAGTGGTGAAAAATAATGATATAATTTCTTTTGGCACTAGGCAAAATCCCTGCGTGCATGACATTCTCTATAGTAGTCGAATGCAGTTTAGTGTAATAGCTTTTTCCATGGGAAGCAGGGACTAAACTTTACAGCTAACTTTTCTCAGGAAAATGATATGTTACTGTACAATTTACATCTAATATAATTTAGATTTCACTTAGCCTCAGCTGAAAACAGACAGACGATTATTTCAAGTATATTGCATGATGATATTGTATATAAGCTGTGATACTCTAAAATAAACAATAACCAGTCTGTGATATCAAACAGATTATAGTGGTAACAGTTCAGCTTGCCTGCATTACAATGCACTAGAAGAAAGAAATGAATGACAGCATGGAATAAAGTGCATACAGCAGACTCAACAAACACACTAGAGCATATCCAGAGATAGGCAATAGGGTTCAGCTGGTATGTCCCTTTATTGTCAGGAGAGCAAGGAGTAGGAATTTGAAGCCATTTCGCTGGAGGAGTTCACATGAGCTGAAGAAATATTGTATACTCCTAGGGAAGAAGATACAAACATTAGGGTTTACATAGACATCAAATACATTACAAATACTAGGTTCAGGACTCACATACCATATGGGGTGTAACACATTATATAGCTGTTTGTCTACTGATACAGTATGCAAATTTGTTCTGTTCTAGAAATCAAATGTTCTCAGGCTATATTTTCCAGAGTTCAAAAAATACTACATTGTAGTCACTAGGTGGAGCTGAGGAGCATACGTATTTCTTAGAATAGTTGGCACCATCTAGTGGCCATAATGAGGTATTTTCCACACTCACACATTCAAACTGCATAGACTATAGTCTGAAAACTTTTTGATGTTGCCCCACTCTCATAGAATTAATTTGCATGCAGCTTTGATCGATGAACAGCTATACAAATTTTTAATAAATACACCCCTGTAAGTCTACTAAGTATTGATCTAAAGTGTGAAGAAAAATAATGTGTACATTTTAAAGCATTGGCAATCATTTTTAACCACTTCAGCCCCCTTCCTGACCAGAGCACTTTTTAGAACAGCTCTAAGCTGAACACAACAGAAAGCTGCCATCTCCTCATCGCCACGTGTACTGTGTATGGGTCCATAAGCTGTACCTCCAACTACGTTCCTGACCAAATGACTTACTACGTCATATGACCAGACCAAACATCTTCCGGTTTTGGAGGAAAAGGCCCTGGCTGGGTATTAGCCACAAGTGTCTGAACTTGTGCAGCTGGTAAGCGTGCACTTTGTGTGGTGGTGGATTTACTGTGTTCACATTGAAAAGTCACAAGATTGCTACTGAACCTCAGGCTGTTGGTCCATTCTTCATTGAAGGAAGAGAGATGTGATATTATGCAAACATGTTGGATAATGTCACACAGATTGAGGAAGTTCAGGCTGACTAAAT
Source organism: Aquarana catesbeiana (assembly GCF_042186555.1). Taxonomy (NCBI): domain Eukaryota; kingdom Metazoa; phylum Chordata; class Amphibia; order Anura; family Ranidae; genus Aquarana; species Aquarana catesbeiana. The sequence goes on from NC_133327.1 coordinate 62,049,191, forward strand.
ATTTATAGTCTTCTTCCTGGAAAATGTGACAAATACAGCATAGAAGCTAATGCCCCTTTTTGAGCGTTGCTCTTCTCGTGTTTTTCATCTGTGCTTTTTTGCGTACTAGTTTGCTTGTTCCTGTGCGCACTTAAACACACCCTTGCCTGCCGATATTAGAGTACCGTTAACAAAGAGTGGCACTAAAAGCGTGGCATGTGTTTTGGACATTTTGTGAACAAAACTGCGAGATGTAGTGCGTATTTTCACACTAGTGAAAATGAGGGCTCAAGCACACTGCAAGCTACATCCTTGCCTCCTCCTCCTAGCAAACTGATGGACAGCTGCAGGAGCCTATCACTCCCTTACCCTCACTGTCTCCTGTACAACCCAGAAGGTCCAGGAACAGCATGGCTTGTCCCAGACCCTCTGGCGGTGGCAAGGAAGTGTTCGAGGATTGGGGTGGGGTTGTAAATGTACTGTAGCTTTTTTAACTTTATTGCCTGCGACATCACAAACTTTATATCCAGCTACAAATCACCAGAGAAAAAAAGAAGAGAGGTTTGTAGCCTACAAATCTCTGCTACAAAGTTGCTAATGCAACATGTCCCTAAGGCTTTGTTTACACGTACGGCTGGTTGCAGGGCCGCCATTAGAAATCATGGGGTCCCATACTGCCTGCCTGACAACCCCCCCCCCCTTAACTAGGGAAGGGCCAACAGTTTGGTCTGAATCTAGGCTTGGACCAAACTTTGGCTGTTTGGACGCCCAGACAAAAACCTGAAATATTGCTCATTTGACCCCCTGTTTTGTGGGAGTCAAACATCCTCCAGTACATGTAAGCAGAATTCATATCGCTTCTATGTATGACAGCTTACCACTGTCAATGGTTCCTAAGAAAGCAATCCAGCCTGCCCCTGGAGGACTGATATAGAGGAAGAGGCCTGGAACCTAAATTTAATTGTCAGGAACTGTGGCAAAGAGAATTGTTCCTTCGGCTTGCGAAAAATTAGTAAATGACCTTCTCCCTGTCCCCGGCCCCTGCTGCTGAACTGATGGGGCCTGGGGAATTTTTATTTAAATGCTAGGAGCCAGAGCTCCTGGGATTACTTTTGCCAAAAAGTTCTCAAAGAGACCCTCTCTGCCCCTAGGCCCCCTCGTGAGCTGATGGAGCCCAGGCCCTGTACAGGAGGACCAGCTCTACCTCCCTATCAGTGAACTTGCCTGGGGGCAGTAAGTCCAGATGGTTGAGCCACAGTTCTGCTGCCCCAAGGCCCCCCACATGAACACTAACATATAGCCGCTCACAGCTGTAGGCAAGCCACAGCAAAACTTGAACAGCATGTTGCTTTCGGCGGCTAATGCAGTTCTATGGGGCCATGCTACAACTGCACCATAACAGCATGCAATCACAGTATGGAAAATTGTAGGGCTAAATCCGGAGGTGGGGAGGCAACATCTTGCCTCCTCACTGCCTGTGAATGGAAGTTGCTGATGCACAATGCGAAAGAGCCCTAGGAATGCTTTATCAGGGGGCATTGGCCATAGTCAGGGAAATTCTACATACATAAGTTGTTCCCTGATCCAGTTGGATTAGCCCAATGTTTTCTAATGTGGTTAGGACATCTGCAAGGCCTGTAACTCCAGATTCAGATCACAGACAAGATGGAGCTGACATATACTGTAGAGGGCTGTATGACAGTGAATGGATGGATGACACTGTGCTGTGCCCCAGACGACGTCATCGTGTGACAAAACGCAGGTCGGGAGGAGCTGACGTGCTGACGTTCCGCGTGTGCCGTCTGTAGGACGGGTGTTTACACTAGCCGGCCGGCTGCCTTGCTGTTTTATCTCCGTGACATTGTAAGTGTTTTTCTATCTTCTAAATAAATGAGAGTTATCAGTATTACGCTATGTTGAATCCGTTCCTTTTTTGGGGAACATCTGAGTAACACTCATCTGGCTCTCTATGTGACCTGTGCTTGGCGGAATCTGTGTCGGTGATGACCCCTTTCGTGGGGCTTGGAATATCACCCCCCTGATTTCCTTTGGATAAAGGCCCTGGCCGGGTAATAGGTCCCAAGCTATTTAAGCTTGCCTTATGGTAAGCAAGCACTCTGTGTGGTGTCATCACTGCGGTGCAGTGGAGGATTTATTTAATCATTGTATTGGAAGATTATCCACAACATTATCTTTTCATACAGATGGACGTTTTTTTACTACTTATGCACTTGTTTTGTTGAATTATCACAGTTTTTTAGCATTGGGTTTAATATCACTGCTGTTAGCGGTGCTATCAACTATACCAAATGTTCTTGTGCGTATCCCACTTATAGCAGCTGCTCTTATTTGTTGGTTTTAGTTTTCAAAATTATATCACTGTTTTTTTCACATATTGTCACTACCTGATGATATAAGATTTATAATTGTTGTCATTATCTAAATTGTATAGCGCGGTATTTTTTATGTAATTTGTCTACATACATAGGTTGTTCCCTGATCCAGTTGGATTAGCCCAATGTTTTCTAATGTGGTTAGGACATCTGCAAGGCCTGTAACTCCAGATTCAGATCACAGACAAGATGGAGCTGACATATACTGTAGAGGGCTGTATGACAGTGAACGGATGGATGACACTGTGCTGAATGACACTGGTACTAATTTACACTGGTTCCGGCTGCTTCCGGCTGTGATCAGGAAGTTGGCTGCTAGCTGTAGCCAAAGTTTATATTGTGTGATGCAGTTTTTGGTCCATGCAATCTTGTGGTACAGAGCCACAGGTCTCATTGGCTCTATGCCTTCTTTTTGTGAACTGCACCGTCCAATGGACAAGGTACTCACAGTACAGTGCGTGTGCCCACCACGGGGACACACAAGGGCAATTTAAAAAAACAAAAGAAGTTTTAAAATATCATACCACCCTAGAAAGTGTGCCGTCCACCCATTCCATTACAATGGGTTGACAGCAAGCCACAAGAACAAACCAGAGAGCAATCTTCTTTACATCATCATAAAAACAAAGGTAAGCCCACTATAGACTTCACTATGCTCTAATGGAGACAGTATTGATGGGGGCCTTGGTGCTCCAGTTTTCTCTGACTTTTGTTTACTTACCCTTTTTAGCAAACAAATTGATACCCTTTTTTGCAGTAACGGGATCTGTAGAACTTAGATTGGAAGTCTGTAAAAAAAAAAAATACATAAAATTAGCATGATTAGCATAGATACAGTTCCACATTCTTTGGATGTCACAGATAATATTGTTAGAACTAGAAACAGGTTGTTTACAGAAACCAATCAAATACTCACTTTCACTCTCCCATTCTGCAGTTGAAAACATGAAAGGGAGAATCTGATTGGTTGCTCAGTACTACACTTTTTCCCAGCACTCCTATAAACACAGCCCATTGAATCTTTACCACATATTAAAAAATAGAATATGTGGATTATATTGTATTGTACTACTATTCAGGATCATGGTGTCATTGGACAGCTTTAGTCCACTAGTAATGGGCAGAAGCCAAACATTTGAGTTCCTGGCAATTGCTGCAGCAGTTACATGTGCTGTGATTCTGGAAGTGTTAAAGTCATAGGTAGACAGATGCCCATACTAAATGAATCTGTACCAAACTGTAACAAACATGACTCCCTACCTTTGTCAGCTGTGAAGTCCATCTGGAGATGGAGAACCTGCTGAGCAAGGCATCCCGTACCTGGAATGTAGAAGAGCAAATCAAACATGAGTTCTTCCTGAGGATTATGCTGTTCTGTTCAAAAAATAGCTACATGGTATTCTTAGAACGTACCTTTTTATCCATCAAACATCCAAACACCAAAATAAATAGGCCCTGAAATAAAACACACAAAGATATTAACCACTGCTTTACAATTTTGTTCTTGTTCTTCATATATATATATCAATCAGCACATCACCCACAGTTATTACCCCTTGTATCTCTTGACCTTCCCTCTTAGATTGTAAGCTCTAAGGAGCAGGGCCCTCTGATTCCTACTGTATCAAAGTGTATTGTATTTGTACTGTCTACCCTCAAGTTGTAAAGCGCTACGTAAACTGTTGGCGCTATATAAATACTGTATAATAATAATAATAATAATATATATATATATATACACACACACACAAATGCACACATCCAGGGGACTTAAAAAGGAGCCACAGTTTGCAAAACAAGATTCTTTACTGTGTGTCCAGTCGATGCGACTCACCACACCAAAATATACTGAATTACTGAAGTTCAAATTATACAGACAGCGGAATGATCAGAGGACTGACTAAATCATGCTACCCCTCTGCTCAGAACATCTGTATAGTTAATGAAAGGCAATCACAAAGGGAAATGCTATGTCTGTACTCATTCTCATCAAAGCAAATGTTATGGTTACACTAGGGCAGGGATATGCAATTAGTGGACCTCCAGCTGTTGCAGAACAACATGACATATCCCTGCACTAGGGGGTATATTTATAAAAAATAAAAAATATGACAAACATTTACTTTGGCTTATTCTGTCCGTGTTTTGCCTAACATAATGATTTCCTATGATTTTCAGCTCCATCTAGTGGCCATAATGCATATTTTTCTAATTGAGGTCTTTCAGAAAAAATACCACATTATGACCACTAGATAGAACTAACATTTATAGGAAATGACTCTATTAATTAAAATACTGTCAGTATTTGTCAAGGCTGGGTGATTGCTCGTCATGTTGGTCCAACATTTTTTATATATATATATATATATATATATATATATATATATATATATATATATATAGACCCCTAAGCAATAACTACTGTGCCTTGCAAAAGTATTCATACCCCTTGAAATGTTTCACATTTTATCATGTTACAACCAAAAACGTCAATGTATTTTATTGGGATTTTATGTGATAGACCAACACAAAGTGACACATAATTGTGAAGTGGAAAGAAAATGATAAATGATTTTCCAAATTTTTTACAAATAAATATCTGAAAATTGTGGTGTGCATTTGCATTCAGCGCCCTTTACTCTGATACCCTTAACTAAAATCCAGTTAGTTAGGAACCAATTGCCTTCAGAAGTCACCTAATTAGTAAAGTCCCCCTGGATATAATTTAGGCTCAGTATAAATTTAGCCGTTCTGTGAAGCCCTCAGAGGTTTGTAAGAGAAGCTTAGTGAACAAACCGCATCGTAAAGGCCAAGGAACACATCAGACAGGTCAGGGTTAAAGTTGTGGAGAAGTTTAAAGCAGGGTTAGGTTATATAAAATATCCCAAGCCTTGAACATTTCAGGGGCTGTTCAATCTATCATCTGAAATTAGAAAGAATATGGCACAACTGCAAACCTACCAAGACACTGCCGTCCACCTAAACGGACAGGCCGGGCAAGGAGAGCATTAATCACAGAAGAGGCCCATGGTAACTCTGGAGGAGCTGCAGAGATCCACAACTCAGGTGGGAGAATCTGTCCACAGGACAACTATGTCGAGCACTCCACAAATCTGGCCTTTATGGAAAAGTGGCAAGAAGAAAGCCATTGTTGAAAAAAAGCCATTAGATGTTCCGTTTGCAACGGAATATGTGCGATCGGAGCTTGTTGTCGGAAATTCCGACCATGTGTGTGCTCCAGCGGACTTTTTTCCATCGGAATTTCCGACACACAAAGTTTGAGAGCAGGCTATCAAATTTTCCGACAACAAAATCCGATCCTTTAAATTCTGATCGTGTGTAGACAAATCCGACGGACAAAGTGCCACGCATGCTCAGAATAAATTAAGAGACGAAAGCTTTTGGCTACTGGCCCGTTTATAGTCCCGACATACATGTTTTACGTCACCGCGTTCAGAACGATCGGATTTTCAGACAACTTTGTGTGACCGTGTGTATGCAAGACAAGTTTGAGCCAACATCCGTCGGAAAAAATCCATGGATTTTGTTGTCGGAATGTCCGATCAATTTCCGACCGTGTGTAAGGGGCATAACACTGCACATCACTCTGAACACACCATTTCCACCGTAAAACATGTTGGTGACACCATCATGTTGTGGGGATGCTTTTCTTCAGCAGGGACAGGGAAGCTGTTCAGAGTTGATGGGAAGATGGAGGGAGCCAAATACAGGGCAATCTTAGAAGAAAACCTGTTAGAGTCTGCAAAAGACTTAAGATTGGGGCGGAGGTTCACATTCCAGCAGGAAAACAACCCTAAACATACATCCAGAGCTACAATGGAATGGTTTAGATCAAAAAATATCCATGTGTTAGAATGGCCCAGTCAAAGTCCAGACCTAAATGCAATCACAGGTGCTCTCCATCCAATCTGACAGAGCTTGAGCTATTACACATACACTTTACACATATTTGTTTGTAAAAAATGTTGAAAACCATTTATCATTTTCCTTCTACTTCACAATTATGTGCCACTTTGTGTTAGTCTATCACATAAAAATCCCCCCCAAAAAATTTACGTTTTTGGTTGTAACATGGCAAAATGTGGAAAATTTCAAGGGGTGTGAATACTTTTTCAAGGCAGGGTATTGATCCGTAAAATGAACAAATACTATAAAATATAAAAGAAGTGCCAAAAAAATCTGTTTAAAAACACAACCTAAAAAAATAAAGCTCTTACAATTACCAATAATGTCTCCTTTAATTGGCTAATTGATTTTGAAAAGCAAATCTAGGCAGCAAGTTAAATGAGTTAGTTAACGGCTAATGTTATGCAGCAAGCAGTGCAACTGTGATAGTCTAAAAGTTTGCTCAGCTTAGTTTGGACCATATAGCACCCAATGCAGTATGGGATGGATTGGTGCAGTATAATGTCTGGTCAAAAGGCTTTAAAACTGAATGAGGCTGTACTCCCTGTCAGCATTTCAAGCCTTAAAGAGATCCTGTCGTTTTAAAAGAAAATAAAGTGGCCAGCAGGCATAAAGGTAAGGTGGTTGTACAGATTTCTGCAGCAGCATGTTTGGTCCCCTCTAGATTAGAATGTTGGGCCTTTCTGCCTGAGGGTAATGCGAGAGCTTGTCAGCAACCTCCTAAACCCACATGCCAATTGGCCATAACTATGATTGGCTGCCTCACACAGATCTGACACATTGCAGTGATATGATAATCTTACCATAACATGTGTCAAGCTCTCCATCCAAAATAATGACTTGGCCTGTAACTAACTTAGCAAAGTCACAAAGACTTTGCTACCTTTCCAACACTATCCTGTGGTCTCACCAAGTACAACCCACATTGATGGGTGCTCATTGTGTGTCTCCTTTGTAGAGCACTATTCTATGTAAAAAGCAACTTTTTATTTGACATATGCACTTTAGGACTAGGGATGAGCTATATAGAAAGTTTTCATTTAGCAACATTTTTGCTGAAGTTTTGCCATTTCAGCAAAAAATGCTTTATTTTAAAATGTATTAGTAGAAAGACTAGATACCCCACCAGATTTAGATTTTTGTCTGTGACCCAATCTCATCACATTGTTTGCTTTTAGGCTAGCCTGTCTGATCACATCCCGCTTTTGAAATGTAAAGGTTTAAAGTGGTTGTAAAGGTTTAAGGTTCTTTACCTTCTTTACCTCTACTAAAAAAAAACTTCTGTGTGCTGCTCCATCCCGCACAGCCCCTCCTAATACTCATCTGAGGTCCCTCTTGATCCAGTGATGTTCATGAGAGCCCGGGACTCCCTCTCCTATTGGCTAAGACAGCAGCAGAAGCCATTTGCCCCACTACTGTCAATCACAGCCAGTTAGCAAATAGGGAGAGAGGGGGGCGGAGCCGAGGCACTATTTGTCTTATGGACATATAGAGCAGGGCTCAGGAGCAAGCACACACCTGTACCCCCATAGCAAGCGGATTGCTATTGGGGCACTGGTCAAGGGGGAGGAGCCAGGAGTGCTGGGGGGGGGGCCTGAGAAGAGGAAGAGGCTGCTCTGTGCAAAACCATTACACAGAGCAGGTAAGTAAAACATGTTTGTTATTTAAAAAAAAAAAGGTGAACCTTGAATACCACTTTAACTTGGCTTTAATGGGTTGGGGAAGCTCCTTTAAGAACCTTAGTGCCAAAAATTCCCTTTATTAGCTGAAATTATGTGTTACCATTTATTTTGAATCCCACTCTAATGCACATATGCAGTAAAAACAAAGGCATCTGTGCTATAGTGCACCACATTACAAGGATATAAATTATGTTGTGTTGCCCAACAGTGGTCCAAGTGCAATGTTCCATGTGTTGAAGCCAATTAAGAGCCCATTTAAAATGGATGAACTGCCTTAATGCAATGTGTCATTGGAAAAAATGTGTACATTAGTGCATTCATAGGTGTCAAATGACCCTACTTAAAGGAGAGGAATGACCATCCGCTGACTGGTTGCTAAGATAGGCTTTAGGTGGAGGACAGTTATTGGAAAGTGTTTTTTTTTTACATAGGTAAAATTAGAAACTTACTATAATGAAATTTCAGCAAAGACAAAACTGGTTAATTTATTCAATTTCACTGATATGGCTCCACTCATCCCTAACTGAGACAACCACATAAATCTACAAGAAAGTTTTCTAAAAGCATATTACTTACCTGAAGTGAATTCAATGCTGCAAAAATTCCATGGATTACAATTGATGAGGATGCCATTGTCCCGATGCCAAAGCCCCATGTCAGGCCAAGTAACGGTGTTAGGATCAGTATACATTTTGTGATATGGTTTAAGGTGCTCTTTTCCTCTTTTTTAGGTTTATCCCCTACTGAAGGTCTGAGAACCTTAATAATTACCACCAACAAGGTGATAAAATTCACTAATAAAATGGTTAAAGCTGGTAATACAAATGCAAGGAATGCTTTGCTTTCTATAATATTTAGCCAACATTTTGTGGGAAGCAGGTAGGTGTTTTGAGACTGAGTGACTGCCACAGTGATCACTGCAATAATAACAGGGCATCCATATCCCAGAAAAAATGAAATTCCCATCATGGTTGTCTTGCTCAGGTCATGAAAGACACACATTAGGCGGTAGAACAGTATCAGTCCCATTGTTAACATCCAGAAGAAGACACAAAGATAAAAGAGATGCGCAAAAAATGTTGCCGCTACACAGGCTTTAAGTTTATTTGTCGTATTCATAGCTGCACCAATGATGAACCAGATATCAGCCATTAACAGTGTGATGGCAATGTTCATGATACAGACATGGCGCAGGTAGGAGGTCTTGTTCTTGGTGACCGACTTCCAGATCATAGCTTCAATTATGATACAGACCACCAGGCTGAATATGGAGATGCCCACACCAATGTATGTAATCCAAGATAATATTATCTCAGCCTCTGGTGAAAGGTCACTTGTTGACATGAGAATAGAAAAGGACGTCAAGTGATTGCAAATACAGTGCACGGTGTCATTGGTTGTCAGGCTACTTAGCTCGCAGCCGGTGGTATCCCAATCTTGCTTTGTGAAGTTCCACCATACACAGCTGGCATTTGTCAGTGAGGAATTACTGATTTTAAAATCCATCCCAATCTTGAATTCGGAGTAGTTACTTGACAAAACTGTTGTCATGACAAGACCATTCACATTCGACTTGGAAGTAGAGTTTTGAGGGTCACCTAAGATATCTTTTAAAGTAGCATAGGCAACACTCACAACCCTTGTATTGTTCGGAATTTTGTCCAGCGTTGTTTTGTTAATTACAATGTTGCCCGTTAAATTGTTCGCATCATTGAAATCAAAACTGGCATTATAATTATTTGACAATCTACTTGCTACACTGCCAATTAACTGGACGTTTTTCTTAGTTATATTAATTGTAGTATCGTTGAACTCCAGCTTCGTTGCAAATGACTCTACTGAATTTAACAGAGTCGAACTTTCACTGGTTTTATTCTGAATCTTGTTCCAAGTGGTTGTTGTTGAATTGTCCACAACAATGCTGATAGAATTTAGGAAATCCTGGAAAAAAAATCAGAAAGATTTAGGATAAATAGATAGATTTATATTAAAAGATTCTGAATTAGTAGATGGTGAACTCTTTGTGAAGAAAGACATAGGAAGGAGGAGGAAGTGATATCACGAACTCTGAAATCTGCTATGCTATGATGAGTCTCTCTTACTCTGTCTATATTTTAATCATTTTTGCAGGACAAATGAAACAGAGGTTTTTTACTTTTAGGTTGGTCTGCAATTATTTTGTTTACGATATGTATAAGTTGGGCTTGGGCTTTTGGGAAGACATATTGCTGAAGGAATAGAGCGATGATAACATTAAACAGAAGGAAGAGTGATCCTAAGATTGTTGTACATAATGAAATATCTGTATGAGAGGAAATCACAGGTACAATAGAATGTCATTTTTTTAAAGAAAAATTTAGGCGAAAATATATCTTCTTAAGGACTTGTTGTTCAAATCTTTGCACAAATCAGAGCGGTCACCAGTGAGTTTAAGCTTAAGTGGGAGAATCATTTTTAGAATTTTTCATGAAATATGACGACTGTGCTAGTGGAGTTTTATGAGCAACAACTAAATATGGTAAATAAGGAATGCATTACCATATTACGGAATCACTAATGTTGTTTAAGCAAACTGTAATTTATGAAAGAGAAGACAAGGAGATCTGTAACACCATTGAAGAACTGGACAGAGAATTATTGGTGGGAAAAGAAGGTAAACTTGAAAGAGACAGGAATGCATATGTTGGAGGGTGCTACTAATTACAATGAACACAAACAACATAATATGGAAGGACACTCCACACAATAAGAGAGCAGTGCACCTGAAAGTAAAAATTGGAGGGGGACACATTTCTTCAAAGAAGGGGCATCAAAAAGAAAAGGCAAATAGGGCACTGAGGGGGCAATAAAGAGGACAAATGGGGTGTTGGAAGAAGGTAATAATTAAGTGGCACCAGTGGTTTCTGTATTTGTACATGGGAGTGATATCACATATAAGGGAAGTGAGTTAAAAAACTGTCAAGAAGTAATGGGAGATAAAGAAGCAGTACAGCTTGCATGACATATAAGAGCCGAGGGATCAACCGGATTGACTGAGAAAGTGAGTATATCAATAACATTATACAACCATTTATGACATCATAACCATCATATGTTAGAGATACAGCTCACCTCCTAAGATTACTAGACAATAGTACTGTATCAGAGGGCACAATACTAATGACATTGAATATTGAGGCTTGGTATTCCTTAATTCCTCATAATTTAGGCCCCACAGTGATGGAGAAAGTTTTAACTACTAGATCTATGAATGAAATACAAACTAATTTAGTGGGGGATTTACAGAGGTTCCTCCTGGCCAATTAGAAATTTATTTTCAATAATGGCAGCTATTGCCAAGCTCAAGGGCACAAAATGTGATCTGCCGTATGCAATTTTTTTTCTAGGATGGGAAAGGCACCTGTTCAGGGATGTGACCTTGTCGGTGTACCTGTCCAGGATTATTCCTTATTCTTTCAAGAGGGGACATGGGGGAAATTGTTGATTTTGCTAAGGCATTTGGAAATAATTACATTTTAACGTGAAATTTACCAATAGCTGCATTATTGCCAGTGTTACAGTACTTTCTTGGCTCTTACAATCAACATTGGGAAAGGAGAAACAAGAAATATTCAAGGACTTACTGTTCAAGGTGTAGGAAAGGGGATCTGCAGCATTGACTAAGAAAGTGAGTATATCAATAAAATCTTTTTCACTATTTGTGACATCTTAATCATCGTATATTAGAGATACAGCTCACCTCCTAACATTACTAGACAATATTACTGTACCAGAGGGCACAATAAGGATGACATTGGATATTGAGGCTTTGTATTCCTCGATTCCTCATAATTTAAGCCTGACAGTGAAGGAGAAAATTTTAACTACTAGATCTATGGATGAAACAAAGACACACTAGTTTTGTGGTGGTTTTGCAGATGTTCCAATGTTCAATAATGCCAGCTATTGCCAAGCTCAAGGTACAGCAATATTCACAAAATGTTTGATCTTCCACTTGGACCAGTGTTGAGGCTGTAAGGAATTCCAATCTGGATTGTCGTTTAAGCGCATATAACTACCTGTAATGGGTGTCATGGGATTTCGGTGAGTAGGATGTGTGGCAGGTGGTGATGGTGGTGGAAAGATCCTTGTTTTACCAGGACCCGAAATGAATCACAGGAATAGATCACAGAAAATTTAATGAACTTTTTATCACATTGTATATGCACTTGATCACTTTATTGTGACGTCACATACAGTTTATATTACACATTGGTATATTTGATGCTGAGCTTATATATTTTTGAATATAGAGATTGTTTATTGCTTTTGAGCACTTGCACTTTAAATCACATACTCTATAGAGAGCGCGGTTTAATTAATTTTTATTAATTATTTTCCATATTTACATCTGCTTACAACAAGCTACTCTCACTTAGTTTGTTTATTTATCACCAATTGCGCAGGTTGAGTGCTATTTTCACTCATTGTTTTATTCACAAAATGTACTCTGGCTTATACAAATTGGCTGGGCTTTCACACTGGTGTGGTGCGCTGGCAGGATGCTAAAAAAAGTCCTGCTAGCAGCATCTTTGGAGCGGTGAAGGAGCGGTGTGTATACCGCTCCTTCACCGCTCCTGCCCATTGTAATGAATGGGGCAGCGCGGCTATACCGCCAGCATAGCCCTGCTGCAGCAGTGCTTTGCGGTGGTTTTAACCCTTTCTCGGCTGCTAGCAGAGGGGTAAATCCGCCTCGCTAGCAGCCCAATACAGCCGCTAAAACAACAGTAAAGCGCTGTTTTACCGCCGGCGCCCGCACCGCCCCAGTGTGAAAGGGCTCTTACAGGAAATGAAAGGAGAGAGTGGCCAGACACATGCTTTGCAGGCCAGGAGGTGCTGCAGGCTGATTTTGTGCTGTATCCATCCATCCATTCAGGCTTCCGATGGCCACTTAGATAGGTAGAGGTCTGGTCGCATTGATAGCCTGTAGTCAGATGCTAGGTTCATCTGTACAAGTGTTCCCAGGAAGCCACCGCTCCACAGATGCATCAGCATTTGTCCTCTGAAGCCGGATTGGGTTACGCCTTGCAAGCCAGCTCATCAGGGGTCTTTGCAATGGAACTGTGCCACAGGGCCTAATTGGTGGTATTGGTGTTAACGGTCTTTAGTTATATATCCGGATATATAGATACATATGTACACTGTTCTTCTACGACATAAGTACATTCTTCTTGTTAATGCTTTGGTTGTATGTAATGCCATCACTTTATCATATATAAAGTTACAATAATCACCTGCTGGTGTGTCTGCATATCTTTAATCTTAGAAATCTATGCTGGGTGTATTAGTACTACTGCTGTCAATTATTTTGGGTGAGTTTCTAGTTATTGTCCTAGAAAGGGGACATCTCTACATATAGCTGGAGTCCTGTTCTAGGTGGAAGCACTGCAAATTATATATTCATAGTCCACTCTTCCTTTAGCGAAGGCTCTGGCTCCTTTGGGAGCCAGATTAGCGCCGGTTAGCTGCAGGTTAGCGCCATAGCCTGTGTGGAGAGGGCAACTTCCTATGACCCCCCCATAACAGGGCTATATTTCTCTCTCTGGGCCTGTGCATTTAAAGAAGAACTCCATGGGGGGAAAAAAGGGGTTTTGTAAAGTCTGTTGGCAGACAAGGATTTAAAAAGCAGAACTAAAACCCTCCTATCTTTTAGGCTAGGTGTACCCCTCTGAAAAGTGTTTCATGGTGGATCACTTTTCAGAGCATTTGACAGGCACTAAAGAAATGGGGCCCAGGGACACAAAAAGGACTATTAAATTACTTTTGGGTGCAGACGGACTAATCTCCTGCACCCAGCGGGTGTGGAGAGGCGACTCTTTGTACATCTTGCTGCATGTATGCGTTCCTTGATCATCCGATCGAGGGCGAATACTGCTGTGCAAAATGTAAGCACATTGTTACCCTGGAAGCCCAGGTTCTGAATCTAGGAAAGCAACTGTCAGCACTGAGGAGTCCCTCCATACTAAAGGAGAGCCAGGAACGTACATGACAGGTGCCGGCAGGGGCCAGCACAGAGGCGGGTGGAGACAAAGAGGTTCAGGCACTAGCAAAGAGTAGATGGGTGACAGTCAGGAAGGGTAGAGGGGGAAGTGCCAGGGAGGCTGATCCAGGACTAGAGCATCCCAATAAGTATGCTCCATTGAGTGACATTGGCGAAACCAGTCAGGAACCAGCACTGCTGGAGCTGAGGGACTCTCCTAACTGCCGGGGGAAGAACTCCTCCAGTGAGGGTGGGGGGGCAGCGAAGGGAAAGGAAAGACAGATTCTGGCGGTAGGGGACTCAGTTCTTAGAAGGACAGAGAGGGCAATCTGTAACCAAGACCTGAAGCGCCGAACAGTATGTTGTCTACCGGGCGCTCGGGTTCGGCACATCACGGATCTTGTGGACAGATTACTGGGAGGGGCTGGGGAAGACCCAGCTGTCATGGTGCACGTTGGCACCAATGACAAAGTCAGAGGCAGATGGAGTGTCCTAAAGAACGATTTTAGGGACTTAGGATCTAAATTGAGGAAAAGGACCTGCAAGGTAGTATTCTCAGGAATACTACCGGTACATCGAGCCACACCAGAAAGGCAGAGGGAGATTAGGGAAGTAAACAAGTGGCTGAAGAGCTGGTGTAGTAAGGAGGGGTTTGGGTTCCTGGAGGACTGGGCCAACTTCTCAGTCGATAACCGGTACTATAGAAGGTACGGACTGCACCTAAATGAGGAGGGTGCAGATCTGCTGGGAATGAAGATGGCCAAAAAGTTAGAGGGGTTTTTAAACTAGGCGATGGGAGGGAGGGTCCAGAGGTAGAGATAGTCAGCGAGGAAGATATTCCAGAGGGTAGTATTGGGGGCATTAGTGGTAGGTTGACCAAAGCACAAAAACACAAGGTAAGTATAGTAGCAAGTCCTAGTTGCATTCTCGAAACACCCAATACGAGGACAATATGTGACCGGTCCAAACTATGTGGCATGATCACCAATGTAAGGAGCATGGCGGACAAGATGGGTGAACTAGAGATACTGTTGTACGAGGGGGATTTGGATTTTGTGGGAATTTCAGAGACCTGGTTCAACAGCTCTCATGATTGGCTGGCAAACATTCAAGGGTATACCCTTTACTGCAAGGATAGAGAGGGTAAAAAAGGGGGAGGGCTATGCCTATATATCAAGAATAATGTACAAGTGAATGTGAGAGATGACATCACTGAGGGAGCTAGGGAGGAGGTGGAATCCTTATGGGTAGAGCTCCATAGGGATGAAGCTAAGTGGAAAATAATACTGGGAGTATGCTATAGGCCCCCTAACCTGAGGGAGGAAGTGGAGACAGATCTCCTATCACAATCTGGATTAGCAGCAAGGATGAGAAGTGTTATCATAATGGAGGATTTTAATTATCCAGACATAGACTGGGCGGAGGGAGCGGCGCATTCATTTAAGGCTCGCCAGTTCCTTAATGTCTTGCAGGACAATTTTATGGGTCAGATGGTAGACACACCAACTAGAAATAAAACATTACTGGATCTACTGATTACCAACAATACAGACCTGATCGCGGATGTGGAAATACGGGGCAATTTAGGTAACAGCGATCACAGGTCAATTAGGTCCAGTATAAATCACACAAATAGGAAACATAAAGGGAATACATTGAATTTCAAAAGAGCCAACTTCCCTAAACTACAAAATGTGCTAAAAGGCATAAATTGGGATAAAATATTAGGAACAAAGAATACGGAGGAGAGATGGGTTTGCTTTAAGAGCATATTAAATAAGGACATTAGCCAATGTATCCCGTTGGGTAATAAATTTAAAAGAGCGAACAAAAGTCCTGGATGGCTTAACTCTAATGTAAAAATGCATATAAAAGCAAAGGAGAAGGCCTTCAAAAAATACAAGGTTGAGGGATCATCCTCAGCATTCAGACTTTATAAAGAATGCAACAAGAAATGTAAGGGTGCAATTAGGATGGCTAAGATAGAACATGAAACACACATAGCGGAGGAGAGCAAAAAAAATCCCAAGAAATTCTTTATGTATTGTAACGAGCCCCTTGCTCGCTCGGTTCCACTCTCCCGACACTCCTCTGTAGACTATTGAATCAGATTGCAACGTCTGATGGTTCGGTCATCCAATGCTCCGGGATTAGAACTTCAGCTATGTGCTGTTCTAACCCAGTTGTGATAGCTCAGAACAAACACCAGGCAGGCTGTATGTAAGTTCAAACAGGAATCTCACTTTATTGCAAAATACAGGCTTTTATACACTAAAAGTGGAGGTGCAGACCTCCTGCTCATATTACTCTAACAATACAGCTGTAACCTAATTAACCTAATTAACATGAGCTAATTAACTAATCCCTTTAGACAGCCTAGATGACTCAGACACGACTTTTAGGCCAGACTGGCCGTCTTGTAGTTCAGAAAATCCAATCAACATTATCACAATCAACATAGACTCTTCTTCACACAATAGCAGAGTTAATTAACACAAACAACAATGGGGATCTAATGACTCTTAGATCCCATACTATAGACTTATTTACAATACACATTTTAGCAGACAACAGACAGACAGGTGCTGGAATTTACATCAGCATCTCCTAACAGTATCTGTCCCAGCATTATGAATCAGCCACTATTCCAATATGGCAAATCCAGTGTCCCCAGAGTCTGTGTGTCCTGGGGGAATCCACAGTAATACCACCTCACGGGTCCCCAGGCATACAGCTCACAAAGAGCACCGTTACCCCAAATGCAAGGGCCCACGATCGATTGGCAAGAGGCTAGCATACAGTGCCCTCCAAAAGTCTCTCTCCCGGCTAGGTCTGTCACATGTATATAAACAGTAAAAAAGGGAGGACAGACCATATTGGCCCCATAAAGAATGAGGAAGGACATCTGGTTACAAAGGATGGTGAGATGGTATTGTATTTATTCTTCTCCTCAGTCTTCATGAGTGAATCTGGGGGCTTCAGTAACCAAAATTGCAGTGTTTATCCTCATGACACAACACGGGAAGCACCTCCATGGTTAACAGAAGACAGAGTTAAAATTAGACTTGAAAAACTTAACATTAATAAATCACCGGGACCAGATGGCTTGCATCCGAGGGTACTTAGGGAACTCAGTCAAGTGATTGCCAGACCATTGTTCCTAATTTTTACAGACAGTCTACTGACTGGAATGGTACCAGCTGATTAGAAAAAAGCCAATGTAGCACCAATATTTAAAAAGGGCCCAAAATACATCCCTGGGAATTACAGACCAGTTAGCCTAACATCAATAGTATGTAAACTCTTGGAGGGGATGATAAGGGACTATATACAAGATTTTAGTAATGAGAACGGTATCATTAGCAGTAATCAGCTTGGATTCATGAAGAATTGTTCTTGCCAAACCAATCTACTAACCTTCTATGAGGAGGTGAATTGCCATCTAGATAAAGGAAGGCGTGGTGTATCTGGATTTTGCAAAAGCATTTGACACAGTTCCCCATAAACGTTTACTGTACAAAATAAGGTCCGTTGGCATGGACCATAGGGTGAGTACATGGATTGAAAACTGGCTACAAGGGCAAGTTCAGAGGGTGGTGATAAATGGGGAGTACTCGGAATGGTCAGGGGTGGGTAGTGGGGTTCCCCAGGGTTCTGTGCTGGGACCAATTCTATTTAATTTGTTCATAGACAACCAGGAGGATGGCATAAACAGTTCAATCTCTGTATTTGCAGACGATACTAAGCTAAGCAGGGCAATAACTTCTCCGCAGGATGTGGAAACCTTGCAAAAAGATCTGAACAAATGAATGGGGTGGGCAACTACATGGCAAATGAGGTTCAATGAAGAAAAATGTTAAATAATGCATTTGGGTGGCAAAAATATGAATGGGGGGAATCTAGAATGGAAAAGGACCTGGGGGTCTTAGTGGATGATAGGCTCAGCAATGGCATGCAATGCCAAGCTGCTGCTAACAAAGCAAACAGAATATTGGCATGCATTAAAAAGGGGATCAACTCCAGAGATAAAACGATAATTCTCCCGCTCTACAAGACTCTGGTCCGGCCACACCTAGTGTATGCTGTCCAGTTCTGGGCACCGGTCCTCAGGAAGGATGTATTGGAAATGGAGCGAGTACAAAGAAGGGCAACAAACCTAATAAAGGGTCTGGAGGATCTTAGTTATGAGGAAAGGTTGCGAGCACTGAACTTATTCTCTCTGGAGAAGAGACGCTTGAGAGGGGATATGATTTCAATATACAAATACCATACTGGTGACCCTACAATAGAAATAAAACTTTTTTGCAGAAGAGAGTTTAACTCTTCTTTAATGGCCACTCATTAAAATTAGAAGAAAAGAGGTTTAACCTTAAACTACATACAGGGTTCTTTACTGTAAGAGCGGCAAGGATGTGGAATTCCCTTTCCACAGGCGGTGGTCTCAGCGGGGAGCATTGATAGCTTCAAGAAACTATTAGATAAGCACCTGAATGACCACAACATACAGGGATATTCAATGTAATACTGATACATAATCACACATAGGTTGGACTTGATGGACTTGTGTCTTTTTTCAACCTCACCTACTATGTAACTATGTAACAACAATTAAAGTCCCAGCCTCTTCTACAGCAATTCACAGGGGAAGGCTGGGACTTTAATTTAATTGTCGGAAACACAACACTGCAGATTACTCCAGCTACACCCAACAGTCAATAAATAGTCCTCTCTTTCTGCCCCCAACCTTTCCTGGAACAAATGAGGCCAAGGGTTTTATTTTTAAATTGCTACAGACATTTCCAGAAATGCTCAGAAGTTTTGGATCAAAGGATAAGTTCACCTTTACAAAAAAATAAATAAATGCACATCTTTTTGCAGGAAAAAAAAGTGCATTTATTATTTGTTTGGTTGGGAGCCTGGAAAGCAGTGCACCCACAATCAGCAGATCGTGGTTGCTATGCAGGGCTCTTGCAGACCCTGTGTGTAAGATATCTGGCCATACATCGTATGTCCAAACAGTTACACACTAAAGCCTAGTCGGATTGTTAACCAACAAAACCGTGGAATTTTGTCCGAAGGGTGTTGGCCCAAACTTGTCTTGCATACACAAGGCCACACAATTGTTCGCCAACAATTACGAATGTAGTGACGTACTACGTTGTTTTTCAGCTCTTTAGCGCCACCCTTTGGGCACCTTCTGCTAATTTCGTGTTAGTAGAAATTTGGTGAGTGTTGATTTGCGCTTTTCATTTCGTGCTTTTCAGTTAATTTCTGAACGGCCGTTCATCAACCAGACACGTTGCAGAATCGGAGGATCGTGTAATTTATTATTGGCCTTGGAGTTATTGCTTTGACATTATTTTTTTGGTTGAATAATGATTTGATTTGGTATATTTTCTATATTTTTGGATGCATAGAATGCACTTTTTGGTTAAGTTCTATTGGCAGATAGCATGTCTAATTTTATTTGTTTTCTTTTTCTAATGCACAATAAAAAAAATTGTGGAGAATAATACTTGGCTATGTGTTTTACTTCAAATAACAGTTTGGGAGTAGGCAGTTACATTTTAAAAATACAACGTAAAATTGACAAGAGACACCAACATAGTTGTATCTTTGATCCTAAAAACTACGGGATAATGGTGTTGTGGTAACTTGCCCAAATAAAAAAAAAAAGCATAGTAATATTATTCTTGATATCACTAGAAAAAAAAAGACTTTGAAAATTTGTTTGCAATAACTCCATCAGTATAACCAGCAAAGCAGCTTCATTATTATCCCATTAAAGAAGAAGAGAATTGTGCGCTGCATTTCGCGATTTCATAATTTGCCACGTCACGAATGTTAATTCTCCATTACGAACGCTAGTTTACAAGACCGACCGCTTCTGGCTCATCCTTGCTTCCGAGCAATCGTATAACTTTTTGATGATATTCTAATTTTCTGGAAAGCGCCATACAGTATCCTGCTACATATTATTGGTAAAAAAAAAATCCCAATAAGCATATATTGATTGGTTTGTGTAAAAGTTATAGGGTCTACAAACTATGCCATTTATACTGGAATATTTTTTTATTTTTATTTTTTATATTAGTAATAGCGGCAATCAGCGACTTATAGCGGGACTGCGATATTGCGGCAGACAGTCTGACACTTTTCACACTTTGTGGGAACCAGTGACACTAATACAGTGATCAGTGCTAAAAATATGCACTGTCACTGTAATAATGACACTGACTGGGAAGGGGTTAAACATCTAGTGCGATCAAAGGGTTAAATGTGTGCCTAACCAGTGTTTGTGCGTACTGTGTCCTCTTTTTACTAAGGGATCTGATTTATTTTATCCCCTGCTTTACAGGGAAAGAAAATCCATCATATCCCTGCTGGCAGAACAGAGCTCTACCTTGTTTACATATGCAGAGCTCTGTTCTGTGTCTCTCTACGCCAATCAGCAGGTGCCGAAGGACATCCATTGACTGGCACCCGCTGATTGGCTCATGCTGTGTCTAATCACAGCGTAGCCACGGCGCTGGCTGTTTGCGCACGCACTCCCTATCCGGAAGTCCCAGATCACATACTAGGTATGTGATCCAGCTCAGGAGCCTAAGTGATGCGGTCAGCAAGCGGTTAATATACAGTGGATTACGAGCATAATCTGTTCCAGGAGAATGCTCGTAATCCAAAGTACTCGCATATCAAAGCGAGTTTCCCCATTGAAGTCAATGGTAACGAAAATAATTGGTTACGCATTGACTTCAATGGCATGCAATACCACATGCAGCCAGAGGTGGGGGGGGGCCGGAGAGCCTCGGAAACGGCCAGAAAGGCCTGAGGACACCTTGGCTGACCTCGGCAAACCTCGAAAAGACTCCGTTCCAGAGGTTTGCCGAGGTCAGCCGAGCTGTCCTCGGGCCTTTCCGTGCATTTCCGAACAGTGCCAATCGGCGCCGCTCGGCTCCAGCGTCCCCCCACCTCAGGCCAAATGCGGTACTGCACACGCTTTGGCCTCAATCGTGCTCGTTTTGCAAGACAACACTTGCAAACCGAATTATGATTTTTAAAAATACAGTGCTCGTATTGCAAAACGCTCGCTAATCGCGTTACTCGCAAACCAAGGTTCCACTGTACCATAGTATGTGATTTTAAAAAGTGTACAAATAAACAGCCCTTTTTAGCCCTTTAGTTTCTGTCTTGTATTTAATTTTTATAATAGGATAATGGTGATATTTAACATTGTGTATGGCCTGTAATGGTCCATAAGGTAGTGTTTTTTGATTGAGTTTTTTGTTCTTAATATTTTAAAACATGTAGCGCAGCCTTTCTCAACCTATTTACCATAGAGGAGAGCTTGAAAAAACTTTCTAATCTCGGGGAACCCCTGCTAAAAAAAAATATTTCTAAAGCTAACAATACATTAATGTGATAATCACTTGGAAGACTGCTCCTTACTTGGGGGCCAGTGTGACCCAAGAAATCTAAACATATAATTGCTGTTAGTGGTTACTTACAGAGTTTGTAAAGGATCTAATTTTTATTTTTTTTTAAATAACAAACATGTTATACTTATCTCCTCTGTGCAAGGGTTTTGCACAGAGGGGCCTCGATCTTCCTCTTCTGGGGTTCCTCAGCAGCGCTCCTGGCTCCTCCTTTCCTTGAGTGCCCCCACGGAGAGCCGCATTCCATGGGGGCACTCGTGCGAACGTGCTCCCGAATCCATTGACGCAGACAGCAGGACTCGGCCCTACCCCCGGCTCCCGTGTCACTGGATTTGATTGACATTAGCGGAAGCCAATGGCTCCTGCTACTATCAATCTATCCAATGAGGACCCGAGACAGTGACTGGAGCTGTTGTGTTTGTCCTTGTCACTGGAACGATCCGGTTCAGGTAAGTAAAAGAGGGACTCTGGGGGGGGCTGCTGCACTACAGAAGGTTTTTCACCTTAATGCATATGCATTACGGTGAAATACCTTGAGGGTTTACAACTCCTTTAATGTGAGAGGTAGATATTGCCTGTTGCACAAGGAATCTCTAACAACCTCTGGAGGAACCCTGGTTGAGAAAGACTGGTGTAGAAAGTTGGAGCCTATTGGGAGTTTACTCAAGAGTGTTTGACCATCTGTTGATACAAGAGACCATAAACAGGGTAAGTTCTCATGTAATTATTGGCAATGACCTGTGAATGACATGTGACATATGAAATATGGAACATGGGATTCTGGACTTTTTAAAATTAATTTCATATATTTTTGGCTATTGATATTTTGAAACCTCATGGAAAAAATAGAAAGCCTTTAAACCTTGTTATTGCAGATACCTGCTCTGGGAAGATACGTATGCCATAAGGTTGACACGTACCGTAGTTGTCCACTGTCTCCTAATCTCATCAGTTGTATGTTTTTGTACCTATAGTATGCATTATTGAATATTTAAAAGGGAACTGAAAAAATGGCCACTGTAATTGAATAAGGATTGGATCTATCACAAAAAAAAAGAAAAATAGACCTTTGACTCCTTCCACTACCTTAACATGAAAATGTACGCATATTGATTTGTGTTGTGTTATTGAGTCACTTCATTTGTAAGGTGATGGAAATTTGGTGCCATTATAATATATTAATATTGATTATGTATATTATATGATTCTTATATTATATTATTTATACACTAAATTGTGGTAATTTTGAATCTCAGGTATAGTTGTTTTATAGATAGATAGATAGATAGATAGATAGATAGATAGATAGATAGATAGATAGATAGATAGATAGATAGATAGATAGATAGATAGATAGATAGATAGATAAATAGATAGATAGACTGATTAGGCTAGGCAGCAAATCTTATACATACAGTATCCCCTGCTTACCTGCATAACCGTTGTTGGCACTGATGTAACAGCACTTCCAACCTGCTTTAATATGTTGACCACAAGCTGAATGTTGGCGCCTGAATTCGTTATATCTTGATTCTGACTTACAGTGTTATTTAACATAGCAACAATAGAGGGAACTTGTTGGTTAGGGTTTGGGCTTGTAAGCAGATCCTGAAAAATTAAAAATAACACATTAAAGTTCACATAGCAAAAAAAAGCATGTGTAGTTAATGACAGGAGATGCATTATCCTGACTATATGAATGTAATATTTATACTGCGCTTTTTGGAATATTTTATAATTTGATACATTTTATGTATGTTCTATTTGAATCTTGCCTTGTGAAAAGCCCTCAGAGAGCTAACACTGGCCATATGTTCATACGAAAATTTGCTGAAAATTCTCAGAACATTCATCTACTTGCCAAGTACTTTGAATTTAATTATCCTTTTAACATTCGATTTTGTAACGGATAGATTTTCCCAAACAAAAACCATATACTCTTAAAATTGTGTTTGTTTGAGAAAAGCTTTCCATCCTGCTCCCTAGAGTTTTTGTCACTGAGGTCAAAAAAGGAATATTCACTGGAAAATCGAATGAACATTCTTAAAACAAAAGATTTTAAACAAAATTTTACTAGTGTATACCAGCTTTAACCACTTAAGCCCCGGACCACTTGGCTGCCCAAAGACCAGAGCACTTTTTTGCGATTCGGCACTGCGTCGCTTTAACTGACAATTGCGCGGTCGTGCGACGTGGCTCCCAAACAAAATCAACGTCCTTTTTTCCCCACAAATAGAGCTTTCTTTTGGTGGTATTTGATCATCTCTGCAGTTTTTACTTTTTGAGCTATAAACAAAAAAAGAGCAACAATTGTGAAAAAATGCATTATTTTTTACTTTTTGCTATAATAAATATCCCCAAAAAATATATAAAAAAAACATTTTTTTTCCTCAGTTTAGGTCGATACGTATTCTTCTACATATTTTTGGTAAAAAAAAAAATCACAATAAGCGTATATTGATTGGTTTGCGCAAAAGTTATAGCGTCTACAAAATAGGGGATAGTTTTATGGCATTTTTATTAATAATTTTTTTTTTTACTAGTAATGGCGGCGATCAGCAATTTTTATCATGACTGCGACATTATGGCGGACACGTTGGACAATTTTGACACATTTTTAGGACCATTGGCATTGATACAGTGATCAGTGCGATTAAAAATGCATTGATTACCGTAAAAATTTCATTCAAGAAGTTAACACTAGGGGGCAGTGAAGGGGTTAATGTGTGTCCTAGTTTGTGTTCCGGGTCATCCGTGTGCCCCGAGCGATCGCATTGGCGCGGGGGGCGTGCGCCCCCTAGTGGCCACAGGGCGAAGCAACGTTACACAACGTTGTTTCGCCTAGCCCTGCCATTCTGCCGCAGTACAACGGCTGGTCGGGATGTGGTTAAAAGAGAAGTATGGGGGGGTTCCCCATTTATACTTACATAGGTGGATGGTAAGAGGTGCCAGTCTGTCCTCAGGCGCCTCTTCACTGAGCACCGAGCGTTCGAACGTCGCAGATGGCTCGGTACTCTTAGCTCCCTGAGCAGAGAGCTTCTGACTGTCAGTCAGCGGCTCTCCACTCTGCCCCCCCCCCCATGCTCACTACAGCGCTGAGCTGTGGAGGGGAGGGGAGCGCAGAGAGCGGACTTCAGTCAAAACGAATTGCACCCCTTTGACCCAAAGGAGTAGCCCAGCCAAACGAGTTCTGGCTGGACTTCTCCATTAATGTGTGACAATTGATAGAAAGGAGGATTTTTTTTTAAATAAATAGGAATGGAATGTGTGTTATTACCTTTAAATCCCCTGAGAAAAACTGGCAATACACAAGTAAATTTTTCTCAGTAGACTTGATGAATGTCGTTCAAAAGTACTTTTAAGGTTTGGTTTTGGAGTGAATGGACTCTCCCGAACGAAAGCCATGTACACTCTTAGAAATTTGTTTGGAAAAAAAATGTTGATTTGATCCCACTAATAACTAGAAAATTGAACAATCGTCCTAAAACAAAAACGTTTGAAGGAACTTCTACTAGCGTATGGCCAGCTAAATGCTGAAGGTGAAACCTGGGTTGGGGCACTGAAGGAGCATCTTTTTTATATGCTTTTACTATGGTTAAGACTATGTACAGTGAGGGAAAAAAGTATTTGAGCCCCTGCTGATTTTGTACATTTGCCCACTGAAAAACAAAAAAAGTTAAGTCTACAATTTTAATGGTAGATTTATTTTAACAGTGAGAGACAGAATAACAACAAAAATATCCAGAAAAATGCATTTAAAAAAGTTATAAATTGATTTGTATTTTAATGAGTGAAATGAGTATTTGATCCCCTATCAGCAAGATTTCTGCCTCCCAGGTGTCTTCTATACAGGTAATGAGCTGGGATTAGGAGCACTCCCTTAAAGGGAGTGCTCCTAAGCTCAGCTTGTTACCTGTGTAAAAGGCACCTGTCCACAGAAGCAATCAATCAGATTCCAATCTCTCCACCATGGCCAAGATCAAAGAGCTGTCCAAGGATGTCAGGGACAAGATTGCAGACCTACACAAGGCTGGAATTGGGCTACAAGACCATCGCCAAGCAGCTTGGTGAGAGGATGAGAACAGTTGGTGCGATTATTCACAAATGGAAGAAACACAAGTCATGTTGGAACAGGAAGAGGCCATCTCCAAACTGTTCTCACGAAGTTGGGAGCATGAAATTGTCCAAAATGTCTTGGTATGTTGACACCTTAAGATTTCCCTTCACTGGAACTAAGGGGCCAAGCCCAGCGCCATACCATAATCCCCCCTCCACCAAATGATTTGGACCAGTGCACAAAGCAAGGTCCAAAAAGACATGGTTGAGCGAGTTTGGGGTGGAGAAACTTGACTGGCCTGCACAGAATCCTGACCTAAACCTGATAGAACACCATTGGGATGAATTAGAGCGGAGACTATGAGCCAGGCCTTCTCGTCCACATCAGTGCCTGACCTCACAATTGCTGGTAGTTCTTCTGGGAGAATAGTCAAACAATAGACACACTCCTAAACCTTGTGGACAGCCTTCCTAGAAGAATTAAAGCTGTTATAACTTTCCAAGGTAGGCCAACTCAATATTGAACCCTGCGGACTAATGCCCTGTACACACGATCGGACATTGATCGGACATTCCGACAACAAAATCCATCGGATTTCTTCCAACGGATGTTGGCTCAAACTTGTCTTGCATACACACGGTCGCACAAAGTTGTCGGAAAATCCGAACGTTCTGAACTCGGTGACGTAAAACACGTACGTCGGGACTATAAACGGGGCAGTAGCAAATAGCTTTCTTCTCTTAATTTATTCTGAGCATGCGTAGCACTTTGTGCGTCGGATTTGTGTACACACGATCGGACTTTAAACGATCAGATTTTGTTGTCGGAAAATTTTATATCCTGCTCTCAAACTTTGTGTGTCGGAAATTCCGACGGAAAAAGTCCGATGGAGCCCACACACGATCGGAATTTCCGACAACACAATCCGATTGCACTTTTTCCGTTCTTAAAATCCGACCGTATGTACAGGGCATTAGACTGGAATGCCATTAAAGTTCATGTGCATGTAAAGGCAAACACCCCAATACTTTTGGTAACATAGTGTATGTAATATAGTCCCATAAACTGTGCCACACTATTTTTAATACAAACAAAATGCATAATGCTCCACACGCAAATAATGCAGCATTTTTATTGTTTCCCCCTTATCCAGGTCCCTAATGTACCAGTAATGAATAAGCGTTTCTTAATATACAATATATTTCAGTAAGGCGCTTTCACTTTGAATGTTTTTCGGTTTTGCATGCGCTCCACCAGTGCCTTTCGTAAGCAGTACATATTTCGTGTAGTAAAATATACGCACAATTTGCGTGTGCTGGGGAACCCTTTGGTCAGTGAATGCCAAGATGGTAACTTGTGTTTTTAGTACCTTGAACACAGTCTATCCCCTTTAATAAACATTTTATGTTATACCCTATATCATATAGTAACCATTTCCATCCCATTAGGTCCTTTTTCACGGCACATTACAAGTTGGCAGATTTTATTCTGGTGCAATATTGTATCACTTGACATCTTTATGGTCTTGGCAGGTGTTCTAGTTATGTCTTTGGATGTTATATTACTGTTTGTGGCACCTGGCTGAAAAGCACTGCAAAAAAAAACGTACCGCAACTTGGTTGTTCAGATTGTTGAGAGCTTTAGACACACAGTTATCACTGGCCAGTACCCATTTAGCATTCTTGCAAGTGTAAATACGAGTCCCATCCTGATTGGGAGAAATCTGCTGACAGGAAACTGTTACGTCTTGGTTTTCTGCTGCGGCACCAATGTTAATGGATAAACCATCTGGCGGATTATTACATGTTGAATCTGCAGAGAAATTTGCATTTAATAGAAGGATTCATTACCATGCTACACATTTTATTTATTATTATTATTGCAGTTACCTAAAATAATTATTTTACATTGCCATAAAATCACTAAACTTGAAGCCCATTACATCCATCTTGCTTTGACGGCACCAGCGTTGTAGTAAAACCTTTATTTCAGGGGGGGTGCATTGTATGAACACAGATTACGTTTGCTCATGACTAAATTTACTGGGCACACTTGAACAGAGTTCTACTGCCATCCCCCTTATGCTTCTGAGGCCTTGCTAAAAACATTGTTTACACTGAAAATAGAGAAGCCAGTAGCAAAAGACGCAGAAATAGGTGCAGGGCTGGCATGACAGGGTAGCAGGGCCAGCTTGGCAATTAAGGTTTAACTGGGTGTTTTTAGTTGGTCAGTATAGAGGGGGTGGCCAGAATAGTATGCAGCATAGTTAGGGAGGGGCCAGTGTCCGGTGGTCAGTCGGAGGCCACCGGACGAAGAAACAGCTCCCACCCTCCCGGCCTGTTGTTTGTATTACATTTGGAACCTTTGGCATTGATTGTTGTAAGTTATAGCGGTTGAGATCTTTGGAGGCCTTCTAAATTAAGACCAGTATGGCATAGTGGGGAACCATCTTGGTATGGGATCCTCGGGAAGCTGCCAGTTAACCAAGGTTTAACTGGGCATTTGGATATGGGTATCAGCGTTGGAAATTGAAGAGTTGGTATTGTCTCCGAGTCGGCGTGCTGCGACTGGGGACCTGGTGTGTCAACGCTGATACTATATAAATTCGGGGTCTTTCCAGTGCCTTCAAAGATCTACAACATGGTTACGACTGATCTGAAAAAGTATTGCTTGTAAATAATATGTTTATGGTTTATTGTTAGTAAAATGGCCGGTACGGCCAAGTTTACTCCAAAAGGGTGTCGTTTGGTTATTTAAGATGGTAAACATAATAGTAGGGTTTGTGCAAAGGTATGAGGCCAGCTTGCATCTGTTTTACCATAGTCATGAGAATACTATTCACACTGACACCAAACATTCGTTAGATGAATGTCACACACATTCGTGCATGCTTATTGTATATTGGCTGTAAAATTCTCTAATAGATTAATTCCTGAATTTTCAGTTTCATCTAGTGGCCACAATGTGGTATAGCTTTATGTCATACCTCTATGAGAAAATATCTCGCATTTTGTCCACTACATGGAGTTAATGATCATAGGAATTAATCTATTAGAGAAATGATGGCCCAAATTCATTGCGCATGCACAAATGTGTGTGTGGCATTCGTCCAATGATTGTTTTTTTGAATAGAGCCATTAAATAAAACACAGCATTCCAAATTAGCCAGTCAAAGAGCATGCGCAATTTACTAAGTTCAAAATGGAAAATAAAAAGATAAGAAATCTTACCCTCTATATAATTAAGTACCATTGCTGCACTCTTCACAGTAGCATTTAACAAGTTGGTAATGATGCAGTTAGCTTCCAAATTTTTACAGTAGGGCTTAGAAAGAGTATATTGACGCGTAAAACAGTTGCCAGAAAGAGTCATAGCTGTGAAGGAAGAGGTACATTCATATAAATTATTATGGCAATGGTAACACCCTTAATACCTATTTACTGATCAGACAATGTGCATTATTTCATAAAAAGGACCCAACGATTGCAAGTGGATGATACTATGTCCAATTCAGGTTTTTACACAATGATTTAGTAAAGGGTACATTTAATACTTACCTTTCTAGCTGACCAATCTTTGCTTCCTACCACTGCTGAAGACTTAGGCCCCATTCACACCTGAGCGTTTTGCAGCTTGAAGCCTGAAGCTGCAAAACGCTGGAGGGGAAAAAATCAATTATTCTTTATGGAGATGGTTCACATCTCCACTCCAAAACGCCTGAAGCCAGAAGCCCCAAAATGCCTGAAACGCAAACAAGTTCTTGAACTTTTTTTTTTAGGCAGATTTGGGCGTTTTTCTGCTTTTTACATTGGCGACCTTTTGACCTGTGCAAAATCGCGGCAAAACGTGATTAAAAAATGCGTCAAAAATCGCGGTAAAATCACGTGACTTTCTGCCTGAAAACGCTATGCTCAGGTGTGAATGGGGCCCCTCATACTTCTGGGTTTGTCAGATGCCTGACCCCCCTGCTGAGTGCTGCAGTTCTATCCGCCAGCCCCTATATCACTAATTTTTCATTGATGACACAGGGTCCAGCAAAAGGAACCACAGCACGTGGTGGGGGGCACAGGTGTCCGACATTCCAGAAGTGTTAGGCACAGTTTTTGCTTTTTAGAAGATCAACAGTGTAGGCAGCATGCTTTTTTATTTGGCAAAAGCACAGTCCTACCTGGCAGGGGAGAGGTCCTGATCTTTCTCTGCTGCAGTTTCACTTTCACTAACAGGTCTTTTCCCTGCTTCTTGCACAAATGATAGGTTCCCTGTGCTGCTTTTTTTTCCTCCCCTTCCTGAGCTCTGCTGTACGGGGACTGCAAGAGGCTTATGCCAAGTGAAATTCAAGCACTTACATTGCTTGCATTTATATTAAAAAAAAATGTTAAAAATAGTTGCTGGGAGTTCCGCTTTACACTTAGGGTAGGTCAGTATAAAGATCTGTATAATATAAGCTTTCTTAGCTGGGACTGACAATAGTCACTGTGCAAGAAAGATTTTTTTTTTTTTGAGGATAAAAAAGATGTTCTTAAGCAGTTCTGCCTACCTTTTTTACATATATTTTATTATTATTATTTATTATTACTGGTAATTCTGTAAGTAACACACTTCCTGTCGTTGGGTAACTATGCTCTCCCTTTCTGCGTATCTGTGATCTATGGAGGAAGCTGTGGTTGTCACCAGGTTGGACTTCAAGCATGTCTGCTTTTTTTCATCTTGATTATATGTGGGGTGATGTTGTTGGTGTTGTTAACTAAAAATCTATATAGAGGAATCAGGAACGCCTTCCTCTTGCCGGGGATCCTTCTTGTGACAACTAAAGCATATCTCTCAACTGTCCCTAATTTCAAGGGACTGTCCCATGAGTTGGAACAAAGTCCCTCCTACCGTCTTTCCTCCTCATTTGTCCCTCATTTTGGTCTGATCTATAGTTGTATTTAGTTGTATATAAAATGCACTTTTTATCTTTCAAAAAGTGTTTCACAGTGCTAAACCTTTCATCCAATTTCTAAACCACTGTATTTG